>NC_068422.1:59949950-60549950 GCF_023373465.1 Oncorhynchus keta
AAAAGTTTACGAACAGCAATAGTTAAGACTAGACAAATGTTATCTGATTTTGAAGAGGAAATTTGGGGAATTTACATCTAAAAACATCCCTAAAGACGTTGCAATTCATCAACAGCAAAATTGTCTCTGTCAGCCTTTTTTAATGATCCAACCATAATCTTACCCAGAGAATCACTGTACATGCAAGAGAGACTTACAACCGCATCTATAATCGTGAAGCCCTAATTGTGATCTGTAAAATTCAGTAATAGCATTCCTGCACACGCAGAGCACCACAGGTGCATAATAACCAAACAAACATCACAAGAGGAAGAACACTCACAGTACTCCCCATGGACATACTGCCTCACTCACAGGCACACATACTGTACACCACTGCGGCATAGACTCCACATCCCTATTGGGGAAAGCGTATTTTTCAAATGATTTTTTAAAATGTAACCTTTATTTAACTAGGCAAGTCGGTTAATAACAAATTCTTATTTACAATTGACGGCCTACCCCGGCCAAACCCAGACGACACAGGGCCAATTGTGCGCCACCTTATGGGACCAGTTGTGACACAGCCTGGATTCGAACCAAGGTTTCTTTAGTGACGCCTCGAGCACTGAGATGCAGTGCCTTAGACCGCTGCGCCACTCGGGAGACCAATTATTATATCCCTGTGTGTTTACTAATGGTAGAAACAGTTGAGCTGCAATCAGTAACTCATCTCCTACTACACTGTCGAGCAGGGATCATTGAAAGAGGGGAATAAAGACCAGAATCCCAGGATGCGTATGTGTTTGTATTCTCTTGTGTTGTGTAAATGATATGATCAAACATGTCTAAGGGGATTTTACAGCAGGAGCTCGTGTATGGCCGGACCTCGAATAGCAGCACTACCACAGTAGCGAGGCAGCATGTTGCTGTACATACACCCTCTCTCTAGGATACCTAGTAGAGATGGATCAGCAACGATGCACACGTCGTCTTCGCTACTGAGACATCTGCATTTTCAGCTGCATTTGAATATCCGGCACCTCATATGTGTTGGCAGTCTGAAGCAGCGTGAGAGCAATGTTTCCTGATTTGCCCACAGGCAGGCTTCTCCGAAGAAGAGGCAGTTTCCTCGCTCTGTACGTTTTCACGAGAACCCTGACATCTTCTTCAATCAATGATTTTTATTTTTTTCCTTACAACCCATAATATTTCATTTTCTGCTCAGATGAAAAACAATTTAAGGCTGCTTGTTTTCTCGAAGAAGTGTCCTTTTTTCCCCCATCCACATTTCAGTTTTACTGGTGATTTCTCTCCAAGCCAAAACAGCCTATCAATGTCTCACTGCGTTCAGTTTGACATGAATCAGAGCAAACCATGATTGTCAGCCGTTTTGGGTGATCGACTGTTGAGGGGATTGGTAATTCAATCAGCCCTTTCTTTGATGATGACCATCCTCTTGATTCATATTTGTTTTACTACAGTCCACAGGTTTGTACTGATAGCCACCTTTATACCTTGACCAAATGCCAATTGAGTGGAAAAGTGGTTGTTTGCCCCACAAGTGGAGTACAGTCTAAGCAGAGATCTGTTGGTCATAGTGTAGTCAAAGTAACCTCTTTAGCAACAGAAGGCACTGGGACCATGGGCACTGGAAGCAGTTGGGCAGAGGCCAATCATCTTAGAAAGCCGAATCGAAACAGCTGTGTTCTAACAGCAGCAAGCCTGTCAATCTCAGCTGTTGCACAGACTTACTCACCGTCTCTGACTGTCTGATTTCTCAGCTTATTGGTTATCCCTCACCAAAATATCTCACATTCCGTTGTCTTCCATTGTCCTAGTTTTTGGGGGATTTGGGTAGAACTTTGTATTTACAGCCCAATTTCGCTGGCAGGTGTAGATGGTTGTTGTGGGTTTGATTATTTTTTTTTCACCCCCATAATTCAATTTTGCGTGCCTGGTGTGGCCTTTCTGTTTTATTATATAGAATAGCAGCATGAGAAATAATGCAATTTGACTTTTTATTTTATTTGATCAAGCATGCTGTGCTGTAAGCAGCTTTGCTCCGGGAGCATGGACATGTTGTTGCTGATGAAACTGAAATGAGATCAGGACAGAGAGAGAGAGAGAGTGGCCTTGTTTTGGGAAATAGTCTCATAAAATAATAACTTTCCCCCTCTTGGTCCAAATACTGTCAATATTATTTCTTTATCTATCTCCTGAAAGTTTGAACCGCCATGTATTCTGTTCCTGGCAGCTTTTCTTGGATTGTATACTTCAACTCCCTTTCAGATTCACGGCTAGTGTGCTTGGAGGTCTAAAATGTCAGCTTTTCACGGGCCAAATACTCTTAATGGTGCAGGTAGTTAGTACAGGGTCTACATCAGGTTAAATGCAGACTTTGATTAGTTGTCCGGCTAGAACCAGGGTTTCACATGTACCGGTACCTCAGGAAATATATCCTCAACTTGATTATCCCGCTCCTGCTTCTCACTTTACACAGTGGCTTTCTTACATTTAAAGCAGAAAATGTAGGGACTTGTAAAATCAGATGCACACTCATGATATCCAGCACCTTCTCTCTATAGTACTTAATGTGTATCATCATCGCCATCCATCATCATCATCACATACTGGTATCCCATAAATGCCTCTTAACTGTCGTGAGGTGGAGCAGTGGCGCGGATCTGTGTCCGCCTGAGTTTGGAACAGCTGGAGGAGAACAGGCCAGTCACCCAGAGACTGCTGGGTAAAGGAGCCCTGAGGAAGAGCTCTCATTATTCCTTTTTATGGAGGCATTTTAAGACCTTTGGCAAAACAGTTGAGGCTTCAGCTCTGTCCAAACTTTTCTCTATTCCAGGTCTTAGTCTTGTTCTAAGTGTGTTAAAGGAGATTCTAGCAAAACTGCACTCACTACAGCTGGACGTTGTACTGTGCTTGCTAATGAACCTCATCTGCTACATGTTATCCAAGACAATTATGAATAAGCAAACAGTGCCCATACCCAATTACTGGCTCAGACACAGGTTTGAGTTGGGCCTGTCCAAGCTTATGTCAAAATAACATATGCATGTGTCTAATGTTGAATCATTCTGGTGATATTTGCAGAGCTCAATGTTATATCTTAAGATAATAACCCCCCCCAGGTTTTATGCAAATAAGAGAAGACACAGATTGTCTTCCTCCTTTGGGGATTTGGGCAGGTCTCTTCGACTGCCTGGTGTGCTTGTTGTAAAGCAGACAATTTGACAGGTTTGAAAGCAGTAGCATGTCAGGGGCTGCCGTTCCAGCGATTTTAAGTGTCATGCACTCAATTTGTCTCTCAGATATATTATTTTTGCCTGAGGGAGTGAGTGAATAGAATATCCCCTCTTTCTCCCTCTCTCTCTCTCATCCATTTTTTCTTTCAGCACACCAGTCCATCAACTGCACTGTTTACACACCAGAATATGGTCTTTGTAAATATACACATACTGTTTATTTACCTCCCGGCATGAGAAAGAAGAACAGTCCATATGAGATATCCACTTTTGTGCTCGATCTTCCCAATGTGATGCCTGCCAGCAGTTTTCCTAGATCCATGGTAACTACCCCAAAAAGAGCCGTTGCTCAGTTTCTTATCAAGTATTTCATTTCCCTGTCTCATACTTATTTTAATTAACGGTTGTAGCGGAAGGGTCGTTAAGTGTACATGACTTATCAGTGTCTCTCACAGGCTGCTGATTCGCTGACTCTGCTGCTTGTCCACTGATACTGGGGATTAATGGAACATGGATATTTATTTTGCTCGTTTCCTTCTAATAAAATGCAGTTCATTAATCCTTCGAATAAAATGCAGTTTGGGATTAATGGAACATGGAAACTTATTTTGCTCGTATCCTTCTAATAAGATGCAGCTGAGTTTATTAATCCTTCTAATAAAATGCATCTTGGGATTAATGGAACATGGAAATGTATTTAGCTCGTATCCTTCTAATAAGAATCAGCTTATTAATCCTTCTAATAAAATGCAGCTGGGGATTAATGGAACATGGAAACTTATTTAGCTCGTATCCTTCTAATAAGATGTAGCTTATTAATCCTTCTAATAAAATGCAGCTGGGGATTAATGGAACATGGAAACGTATTTTGCCCGTTTCCTTCTAATAAGATGCCGTTTATTAATTCTTCTAATAAAATGCAGCTGGGGATTAATGGAACATGGAAAATTATTTTGCTAATTTCCAGCTAATAAACTGCATTTTATTAATCCTTCTAATAAAATGCTATTTATTAATCCTTCTAATAAAATGCTATTTATTAATCCTTCTAATAAGATGCAGTTTATTAATCCTTCTAATAAAATGGAGTTGGGGATTAATGGAACATGGAAAATTATTTTGCTCATTTCCAGCTAATAAGATGCAGTTGATTAATTATTCTAATAAGATGCATCTTATTAATCCTTCTAATAAGATGCATTTTATTAATCCTTCTAATAAGATGCAGTTTATTAATCTGTCTGATAAGATACAGCTGATAGATGCATTTAAATGGTGCTGTCTTCCCAGTAACCAACTGCTTGACTATCTCTAGCTATTCAATGTAACCAGGCTTTATGGAGGGCTTGCATTCTCCCAACACTCAGGCCACAATACTATTTGGGTGTGACTTAAAGACATGCTCTGTAACTATGGTGATTAATAAGTATTTTTTAACCTCCCATTTAGGGCTGAATGTTTAGTTCATACATGCATAATCTATGAGCAGAATTACTGTTAACTAAATTAACTAAAATGTAACTAACTAACTAAAAAGAAATTGAAAGCGACTGTTTTTCTGGAAGCTGTGCTGCCCCCTTTCCCTAAATTCCCCTCACACGGCCCAGCCCCCTAGCTATTAAAGTTATAGCCAATGAGCTTCAGCCCCTTGCCATTTGAGTGGCAGCTAGCAAGATTCACACACAGCAGAGCAAGAGAGAGCAATGACGTGGTGCAGAAAGCTGCACATATATGACGTTGTATGCAATTTTTGGGACCACTTTTAGCTCGTCAGCACTACTTTCAGTACTGCATAAAAAGTATACAAGAGAACTGGAAAATGTATTTAATATAGTAGTAGTAGTAATAATAATAATAATACATTTAATTTGTATAGCACTTTGAATTAACATTTTTTATTTTATTTAACTAGTCACCTACTGTGTCGTCTCATAGCTCTACATAAGCAAAATATATATACACTAAAAACATCATACATTTAGAATCAAGGCAGGAAATGGCAGTATTAGGCTAGGTCCTAAAAGGACTTCCCAGGTTAGGACTATAAGAAAGACAGTCAGAAGAAACGTGTTTTAAGGCCCATTTAAAAGTTCCGATTGCACTGCTCAGATGAGTTTGCAGGCTTGAGAAGGTGGTTGATGGTTGAGAAAGAGGATTCTGAGGTTAGCTTTTGTTGTTGTCGATCATGGTGGAGTAGAAGGCTGATCGTGCTGCTTTTAGGGCAGCAGAATAGCTTCTTTGCGTGGTGGTCTTTGTAGGCCAGTAGATGGACAGTGAAGCCGTCCTTCCTCCAATGCCTCTGAAGCTTACGGCCATGAGTCTTCATTCTGTGCGGTTCATCGGTGAACCGGGTTGAAGAGTGTTGGAAGGTTACTTTCGTGTTTTTTCGGGAGCAGTGATGTTCAGGGTATTACCCATAGTGCTGTAATACAGGTTGACCATGTCGTCGAGGGCCAGCTCACTGCAGTCAGACTCAAAGGTGGGCTAGATGTGTTCCAGGAAGAGGGGTGTGTTAAGTTTCCTAAGGTGGCAGAATTGAAAGGCCCCCTTTTGGCGTTGGAGCGGAATGGGAGCAGTCAGACCATGTCACAGGCTTGTGGTCAGATACACCCAGGTTCGAGGACATCCAAGTTAGAGGCAGGGACATCTCCGGTGATAATGTAGTGTGTGTCAACGATTGTGGGTGGGGAACATTTCCATGTTGCACATGGTTTAGGCAGTCCAGCATGTTAAGGAAGGCAGCAGCCTTAGAGCACTTTGGTGAGTCAACATGGATGTTAGTCACCCAAAATTACAATGTTGGAGAGGATTTAGAGTACAGAGGTTAATAGTTCACAAAACTCAGGCCGCGCGCCTTTACAATGTATTTATATCCAGGCAGAGCTGCCGCATTTAGATGCTAATAGTCCCCCTCTTTGTGCCATTTTTCAGTGAGGCAGATCAGGTCAAAATCATTCTCTGACATGAACTCATACAAAAGAGGAGACTTGTTAAGCCTTGAAGATTGTAGAGTGCACGATGTGTGAAGGCATTGGTGGAAAAAACGTTCATTACATTTTGGTTGGTTCACTGCTCTCGGTATGGACTGTAATTGCCTTGGAGTGGGTGACGTAATTTGCCTGAGGGTCAGCCTGCAGAAATGGCCAGGCCCGTCCGTGATCACCTAACTCCGGTACTCTCATTGTTAGTGCATACAATAGACTTTGGTTTGTTAATTAGTCTCCTACCGCCTCGTCGTCCTCACCATGTTTTCCGTAGGAGCCCGTATCGAGAGGCTGTTCTTAAGGTCCTTACGCAGGGTTGTTTTAATCTGTTCAAAACGTCTGAGGAATCCTTCTCAAATCAAATCAAATCAAATGTTATTTGTCACATACACATGGTTAGCAGATGTTAATGCGAGTGTAGCGAAATGCTTGTGCTTCTAGTTCCGACAATGCAGTGATAACCAACAAGTAATCTAACTAACAATTCCAAAACTACTGTCTTATACACAGTGTAAGGGGATACGGAATATGTACATAAGGATATATGAATGAGTGATGGTACAGAGCAGCATACAGTAGATGGTATCGAGTACAGTATATACATATGAGATGAGTGTGTAGACAAAGTAAACAAAGTGGCATAGTTAAAGTGGCTAGTGATACATGTATTACATAAGGATGCAGTCGATGATGTAGAGTACAGTATATACATATGCATATGAGATGAATAATGTAGGGTAAGTAACATTATATAAGGTAGCATTGTTTAAAGTGGCTAGTGATATATTTACATCATTTCCCATTATTAAAATGGCTGGAGTTGGGTCAGTGTCAATGACAGTGTGTTGGCAGCAGCCACTCAATGTTAGTGGTGGCTGTTTAACAGTCTGATGGCCTTGAGATAGAAGCTGTTTTTCAGTCTCTCGGTCCCAGCTTTGATGCACCTGTACTGACCTCGCCTTCTGGATGATAGCGGGGTGAACAGGCAGTGGTTCGGGTGGTTGATGTCCTTGATGATCTTTATGGCCTTCCTGTAACAACGGGTGGTGTAGGTGTCCTGGAGGGCAGGTAGTTTGCCCCGGTGATGCGTTGTGCAGTCCTCACTACCCTCTGGAGAGCCTTACGGTTGAGGGCGGAGCAGTTGCCGTACCAGGCGGTGATACAGCCCGCCAGGATGCTCTCGATTGTGCATCTGTAGAAGTTTGTGAGTGCTTTTGGTGACAAGCCAAATTTCTTCAGCCTCCTGAGGTTGAATAGGCGCTGCTGCGCCTTCTTCACGACGCTGTCAGTGTGAGTGGACCAATTCAGTTTGTCTGTGATGTGTAAATGAAGTTTTCTGCCATTTGAGTCTTTTCATCCAGCCTTTGGTCCAGGAGATGAGGAGCTAGAAAGATCTAGCTCTGCTGGTATTTGAATCCAAACAATTGGCTAGTTGATTGGAGAGGTTGGAGAAGTAGCCAAATATGTTAACTAATTTAACTTTGATGATTTAAAAAGCGAAAAATTCTTATGTTCTATACTTGCTAAGCTATCAAAAAACTAAACTTTGATAAAAAAAACAATGCGCTTAAAAAACACGTTAATTTTTTACAAATTATTTAACCTTTTTTTTAACTAGGAAAGTCGGTTAAGAACAAATTCTTATTTACAATGATTGGGTTAGGTGCCTTGTTCAGGGGCATAACGACAGATTTTTAACTTGTCTGCTCGGGGATTCAATCGAGCAACCTTTTGGTTACTGGCCCAACGCTCTAACCACTAGGCTACCTGCCGCCCCCACTTAAGAAATAATTATGGATAATTTTGCAGGATTCAAATACCAAGGGTGCCCCTAGGTGAACTCCAGTGCCATTCCGTCTCTGTTTAAAGATGTAATCCAATCCTACTGGACAGGAATGTTTTAAATGTGAATTGAAGATCTTAAGGTTATTTTATGGTTCAACACCACATTCTATGCCTCAACACCAATGGAACAGACACTTATTGGTCAGATTCTCAGACCAGTGCAGTATTATGAAAACAATCTCAACTGTTTCACTGCAAGGTAAAATGATGTACATTTTATTTATACTCTACACCGAAGATAGCTGGAGTGCTTGCCCTGAATTTATTTTTATCCGATGAAATCACAGTTGTGGATGCATCCAGGTCTGACAACCTGCCTCAGTCAATGTTGTGTCATTCTGAGCTATGATGCAATGAAGCAGCACTAAAGACTTTTCATCTTAATGCTGGGGACCATTGTGAGGGATTTGCTTGTTGGTAATGTATGGACTGCTCATTCTGTCTAGCAAAACATTTTGTTTTATGATGTACAATACATCCTTTTTTGCTTGAAATACTGTAACTTATTTAAAGCTTTAGCATAACCTGCTGTATAGGTCTGACATGACAAGTGGGACATTGGAACTGAACATTTTTTAGTTCTCTGATTTAACATACAAATATGACCAAATTATAAAACATTAATGATGACATGATAGCACTGACTCATTGTACAATGTCTCTCTCTCTTTCCTTTTCTTTGTTTCTTTCTCGCCCTCTCTTTTTGATCTCTTTCTCTCTCCTTCGTCTCTCCCCTCCAGAGATGCCCAGTTAGACGGAGACGGCCCCACTGAGCACAGTGAGTCCGTATTTGCTGTCAACAACAATCGAGGCGGTGGTACTGGTGGGAGCCGCAACGGAGAGCGACCAGGGTGAGAATTGGCTGGGGCAGGCCTTTGAGGATGGTGTGTGTGAGAACAATAGTTAGGTAAATGTGGCTTTCAGAGAAGGGGGGGGGGTGGCAAGTAGAGTTTTTTTTTTTTTTTTTCAATGGAGATATGTAAGTCCTCTGTCTAGCAGGTGTTCTCTGAACTGTGCTTACACGTCTGTCAAAGGTAAAGGCAGCACAGTAAGTTGTTTTTCAACTAAATGCAATGCCAACACTCAAGTGTCATACACACACTTACATCCATATGGCCTTTATCAGCGTTGGCCATGTGGCTGTGTTTTGCAGAAGCAGCAGGGCCCCCTTGAGGTCTGAAAGGGACATGGGGCTTATGAACGCCATCGGTCTCCAGCCCCGTCACCCTACCCCCGTTGTGACATCACAAGGCACACAGACACCCATCCCACAGCTTCAGAATGCCGAAACACAGACCGACCGAGATCCCAGCACATTCCGGGCCTCCGAAGCAACAGACAGTAGGTCTACCTATATCTATACCCATGTCTCTCTCCTCCAGTCCCTCCAGCATTTACCCTGTCTACTAGATCTACAATGACATTGGAAAGTATTCAGACCCTTTGACTTTTTCCACATTTTGTTACGTTATAGACTTATTCTAAAATGTATTAAATGAATACAAATCCTCGTCAATCTACACACAATACCCCATAATGACAGTGAAAACAGGTTTTTCAAATGTTTTGCTAGTTTATAAAAAGAAAATAACAGAAACACCTAATTTACAAAAGTATTCAGACCCTTTGCTATGAGACTCTAAATTTAGTTCAGGTGCTCCCCGTTTCCATTGATTATCCTTGAGATGTTTCTACATCTTGATTGGAGTCCACCTGTGGTAAATTCAATTGGTTGGACATGATTTGGAAAGGCACACCTGTCTATATAAGGTCCCACAGTTGACAGTGCATGTCAGAGCAAAAACCAAGCCATGAGGTTGAAGGAATTGTCCGTAGAGCTCAGAGACAGGGTTGTGTCGAGGCACAGATCTGGGGATGGGTACCAAAATAATTCTGCAGCATTGAAGGTCACCGAGAACACAGTGGCCTCCATCATTCTTAAATTGAGAAGTTTGGAACCACCAAGACTCTTCCTAGAGCTGGCCGCCTGGCCAAACTGAGCAATCGAGAGAGAAGGGTCAGACAGGTGACCAAGAACCTGAAGGTCACTCTAACAGAGCTCCCGAGTTCCTCTGTGGAGATGGGAGAACCTTCCAAAAGGACAAACATCTCTGCAGCACTCCACTAATCAGGTCTTTATGGTAGAGTGGCTCGACGGAAGCCACTCCTCAGGAAAAGGCACATGACAGCCCACTTGGAGTTTGCCAAAAGGCACCTAAAGACTCTGAGACCATGAGAAACAAAATTCTCTGGTCTGAGGAAACCAAGATTGAATCTGGAGGAAATTTAACTCTTTGGCATGAATGCCAAGCATCACATCTGGAGGCAACCTGGCACCATCCCTACGGTGAAGCATGGTGGTGGCAGCATCGTGCTATGGGGATGTTTGTCAGCAGCAGGGACTGGGAGACTAGTCAGGACGGAGGCAAAGATGAACGTATCAAAGAACAGAGAGATCCTTGATGAAAATCTGCTCCAGAGCGCTCAGGTTCACCATCCAATACTTATGTATATGTGATATTTCCCTTTTTTATTTTTAAATCAATGTGCAAAAAAATCTGAACTTGTTCTTGCTTTGTTAATATTGGGTATTGTGTGTAGATTGATGAGGGGAAAAACTATTTAATACATTTTAGAATAAGGCTGGAATCTTAACAAAATGTGGAAAAAGTGTAGCGGTCTGAATACTTTCCGAAGGCACTGTATATCGTTTTCATAATACTGAGCTGTTCAACTATGTGATGTCTTAACAGGTAAGTCACAATATGCAATATATACGCAGAGAGCCCAACGCTCCCCTCAAGCATAAATGTGTCATT
This sequence comes from Oncorhynchus keta, assembly GCF_023373465.1. Taxonomy (NCBI): domain Eukaryota; kingdom Metazoa; phylum Chordata; class Actinopteri; order Salmoniformes; family Salmonidae; genus Oncorhynchus; species Oncorhynchus keta. The sequence goes on from NC_068422.1 coordinate 59,960,838, forward strand.
AATTGAGCGAGTGAACTGTGTAAATCACCATTCTGGTCTTGTGATTAATCATATCAGCTAGTGACCATCTTGGATAGTCGGTGATGGTCATGATCACCCCATCACTGAATTTCCGTTTTACTGCACAACACTTTCTGCTGTTCTGTTTCAGTGCATTTCTACAATGGTTGTGTTTTTTCATGAATGGGGAATTTGTTCCTCGTTGCTGTCAGGAAATACAACCTGGCAAATTAGTAGCGTCATAATTGAATTCACTTTTTATAGAATCCTTTTCATTTGGCATTTAAGACTTAACCTAATTGCAATCATTCTTAACATCCTCCTTGACCTCATTCCATACAGAGCAGAACAAAGACCTCAAAGGCATGCACTAAAGGCTTATACAGAACCTGGCTACAGGAAGCAAATACTTATTTAGTTAATTAAAGGTACATTTCACAATTTTTCAACTTCCTATTCGTCATCTTCAGCACCACCCCAACATCACCATACTGTATGTGCAAATGCCGTGTTTCTATATTTTGTGGTAAAAAAAAAAGATAGAGGAAGATACCGTGTCTTTCCAATGACATCATCAACCAATTCGTAGGCAATGCCTACTCATAATTGGTTAAAATCACATGATGCACATCAATGATGTCATTTGGAAATACTTATACTTCCTCTCTTTTTTACTACAAAACAGAAAGGTGCCATTTTCACATATGTTGATGTTGAGGTGGTGCTGGACATAATCAATGTGAAGTAAAAAATAAATAACATTTTAAAAAGAAGTGAAATTGCCCTTGGTTCCAAAGTCAGGTGAAGTGGACCATTACTTGTCTGTAATATAGCAATACCAATTACCTGATATCTCTGCATTAACTGTCTTAGTAACAGATCACAGAAATAGATGTCGTGATATTGGGTCTCATCCAAAACACGTCTCTCTTGGGGCACTGAAATATAATTTTCATGACTGTGTCTTTATGTTTCCCAGTGGCACATCTGGGAAAGTGAGCGCTATCAGAGAAAATGAGACCTGCATGGTCTGCATGGTTTTGTGTGTCTGGGCCTTTTTAAGGTACTACTATAGGGGTTTTAGACTCAATTCCATAAGAGTCCGCATCCACAAACAGAGCACCACAGTCCATTTCGGCTCGGCTGGAATGTTGTACACGAGGCATTACGTTGTGAGAGCATTACCACACCTCCCATTATACTCATTACAAATGAATGACTGAAACAAACACCTGGCGAGGAATCGAAAGCAAGCTCTCATGCCAAGCCTTTGCGATCAAGGGCCTTTCACCTTTCGTCCAATCGTATCCGGCACTTATCATTTATCTCTGTTTCTACTCCCCTATTGTTGTTCATGTACCAATGACTGGTATAATGGTTATATAGCATAGCAAGGAGATAGAGAGCCACTGTGCTGTATGTAGGAGTGTACTAACTGTACCTCACTTGGAAGCAGTTCTGACCGTGTCTGTTCATTCTGCCATGGTCCTCGTCATGCAGGTTGAGCTACGAGAGGATTCTCTTGACAGGTGTTCAGGAGTTCGGCGGTAATTAAGGTTGATTGTTTTGACTCCGACCCGCCGCCCTTCAAAAGTTGACTGCTCAGACGCCGCTACTCTCCAGTGGAAATGGGCCTGTTTCTTGAAGTGGAGTGTTTTCCTTCCCATGAAAAAAGACTTGAGTCCCTCTTATATAAGAAACGCTGGAGATGAAACGCTGTAAGAGATTCTTACATGATACCTACTTCCTTACCCAAACCTGAAGTTAGGTTTCATAATATCTAATATTATCTGATATATATCATCCAAGGAGTTTTCAGTGGTAGATGGAGGTATTGTATGCAAATTATGGAGATACAAAACACTACTATCAGGAAGCCTAATATTACTCAACACAAAGAAAAGGTGTTTAATGATTAAAACCTGAATTTATTCATCATAATATTACTGGTGTGTGCAAATTGACTGTAGGTCAAAGTGAAATTATATTTGCGTATCATTCGGATCTGAGTCATCCATCCACATACTGTGAGCTGGCTGGTTTGACCAATCAGCATCTCCACGGCTGTGATGCCTTAAGTGACTCTTTAGCAGCTCTCTCCAGTGCATTCCTGATGGAGTGTTGCTGTTGGATAGAGCAGGCATTGGGAACACGCCTCCTCCGCACATCGCATTGAACAGCACACTCCTCAGACCCAACTCTTGAAACATTGCTCGACGTGTTCATTTGATATGGATTAGCAGCACTGTTGTGAGAGGATGATCGCATTTTATGATAATAAGAGTCATTACACACCTACCCTATTTATGCTTTGGCAGAATAGCTGGCTCAAAGAACACTCTTGCCCAGGGTCTTACTTTCACTTTTGTGCAAGGCCTAATATGTCATTTTAGTTAAGTAGCTCTGATTTATCGTATTCCCGAATGATCCCCAAGAAAGAAACCAACCAGCATCTCTGTTACACCCACCTTGCAAAGTGACTTTAGCCAAGATTCCGTTTGAGTCGAGTCCCCTCCAGCCATTCTGACACCCTGTGTTTTGTGCAGAGGAGAGTATTAAACACAAGGTGACACTTCCCACCTGCTTTCATTAAGGCAGCGACACACTTCGGAAAGCCCTAATAGCCCCACCGATCAGGTAAATCAGCCGCAATCAATTTGTCAGGACAGCGATGAAGCTAAAGCGCCTGAGTTCCATTATGACGCCAAATGATCATTTATGAGAGAGAGAGAGAGAGAGAGAGAGTCTGGTCCTCTGATGTGCCAATAGAGGCCGTGTGGGTACGGAGGAAACGTTCCCTCAACACCTGTGTTTTTGGGGCCACGCTTGGGAGATGATACAGGGCAGAGCAATAAAGCAGACGCTGTCTTACTCCACCGAAGAGGATTTAAATGGCGCCTCCCTCTGTTCGATGGGGATATGGAGAATAGACTGAGGATATTTGACTAATCAACAGTAGCAATAGAGGACGCCCAGGACTTACCATTTACTATCTGAGTCGTTAAGAAACCCTTCCAATTTAATGACTGGAAACGTTCAGTATTTTGAAAAGCGTGTAATTACACAGGTTAAACCGTATATGTGTGGGGTGAGGGAGAAATTATCTTTCAAATCTTATGTTTACTTTTTTTTTTTTTTACTGAACTATGGTTTAATGGTTTGAATGAGAATCATCTTAGATCCGAAACGTCACCACACAGTTTTTGTACTGAACATTGTTTTTTTTCTTTGTGGTTAACCAACCAAGGCTCGTCTGTCATCTACTTATTAAGAGGAGGCGTCGTTAAGGTATATGGGTGGAATCCATCACTGAAAACGTCCTGTCGTCCCTTCTAAGGCGAAAACCTAAATGCATTTGTACCTGTCAAGTCTATACTGTGGGAAAACGTCCACTCTAAAAAGGTCCTGCAGTTCAGTTAGCAGGTGGACAGGTGACTGACATTGAGAGTGCTACTCACGCAGCATCTGGCCTTGTGGTATCGAACAGTCAGAATGCCACCCACTGGCACGTCTTATATCCAATTCCCTGATGCCATGCGAGTTTCGGTATAATCCCCTAGCCTTGTCAGTCTCTGGTTTGATTGGATCTGGAGGTGAAAATAGTCACAGCAATATTCACCTTTGATGTCACAATCAGATATCCACGGTTTTGGAGGTATGAGAGAACATGTATAGGAGAAACTGTTCCTAGTCCAGTTTTGCATACGAGAGACTTAAAATGTTACTATCCTCACCCGCTCTCCTCATCGGCAGCCGCCCAATGCAGGCTTTCATCTCTCCACCTCGCAGATGGAGCAACAAAACACTGCACTAATCCGATTCCTCTCCCCCTCCCTGAGACAACACATTTCTTTAGGAAACATGTTTCAGGGATATGGTTAAACACAGCGCAGGTTTCTCAGTCAGAGTAAGTCTATTTCTACAAATATATCATTGTACGGGGTACTACACTCAGTACAGATCCATCTCCTTGACGTGTATTTCTTTTTTGGTGCAGATCACCTTGAAGAATTCCCTTCACAATGAGTTTGTTTTGGGAGGATTTGAATGAGTTTGAATGTTTACCTGGGTAAACGGTTGTAATCTGACTGGATGTAGTTTTCCTCTTACATGTCGAACACAAGATTCTGTCGGCGTCACCAAGGCACGCACGTTTTCTAAACCGTATAAAAGGAAAGGTAAATGTACATTCTCTCCCAGCGAACAAGGTCTCAACATGTGCTGCGTTTATTTCCTTCCTCTCCGAGTTGGTGGACACGTAAGGGACCTTCATCCAGGAAGCAGCACAGAGAGTGCACCGTCTCTGTCAGCCGAGGCCTCCTCAGAGGCCAGCACCACCTTGGCTAACCCAGGTAACCCCATCCAGTCCTCCTCCTCACACCTGATTCTCGGTGTAAATACTATCTTATCTCAATTTGAGTGGCATTTGTGGGGTCATCATATGCCACAAAATAGTGTTAAAAGTCAAGACAATCTTTGCCTGAGAGCAAAACGGCTGCCAAATAGGAGACATAAAGGAGACATAATGTAGCTCCAGGTGAGTCAGAGAAAACACACACGAGGTCATCTCAGTTCTTTATCTATGATCTGAACACCGTTCTACCGCCACATCATTAGCAAGACCAGTCAGTCAACAGGGGTGGTTGGCTGTGATAAATACCTTTGGTCCTTGTCTGAGAAGATTGTCAGTACTCACTGTCTCCTTATCTCTGGGACTGAGGAAACCGAGGGAGGAGGCCTCCCTCTTCCTCCCTCATATTCTCCCCTTCATTAAACCCGTTAATGGCCTCCCCCTTGTAGGGGCAACAGAGCATTATTACGGCTGGGATTATTACAGCCCAGTTGTCGACGCTCACACATTTCTTACACTCTAAGGAATATGATCTATAGACCACAAATTATCGTAGTAAATACAGTAGCCATAAACTGTGGAGTGGATGTGACTTGCCAGCAAACATGGTGCGAAAAATAATATTGTACATAGTAAACAGTAGCTCTTTTGAATGTTCTTCCAATTTACAGTTGTAGCCTCGTCCAAACGAATTAGGGCACTGCCAGGGCCACTGTCTTGCTGGCACACCCAGTGTAATTCTTCAGATAACGGTATAATACCATTGTTCATAAACTTTTATGGTTGCTTGGAGCCCAATTCAAATGAAGAACAAAAACATACAGCCTGTGTTCACTCTTCCAAATTGACACATTCCCAACAATTTAAGCGCCTGACAAAAACAACAATACAGATGCCTCCTGTTTTCAGTAGAAGGGACAGCCATAAGTACAATAATATATATTTTTAAGGACTATGTTCATATCCTGAATGCCTGAAGTTTTGGATGCCAAAGTTGCCGTGTTTCCACCTTATGGTACTGCACTTGTGTGCTTCTGACTGTGGCTTTGTTTTTGACACAGATTTCAATATGAATTTCCTTTGCAGAGTCCCGGGAGAGTCCGTGACTGACAGAAAATACCCTGTACTCTGATCTGTCAGTCTGGCTTCTCCATGCATCGCTAGAGGCAGCCGACTCACTCTCTCATTTTCATTCCCCGCATCACATTAAGTGCGATTGCAAAACATTTAGGCTGCCGACGTTCACTCAGTAATCTTCATATACAGTTTTTTTATTTTTTTGCCTGTAGAGGAATATATATTAGCCAAATATCCATGTGTGCTTGACAGATAGGCGTAACACTTGAGTTGCATCATGTCTCACTCTTCATACTCCACTGATGTTACAGTACACGGCTGTCTAGTTTCAAACATTTATTTGGCTGCGCTTCCTCCGCTTAATATATTTTTTAGGCTCGGTAAATAATCTTTGATTTCCTTTCAATAGGGGATTGGGATAAATTGAACTCTGCACCAACAGCAGCTGCCCGACTAATATGATTACAGTATGTGGTATTGCTGTAGGGGCTAGATGCTAGAGCAGACTGGTAACACTGTTTTAGGAGTGGATTTAGCCAGGCTAGTTGGACACTAAGACATTAGCCAGCCTTCTAATTACCTATATTTTTCCCCTGTCAGGTAACGTGGCCATCATTAGGGCTAGCGCTACGGCTAGCGCGGATATCACCGCTCCGTGCCAAATCACAGAGAAGAGGCCCACCTCCATCACGTCATGCCTGCCACTTCCACCTTCCCTCAAATAGTTTATACTGTCTGGTTACAGTTATGGAGGCAGTTTCTCAACCGGCAAGCAGAGGACATGCATCTGTGTAAAAAGTGGAAATTGTTTGTTTTTCATGTGTGTGTAGTTAGGTGCAAACAACATGTTGAGCGAGTAGAACATTGCGAACCAACATGTTTTTGCTTCAGTAATGAAGTGAATCCAACATTGAGGAAATGAATGTAACTGTTTCTATTTTATGTGTTACCAAGCTCTCCATGTCTTTTCCTCCTCCTCCCCCTCCCCGCCCAGGGGAATCTGAAGACCAGGGCCGTGGGGAGGACGCCGTTTCTCGGCTCCGCGGGCTGATCGCTGAGGGTGGTATGACGGCCATGGTCCAGAGGGAGCAGAGCACCACCATGGGCAGCTTCGGTAACAGCATCATCGTTAGCCACCGCATCCACCGCGGCTCCCAGACTGGGACAGAGGCACCGGGTGGGGACAGAGGCACCCAGGGCAGGGGTCAGGGTGGTGGTGATGGTTGGATGTCCCTCTCTCCGCCCCACCGGGGCACTCTGTCGTTCACAGAGCCCACCACCCGTATTCTGACCCACCAGAGCATGTAGCTGGGTGAGAGCTCAGCATTCCTGTTAGAGCCCTCTGTGGGGCCCATAGCAGGACAGTAGCACCTCTCCCCTTCCAGTACATCAGTCTCTTTTCATCTTAGCCCATTGGGGTGGAGGAGGGGGCCGATGGGACCCCTATGGACACAGACGATGCGTTTGAGGGTGTGGGACTTGTCGATTATCTAGATCTACACTCCCCCTCTGCTTCCTCCTCCTCTTCTTCAACCCTGTCCCCTGTTGTCTCCCCTCTCGACAACAACAGCTACAGTGCCAGTTACCATGGAGACCCCTACAGTCAATAGATGGTCATGTGCTTTTCATATCCATCTGATCTTTACATAGAAGACTCTCCTTCCTCTAGCCTTATTACATTGACTACTGGTTTTTCTGGAGGCTTCCAATCCCAACAATGAAATCCTACTCCTCCATTGCATGTCCTGATTTCTATCCAAAAGTAGGCTGGATGAGACCTATCTTCAACCTAGGATTAGGCTTGGTCTCTTCCTTGGATGTGGTGTTATTTTCCATGCCCTGACTTCAGTTTGAGATTTGTGTCATTGCCCAATTGAGTGCAAGAATCCAAAGCTACAGTTTGACCATTCTATCGGAGGGAGGTGGACCTGAGTGACTATTTTACAAACAGGGTTCAGATCGGTGGTTTTCAAAGGCCATCTAGGACCAAATTCCATGATCAAATTGCAACTTTTTTTGCAAAACGTGTTAAGACTCTTGATCACTATTAGCAAGAAGCTGATATGCTGAGTAGAAGCACATTTTATTAACCAATCACATTGGTACAATTTGATTGTGAACCTGGATGACTATCTGTTTTTTTTATGTCTATGAATTATATTTTATTGTCTGAGAGAGAGAGAGGATGTTCTATGTCACCCTTTGTGGTTGCAAAACGTTTCATTCTTCCTTTATTGTCGTCATGGTTGATTAGTGGTTCGCAAAGATGTAGTTGACCCAATATAACTTTGAATCTCTTGTACTACATAGGAGAGCAGCATTACATTACAGAGTATAATTTAGGGTTGGGCAATATTTAGGGAGACCAATTCCACAATATGCTACTCCAGATATGGGCGATATTCGATATTATCGCTGTGTGCTGTTAATGACAAAATAGTTCCCGACTCATTTATTTTTTTGTTGTTGCTTATTTATGATGTCATAACCTCCTTCTCATTTAGACTTCTTTTCAACATATTGATACTGCCTTACTGATTAAGCTGCGCGGTTTTGATTTGTAAAGTTCAAATAGTGCGTCACAATAGCTCGACCATATAGTTGATGACAAATATTGCCGATCCTTCGAGATGTCATACGTTAAGCCGAACCTAGTAGCATTACAAGACTTTGCTCCCAGACAGTGGCCAGATAATACCATTACTCTTTTCTCCCCAGTGTGATGCCTGTATCTGGTGTACAGTGTGCAGTCGGGTGTGTGTGTGACAATGGCTAATCCGTAAGAAAAGAAAACAAACAGCATGACTTATGTATGTCAAAGGTTGATGTAATAATAACAGGGTACAGTACACATGTACTACTGGCATGTAATGATCATGAGCTCCAGATCCGCAGCCTCGTAACTTCGAAACGCGTTTTGAAACACCTAAATACTGTGCCAAGTATTTGAAGTGAAGCATTTCGACAATAGTGTATCTCTTCTACGATTTCAAACGGTCACCCCATGTTTTGTGATGGTTGTCTTTTATACAGTAGGATTCCTTCTCTCGGTTCACTGTGGTATGTTGAGCCCAGTCATCTAAGGCTAAATGGAATTTGAGAAGGAGATGCATCCAGAAGGCTCTCTTTAAAAATGACCTGTTTGCCTCCTACGAGCCGCCCCGGTGCCTTGAGGGTTGTGTCGTTGTGACAGAGAGGCAGTGGGAGGTGCACAGGGGCGATGGTGCTGATAGCATTCCGAGTCACCACAGGGGCAAAGCTCTCTAGGTTGAATGGACTTTGTGTGCTTCAAAACGGCTTGGTCAGTTCTTAGTCCTTTTTAAAACTGGTTTTAAACAGTAATCTGCAAAAAATAATACATTTTATTTCTTGTTTGTCCTATCAAGGTGGTCGGTTGTGACAGTGAAAGAAACTGTGTTGAATTAATGAATTCGCAAGTGCTTACTGCAGCTCCATGGTGAATGGGTTACTTTTTTGATATTTGGATGTGAAAAGTTACACATTATGAACAGGTTTTTGTCTCTCAGCCACTGTTGGTCCAGCCAACTTGCACTGCTTATATCTGTCTCTCTATGTATTGTGTATATTGTGATTGTATCTGTTGTATCTGTTGAGTTTATATATGTTTTAGAAAGATGATGGTTATATAAGATATGTCAACTTAAGCAATAATGTAAGGTTGATCATAATCTTTTTTTCATATACATTTAACCAGAGTTGCATTAGTCATGTGACCCTGCAGCAGCACTGTCTATCTCTGTTGTTCAGATCACTTCTAGGAGAGCAATGCACCATTTGTCGGTTCATATGCTGATCTGACGACAAACAACTTCAGGAAGATTGTCAAAACGATAAATATATTTTGTTAATTCGTTTATCCGATTGTGAAATTGTCTTCCCAGTGTTTTCCGATACTCTATGACTGACTACTCACTTGTACTGTGCCGATCTTCATTTGAATTTGTCCTCAACGGGGCGGCAGGGTAGCCTAGTGGTTAGAGCGTTGGACTAGTAACCGGAAGGTTGCAAGCTGACACGGTACAAATATGTTGTTCGTTAACCCACTGTTCCTAGGCCGTCATTGAAAATAAGAATTTGTTCTTAACTGACTTGCCTAGTTAAATAAAGGTACAAATAAATAAAAATAATAATTGATCCCATTATGGCTTGTAATGACTCCTGTAAGGTTATGGGAAATACTAGATATACCTCTCATAGCGTCAGACTCAGAGTGAAATTAGATTTGGACAAATATATGCTTGTTATTCCAGCATTAATTTGTTTCATGTTAGCGTATGATCCATGAGGGACAATACCATTCTGATTTTATGCAAAAATCATCTGTTTACAACAACTTCTATCCATCGACCCTTGGAAAGAGCAGGAAGACCGGAGTCTCATTTACAGTTCTTGGGTTGGATATCAGAGTGATCTGGGTAGTAGAAAAGGGTGTAACGGGAAAGTGTTTGCGACAGACAAACCAAGAGACACATCAGGCATCAGAATGGTTCAGGCTAACCCAGATCTGTCAGACTCTGCTCCTGAAAAGACCCCCTTTTGGGAACTGGAGCCGACAGCCTGACACTTTTGTTTCCCACGTTTTTTATTTCTTCTTTTGAGCACACTCATCTCGCGTTTTTCTTATTTGTTTTGTTTTTGAACGGGTGGAATGTACTGTTTTCTTTCACCTGTTTTCTATTGTATTTGAAGAGGATATGATGGACTGTATTCTAGTGTCCTGTTGGTCAAGAGGGCTAATGGGGAAAAGGATGTGTTCTAAATCAGAAGACAGGAGCTTACAGTGGCTTCATGGGTGACTGTTGGGTGAGGTGGAGCAGGAGAGCTGAACAGCTGCTCCCTGTGGGCTCCGGTCCTGCTGGGTTTGAACTGGGAGGGAAAACGCAGTGAGCGAAAGAGCAGCGAAAGAGCAGCTTTGGATTTGGTCACCCTTGATGCTCATGCAGCATTGCGTTAGATGAGCTCATCTGTTTCGGCTTTCACCTTCTATCTGCGCTCTTTATTCGTCAGTTCAACAACACACAATAATCCGCCAGTGTGCGCATCAGTTCAAAACTCAATCAAGAACCCTAGTTAAATAGTGGAACTATGGTATATACAGTAGAAATCGCCACATTCAGTTCTCCACAGCCCAGGACGTTTTGCGACTACCCGTGTTTTTAGATTTTCTGTGCAATTTAAGGGGAATATGTAATCACATCACATACTCAACGTATTTACTTAACGCTTTACACTGTTCACAGATCATCACAAAACTCAGTGTTGTCAAGGCATTACACTGTCGTTTTTTCATACAGCTGATATTCATATGTTTGTGCAGCAGAATAAAAATGTCTGTGACCTTCTGGATATGATTTGAAATTTGGATCAAATCTGTTTAGGATTTTTTTTTTATATATATATATTTAAGTCTGAAATGTGTTTATAAATTGAGGATAATGAGCTTCCTATATGAATACTTTCAGGGAAATTCTAAAGGTCATGAGTGTATTTGTTCTGTTGTCACTGACTCACAATGGTGTCTCTTTCTCACGTGTGTCAATATGTGATCTCTTGAGTGTACGTGAACTCAACAAGGAAGTGTCTTCAGTGTGCCTGTTTTTTTTTTTGTAGGAGATTGTGATTTGGAGTGGTTTTCTATCTACTTTTTAAAGGGTAAACCGCAGTATATATGACAGTAGTCAATGTGCAACTAAGGGGTGTTGGAACACCAAAGATCCTAGAAAATACATGTTGATCATAAACAAATAAAAATGTGAAGCTAAGAAACAATACATTTTTTTCTCTTTTTTCTCCAGGGTGAAAGACGATATCGTACATTTTCCTTCTATCTAGTAAGAAGTGGTCCCCTTACATGGTGAGCTGTTATGACCTGTTTGAAACCTTGTCATCGTCTCCCTCCGTGCTATTTTACAGTATGATAATTTCAAGAGAATGTATCGTATAATTCATGCATTAATTGATAGCACTACGGCAATATATCCTGCCAGCTGTTTATAATCCCTGAACTCTGCACAGGATCTTCAAGACTGACTCCCTGCTCTTGAGAGCTTGGACCTCGTGCTAACGTTAGATGGAACTAATTCTTTCTGTGGGTATTTTGCTTCCTCCATTTATTTTTATCATCTTTGTGGAGCTTTGTAGGTTTATTCATGGCAACTGTTTCTGGTAAACAACCCACATCCCCTCCTACAGAAAGACACACTTTTGGCTAGCAAGGCATTGAGCAAAAATAACGAGAGCAATTAAAATGAAAATAATATTAGGATTGTTTCCCGCTTGGGGTTTTTCATGTCTTCCAGAATCATTTCCTCCTTGAGATTTTTATTTATTTTTTATTATCACGAAACTGCAACCTTTTTTTGTTTTTTACTCCAACTAAAAGGATAACTATTTCTAATCTGCTGAATTATTCATATTTTCTTGATAACTACTCAGGGGGAAAGATATAAAATCAACCGAATCGTTGGATTACTCACAGTCGCTGCTCTGCTGTATCAGATCTGGCAAAAAAAGGTCCCACTATGATCTGACGCATGGACACCCTGGGGGTTTGAAGACGGCGAGCGTTATCTAGTGTTGGCCCACCTGAACAACTGAGGCTGTATGTGTTTACACTCGAGATGAAGATTCAGACCGGTGCAAAGAGGTAGCGGGAAAACAAACAAACAAAGCCGTGCCTCTATATCAACTGGTAGGATTACACAGCGGTGTAAATGGATGGAAACTAGACCTGGGAAATTGATGAAAGCATTGCACTTAACTTTATAAATTCCAATGGAGAGTGCTGTTGGAAGTGACTGTGGATAGGACCTGGCCTAGCCAGTCTGATTCCCCATACAATCCCTCCTTTTGCCACTGTGAATTTAGCTGAGGTGCAGGAGGCAGAGAACTTCCAGAACTACAGTATGCTCCTCTTGTGAATGGATACTCCCTCTGAAGCACCTACACAGACTAGCCTCTGATCCAGCATAATCACCAGGATATTGAGTCAGATAGGTGGCGGAACTAATTGGATGCTGAAGCTCAAGTTACACCAGTCTTGTTGCAGTAGCCATCTTCCAGCCCCAAAACTTTCTCCCGGGAGCCCAACTCTGAGTTGCGGCCCATCTGCAGTGGCTGCTCAATGTTCTTGACGAGGAGAGGCTTCAGTGAGGGGAGTCGATGTGTTTAATTGTATGCCAGGTGTTCTGGGGAAATACTGCCACAAAGTAGGAAGTTTTTAGAAGAGAAAGGCCTCCCACTTATTTCCTCGCTCTTTGTTTGCCCCCTTTCTCTGTTGCTCTCCCTCTCCCAAGTTTTCCTTCTCGCTCCCTTGCCCTCTTCCTTCCCACCTCCCCCCACTGTTCCATAGATGCTCTCTTTCCTCCCTCTTATCACCCCACCCATGGCCTCTCCACTCCCATTATAATTTCTGCATGCCCCTCCGCCCCCCTGCCATGTCTCCTGTGAATAAGAGGCTGGCACTTCAAAGCAATGCTTTTAATTAATCCAATTTGGCGAGGCAGTTCTAGGAGGGCACCTACCGTTCAGGAGAGAGGGTAGCAGGGTGGATGATGGGTGTCCTCAGAGGTGGTATGGGAAAAAGAAGCCATTACCCATACTCCACCACTCCATAAGTGGGGCCTGGGGATGTTCGGGTGAACTCCTCACTTGGTGTGTCTACAAAGACACCAGGTACTTTCACTACTTTAGTTATCGATCTTATCTTTAATGAGTTCAAGCGTATAAGCATGCATAACATGCTCAAGTAACTCATGCAATGGGCAAATAACGAATTAGGCCAACATCCAAATTTCATAGGAAGACTACGGAGACAAAGTGCTCGACTGTCTTTTAGCCTCAGATCCCCTCCAAATGAATTAACTGTTGCAACAACAAAAAAATATTGATGCAAAAAAAATATCAGCCCCGTCCCAGCTCCTAAATGCTCCCCCTTTTCGGTGAAATTGGGGCCACATTTTTTTTTATCAGAGTAAACATGAAGACAGAAAACCGCATTAGGACTTTTAAATGGGTGTGGAGTTTGTCCTAGAAACAAACAAACACGCACACCAGCCGGCTTTGCTGCAGCTACGTTGTTCCCGGTAGAAGAATTAATGCTGTTAAAGCTACACCACTAAATGTCTACCCTTACTACTACAGGGGAAGTTGAGCACCAGAACTAGTCAGGGATTGTCCCCGATTCATTTCCATTGTCCTCACACAACGAGGAGCAGTAAAGCCATCTCATAATGATCCCCTGAATCATCATTATCTTTCCAATGCATGAACTATCACAGAACACTGAGGTTTTGGTGAGATTAATTGTTAATGGTCTATTGAGAGTAAGGGCCGTTATCTTATTCTCTCTCTCTCATATGCATTCAAGCTTATCTTTCTTTTTTTTAATCTGCTTTGTTAAATTAGTGTAAATCTTCCCTCTAGCTTCAAGTAGTGTGATTTTGATGTAATAAGGTGCTTTATTGTTGTATGAATTACAGTACATAATAAAGGGACACAAAGCACAAATCATAATAATGTATTACATTTACTACATACAATTTTGTGCTGGAGAAATACAGGTTATTGTGCAACAACTGGGGTAGTAGAGTATACTATGTACCAGTGGAGGCTGGTGACTTGAAAAATCGAAGAGGATGGGAGACCCACGGGCACAGAGACGACAGTGTGTTTCAAAATGTCTTCAAAGACTAATTATTTGAACCTAAAGCATTTAATAAAGACATGTATAGTACAATATTATAGGGAATGGGAATGAGAGGGCTACTTACACCGTGTTGGAAAGGGATTATAGCAGTGATTGAATGAGGGTAGGAGGCATGAGTTGAGGTGCTCAGAGGCTTGACCAGTGCAGTACAAGATTTGACTGGGAAGATCCAGATCAATAACACAACACACTACACAGGTAGACAAAAGAGATACGAATGAATTAGTCCAAGCAAGGAATATAATCATTGATGTGTAATAATGTGATTGTGTATGTGATTGACTCTACATACAGTAATGAGAGAAAATGAATAGGGGTTCTCACAGTGTGTGGAGGGGAAACATACAATGTGCCAGTGGATGAGTGGACACGTGGGATGTGGCTTCAGTTCATGTCAGGAGAGAGTTGACAATGGTAGTGGAGTGGAGTAGTCATCACCTCTTAATCAGGGAACAGGAGGGGACTTAGCTGTAAATATAAATAGCAGATACATTCCATTACAGCTGCGCCATCATAGGTTTGGACGAGTTTCTCTGATGTTAAACTCCGACATCTCAAAATTCATCAAATCAAACAGACTGCACATCTCGCCCACTTGACACATCAAAGTAGCCGAAGAAATGTTCCTGAATAAAGCCCTGATCATCCACATACCTGATTACTGACAACTGCAAGCAGACTGGTGGCACCATAGGTCTCAGAGCGGTGGGGCAAATTTTATCCCCTGGGGCCTGGAGTTTTTCATTATATGTTAACCTAACTAGGAAAACTCTGACCACTATACCCTTTTGGACTCCCGAGTGGCGCAGCAGTCTAAGGCACTGCATCTCAGTCACTACAGTTCGATTACAGGCTGTATCACAACCGGCTGTGATTGGGAGTCCCATAGGGAGGTGCCCAATTAGCCCAGCGTCATCTCGGTAGGCCATCATTGTAAATAAGAATTTGTTCTTATCTGACTTGCCTAGTTTAAGTAAAGGTCAAATAAAATAAGGTATATAAGGGGTTCTTCAGCGTTGGCCATTCTGGCAGAGAAAACTGCACAATCCCTGGTAGCTAAGTTAGCAAGGCAAATTTAAATAACATGTACAAACTGGACACAAAAATAAAGTTCTGAAAACAATTTATAATATACCTCCTCCGTCTCCTGTAATTTGAAAAAACTAATTTGAATTGAATAATATCCCCAAAATGCTCAACTATCCAACAATGTCACCAAGCGTCTCAACACATAGAACCCCCATAATGCTCTGTAGCGCAATCCCAATACAACACACTAACTTCGTTCTCTGATCCTAATTCTATGATTGTATGGACAACATGTCAGTTCGCTCAAGTTTTGTATTGAAGTCAATATAGCCAGAGGAGGACGGAAGCTAGCTGTCCTCTGGCTACACAATGGTCCTACCGCAGACAGTGCAGTTGAAGTTACTGTAGACCTTCATTGCAAAACAGTGTATTTTAATCAATTATTTGGTGACATATGACATTTATTTAGTATATTTCTATTTTTATTAAATTTAATTGAGGGGAATGGTCCTCCCCTTCCTCCTCCTCTGAGCCTCTACTGCTATGTACTGGAGTGAAGCATAGCAGGTGGGTAGGTCTCACAATGGCTGGGGAGTAGGGGACCTTCTTTCGTGAAAGGTGTATTTGATATAATATCATTGGGTGAAACACGAGAGAAAAGGAACATGACAGTGTTGTGGCACATCACTATGTTGCAAGGGACTGAGAAAGGAGCATGAATAAATACAATTATAGAGGTTGGAATTAAGAATAAGCCCATGTAATATGTATTACCTATCCTTTGTCAGTAGCTGAACATTAAAGAGATGTTATAGGATTCAGATTCCAGCCAACTCCAACATTTACACAAGGATATAACCATGGAAATGGGTTTTATTGGGTAGATGTAGCGTATCTACCACACTGCCACTCACCCACATAGCCTATGACAGGACAGCTCTAGGGCAGGTTCACAGAGAGGAGCGGAGGAGGAGAGGGAGGTAGAGAAAGCAAATGGACTGAGACATAGAGGGGTGAGTGGTAGTTGAAGAATGGATGGACAAAAGGCACTGTCCTCCAGGCTACATGAACTAGCTCATCTCACATAGTTTCTACCTTGATCCATGTGGTATCTTTATGTGTTTGTTGACCTGTGTCGTGATGCAGGAAATCTCCCCATCCTAGATAACTGAGCCATGGTTCTCTCTTTTCTGGGTGAATGACCTCATAAAGCTTAATCCTTACAGGCTTAACACCGGGGTGTTAGTGTCCATCCATAACTCCCCATGTCAACCTCCTTCAGTGTAATTCTGACAAAATGATGATTAAGCAATACATAATTCACTCTTGACTGACCAATCCACACCACGTTTGGATTTTCCTGGAAAACCAGATTTTATCAGATGTTCTATTTTGTTGTCCTAGGGTTTTGAAAAAATTGCATTGCGAAGGCACAACATGTAGAAATTCCACTTGGGTTGATTAGCATTTCGTTTTTTTTTCACTACACGTTTACAAAATATGTATCATTATCAGCCAGAAACCATTATGTATAAGCCATATGCTTACATGGAGGAGAGAATAAATTACCTGTGTGCTTAAGGGAAGGAAAGAGAGGATTTAAAGCTGCGAGGCACAGGACATGTCCCTTTCAAGACCGTCTCGATCCAGTTAAGCTGGGTGGCTTTTTTTTCTCTCTCCAAATAACAATACAATGCATCAGAGACACGGTCTAATGAAAACCAGTCTGCAAAGGACCTTGCAAAAAAGTATTCCGCAGATAGTATCTATCTGCCGCAGCTAGTATTTATTTCTCTTCGCCAGTGTCGATGCATTCGGACATGACAGATTTACATATTGTGTATGACACGTTGCAGTCAGATTCTGCTTTAGTGAGTCGTGTCTAATGGATATTCACTGGGAGTTAAACTTCTATTTTATCAGCAGATGTTTAGAGCCAATCAGGTTCTGCAAACCTGTCTTATGTTATGGTGGTGATGAGCATCAGTGAAGAGCTGAAGAGCAATCGGCGTGGTCAGCTATTAGGAGATGTATAAAGTATAGAAGGCTGTGCAAAGTCTCTCAGGTAAAATAGGTCTTGGGGTTTTTCCTCACTAATAAATGCAAGTGCGATTTATTCAAGGAATGATTTGTAGAATGAGAACATAAGCTTCTGTCCTGTAATATAATAAGACATCTGGGAATGTAATATTTTGTTTCGTAACTTTGAAGGATAACAATTTCATGATTCAGTTTAGCCATTTTAGTGGAACACTCTTAAGCCAGGGCATCAATGAAGCTATTGCATCATGTCAATATATCCATGTTTTAAAAAAAAAAAATTAAACATTGTGTCACTGAGTCAAACGTACATCTTTCGGTGTCAGATAACCTTATGCATCAAGTAGATAATTTCTCCCTTAAAGTGATCACCCTCTTTGTTCAGGCAAGCCTAAATCACTGTAGTTCAGGAGTCAAATTTGGCTTAACAAATCACATAATAAATTACATGGACTCACTCTGTGTGAAATAGTAGGGCTTGACTCCCCCTTCCTCTTTCCCGCAACATCTGTAAGGTCCCTCATTCAAGTATTGAATTTCAAGCACAGATTCAACTATACTGAACAAAAATATCAACGCAACACACAACAATTTCAATGATTTTACTGAGTCATATATAAGGAATTCAGTCAATTGAAATAATAAATTAGGCCCATCTAAGCTATGGATTTCACGTGACTGGGGAGTGATGCCCAGCGAATCAGAATGAGTTTTTCCCCACAAAAGGGCTTTATTTATACTCCTCAGTTTCATCAGCAGTCCGGGTGGCTGGTCTCAGACGATCTCGCGGTAACTAAGCCCGATGTGGAAATCCTGGGCTGGCATGGTTACACGTCTAAAGTGTTGTTCCCTTGTTTAATTAGCTGAAAAAAAAGATCCCAGAAATGTTCCATACACACAAAAATATTATTTTGTGCACAAATTTGTTTACATCCCTGTTACTGTGCATTTCTCCTTTGCAAAAATAATCCTGACAGGTGTGGCATGTCAAGAAGCTGACTAAACAGCATGATCATTACACAGGTGCACCTTGTGCTGGGGGGCAATAAAAGACCACTCTAAAATGTGCATTTTTGTCACACAACACAATACCAAGATGTCTTTAGTTTTGAGGGAGTGTGAAATTGTCATGCTGACTGCAGGAATGTCCACTAGAGGTGTTGCCAGGGAAATTGAATGTTCATTACTCTATCATAAGCAGAGCCTCCAAGGTGGTTTTACAGGATTTGGCAGTATGTCCAATCGGCCTCACAACTGCAGGCCACATGCAAATCTGAAAATCTATTGCAAGACTTCAAAATTGCTGTGTAGCCATGAACCCCAATGCCTTGACAGAGCTTGAAGAATTAAAAAAAGAATAATGGGCAAATATTGCACAATCCAGACACGGCAAGCTCTTAGAGACTAACCCAAGAAGACTCACAGCTGTAATCACTGCCAAAGTTGTCTCTGACTTGTATTGACACAGGGGGGTGAATACTTATCTAATCAAGGTATATTGGCGTTATATTTTTTATTACCGTTAATCCCGCTTTGTAACATGACAAAATGCGAGGAAATCCAAGGGGACGATACCCACTGTTACAAAGTCCCACATACAACAGGTAAAAGTCAATGCAACAAGAAGTCCTTGATAACTTCATTCTCATTTAAATTAAACTGTTGACACCATATACATAATTGCTGATAATTATAGTAATTAGTTTGCACTTTATATACAGTACACCTACATACACACTAGGAAAAAGGTTCTACCCCTAGAACCATAAAGGGCTCTTCATCTGTCATATTTTTAAGGTGAGGAAGTGGTAAAAGGTAGAGATTTAAGACCTAAAGGGCAGATGTATAAAGTTATAGGGTATAAAGGGCACTGAAATACTGGTGGCCTTTTCTGCAACACCATCAAAATGTTCCGTAAATATCGTGCTTTATAAAATTCGGTTAAGGCTTCATAGACCTTTCAGATAAGTATTTTTTTCACCTTTTCACACTGACCCCGGCTGAATTTTTTGGGGAAGGAAATGTCAAGGCACTCACGTTTTTATATCAAGGACTTTCATCACAGGGTTTTCTATTTTATACCACCTTTCATTCAAACCCGATGGACACGAATAGAACTGGTTTGACGATCGTTTATCTCAGTATTTTAGTTATAGATAATACCCCCTCTTTTGGTACTGTTCTTTTAAAGTACTTTACTACAACCATTGGCAAGAAAACAAATTACTCTAAAATAAATGCTTCACACTTTGTCAGTGCAAGCTATTTCAAGGTTGTTGACATAATGGTTCGTTTTGTGCCTTCTTTCAAGCTACTGGTACAATTTGCGCAGTTATTTCTGGGATGGGAAAAAAAGATCCTGAACCGGCATCAACATTTCATTTTCAACATCAAGAATCATTTGTTAGAGAAAGCACATATGTTTACGGGTAGAATTTCTCTTGAAATCACTGAGTCAATTATCCAATCATTCAGAATGCTGCTGTCTGTGTTATCTCTAAATTCTCCCCTGTCATCACAGTGCTAAATCTCTCTGTACTGGTTCCTGGTTGCTTGCTGCTAGCATCAGACTCCAGGCCCTCATGCTTTCCTCGCGAGTTAATTCATCTCTTCACGCTGCAAGCTTGTATTTTCCCACTCTTCACTCTCCCTTCTCCTAGTGCTAAATCATGTGAAAGCTCTCTCTATCCTTGATAATGTTTCTTTGTGCAAGAGGAAAGTATTGCACATGAAAACCCCTGATGAAGGCCAAGGGCCGAAATACATTGGCTTTTTGTTTTATATCGTAAAGAAGCTATTTTATCAACTTCCAATGTCTTCCAAGAGTTGCTGAATTTCCTTTTTTTTTAACACATGTTTTGTCTTTTGAACAATAACTAGGCCTGAGTAATAAGTTGTGAAGAGGATGCACTATCAGCTGTGAAACAACCAACACCCTTACAGCAGCAGAATATTTCATTCACAGAAGGAAACCTTTTAGTTTGAAACAAACTTCAGAACTACGGCAGCAAACCCACAATAAACACACACATGAAAAAAAGATGAACTCTCTGAAAAGACTAAATGCCTCCATACGTGCAGGTATTACCATTGTGCATCTTGCTCGATCACTAAGACATCCAGTGTGCCCCGCATGTGGTGAGAGGACAAATGGATGCAAAAAATAGAGAATATCGATTATTAATCCAAATGTTGATTGACAGCTAAAAATTAAAACTGCCCTTCTAAACGTCACATCTATGGCATATTGTTTGTAGAGAGAAATCATGAGATACTGTGGCTTAGGAGGATTAGGTTCATTGTTGCATAGCTTCTCTACAGTAACATGTCTATGATGTCAGTACTTGCTTTAGGGTTCTGAATATCACCAGCATACAGTAGAACTACCTCCAATGCGTTTTCCAATGGCTAACAATGTAGCCAGTGGTATGGGGTCTGTTTCTTTGTATCATAAATACTTGATTTGATGATTAGCAGATTACAGTTCCCAGAAGATCTGTTCATAGATCAGATCTGCTCCCAAAAAGCTAGCCCTTCATCTCCCACCACCCATCACAAGTTGTTTCGACATAGTGTCTGTGTTTTCACATCTTCTCTTCTGTTTTGTCAGATGTGTCACGGTTCAAATAGGCCAATGTGAGACCACGTTGACACAGGGGGATTATGGAAGCTAATGACCCAGTAATCCTTGTGGGAAGCCAACAAAAAAGCAGAGCAAATACAAACTGTGTCCTGCACTGATTGCTTTACCTCCCTGCTTCTGAGCAATTAGATCAAAATAGCATCTTTCTCAGTTTCCTTTTTCGCTGACAGGCTTTTCCCGGAGAGTTGAGAAGGTAATCATTTGTGTATAATGTGTTGAATAAATGCTTCTTTAAAGTGTCTTTCAAAACTTTCCTGTAGTTGATTTTGGTAACAAGAAGTGAAAGTCTGAGAAATGTAGCACATCCAAAATGAGCTTAATCTCTACATCCTCAGACCGATTTTCGTCTGCATTGTCCTCTCAAATGTTATTTGTCACATACTTCATAAAATAACAGATGAAGGCGAACAGTGAAATGCTTACTTAGGGGCCTTTCCCGGTTAATGCAGAGATAATAAATTCACAATGAGTAATGATACTTTGGTTATTTACATGGGAAAAGAATACAGAGTCTATGTGCAGGGATAGGAGGTAATTGAGGTAGATATGTACTGTACATATAGGTATGGGTAAAGTGACTAGGCAACAGGATAGATAATAGGCAGAAGCAGCGATGTATGTGCTGAGTCAAAAGAGTTAGTGGAAAAGGGGGTCAATGCAGATAGTCCGGGCACCTATTTGGTTAACTATTAGCAGTCTTATGGTTTGGGTTAGAAGCTGTTCAGGGTCCTGTTACAGACTTGGTGCATCGCTACTGCTTACCGTGCGGTAGCACAGAGAACAGTCTATGACTTGGGGGGCTGGAGTCTTTGACCATTTTTAGGGCCTTCCTCAATGGTGCAGTTGTAGAACTTTGTTGAGGATCACGAGGGCCCATGCCAAATCTTTTCAACCTTCTGATGGTGAGGAGGCATTATTGTGCCTTCTTCACGACCGTGTTGGTGTGTGTACCATGTTCATTCCTTAGTGATGTGGACACAGAGGAACTTGAAGCTCTCGACCCGCTCCACTACAGCCCTGTCGATGTGGATGGGCTGATGTTGAGGGAGAGGTTGTTGTCCTGGCACCACACTGCCAGGTGTGACCTCCTCCCTATAGGCTGTCTCATTGTCGTCCATGATCAGGCCTGCCATCATTGTATCGACAGCAAACTTAATGATGGTGTTGAAGTCGTGCATGGCCACGCAGTCGTGGGTGAACAGGGAGTACAAGAGGAAACTAAGCACACACCCCATATGGGCCCCCGTATTCAGGGTCCGCATGGCGGAGGTGTTGTTGCTTACCCTCACCACCGGGGACACGGTACAAAAACATCTGGAAAAGGGGAGGGATCTTTTTACTACATAATGTGATTTTAATCAGATGCATTGTGGGCTAATGAGCTACATCAAACCGTAATGGGGGTAATTTGCACACCTCATGTGGCCCATTGATTCAAGTCTCCCCCTTAGCCTCACGCAACCATTATCACCATTACAACCATACTGTACAGTTATTTCTAGGTGAAAACCCAAGGAACTGTTAAAATACATGATTCACTCAACTCTAAGATGTAAATGCATACAAAAAATAGGTCCTCTTTTTTTTGTTGTTGTTCTCAGACATTTGAGAGTGATTAGCTAGATTAATGTCAGTAGTAGCCCAATAGGATGAATTTCATATTCGTTTCACTGGCCACGCATCATCTCCAGATGAAGTGGACTCTTTTGAGAGGAAATATCTATGGAAGGACACTCACAAGAAGTAGTTCATCCAAAAAGCTTTTTCCGCTGCCATGCCCATCTGTCTCGTTGAAGAGTCTCATACCCGCAATCTGTTTCAGCATGTTAAACATGTTCATACAGCTTCAAATGGGTGTCCGTGTCAAATCAGACACACACTGTGTCAGGGGTTAGAGTGAATTCAATTAAACGTTCCAAAAATAATCAGTTCAGGGAAGATTGTTGACAGGTACTAGTATCAGTTTAGTTAATGTTGTGTATACCATCATGATACATTTTTTAATATATAAACACTGCATCTGCATTAATAAATCATTTATTTACAGTGTATTTGGAAGGTAATTCAGACCCTTTGACTTTTCCCACATTTTGTAACATTCTAAAATGGATTAAATTGTTCATTTTTTCTCTCATCAATCTACACACAATACTCCATAATGACAATGCAAAAACAGTTTTTTTTAAACATACAGATCATTCAGTCCATTTCCTCAGTACTGAAGCACCTTTTGTCACTGCTGTTGAAGGAACTGGACTAAGGTGCAGCGTGGTGAGCGTACATTTTCTCTTTATTTGGAAAAATGAAGCCGAACAAAACAATAAACACTACAAAAACAAACCGTGAAGCTAAAGGCTATGTTCCCTAAACAAAGTCAACTTCCCACAAAGAAAGGAGGGAAAAGGGGCTAACTAAGTATGGTTCCAATCAGAGACAACGATAGACAGCTGTCCCTAATTGAGAACCATACCCGGCCAAAACATAGAAATACCAAATCATAGAAAACGAAACAGAATGCCCACCCCAAATCACACCCTGACCAAACCAAATAGAGACATTAAAACGCTCTCTACGGCCAGGGCGTGACACCTTTGGCAATTACAGCCTTGAGTCTTCTTATGATGCTACAAGCTTGGCACATCTGTATTTGGGGAGTTACTCCCATTCTTCTCTGCAGATCCTCTCAAGCTCTGTCGGGTGGGATGGGGAGCGTCACTGCACAGCTATTTTCAGGTCTCTCCAGAGATGTTCGATTGGGTTCAAGTCCGGGCTCTGGCTGGGCCACTCAAGGACATTCAGAGACTTGTCCCGAAGCCACTCCTGGCTTGTCTTGGACTAGAGTCGTTGACCTGTTGGAAGGTGAACCTTTGCCCCAGTCTGAGAACCTGCTCCAGAGCGCCCAGGACTTCATCAAGTATCTCTCTGTACTTTTCTCCGTTCATCTTTCCCTCGATCTTGACTAGACTCCCAGTCCCTGCCTCTGAAAAACATCACCACAGCATGATGCTGCCACCACCATGCTTCACCGTAGAGATGGTGCCAGATTTCCTCCAGATTCAATCTTGGTTTCATCCGACCACAGAATGTTGTTTCTCATGGTCTGAGAGTCATTTAGGTGCCTTTTGGCAAACTCCAAGAAGCTGTCATGTGCCTTTTACTGAGGAGTGGCTTCCATCTGGCCTGATTAGTGGAGTGCTGCAGATATGGTTGTCCTTCTGAAAAGTCACCCCATCTCCACAGAACTCTGGAGCTCTGTCAGAGTGACCATCTGGTTGTTGGTCACTTCCCTGACCAAGGGCCTTCTGCCCCGATTGCTCAGTTTGGCCAGGCTGCCGGCTCTAGGAAGACTCTTGATGGTTCCAAACTTCTTCCATTTAAGAATGATGGAGGCCACTGTGTTTTTGGGGGACCTTCAATCATGTAGAATTTTGGTACCCTTCCCCAGATCTGTGCCTCGACAAAATCATGTCTCGGAGCTCTACGGACAATTCCTTCGACCTCATGTCTTGGTTTCTGCTCTGACATGCATTGTCGACTGTGGGACCTTATATAGACAGGTGTATGCTTTTCCAAATCATGTCCAATCAATTGAATTTACCACAGGTGGACTCCAATCAAGTTGTAGAAACCTCTCAACGATGATTAATGGAAACAGGATGCACCTGAGCTCAATTTCGAGTCTCATAGCAAAAGGTCTTAATACTTATGTAAATAAGGTATTTCTATTTTTATCTTTTATACATTTGCAAAAAAATCTTAAACCATTAAGGGGTATTGTGTGTAGATTGACAAGGGAAAAAATGTATTTAATCAATTTTAGAGTAGGGCTGTAACGTAACAAAATATGGGAAAAGTCAAGTGGTCTGAATACCTTCCGAATGCACTGTATGTAACAGGGTGAAGATTGCCTTGTCACACATCAGGGCAAAGTATCTGTATACACAGTGAGACTCCTTTCATCTGTCTTTTGGGATCGTACACTCGACATGACTTGTGATAAAAATAAAACAAATCTGTTATTATCTTCGCACCCCACCGACATCAGAGGAAGCCGTTGGTCTGGTCGCCTCTGTTTATACGGTGCTGGACGTGATCAAATCAAAAGTCAGAACAAGTCAGAGAATAGGCTGCGTGGTTGTAAGAGGAGGCTATTATTTCAGCAGGGTCTTTAGTTTGTGTCTGTCCCCATCTCTGAGCCTGCTTCAATAACCACCCCCTCTGTCATCGCTGAGACTGCAGCCAGTACTGGCCGTTTAACTCCGTATTGATCGTGCAGGGATTGTGGTAGATTTACTATCAATTCTGGGTGAAACCGCTACAGTGATGTCTCATGAGCCCACAACGGTCACTGCTAGGCCTGGGAAGCACATTACAGAGTAAGTAGATAAGACATCAGGGAATTTAGTTCTTACAAAATGACTTTGGACTCCTGTAAAGAAAGAATATTGGACGCAGTGAGCTCCCTCCTCATACTAAATGTAATTCTATTGCAACTTGGAATTTTAAGGATGATATTTTTTTATGCCCTTCTCCCCCCTGTAATCTGAAGCGATGTATTACATTACAACCTGTTACGTACTGATCAAGCCAAATGAAGGAAACATAAATGCTATCGTTGTGAGTAGTCCACTGGCAGTTCCTCACTCCTCATTACCTTAGCTAAGAGCCTTAGGCCAAGATACCAAACCTCCCATCCCCTCCTAATGGATGAACAGAGGGCCGACTCCATGTGCAATTACATAACAGTTCCGACAGCTTTACTTTGTGTCTGGAGCTCGTGAGTTTTGAACTTGGAACATCACAACTCCGTGTGCAGCCTTCTCATTTGGATGTACAGTACGGGAGAAAGGCCTTCATTTACCTAGAATCCCTCAGGCTAGCTCTGCCAGGAAAGACTCAAGTACAAGTGTTCCCCTGTGGGATTCATCCCACTGTAGAGCTCCACTGTTGAGACATTGATCCAATGTGATCAGCTCCATTGCTCGTGAAAACCACAGGTAGTTCAAGGCTAACCTCAAGGAAAAATGTGCAAACTTGCAGTGACAATGTCGTGCGTCCTTGGGTTTTCATTTATGACGTTCCCACCGGCGTTTTTGTCAAGTGAAGATAATTCAATGACAAATAATATTACACAGATATTTTGCATCAGTGATAATTACAGTGCTGTTACAACCCATAATTAACCTTGACTCTAAACTTCAGCAATTTACAATGTAGATTGAATGAAGAAAGATACCATGTGCTGTGGTGGATTTATTCCTGAAGGCCACTACATTGTTCCATGAGTTCTGTGAAAAAAAGTAATGAGCTACCATGTGTATAGGAATCAATTAGCAAGACCTCCACTGGCACTGCTTGTCTTGTATGCTAGCTAAGCGCCAGGCCCCATCTGACTGTCTGTCCCAGGGGCAGGTGGGAGTCACGGAGGGCATGTGGAGGGAAGAGAGCTCCCCTCAGAAGGTGCCAACACTGTTTTAATTTAGAGGTGGGAGGAAGCTGTTTCCCTGGCAGCATAAACACAGGGTTAGCTGACCCTGCCGTGAGCACTGTGGCCCTTCCCTCTGATGGGGGAGGGAGAGGTGTTGTGGAGTAGGTAGGAGGGAGAGGGGGCGAGAGAGTGTTCAGTAAAAGCCCCAGGAAAGCTGACAGGCTGGCGTATCTTTGATGGTGTGCTTTTTTAAACCTCTTCCACACAGATACAATGATGCACTGCTGTCGAGCTCAGTGACTTGTTATTTATTTATTGCAGCACATTCTGTCCCTTTGAAGGGACTCAAAGTAGCTATGGGACCAATTTGTTGAGTATGATATTATTCCTTCCAGTTTGCTAATTCAGATCATATGTTCGTTTAGCACATTAATGGACAGTACAAACTATGTAAACCAACATATTTCACATTCTGTGTCAGGACATTTCCCTCTATTCATTAAAACAGTCAACATGAATTTACAATGATATCACCTCAGAAGTTTCATTTCTAGAATAGTATGAACCCTGTTCAAGCAGCGGACACTCAGCCCAACAGTCCGTGACCAGGCTTCGTTTGTCTCACTTTGACATTTCCTGTCAAAACACTTGATGCAACCTTGACTCAAAGTTGATTGGTAAACAAACGTAGTTTGCCTCTGAGAGGAATGCTGCTGGTGTGTGTGTCTAAAAGTGGACAATACCACAGAGACCTGTTATTTTCCTTGGTTTTAGAGATCATGTTCTGTAGACTGTTGAAAAGCTCTGTAGCTTTTTTTCATCTGTGAATTAGTTGCCATTTTATGTGAGAAGCTGTGTCTGTAACGGCAGATCTCCTCTTCGTCTGAAGAGGAGTAAGGATCGGACCAAGATGCAGCGTGGTAAGTGTCCATAACTTTAATCAAAGAAAACACTGAACACTGAATACAAAAATAACAAAAGAAACGTGAAGAAACGAAACAGTACCGTGTGGCGACAAACACCCACAAACCAACAGTGAAACCCAGACAACTAACGACACCTGCCTCTGATTGAGAACCATACTAGGCCGAAACAGAAACCAACATAGAAAAACAGACTGCCCACCCCAACTCACACCATGACCCTACTAAATAAAGACAAAACAAAGGAAATAAAGGTCAGAACGTGACAGTGTCAGCATGTGAGATTTAATTATGTTTCTCTGAAACAGGCACTTGCTTGGTGAAGTGAGGTAACAAATCAAAAGAATACTGTAAATATTGTTTCAGCACAAAATGCTAAGTTTAATTTAACTGCCTGCACACCATTTTATGAAAATAACAGTACTTATTTTCAGCTTCTGACTCAAAGACTACTTTTACACAGACAGCCCAATTATGGGCAAACATCTGATCTGATTCTGCAAAAGATCTGATATAACTGTAAATGCAGCCAAAGAGATGGCTGCTAAGTATGAGGGCGGAAAACCAACTTTATCCTCTTTTATCATCAGTATCAAAATCAATGTCAACAAGCAACTCAACCCCTATCGGATGTACAGAAGTTTGTGTTTTGATCAACAGTCATACACTGTGCAAATAACAATTCAATCTCATGAAATGTGTGTCATTAGTAAAAAAATAATAATAATAATAAATGTGAGGACTCCACATTAGACAGTGGAGCAATGCAGCCATTCCACGAAACCTTAGCTACTCTCCTCCAAAAGTAAACTGCTTCATGACTCCGTCATCCCCTCACTTTACCCGACGTGCCCCACCGGGAATGTATAATCTCATCAGCGCCGATTATCCTCCTCTCAGGAGGCTGTCCTGCACGGGTATAATTATGGCAGGGTGGACTTTTAGGAAGCATATGCCATCTGTAATAGGCGGCTAATGCGCTTGATTGGGTCTGCCTGGTCACATGAGTAGATTAGAGGGGCCCTTTGGGGGTTTGAATAACAGGGGTTATTATTCAGACAAAACACCTTGGGGGTTTTTCCAAAGCTCTCATAATTCCTTGACATTATCTGTCTAAAAGGACGCAGAAGACTGTCCTGTGAGCGCATCCAAGCCAGGAGAGACGTAGAATTTGTGGATGTCCATACCAATTACACTTAGGAGGTTGACTGATCACCGATTTTTGTAGTTCATTGTGTTGACACAAAGACACTGCAATATTGATGCTTTGGTTTGTTTGATTTGTCGAACACATAAACAGGTACCGCGATTGAGTTGGATAACAGTTCAAAATGACCTCCAGGGGAAATGCAGGAACATTTGGAAGATAAGTCCATGAAATAGAAGTTGGATCATATTGCTTGAGCAGGCATAGAAATAAGTGAGCAGGTACGTTTCCTGGGATTATCCAATCAAACAGCGTGTTTGCATGTGGGAGTTTCCTTTTCCCCTCCCTTTTTAGTAGAAAGCCTGTGGGATTTTCTTTCTGTGAGGTGAGTGTCTTTGATATTTTATTAATCAGTAGAAGTGTGTGTGTTCAGATTGAGAGAGTGAAGGGTGGGGAATGTGCTCAGAATCCTTTGATTTGCTGAAGCAAGTATCAGCCCTTTTGCCAGAGTGAGAAGTCATGGCTTTTCATCTGTGTCTATTCAATTCTATTTAATATACCATTCGATGGAAGCCTATGAAAATTTCAATAGGGGGGGTCAACAAAGACATTTAACCTCTATGGTATTACTGAGCACACATTAAGAATTTAAATGACGGTTTTATGTATTGAAGTGTCACGATATAATAATGTATTATGTAAGAGTGTGAATTTCGAGACCCAAAGGGACTTCACTGCTGAAACCATGCATATTTGCCATATTTTCTGTGTGAAATGACTTCATTTTACCTGGATGGTGAAAATTGGAGCATAATAATGGTTTGCCCACAGTAATCATCCTCCCCCTTCATGTCCATCATCATTGATAGTAGGCCTTTTGACTCACATAAATATTAATGACATCTGAGTGTGGCAATGGTGTAGCTAATTACTGAGAACAAATTGCAAAATGACTGTGAACCCACAATGGAGGTCTATTTCATAAGAGTGTTGATATTCAGCCTCTAATGTCTCGTGCATGGCTGATGTTTGTTGACTCTAAATTCCTCTCCCAATGGATCCCTGATGCCATTAAAACACAGAGGGAAATGTGCTGTTTTTTATAGCATGTTTCAATCATGCTGTGACCCTTGATAATGAGTAAAAGCTAATTGAACAAAAGGTGAGATATTCACCCAGTTGGTTGGTTTTTCAACAGAATGAATTGTGTTTGATCAATGTCATTATGTTTTAGTCACCACCGACTCTGAAAGTCAGGTGCCCGAGAAGTTTGATCAAATACTTGATTTTCAGTAACAAAGCCTGATTATCTTGTCTTCTCATCATCACAAAACAAACCCAGTTTGTGTTTGAAAGTATTCAGACCACTTCCATTTTCCCACATTTTGTTATGTAACAGCCTTATTCTAAAATATATATAAATCTACATGCAATACTGTCACGACTTCCGCCGAAGTTGGTCCCTCTCCTTGTTCGGGCGGCGTTAGGCAGTCGACGTCACCGGCCTCCTAGCCATCGCCGATCCACTTTTCATTTTCCATTTGTTTTGTCTTTGTCTTACACACCGGGTTTCAATTCCCCAATTACTTGTTCATTATTTAACCCACTGTTCCCCCATGTTTGTTTGTGAGTAATTGTTCGTTGTAAATTGGTCCGTTATTTGTGGGCTCGCTTTATTGCTTTCTACTTGTGTATTTTGAGTAAAGTACGTTGTTTACTCATATCTGCTGTCCTGCGCTTGACTCTCTACACCAGCTACACACAGGACCATTACAAATACCCCATAATGACAAAATGAAAACAGGTTTTTAGAATTATTTGCACTTTTTAAAAACTCTACGGGATCAGTGACCCCCCGCGGGACGGATGAGCTAACATGCGCTAATGTGATTAGCATAACTTTGTAAGTAACAAGAACATTTCCCAGGACATAGACATGTCTTATATGTTAATCTAACTTCTGTGGCTCAGTTGGTAGAGCATGGCGCTTGTAACGCCAGGGTAGTGGGTTCGATTCCCGGGTATTCAGACCACTTCCATTTTCCCACATTTTGTTATGTAACAGCCTTAAAAACAGGTTTTTAGAATTATTTGCACTTTTTAAAAACTCTACGGGATCAGTGACCCCCCGCGGGACGGATGAGCTAACATGCGCTAATGTGATTAGCATAACTTTGTAAGTAACAAGAACATTTCCCAGGACATAGACATGTCTTATATGTTAATCTAACTTCTGTGGCTCAGTTGGTAGAGCATGGCGCTTGTAACGCCAGGGTAGTGGGTTCGATTCCCGGGTATTCAGACCACTTCCATTTTCCCACATTTTGTTATGTAACAGCCTTATTCTAAAATATATATAAATCTACATGCAATACTGTCACGACTTCCGCCGAAGTTGGTCCCTCTCCTTGTTCGGGCGGCGTTAGGCAGTCGACGTCACCGGCCTCCTAGCCATCGCCGATCCACTTTTCATTTTCCATTTGTTTTGTCTTTGTCTTACACACCGGGTTTCAATTCCCCAATTACTTGTTCATTATTTAACCCACTGTTCCCCATGTTTGTTTGTGAGTAATTGTTCGTTGTAAATTGGTCCGTTATTTGTGGGCTCGCTTTATTGCTTTCTACTTGTGTATTTTGAGTAAAGTACGTTGTTTACTCATATCTGCTGTCCTGCGCTTGACTCTCTACACCAGCTACACACAGGACCATTACAAATACCCCATAATGACAAAATGAAAACAGGTTTTTAGAATTATTTGCACTTTTTAAAAACTCTACGGGATCAGTGACCCCCCGCGGGACGGATGAGCTAACATGCGCTAATGTGATTAGCATAACTTTGTAAGTAACAAGAACATTTCCCAGGACATAGACATGTCTTATATGTTAATCTAACTTCTGTGGCTCAGTTGGTAGAGCATGGCGCTTGTAACGCCAGGGTAGTGGGTTCGATTCCCGGGACCACCCATACGTAGAATGTATGCACACATGACTGTAAGTCGCTTTGTATAAAAGCGTCAGCTAAATGGCATATATTATTATTATATTATAACTGCGCTGTCCAATTTACAGTAGCTATTACAGTGAAAAAAGACCATGCTATTGTTTGAGGAGAGTGCACAACAACAACAAATGTTTTATCACGACAACTGGTTTGATACAGTCACCTCTAAAGGTAAATAATGTACTTACATTCAGTAATCTTGCTCTGCTTTGTCATCCTGAGGGTTCCAGAGATAAAATTTAGCATATTTTTGTTTGATAGAATCCACTTTTATAGTCAAATGTAGGAACCTGGTTCTACAGTTTGAAGCCCTGCTGTGTCTGCAGCATTGAAGGCCTCCATCATTTTTAAATGAAGAAGTTTGGAACCACCCAGACTCTTCCTAGAGCTGGCCGCCTAGCCAAACTGAGCAATCAGGGTAGAAGAGCCCTGGTCAGGGAGGTGACCAAGAACCAGATGTTCACTCTGACAGAGCTCCAGAGTTCCTCTGTTGAGATGGGAAAACCTACCAGAAGGACAACCATCTCTGCAGCACTCTACCAATCAGGCCTTTATGGTAGAGTAGCCAAATGGAATCCACTCCTCAGTAAAAGGCACACGATAGCCCGCGACACTCAGACCATGAGATACAAGATTGTCTGGTCTGATGAATCCAAAATGGAAATTTGGCCTGAATGCCAGGCGTCACATCTGGAGGAAACCTGGCACCATCCTTATGGCGGAGCATGGTGGTGGTAGCATCATGCTATGGGTATGTTTTTCAGAGTCAGGGACTGGGAGACAACGCCGGAGTGCTTCGGGACAAGTCTCTGAATATCTTTGAGTGGCCCAGCCAGAGACCAGACTTGAACCCGATCGAACATCTCTGGAGAGACCTGAAAATAGCTGTGCACTGACGCTCTCCATCCAACCTGACAGAGCTTGAGATGATCTGCAGAGAAGAATGGGAGAAACTCCCCAAACACAGGTGTGCCAAGCTTGTAGCATCATACCCAAGAAGACTCAAAGCTGTAATCGCTGACAAAGGTGCTTCAACAAAGAACTGGGTAAATGGTCTGAATACTTAAGTGTGATATGTTTTTTTATTTTAATACATTTGCAAACATTTCTTAACCTGTTTTTGCTTTGACATTATGGGTTAGTGTGTAGATTGATAAGGGGGGGGGGGAACAAATTAAAATCCATTTTAGAATAAGGCTGTAATGTAGCAAAATGTGGAAAAGGTCAAGCGGTCTGAATATTTTCCAAATGCACTGTACAGTGGTTCTTCCTTTAAAAGATACGAGTTAATGCTGCGACTGTTTGTGGTAGATGGTGGCATTCTGTCACTGCACCAAACTATCACAAGGGGGAGTCTTGACATGTGGACTGACGATTTACCCAAAAATAGGCACGGTGGGCTTTTGGTTTCTCTCCCTCTAAAAAAATCATTCTAAATAACAAACTGTCATTATTTACAAATTAGTAAGAATATCTCACCCCATTTTCAAGAATGGCCTTTTTCCCTTTATTCAGATTACAATCGCTGACTTTCGGTTATTTGAAACAAAATCTCCAAAATATCGTAATTTTTTTAAACAAGCCATAGAACGTTGGTTGCAATTTCAGTTTAAAAAAAAGTAAGGAACTTGTTGTTAAGAGTCGTGTGTGTATAGGTGGCAGGGAAGTCAGGCGCAGGACAATCAAACTGAATGAAATGGAGTTGTTTAATAACAATAAATGAAACATAACTCCAACTCTAAATAACAATAAAACAAAGTGGGTACGAGGACCCGTCGCGCACCAATACAAACAGCACACCACTGAACAAACAAACAATCTCTGACAAATACATGAGGGGAAACAGAGGGTTAGATACACAACAGGTATTGAATGGGATTGAAACCAGGTGTGTAGGAAGACAAGACAAAAACCAATGGAAAATGAAAAATGGATCAATGATGGCTAGAAGATCGGTGACGTCGACCACTGAGCACCGCCCGAACAAGGAGAGGCTTCGACTTCAGCAGAAGTCGTGACACTTGTCTGTCAGTTGTGCAGACCAAAATTGGTTAAAGAAAATTGTGATAAATAAAAAATATATACCACAGTCTCTTGCGCATGTCATTTTCCTTTTATAACGCATCCTTATTTACAAAGCTATTATTATTATTAACCCTGCATTATACTTCTATAAATGCCCCTTCGGTATTCTCACAGACCAGATTTGCCCTAATGAAAATGCCCCTTAGATATTGATTTAGAATCCTCCAATACTCTCAATGTTATTATTCGCGGAGAGACACGTCATTGGCAGAGAGTCAGGCGGCATTGGTGGAGTTGAGGGCGAGGAACGAGATGGAGTCACAATCCATGCCAGGCTAACATACAGATGTTTATTTCAACTACATTCTAGTTGCAACAAGTCCAATCGGGTTTAAGTCAGGAGACCTACATGTGAGATGAAAAAACATATTTTTAGAGATACTGTTGGCCTACCGTAGGCGACATGAGTCCCACTAGTGTTGAGTAATGTGCTGTTAAAAGTGATGTAGGAATTTTATTTATTTTTATTTAACCTTTCTTTTGCTACATAAATGTCTACTTACTCTGCTGGCGTCTTGACCCTCATTTGCAATGCAAACCATAAATTACTATGGGAATAAATGGAAGAGGCAAGTGGAAGGGGGGAAAAGTAGAGGAACTTCTCTGTCGGCCCTACATAGACATCTTTTGAAATCAAGGTTTTCAAACACTTGTTTTTCACATTTAAGTTTTTTTTCACAAGGGCTATTAGCAAGACAATAGACACAATGTGGCCCCAAAAACACCTCTGACATAGGGTCCAGCATATCTCTTGATGATGTCATTGAATGTCTCGCCAGCTTTGATCCATGCCTGGGCCTGCAGGACGCAAAGTTCGTTGTCAGATGAATCATTGAGTCGAAACTACAGAACAGTACAAAACGAGAACGCAGATGGTTAATGTTCTGGAAAAAAATATATATATATATGCATACACTGCCTTTCAAAAGTTTGGGGTCACTTAGAAATGTCCTTGTTTTCCATGAAAACATACATGAAATTAGTTGCAAAAGGAATAGGAAATATAGTAGAGACATTGACAAGGTTATAAATAATTATTTTTAATTGAAATAATAATTGTATCCTTCAAATTTTGATTTCTAGAATCCAAGATGGCATAGCAGTTCAGACGTCTTTTGTCCTCGTCTTGTCGTGTCCCGTGTATATATATATATATATATATATATATATATTTACAACTTTTTTTCACATACCTTTTTATATATATATTTTTTTATTTTCCATAAACTCTTCAAAACACTCCTGCCTCACCAATTTATATTTATTAAAAAAAGATATATTATTTACCTCAAATCTGTAATCCTCCAAGAAGCAAGCCAGAAGCGAGCCAGGAGCTAGCCAGAAGCGAGCCAGGAGCTAGCCAGAAGCTAATCAGAAGCTAGTTAGCTTCTTTACTGGCTAATCGTTAGTATTCAGCTAACCACGGTTTGTGGTCATCAGCTATCCTTTAGCTCGAAAATCTATCGCCAGTTTTGTACGGCGCAGCGCGGCTCGGAACGAAACATACCGGACCAATTTTTCCCTCCATGTCCCTGGATTTCAACCGCTAACTCTGGACATTCATACCTGGATCTCACAGCTAGCTAGCTGCTATCCGTGTGACTATCGGCTTTCGTCGATTCAGGAGCAAACATCAATTATTCCGGTGCTAGCCAGCTGAAGAGTTCCATCAATCACTCCTGGGCTACAATCACCTATCCGGACCCATTTTGCTGCCTACGCGGAGCCCCATCGGGCCTTCACAACTGGACTGCCGACGTTGTCTACCAGAAGGAGTTATCCAGCTGGCTCCTCCGTCGCGACGTTACCTGAACGCCGATCTGCGGCCCGTTAGCTGTCTTATCGGCTGCTATCTGAATAGACAATCTGACAATTTATTTATTTATTTTTATTATAATTCTTTTTTTCTTGGGCCTCAATAACTATATCTATTGTTTTTTTTGTTGTTGT
Organism: Oncorhynchus keta; assembly: GCF_023373465.1. Lineage (NCBI taxonomy): Eukaryota > Metazoa > Chordata > Actinopteri > Salmoniformes > Salmonidae > Oncorhynchus > Oncorhynchus keta. Next base: position 59,996,243 of record NC_068422.1, read on the forward strand.
GTGATATGAATTAATCCCCTCTACCACACGGAACCCCACTAATCTACTGACGGAACGCAAGAGGTGGCTAATAACAGACCTCCATCCTATGCTAGCTTGCAACGGATGGCCTGGCTAGCTGTCTAAATTGCCGTGATCCCCAGCCAACCTCTCTACTCACTGGACCCTTTTGATCACTCGACTAAGCATGCCTCTCCTTAATGTCAATATGCCTTGTCAATTGCTGTTCTGGTTAGTGTTTATTGGCTTATTTCACTGTAGAGCCTCTAGTCCTGCTCACTATACCTTATCCAACCTATTAGTTCCACCACCCACACATGCAATGACATCTCCTGGTTTCAATGATGTTTCTAGAGACAATATCTCTCTCTTCATCACTCAATACCTAGGTTTACCTCCACTGTATTCACATCCTACCATACCTTTGTCTGTACATTATACCTTGATGCTATTTTATCGCCCCCAGAAATCTCCTTTTACTCTCTGTTCCAGACGTTCTAGACGACCAATTCTTATTGCTTTTAGCCGTACCCTTATTTTACTCCTCCTCTGTTCCTCTGGCGATGTAGAGGTGAATCCAGGCCCTGCAGTGCCTAGCTCCACTCCTATTCCCCAGGCGCTCTTTTTTGACGACTTCTGTAACCGTAATAGCCTTGGTTTCATGCATGTTAACATTAGAAGCCTCCTCCCTAAGTTTGTTCTATTCACTGCTTTAGCACACTCTGCAAACCCGGATGTTCTAGCTGTGTCTGAATCCTGGCTTAGGAAGACCTCCAAAAATTCTGACATTTTAATCCCAAACTACAACATTTTCAGACAAGATAGAACTGCCAAAGGGGGCGGTGTTGCAATCTACTGCAAAGATAGACCTGGATAGTAGACAGAACTCTGCAGGCTGTACCCAAACAATTTGAACTTCTACTTTTAAAAACCCACCTCTCTAAAAACAAGTCTCTCACCGTTGCTGCCTGCTATAGACCACCCTCTACCCCCAGCTGTGCTCTGGACACCATATGGGAACTGATTGCCCCCCATCTATCTTCAGAGCTCGTGCTGCTAGGCGACCTAAACTGGAACATGCTTAACACCCCAGCCATCCTACAATCTAAACTTTGATGCCCTCAATCTCACACAAATGATCAATGAACCTACCAGGTACCTCCCCAAAGCCTTAAACACGGGCACCCTCATAGATATCATCCTAACCAACTTGCCCTCTAAATACACCTCTGCTGTCTTCAACCAAGATCTCAGTGATCACTGCCTCATTGCCTGCATCCGTAATGTGTCATTGGTCAAACGACCTCCACTCATCACTGTCAAACGCTCCCTGAAACACTTCAGCGAGCAGGCCTTTCTAATCGACCTGGCCGGGGTATCCTGGAAGGATATTGATCTCATCCCGTCAGTAGAGGATGCCTGGATATTTTTTTTAAATGCCTTCCTAACCATCTTAAATAAGCATGCCCCATTCAAGAAATGTAGAACCAGGAACAGATATAGCCCTTGGTTCTCCCCAGACCTGACTGCCCTTAGCCAACACAAAAACATCCTATGGTGTTCTGCATTAGCATCGAACAGCCCCCGTGATATGCAGCTGTTCAGGGAAGCTAGAAACCATTATACACAGGCAGTTAGAAAAGCTAAGGCTAGCTTTTTCAAGCAGAAATTTGCTTCCTGCAACACTAACTCAAAAAAGTTCTGGGACACTGTAAAGTCCATGGAGAATAAGAACACCTCCTCCCAGCTGCCCACTGCACTGAAGATAGGAAACACTGTCACCACTGATAAATCCACCATAATTGAGAATTTCAAGAAGCATTTTTCTACAGCTGGCCATGCTTTCCACCTGGCTACTCCTACCCCGGTCAACAACACTGCACCCCCCACAACAACTCGCCCAAGCCTTCCCCATTTCTCCTTCTCCCAAATCCGTTCAGCTGATGTTCTGAAAGAGCTGCAAAATCTGGACCCATACATATCAGCCGGGCTAGACAATCTGGACCCTTTCTTTCTAAAATTATCTGACGAAATTGTTGCCACCCCTATTACTAGCCTGTACAACCTCTATTTCGTGTCGTCTGAGATTCCCAAAGATTGGAAAGCAGCTGCGGTTGTCCCCCTCTTCAAAGGGGGGGGACACTCTTGACCCAAACTGCTACAGACCTATATCTATCCTACCATGCCTTTCTAAGATCTTCGAAAGCCAAGTCAACAAACAAATTACCGACCATTTAGAATCTCACCCTACCTTCTCTGCTATGCAATCTGGTTTCAGAGCTGGTCATGGGTGCACCTCAGCCACGCTCAAGGTCCTAAATGATATCTTAACCGCCATCGATAAGAAACATTACTGTGCAGCCGTATTCATTGATCTGGCCACGGCTTAACAACCCTCCAGGCAAGCTTCAATGCCATACAACTCTCCTTCCATGGCCTCCATTTGCTCTTAAATACAAGTAAAACTAAATGCATGCTCTTCAACCGATCGCTACCTGCACCTGCCCGCCTGTCCAACATCACTACTCTGGACGGCTCTGACTTAGAATACGTGGACAACTACAAATACTTAGGTGTCTGGTTAGACTGTAAACTATCCTTCCAGACCCATATCAAACATCTCCAATCCAAAGTTAAATCTAGAATTGGTTTCCTATTTCGCAACAAAGCATCCTTCACTCATGCTGCCAAACATACCCTTGTAAAACTGACCATCCTACCAATCCTCGACTTTGACGATGTAATTTACAAAATAGCCTCCAATACCCTACTCAACAAATTGGATGCAGTCTATCACAGTGCAATCCGTTTTGTCACCAAAGCCCCATATACTACCCACCATTGCGACCTGTACGCCCTCGTTGGCTGGCCCTCGCTTCATACTCGTCGCCAAACCCACTGGCTCCATGTCATCTACAAGACCCTGCTAGGTAAAGTCCCCCCTTATCTCAGCTCGCTGGTCACCATAGCATCTCCCACCTGTAGCACACGCTCCAGCAAGTATATCTCTCTAGTCACCCCCAAAACCAATTCTTTCTTTGGCCGCCTCTCCTTCCAGTTCTCTGCTGCCAATGACTGGAACGAACTACAAAAATATCTGAAACTGGAAACACTTATCTCCCTCACTCGCTATAAGCACCAACTGTCAGAGCAGCTCACCAATTACTGCACCTGTACATAGCCCACCTATAATTTAGCCCAAACTACCTCTTTCCCTACTGTATTTAATTTATTTATTTATTTTGCTCCTTTGCACCCCATTATTTTTGTTTCTAATTTGCACATTCTTCCATTGCAAATCTACCATTCCAGTGTTTTACTTGCTATATTGTATTTACTTTGCCACCATGGCCTTTTTTTGCCTTTACCTCCCTTATCTCACCTCATTTGCTCACATCGTATATAGACTTGTTTATACTGTATATACTGTATTATTGACTGTATGTTTGTTTTACTCCATGTGTAACTGTGTCATTGTATGTGTTGAACCGCTTTGCTTTATCTTGGCCAGGTCGCAATTGTAAATGAGAACTTGTTCTCAACTTGCCTACCTGGTTAAATAAAGGTGAAATAAAATAAATAAATACAATTTCGTCAAAGAATCCTCCATTTGCAGAAATATCAGCCTTGCAGACCTTTGGCATTCTAGTTGTCAATTTGTTGAGGTAATCTGAAGAGATTTCACCCCATGCTTCCTGAAGCACCTCCCACAAATTGGATTGGCTTGATGGGCACTTCTTACGTACCATACGGTCAAGCTGCTCTCACAACGGCTCAATAGTGTTAAGATCCAGTGACTGTGCTGGCCACTCCATTATAGACAGATAACCAGCTGACTGCTTCTTTCCTAAATAGTTCTGGCATAGTTTGGAACTGTGCTTTGGGTCATTGTCCTGTTGTAGGAGGAAATTGGCTCCAATTAAGTGCCGTCCCCAGGGTATGGCATGGCATTGCAAAATGGAGTGATAGCCTTCCTTCTTCAAGATCCCTTTTACCCTGTACAAATCTCCCACTTTACCACCACCAAAGCATCCCCAGACAATCACATTGCCTCCACCATGCTTGACAGATGGTGTCAAGCACTCCATCATCTTTTCATTTTTACTCATGAATGAGTCTCATGAATGTTCTTTGTGATCCGAACACCTCAAACTTAGATTTGTCTGTCCATAACACTTTTTTCCAATCTTCCTCTGTCCAGTGTCTGTGTTTTTTTGCCCATCTTAATCTTTTCTTTTTATTGGCCAGTCTGAGATAATACTTTTTTTTTTGCAACTCTGCCTAGAAGGCCGGCATCCCGGAGTCGCCTCTTCACTGTTGACGTTGAGACTGGTGTTTTGCGGGTACTATTTAATGAAACTGCCAGTTGAGGACTTGTGAGGCGTATGTTTTTCAAACTAAACACTAATGTATTTGTTCTCTTGTTCAGTTGTGCACTGGGGCCTCCCACTCCTCTTTCTATTCTGGTTAGGGCCAGTTTGCGCTGTCCTGTGAAGGGAGTAGTACACAGCGTTGTACGAGATCTTCAGTTTCTTGGCAATTTCTTGCATGGAATGGCCATCATTTCTCAGAACAAGATAAGACTGACGAGTTTCAGAAAAAAAGTTTTGTTTCTGGCCATTTTGAGCCTGTAATTGAACCCACAAATGCTGATGCTCCAGCTCCCATCAATTTGAACCATCTTCCCTGTCCCTGCTGAAGAAAAGCAGGCCCAAACCATGATGCTGCCACCACCATGTTTGACAGCGGGGATGGTGTGTTCAGGGTGGTGAGCTGTGTTGCTTTTACGCCAAACATAACGTTTTGCATTGTTGCCAAAAAGTTCTGTTTTGGTTTCATCTGACCAGAGCACCTTCTTCCACATGTTTGGTGTGTCTCCCAGGTGGCTTGTGGCAAACTTTAAACTACACTTTTTATGGATATCTTTAAGAAATGGCTTTCTTCTTGCCACTCTTCCATTAAGGCCAGATTTGTGCAATATACGACTGATCGTTGTCCTATGGACAGAGTCTCCCACCTCAGCTGTAGATCTCTGCAGTTCATCCAGAGTGATCATGGGCCTCTTGGCTGCATCTCTGATCAGTCTTCTCCTTGTATGAGCTGAAAGTTTAGAGGGACGGCCAGGTCTTGGTAGATTTGCAGTGGTCTGATACTTCTTCCATTTCAATATTATCGCTTGCACAGTGCTCCTTGGGATGTTTAAAGCTTGGGAAATCTTTTTGGATCCAAATCCGGCATTAAACTTCTTCACAACAGTATCTCGGACCTGCCTGGTGTGTTCCTTGTTCTTCATGATGCTCTCTGCGCTTTTAACGGACCTCTGAGACTATCACAGTGCAGGTGCATTTATACGGAGACTTGATTACACACAGGTGGATTGTATTTATCATCATTAGTCATTTAGGTCAACATTGGATCATTCAGAGATCCTCACTGAACTTCTGGAGAGAGTTTGCTGCACTGAAAGTAAAGGGGCTGAATAATTTTGCACGCCCAATTTTTCCGTTTTTGATTTGTTAAAAAAGTTTGAAATATCCAATAAATGATTGTGTCCCACTTGTTGTTGATTCTTCACAAAAAAATACAGTTTTATGTCTTTATGTTTGAAGCCTGAAATGTGGCAAAAGGTCGCAAAGTTCAAGGGGGCCGAATACTTTCGCAAGGCACTGTATCTATGAAGTGTTCAAATGATTATGCAGTGCCTTTTGAGTAAGATAATGCTTTCCATCCATTATTGTTGTTCTGAGTGTCTTGTGCAGTAAATATGAAAATATTTACATCATCCTATACATGATAATTTTTACATCACAGCAAGCATGTGAACCTATACCCAAGGCTCATCACATTTGTTTTGAAACCTCTCTTCTTCAACTTGTTCACTATTGTGTCAGTAAAAAAATCTACCTAAATTAGTAATTGAGTGAATGTTTAATCAACAATCTATGTATATTTCCGGGCCTTCATATTTCTAGTTTTCAGTGTAATAATTATGCTCGGTGCTTAAACTAAATGTTTCTCTCGCTCGGTCGGCCGCAATGAAACACCTCATCAGTCGCTACCAGGGAGGATTTGGATCAGTGTGTGAAATTCGTTGAAAGCTCTCAACGCACCCGCTAAGAAATTGAGGATGAATAAGTGGCGCGTACAATCAGGATGCCCTCTGAATCGTACAGTATGAAGTAAAAGACTAAAAAGCAGGCCTCAGTGGAGGCTGGTGGGAGGAGCTATAGGAGGATGGGCTTGTTGTAATGGCTGGAATGGAATGAATGGAACAGTATCAGAAACATCAAACATATGGAAAACAAATATCCGTTCCATTTATTCCATTCTAGTCATTACAAAGAGCCTGTCCTCCTATTGCTCCTCCCACCAGCCTCCTCTGGTAGACCTACCCCCAACTCCACAACTGTGCATGTTCTATTAATATTTTGTTTACCCACTAGTTTCATGTTTAAAGCATGCTCTGTTTAATTCCGGTCCGACATCAAAGCCAAACGTTTACTACAGTACAACAGTAGAGGTGACTGACAAAATAAAGGAAACAGTTGTAATTGAGAAATACAAGGTATATTGAAAGCATGTCCCACTGGGCACGTACTTTTAACATGGAAAATTTGGGTAATATTTGGTTGAGACGTTGACCAATGAGATTACAACCTATAGTCAACCACTCAAAAAAGACAGACAAAAGTTAGTTGAATTTCCAATCTGCTATCACTGTGCTTTCAGCTATCTAAAAGCATAACCCCACTCGAATGGAAAAACAATGTCACATTTTTGGTTTAAGTTGTCACCCAAATGTTTATCACTGCATTTTCAACCATTTAAAAGCACAGCAAAATTTGAATGGGGAATACAATGTCAGATATTTTGTTTATTTACACGACAGAATAATGTGTTATCATTGTGCTCGATCTGATAGCAGAACCAAATGACCAGGATTGCAGTTGAGATTACATGGTGCAGGCGAGCAACGCCGTTTGAGATTCTGCACAGATTATTACAGCAATTGTGAAGATCTCTACAGACCTGCAATGATTTCGGCATGCCATCTTGAACATGCACGCGTTATACGATTACATAAGAAGACCTTTAAGCTACAGTAAACTCCAAATGTGGCCATGGATGTGTTACTCATTTTGAGGTTGAATGATTCCATTTTTACGTGACAAGTTTTATTTGTCACACGCACAGTGAAAGGCTTAACTTGCAAGCATCAGTAAGTGTGTGAGTGAGGGTGTATGTGAGTGTGTGTATGTGGGTAAGAGTGACAGTGAGAGAGTGTGTGTGTCTGAGTGGGTAGAGGCCTGTGGATGAGCATGGAGTCAGTGTGGATAGTCTGTGGGAGATGGAGAGCAGTAGTTGTTAGCCATTTAACAGTCTTATGGCCAGGGGATAAAATCTGTTTTTAGGAGTCTGTTGATCTGTGCCTTGATGCACTGATACCATCTGCCGGATGGGAGCATGGAGAACAATCCATGTCTTGGGTGGATGGAGTCTTTGGCAATATTTCGGGCCTTTCTCAGACACCACCTGACATCTATGTTCTGGATGGCTGGGCCATCCGCATCAACCTCTGTAGGCAGTGGTGTAAAGTACTTAAGTAAAAATACTTTTAAGTACTACTTAAGTTGTTTTATGGGGGTATCTGTACCTTACTTTACTATTTATATATTTGACAACTTTTACTTTTTCTCCACTACATTCCTAAAGAAAATAATGTACTTTTTACTCTGTAAATTTTCCCTGACACCCAAAAGTACTCGTTACATTTTGAATGCTTAGCAGAACCGGAAAATGGTGTAATTCACACACTTGTCAAGAGAACATCCTTGGTCATCCCTACTGCCTCTGATCTGGCAGACTCACTAAACACAAATGCTTTGTTTGTCAATTATGTTGTGCCCCTGGCTATCCGTAAAAAAAGAAAAAAAGAAAATTGTGTCGTCTGTTTAATATAAGAAACTTTAAATGATTTATACTTTTGATACTTAAGTACATTTAAAACCAAATACTTTTAGACTTTTACTAAAGTAGTATTTTACTGGGTGATTTTCACTTTTACTTGAGTAATTAAATGTTATGGTATCTTTACTTTTAACTTAAGTATGAAAATTGGGAACTTTTTCCACAACTGTCTGCAGGGCCTTCAGGTCGAGGGCGGTTCAGTTTTCATACCAGATGGTGATACAACCAGTGCTCTCGGTGGTACAGCTGTAAAGGTTTTTGAGGATTTGACAGGCCATGCCAAAAAATGTCAGCCTCCTGAGGGAGAAGAGGCCTTGCCGGGCCTTCTTCACAACGATGTTGGTGTGAGAGGACCATGTTAAGTCCTCAGTGATGTGGACACAGAGGAACTTGAAGCTCCACTGCGTCCTGTTGATGTTGATGTGGATGGGGGTGGGCACCCCCCATTTCCTGTAGTTCATGATCAGCTCCTTGGTCTTGCTGACGTTTACTGCCAGGTCTCTGACCTCCTCCCTGTAGGCTGACTCATCGTCTTTGGGGTTCAGGCCTACCACCGTCGTGTCGTCAGCAATCTTGATGATTGAGTTGGAGTCATGCATGGCCACACAGTCATGGGTTAACAGGGAGGGAGTAAGCACACACCCCAGGGGGCCCCCATGTTGAGGGTCAGCATGGCGGAGGTGTTGTTGCCTATTCTCACCACCTGGTGTTAGGCCGTCAGGAAGGTATTCCTCTCGTCCAGGGGGAAAAGGGAATTAAGATTGCATCATCTGTAGATCTGTTGGGGCGGTATAAAAACATTGGAGTGGGTCTAGGTTGTTTTGGATGATGAAGTTGATATGTGGCATGACCTGCCTTTCAAAGCACTTCATGATTACAGATGTGAGTGCTACAGGGTGGTAGTCATTGTGGTAGGTAGAGTTCTTGGGAACAGAAATGAAGGTGGTCAGTTTGAGATGTGGGGATTACGGATTAGGACAAGTAGAGTTTGAAAATTGTCACACCCTGGTCTGTTTCATCTGTCTTTGTGCGTGTCTCTACCCCCCTCCAGGTGTCACCCATCTTCTTCATAATCCCCAGTGTATTTATACCCATGTTCTCTGTTTGTCTGTTACCAGTTAGTTTTGTTGCGTCAAGCCTACCAGCATTTTTCCCATGCTCCTTTCTGTTTCTAGTTCCCGTTTTCTAGCTTTCCCGGTTTTTGACCATTCTAACTGCCCTGACCCTTAGCCTGCCTGTCGTTCTGTACCTTTCTGACACCACCCTGGATTACTGACCTCTGCCTGCCCTGACCTTGAGCCTGCCTGCCGTTCTGTACCTTTCGGACTCTGCTCTGGACTACTGACCTCTGCCTGCTCTTGACCTGTCATTTGCCTGCCCCCTTGTTTTTGTAATAAACTTTTGTAACTTCAAAACTGTCTGCATCTGGGTCTTCCCTTGAGCCTTGACAGAAAATGACTGTGAAGATGCCTGCCAGCTGGTCTGAGCATGCTCTGAGAAAGTTCCCTGGAATACCGTCCGGCCCCGTGGCCTTGCGAGTGTTGACCAGATTAAAAGCCTTACTCACATTGGCCTCTGAGACTAATATCACACACTCCTCTGGGACAGAGAGGGGTCCTCATGCACAGCTCTGTATTGAATTTGTCAAAGAGTGCATAGAATGCATTGAGTTTGTCCGTCGTAATGGACTGTAGTCCCTGCCACATGCATTGGCGCCAGTGTAATAGGATTCCACCTTGTTCCTATATTGTCTTTTTGCATGTTTGATGGCGCTGCAGAGGCTGTAGCTGGACTTCTTGAACGTGTTCGTGTCCTCAGCCGTAGCCTCGGCGTGTTACATTTAAGTGATAATGCCCAAGAAGCCGGTGTTTGGAGGATATATTGGCACGGGTGTTGTTGGGCTCGAGACGAAGTGGAGGGCCGGCAAACCGTGCCAATATATCCTCTAAACACTGGCTTCAAGGGCATTACCGGCTGTAATGCAGTTTTAACCTATCAGTATTCAGAATTAGACCTACCCGTTGTATAATGCTTTGTAAGTTAGCCTTAAAGGGATAGATCACCCAAATGACAAAATGACACACTGGTTTCCTTACCCTGTAAGCAGTCTTTGGACAAGGTACAGTATGACAGCAATCCATGTTTTGGTTCATTTTCCCTGGCACTGTTTCCACTTTTTAGCATTTGTGGCACAAATCCAATTCAAGTCATGGGACCTATATTTACATTTTTTAAACATCATGTTCAAATCATCTATAAGTGACTTTGTTGAGCTTCACAATACAGTTGAGATAGTTTCTAACAATTTGGAATTGATGCGCGAAGAATGCTAAGATCGGTCCCATGACTTGAATTGTATTGGTGGCACAAATGCTAAAACGTTAGCATGTGGAAACAGTGCCAGGGAAACTAATCCAAAGCATGGATTGCTGTCATACATTTTCCATAGATTGCTTTCTGGGAAAGGAAACCAATGTGTAATTTTGTAATTTGGGTGAACTATCCCTTTAACTTCATGATATACTTTATTACAAAAGTAATAATGAATTGTGTTTGGTTTTCAAGTCAACCAAATATCAATATTTGAAGGAGATGTGTCTTCTGCTTGGATAGTTCCATCTGTGCCATGGACTGGATTCAATTTGTATCGCTGAAGTGTAGCGGAAGATCTGCATTATAAACTGTATTTACTTTTAGCAAACTTAATATGTGTAAATATTTATATGAACATAACAAGATTCAACAACAGACATAAACTGAACAAGTTCCACAGGCATATGACGAACAGAAATTGAATAATGTGTCCCTGAACAAAGGGGGGTCAAAATCAAAAGTAACAGTCAGTGTCTGGTGTGGCCACCAGCTGCATTAAGTACTGCAGTGCATCTCCTCCTCATGGACTGCACCAGATTTGCCAGTTCTTGCTGTGAGATGTTACCCCACTCTTCCACCAAGGCACCTGCAAGTTCCTGGACCTTTCTGGGGGAATGGACCTAGCTCTCACCCTCCGATCCAACGTGCTCAATGGGATTGAGATCTGGGCTCTTCGCTGGACATGGCAGAACACTGACATTCCTGTCTTGCAGGAAATCACGCACAGAATGAGCAGTATGGATGGTGGCATTGTTATGCTAGAGGGTCATGTCAAGATGAGCCTGCAGGAAGGGTACCACATGAGGAGGAGGATGCCTTCCTTGTAACGCACAGCATTGAGATTGCTTGCAATGACAACAAGCTCAGTCGGATGATGCTGTGACACACCGCCCCAGACCATGACGGGCCCTCCACCTCCAAATCGATCCCGCTCCAGAGTACAGGCCTTGGTGTAATGCTCATTCCTTCGACAAAGTAATGTCTGGTGAGGACCTGCCTTACAACAGACCTACAATCCAGCCTCTCTCAGCCTATTGTGGACAGTCTGAGCACTGATGGAGGGATTGTGCGTTCCTGGTGTAACTCGGCAGTTGTTGTTGCCATCCTGAACCTGTCCCGCAGGTGTGATGTTCGGATGTACCGATCCTGTGCAGGTGTTGTTACACGTGGTCTGTCACTGCAGGGACGATCAGCTGTCTGTCCTGTCTCCCTCTAGCGCTGTCTTCGGCGTCTCACAGCATGGACATTGCAATTTATTGTCCTGTCCCCATCTGCAGTCCCCATGCCTCCTTGCAGCATGCCTAAGGCACGTTCACGCAGATGAGCTGGGACCCTGGGCATCTTTCTTTTGGTGTTTTTCAGAGTCAGTAGAAAAGCCTCTTTCTACTGACTGTGACCTTAATTCCCTACCGTCTGTAAGCTGTTAGTGTCTCAACGACCGGTGCATGTTCATTAATTGATTATGGTTCGTTGAACAAGCATGGGAAACAGCGTTGAAACCCTTTACAATGAAGATCTGTGAAGTTATTTGGATGTTTACCTATTATCTTTGAAAGACAGGGTCCTGAAAAAGGGACATTTCTTTTTTTGCTGAGTTTAGCTCATTTGAAATTTAAAGGCAACTGCATCCACGGTAAAGGCTGCATACAGTATGTCGGCTTAATTGGAAATTACCTTTACATTGTAACGAGGATCTTCTGCAATACAGATTGAATCCAGTCTTAGTCATGGCTTTTTCTTCCAGTTTGTCTACCAATGAATAATGCATACAGTATGTTGGATTCACGTTTAAGTCAAAGAATAGGGAAAATCTAAGTTAAATAATAGGGATAAATCAAATCAAACTTTAAATGCATTTTAACAAAACTTTGATTCGAATTAGTCCTGTTATTTATCTTAGATATTTGGTTGAGATGGAGACGCGAATCCAACAAATAAATTATTAATTTGTATTACAAACTGAAATTAAAGCCGGACGAAGTCAATGGCACAGATGGAACTATCCAAGCAGAAGATTCATCTCCTTCAACTGTCGATATTGATGTATATTTCTAGTTGAATACCTGGATGAATTGAAACAATAGCTGTTAATTACTTTTCAAGTGCTATATACAGGTAACTTCTAAAATAATGGAAACACTTGAGTAAATGAAGGATACACATCTGCAGGAAACCTAATGAAATCCATATGGTTAAGTATGCTGGTGGCAGCATCATGCTGTGGGGATGTTATTCAGCGGCAGGGACTGGGAGACTAGTCAGGATCGAGGGAAAGATGAATGGAGCAAAGTACTGCGAGATCTTTGATGAAAACCTGTCCCAGAGCTCTCAGGACATCAGAATGGGGCAAAGGTTCATCTTCCAACAGGACAATGACCCTACGCACACAACCAGGACAACGCAGGAGTGGCTTTGGGGCAAGTCTCTGAATGTCCTTGAGTGGCCCAGCCAGAGCCCGGACTTGAACCCGATCAAACATCTCTGGAGAGACCTGAAAATACCTATGCAGCTACACTCCCCATCCAACCTGACAGAGCTTGAGAGGATCTGCAGAGAAGAATGGGAGAAACTCCCCAAGTACAGGTGTACCAACCTTGTAGCATCATACCCAAGAATACTCTAGGCTGTAATCGTTGACAAAGTTGCTTCAACAAGGGGTGTTAATAATTTCTGAAGGCATTGTATATATTATTTGATAGTGGAAATAACGTTGGAGATCTGATGTTGTTTTACATGAACAATATAAGGTTTGTATATATTGAAATTTGGTTGCCATGATGACATTTTCCCGTGGTTGAAATTTCACAATCAAAACAACAGTTTATGTTGACAACTTTTTTCAAATCCATTGTATATTCCACATCACAATATGTTGACAAATTACATTGAAACTATGTTGATTCAACCAGTTTGGGCCCAGTGGGGTGCTTCCACACAAGTGTCTTTCCTGAGTTAATTAAGCAATTAACATCCCATCATGCTTAGGGTCATGCATAAAAGTGTTGCCCATAATTAAGGCTACTATGGTTAGAAGAGATCTCAGTGACTTTGAAAGAGGGGTCTCAAGTGTGTGTGTGCGTGTGTGAGTGTGCGCGTGTGTCTCAGTCACCAGACACAACACAACTGAAAACTTACAGAAGATTCTGGACACCGTTTTCCACCACCATCAACAAAACACCACTGAAGGTTTTTTGTCGTGGAAGAATTCTCCCTTGTAAACTCCATTTACAAGAGAGCTGGCCTTGGTGCTGAAACTGGACGCCTGTTCTAAAACGACTTGTCTTGTGGAACTCCACATCATCCCGTAATCTTCCTTGGTAATTTAAAGTACCTGATGTCGTGAAAGTGTCACTGCACGTTTTCAAGAGATTGAATTACATTTTTCTTACATGGCTACATCGTCAAAAGCACTAACGTACATAGACTAGGCTACAAAGCAAAGAAATCAGACAGTTACCACTGATTGCAACAAACATCGAACACTGCACTGGACCACTAATTCACAACTTTTTTTTACGCCACGTCGAAGAAATGACCAAATATAAGCCACCATTTTAGATCATAATACACGAAAATGACATTTTAACTGGAGTCCTCCACAACCGTTTTCAGTGCTGCAAAGCGAAGATTGAGCGATAATGAATAACACTAGGCCTTCAGGTGATTGGTTAGACTTGCATGACATCATTAAAAGTCCATTCTCTCGTTGCCTGTGAGCATGCAAACTTGAAAAAAAAACTGTCTCTCACAGATCAGAGCACATCTGCCGGAGTCCGAACTGCTTCATTCGAGAGAGATTTGCACACCTCAGCTCGGGGCGTTTCGGTCACCAGTCACTTGGAATTGTACTCTCCTATCAAGTCTCTCTCTCTGGTACCTGCCGAAAGACATTCTGACATGAAAAGGCATGATGTGATCCAATATGTGCCAATTATTATGATACCGCACAAAATTAGGACATCGTCGTCTCTATCCGGGAAAAACTTATCAGAGTAAGATTGAGAGAGGGATTTTTGCCTGGTTGAGTACCATCTAAACATGCAACATGAATCCCACTAAGAGCACTGGAGCTGGTGGGCTTGAGTCCTGGAACTTTAACAGTAAGTTGTAACATTTATAATGCACTTGTCGCATTTGAAATAAAACAAATGGGAAATATAGGCTATTAGAACGTGCGAAATCTAACTTCCCTGCAAACAATATTTTCTATAGCTTTTTTAAAAAAAATGTGTGCATTCTGATAAATCCACTTTTGCAAAGGATGGCTGTTCAAATAACCTGTCACCGAGTTATCATGAGCATTATTTTAGAATCCCCAAGGATAGTCTTTTTGCAGATGTATTAACATTGACGGAATCAACCACATTAATTGTTCTCAGAAATACCATTGTGTCACTCGTTATGATTTCCACCATTTATTTGATAGCACAACTTAGTGACGGAGAAACAAGCGCGCAACAAGGTGAGCTTGATCAATTTGTATGGTTCGGCTGTGATATCGGAGTAGGCAGCCTTTGGGTTAGGCTATTATAGAAAAATGCCCACATTAAAATAAATAAAAACATGTTTTTTTATCATGTTGTGGTCCTATCGACGTGACGTTATAGTGGGCTATTTTGGGCAAAACGATGTTAAAAGATGGCCCCACTTGAAGTAAAGAAACCGTAGCCTATATATCCTTATCTAAAAAAAAAACGAATGTATGCTAACTGTTGATCTTCATCTTACGTTCGTGGTGTTTGTATATGTATCAGTTAAAGTAGCTGTACATTATGAAGTTTGAAACCTCAGACACCATTACTTTAAGGGTTGTTCTAATGAAAGTAGAGAAACGTGCGCGTTTTTGGAACGCGCTCGTTAGGATGGCACCCCACAGTGCTCTTCAGATTATTTGATGAGTTAATTGGGTGGATATTTGACCCGCTGGAGTTTAGGCCAATTATGAGATGTGTATGCTTCTGGTTCTGAGGAAGTTCATGTAAACATTCTTAATGCGTGACACTTCCTTCTCCATTTTGGTTTCTCTCTCTCTGTTTCCATTAACATGTCTGACTCATTGCTGTTGTTGAATGAATGCATTTTTTCCCTTCATTTTTGGGGGGTGCTGAGGTTTCTAGATCATAGCTGATCGTACAGGGAAACCCAGTTCAGTCAAAGCTCCCAATGCAAAAACTGTGCTGATGTCCATCTGTAGTCTATGATAAATTTGATATATACATTATACAATTTACATTCTCATCACAGTGCAGATACCCAGTCCCCCATACTCACTGCACCTGCAACTGACACAAAGCCATTCCACAATTCATCTTACTCCCCTCCACTTCTTTCTCCCAGCTGCCGGGCATCCCTGAGAGACCTGCTTTAAAAGTGTTTCAAACTTCCTGATGGCGGCTTTTTTGTGCAGGCAAATGCCTGAACCTCATTGAGATGCAAAGCTCTCCCTGCAGCCCCTCGGGAAATGAGCATCCCGACTGTCAGGATTTGTGTCCCCTCTACAATCATCAGTGGCAGCAGCACACACAGGCAGACACCCAGAGAGCTCATCAAATGTCTCACAGCTGGGACAGTAGTAGTCCTGCTTATGACTTCCACAGAGGAGTGTAGTGTTTTTTTTTTTTTTTGGTGTGCTGGGTTTTAATCCTGTCCCTGTTTTGGTCCATGCCTGTTGGGTTTGGCTGCATTTGGCATGGTGGACACTTTCAGCTGGTCTGATATTAACCGCATGGGACAGACTGTGGATGGGGTCAGGAAAGCCATTGGCCTTCAACCCAGACACATCAGTTAGGGTGCCATTTTGTTAATTGAGCGTGAGAGGCTGAGAGGTCTGTGATGTTCTTTTGGCCATCCCTCTTGCCCCACCCCCTGGTCAGGGTTGTGCATTTTCTACCAGGGTTGGGCTCTTGAAACTTTGGAAATGAATAGCGTCGACTTGCTATTTTTACTGAGAAGACTGCCTTCAATTCAAATTGAGCCCAACCCTGTTTTCTAGGAAAGAGTCAAAGCAAAGTCACCTACACAATTTCAATCATTTAGAATAATGCGTGGAACCTATTTAGGATGTTTACTTGGGTGAAATGAGCTCAGCCCAAAATAAACTCCTTGTGTATACACTATAGTCAGAGAGATAATGTAGTGTATACATTTGGGTCATATGCTACACCCAACCCCCATATTAACCCCAATACTCCCCTCCCTGCCTGCTTCATAACCTAGTTTTAGGACTGACGCTTCTGCAGCACTGCTGTGTGCCAACCCTGGGCACAGATGTTTCACACTGGCACAGACGGGCGTAGACTGGGCTGGATGAGTTAGGCATTGCTCTACGCCCTGGCCTGCGGGCTAAGGGACACGTTTAATGCCCTCTTCAGATTCATGAGCTCCAGGAATTTAGTCAGCTCTGATGGATCATCTTTCCTAGGGTTTAGTTTTCATGAGACTGCTCGCTGGGCACATCACATCATTTCAACGTGGACAGCTGAGTAATATTTGGTTGAGACCTTGATTAAATGAGATTACAACCTATATTCACCCACTCAAAAATATAGCCAAAAGTTAGTTGAATTTCCAATGTATTATCACTGTGCTTTCAACCATCGACAAGAACAAGCAAATTCCAATGGAAAAACAATGTCAGATTTTTTTGTTTAGTTGTCACCCAAATATCTATCACTGCGCTTTCAACCATTTAAAAGCACAGCAAAGTTCAAATGGGAATACAATATCAGATATTTTGTTGATTTAATGTGCTATCCCTGTGCTTCATATAATAGCAGAACCAAATGACCTGGCTTGCAGTTGAGATAGCTTTAAAAGTCCATGGTGCAAGTGATCAATGCCGTTTGAGATTCTGCACAGATTATTACAGCAATTGTGAAGATGGCCACAGACCTGCGACGTCCTATGCATGCTACAGTATCTTGAACATGCACGCTTTATATGATTACATAAGAAGACATTTATAGTTACAGGGATCTCAAAATGTGGACATGGATGTGTTAGTCATTTTAAGTTTGAATGTTACATTAGTTTGTAAAATAGCCTCAACTAAGGTATTACATTTTTTTGATAGTGGAAATAATGTTGAAGATCTGACATTGTTTTAAAGGTAGAAATTCAACATATTTTATGCAAGGTTTGTCCATGTTGACATTTGGTTACCATGATGACATCATCCCGTGCTTGAAATTTCACCCTCAAAACAACAGTTTGTTGATTACTTTTTTCAAATCCAATGTATTTTCCATGTAGATTCGATGTCACGATACGTTGACACATTACGATGAAACAACCAGTTTGTGCAAAGTGGGTGTAGTCTCAAATAAATTCAACTATCAATTTATATGCTTTACTTTGACAGTCTCCCATCATCCACTGTAGCTTGGAGTTTCACGTTCAGTTTTTCTATGATATTAATATTGTTCTTCAATCCAGACACTCAGGAAACACTGTTCCACAAAATTCAACCATTTTGTGGGATCAATAATAATTCATGATATTTTCTTCCCTCTGGTTAGCCAGGGTTGTGGACCAAATGGGAACATGATATTGGCCGTATTTTTCTCATCAACACTGAAACTGTGTTCGTTTGTACTCAGTGGCTGGTGCGTGTGCACAATGCACAAATGGTGGTGGTGAAGTTGGTGGGTGGTGAAGTTGGTGGGTGTGCACAATACAATGATTCCATGCTGGAAAACATTGTCAAGTTAGGGAAGGGCGGAACTAATTGTCAGTGGTCAGTGTTGCTGTGTGTTATAACTGATTAACAATATTAAATACAGTAGATTCATTTGATTAACGTTGGGTTCCCTCTAGTACTGAGCGATTAGCCAAAATGCTGTTTTTCCTGGTCATTAAACAGCTAATTGAATGACGTCTGTTCAATTACTTGAAATCCATGTAGTTTTTTTTGTTTTTGTGATCTCAATGCGCTGTTTCTCTAGAGAAAATGTATTAATTCACAAGAGAAGTTAAGTCAATAACTATGTGGGACGCTGGGCTGACGGGAGTTGTAGTTTTCATTAGGCAAATATTCAACCTGGTTCAGCACAGAAACATAGTAATTAACTACAATGACCATAATCCATTAAACCCGTTCTTCTCGGCTCGGACAATAGTGTTTGATTGTGGTCTGCTATAGAGAACATTATACCCATAAAACCTACTGGTCAGAAAATCCCACCATAGGGGATTTTAGAAAAATAAGGGCTGTGTTTCGGGTAGGCCTGGCGTGACATTTTGATAACCGTGTAAATCTCTCTAGGAGAAGGTGACCCCCCCCCCCTTGAGCATCCTATTGGTTCCTGCATGTGGGTCATGATTGTCTATGCAAGTAAAATGGAGGTCAAAAGATAAACAGAAGTTTTTCATTTAAGCTATGCCATCATTGTAGTATAAATAATTCTGTGATGTTTTGGCTCAAAATGTATGTGTAATCTGTTGATTCGTTGGATAGTAGACGTAAGATATACCAGCCACCCATTCACCACTCTATCAACTCTGTAAGGAAGGGATGTAATAAATAAACAGACACAGACAGCCTCACCATAATGTTAACAGAACTGCGGGTATGCAGTGATCTGCAGGTGGGGGCGAAGGACACTGTCTACCAGTGTCCTAGCCCAGTGTCGCCCCGGAGTCCTAGTTAGCAAGCTAGCTAGTGCATAGTGTCCTTCGCCCCTACCGACCAAGCACCTGCCCGCGCCGTAACGTTAACAGAACTGTGGGAAAGCAGTGTTCGGCAGGCAAGGGCGAAGGACACTGTCTTACCGGTGTCCTAGCTAGCTAGTGGTGTCACCCCGCCTCCCGCCCGTGTCTTCTTCTTCTGAGAGGTTTATCTGCTGTTGGTATCCAACGTTATGGTACCTTTCCGGCACCTAGTGTAGTCTCCTGCCTGTGTACCTAGTTTAAATCATAGATGAAACATTTACCAATAGAAGTATAGAGAGGGGTTCCTGCAGATGCAGGAACGCCCCGAATTGCGGGCTGCAATCGCACCCTTCCCGGCTCGGAAAGAGATGGATAGCCTACACACAGACTGCATGAGAGGAATGTACACAACACAACAACCATGTTCCCGAGGTAGCGCTACCCGATTGATAGTTGTAGTAATTGCTAATAAGTAGTCTTGAAAGTATGCTTCATGTTCTTTGAATAAGTAGTCAAGTGACTTTGTGAGACGGCTCTGCAGCAAACTTAAACAGCTACTAGCTAGACAGCGAACTACTAGCCTAGTTAAATAGGATGACTCAAAGGCTGTACAGTGTGGGGAGCACAGAGATAATGTTAGATGGTCTGGCTGGCTGGCTGCTACTGCCTGAGTAGAGATGAGATTATGACTTTAAAGGAATGAAAAGGAATTAAGTCAACTAAGTATATTGTATTATTGTATTATTTAATTCTCTATTGATGTCTAGCCAATGTGGACCTGACAGAGACAATGGAACATTTTGGCCATTGAATGTTCACTAATTCTTCTCAGAAGTTGTAATGCCATTATTTAATAATGCATTTAATGTTGAAAAAAATCAAAAACTGTGATCACTTTGTAAATTGAACTGAGCCAACCTTAAAAAGCACTAATGGCTCAGCACTAGTTCCCCACATGATATCGATCATTTCAAGTCAATGGGTAGCAATAACTACACTTTTCCCTGGTATGTGATCATCTCTCTCTCTCCCTCTCTCATATATTTTATATTTGATTTCAGAGCTACAGTAGCACAATGTTCATTTCCCATGCTATTTCATAGGAGGGCCTCATTATTCACAATGCTGCTGTTCTCCAGCAGCAGCTTTAATTACATAAGGCTTAATTGAAGAAAGCATGGCTCCTATTGTTTTTGTTTTTTTACCTTTATTTAACGAGGCAAGTCCGTTAAGAACAAATTCTTATTTATAATGACGGCCTACCCCGGCCAAACCCTAATCCGGATGACACTGGGCCAATTGTGCACCGCCCTATGGGACTCCCAATCACGGCCGGTTGTGATACAGCCCAGGATCGAACCAGGGTCTGTAGTGACGCCTCTAGCACTGAGATGCAGTTCCTTAGACTGCTGCGCCACTCGGGAGCCCATTGTAATGTCAGCAGTTGCCTATCAGCATTGCACGATACCTGTTTGTAGCCACATCCTCTATTTATAGCATCCTCTCTCATCAAAACTGCAACAACAATACGTTAATTAAATCTGATCTTAGTTAGCTACTGACATTATAACTAAGATCAGATTTCATTAACGTAATTGTTGTTGCAAGTTGCCACAGTGCCTGTGACAAAGACAAAATCCACACTGAAGTCGGAGGGAGAACAGCCAGTCAAGACCACAACTAAAATATGCGTATGCTGACAGCAAACAGCCACTTTGTTATATGAATTAGTTAGGTTAGGGTTAATTATCTCATATGCATGTATTTCATTTGAATTAGAATGATGTCTGTCAACATGACATACAAACTTTCTCTCTCTCTCTCTCTCTCTCTCTCTCTCTCACTCTCTCTCTCTCAGCCTTTAACCATGAGAAGTTTCCCATCATTTTTAAATATAAGTTTATTTGGTAATGAAAACAGTAACTATGTTTGACATTACAGTCCCTTTAACAAGGCCAGTACATTCCTGATGGCCCAGCAGAGTAGTGCCAGTGGCGGAGATGTTTCTCTGCAGGTAGTTACAAGGCACAGCACGGAGGCCTGGATAATGAGGATAAAGGGAATCAAAAGGTAGAGCATGTACCATATCAAACAGCTTACAGCAGAGGATCCCTACAGCGTGGAGAGGGGAAGTTCACTGAGCCATGCGTCCTATATTTAGCATTATTATTAGACCCTCCGTAATGTCTAGAGCTCAGAGTGTGTTCCCATCAAGCTCTAGCCTTACAGCAGGGGTGTCAAACTCGTTTGCCCCATTGGCCGCATCCGTACTTAAAATGTATTATAATTCATCTCCGTCAAAATTTGCACAAAATATTCCTCTATCCGTCGCTTTTGGAATTTCTGATGCTCCTTGAATCTCTGGATAACTAAGGTATAGGCCTATAGCTTTCTCTTGGGAAATACTTACCTATACTACATGGCCAAAGGTATGTGGACACATGTTCAAATGAGTGGATTCAGCATTTCAGTCACACCCGTTGCTGACAGGTGTATAAAATTGAGCACACAGACATGCAATCTCCATAGAAACATTGGCAGTAGAATGGCCCGCTTCATGAAATGGGTTTCCATGGCTGAGCAGCCGCACACAAGCCTAAGAGAACCATGCGCAATGCCAAGCGTCGGCTGAAGTGTTGTAAAGCTCGCTGCCATTGGACTCTGGAGCAGTGGAAACGCGTTCTCTGGAGTGATGAATCACGCTTCACCATCTGGCAGTCCGACGGACTAATCTGGGTTTGGAGGAGAACACTACCTGACCGAATGCATATTACTGACTGTAAAGTTTGGCGGATGAGTAATGGTCTGGGGCTGTTTTTCATGGTTTGGGCTAGGCCCCTTAGTACCAGTGAAGGGAAATATTAACGCTACAGCTTACAATGACATGCTAGACGATTCTGTGCTTCTAACATTGTGGCAACAGTTTGGGGAAGGCCCTTTCCTGTTTCAGCATGACAATGCCCCCGTGCACACAGCAAGATCCATACAGAAATGGTTTGTTGAGATTGGTGTGGAAGAACTTGACTGGCCTGCACAGAGCCCTGACCCCAACCCCATTGAACACCTTTGGGATAAATTGGAACGCAGACTGCGAGCCAGGCCTAATCGCCCAACATCCGTGCCCGACCTAACTAATGCTCATGCAGCTGAATGGAAGCAAGTCCCCGCAGCAATGTTCCAACATCTTGTGGAAAACCTTCCCAGAAGAGTGGAGGATGTTATAGGAGCAAAGGGGGGCCCAACTCCATATTAATGCCCTTGATTTTGGAATGAGATGTTCAAAGAACAGATGTCCACATACTTTTGGCCAATGGTGCAATAGTGCCACAGTGAAATACATATTCTCAGATAATACTAATGATTTTACAAATTATATTACTGATCAAGTTTATACTATCCCATTGGCTACATTTGTTGATGCTTATTTTTTTTACTTAAAAGCCAGGCACAAACAACTCAAGTATTGAATCCAATGATGTATAATTGATCCTATTGTATATAGCATTAGACCTATGATAGCATTTCATAATATATCATCCTGTATGTTCATAGATATTTCGTAATGCAACCAGTGCCTTATCCTGGAGGATCACGTCTTTACCACTTACGAGTTCATAAATCTATACCGCCGTCTATACTTTAAGATGGGGTGACTAAGATGAGTACCCCCTCCCTGCAGCAGTATGCAAGCACATGCTCACAGTCACAAGTGACAAGGTATGTGTTCTTAAAATAGGCCCGGCTCAGATTCAAGGCTGTTTGCTGGATTATATAGTGACCCGCTGTCGTTAAAGTAGAAAGCTCCTTGACGTTAGATAGACTTAATTAGAAACTGATATAAAATCCCTGAGCTGAATGAACCGTAATGTATATGTAAACATTTCACTGTACCTACACCTGTTGTATTCGACGCAGGTGACAAATAACATTTGATGTGTACCTGTATTTGATCAAATATTGTATTTTGCCTGCAGTATCAAAGACCAAAATGCCTAATCACAGTATCTGGCACGTGGCGGCTGTGTCTTAGCTATTTTGGCATGAAGGGCTTTCAAGTGGAGTGGATCTGCTTTTCTCCTGCTAGACATGAGGATATCACAGTCATGCCACAATGAATGACATTGCTAGAGCCAGGAACAGTGGACATTACCAACCCCTACACTTTAAGAAAAATACCTATCTACTGTGTCTTTAACTATTTCACTCTAATTGCATAATTCCTTGTAAGGGCCTGAAATACTTTAAAGTTGTCTGTTTAATTATGGATACTCCCCTGAAACCCTTACATGCTTACACCCGAACAGCAGAACATCGATCAGTGGGCTGTTATTCACATCTGATAAAAGCCAAGTCACTGTTCTTTAAAGCCAAGTTACTGGTCTCCTTAAGCTGGGTGCCTGTGAGGGAGATGTAGACTCTATTAGCTCCCACTTAACAGAGGTACATTTTTACATCATTAACCAAACACATTCCTTTATTTGAGGAATTCCATTCCTTCACAGTTCCAGAGCTTAAAGCCTGGTAAAAACACAAACCTCACACAAGTGTGTTCAGCCAAGATACCAGCATTGGGGAAGCTACTCTAAAATAGTTTATTAGGTACACCCATCTAGTTCCGGGTCGGACCCCCCTTTGCCCCCAGAACAGCCTGAATGATTTGGGGAATGGATTCTACAAGGTGTGGCATTCTAACGTTGCTCAATTGGTATCAATGAACCTATGTGTGCCAGGAAAACCTTCCCCACACTATTACACCACCAGCCTGTACCATTGACACCAGGCAGGATGGGGCCAATGGACTCATGCTGCTTACACCAAATCCTGACTCATCAGCATGACTCAACAGGGCCTGGGATTCGTCAGGGCAGGCAATGTTTTTCCACTCCTCAAATGTCCAGTGTTGATGATCACGTGCCCACTAGAGCCGCTTCTTCTTGTTTTTAGCTGATTAGGAGTGGAACCCGGTGTGGTCATCTGCTGCAATAGCCAATCGGTGACAAGGACCGAGTTGTTTTTGCCCACAGGACTGCCACTGAGTGGATGTTTTTTGTTTGTTTCACCGTTATCTTTAATCCCTGGACACTGTTGTGCGCAAAAAGCCCAGGAGGCTGGCTGTTTCTGAGATACTGTAACTGGTGCACCCGGCACTGACGATTATACCACGCTCAATGTCGCTTAAGTCATTCATTTTGCCCATTCTAACATTTAATCGAACAGTAACTGAATGCCTCGATGCCCGTCTGCCTGCTTTATATAGCAAGCCATGACCACCTGTATCACTGTCTGTAGGAGCTAACCATTTCCGTGAATGGGGTGGTGTACCTAATAAGCTGGCCGCTGTGTGTACTTTACCTAGCTACTGATTACTTCACACTAGAAAACGGTAAGCTATACGAACGCTACCCTTAAGAAAAATATAATTTACTTGACTAAAGTTACTTTGAAAATGTAGTTCATATCATCCAAACTACTTCGTGAAAAATCATCATATCTAAATCTGAAATGTCATAGACTACAAATTGCGAGTCAAATGTTAACATGTGTAATTGAAACACAAAAACTATGTTTCAAGTGAGAAATAAGCAGGTCTGGTGCCGAAAAAAAGGACATTCTTTATTTTCTTTTCATGATCAAAAATGTAGTGTGTAGTTCCAGTAGTTAGCTAGATAGCATGGCAAAAACATAATTAACTACTGGAACCAAGCTACTGCATATTGTAGTTAAATTATTAATTGAACTACAGTAGATGTAGTTCACTACTCCTGAACACTGCAAGATACTGAAACTAAGAGCAATTTTAAAGTTAACAGCCGGCATCTCTGTCTGGCTGCAATCAAAAAGAATGGGTTATTCAGTCACCGCCCCACAAGTGCGTAATATGGATTTTAGACTGGTTTGATCTCCTCTGAGTTATTTTTAACTTCAAAGTTGTCTGAACAGTGAAAAAGAACAAACCTATGATATGACCAGAGGTGGTTTCATTTGATTCCTGCCTCTCAGTTATGGAGAACTTAACAGGTTATGGACCGAATCCCCTCGTTCTCTGTTCCACCTTCTGTAGGTCAGAGCAGTATACAACAACAGAAGACAGTGGGCATTAAAAGCAGCATGTCACATCCTATATTCTGACTGAAAGACCGGGGTCATGTCTTTGATCATTATTGATAAGATCTCCTGTGTCCCCTAGCAAAACACTGCTTTGCCATTAGAGGGCAGCCTTTCAATGGTATCACACAATCACACCGTCAAGCTCTTCTAAAGACATGCTGACATACACACGTTGCAGAAACACATCATTGTAATATGGATTATGGCAAGTTGTTAGCTGGTGTTTTGTCTGATCTCCTTATTGCATGGGGTTTGTTTGTTGTTCTAATGCCCCGCCTTGCATTTCTACTGTTGTTGTTTTTGGTATTATTTGATCGTGTTTTATACAGTTGGGTGTCCGAACTACGACACTACAAACAGAATACGTAATGATACTGCTTTAGTAGTGTCCAGCCCTAGACAGTGCAGAGACAGACTCAGCTACACTTTCAACAGTATCTCCTCCTGAAGCTAGTATTCTTTAACAGAAGTGTCTTATGCCGGAACTTACTCCCTGTAACTTTTCTGTTTGCATTACAAAGATTTACAGTTGGCTGACAACTTAACATTTCCAGCTGAGTATCAGGGTGGTTTGCCGACGATGACGAAACTTAGGGAGATGCCTTTTATATTCACAGTACCTCAGTATTTAATGTGGAGGATCCATTGCTGACACAGATAGTTATCCGTGATAAATTTGAGCACCGAGTCACATTCTCTTACACATCAATGTCACACCGCAGGCTCGGCTTCTGTATTTCCATCTGTTTTTATTCATTAGAATGCGAGGGGGAAATACCTTAAAATACATCTAACTCAACTGCTTTAGAGAGGCGTAAATAATGAACCTTTGGGTCAATCTAAATGACCTGAAAGAGATGTTGATATTTAGTGGTGTGTTTAATTTAATTCTCTGTGATGTCTTAATTGAATGACCAGACAGCTGCACAGAGCATGCTGTAGAATACATCACTGAGGAGCAATACAATGTGAAACTCTCTTCACCCAAGGCAATTCACCAGGAATGCTGTCCAGGCCCATGTTCATGTCATAAATCTTTTGTCTGCTAATTTGTTCATGGGAGCTAGGCAAAGGTGGAACCAAGTAATTGTTTTACAAGTCACAAGTAAGTCTCAAGTCTTAGCACTCAAGTCCCAAGTCAAGACAGGCAAGACCGACTTAAGCTTCAAGTCAAGACTCAAGTCCTAAACTTTGAGTTTCGAGTCATAATGTGCTCTTCAACAAATGTAATACCATTTCATATTTTTAACAAGAGTAATAGTTAGTATATTACATTTATGCAAATCATGAATGTTTTTACAAATATATATATTTATTACTTTCCAAATAAACTTTATTTTTCCATGGAAATACATCAAATCCAATCAAAGTTTATTTGTTACGTGCGCCGAATACAACAGGTGTAGTAGACCTTACAGTGAAATGCTTACTTACAGGCTCTAACCAATAGTGCAAAAAAGGTATTAGGTGAACAATAGGTAAGTAAAGAAATAAAACAACAGTAAAAAGACAGGCTAAATACAGTAGCGAGGCTATAAAAGTAGAGAGATAATACAGACACCGGTTAGTCAGGCTGATTGAGGTAGTATGTACATGTAGATATACAGTGCCTTGCGAAAGTATTTGGCCCCCTTGAACTTTGCGACCTTCTGCCACATTTCAGGCTTCAAACATAAAGATATAAAACTGTATTTTTTTTGTGAAGAATCAACAACAAGTGGGACACAATCATGAATTGGAACGACATTTATTGGATATTTCAAATGTTTTTAACAAATCAAAAACTGAAACATTGGGCGTGCAAAATTATTCAGCCCCTTTACTTTCAGTGCAGCAAACTCTCTCCAGAAGTTCAGTGAGGATCTCTGAATGATCCAATGTTGACCTAAATGAATAATGATGATAAATACAATCCACCTGTGTGTAATCAAGTCTCCGTATAAATGCACCTGCACTGTGATAGTCTCAGAGGTCCGTTAAAAGCGCAGAGAGCATCATGAAGAACAAGGAACACACCAGGCAGGTCCGAGATACTGTTGTGAAGAAGTTTAAAGCCGGATTTGGATACAAAAAGATTTCCCAAGCTTTAAACATCCCAAGGAGCACTGTGCAAGCGATAATATTGAAATGGAAGGAGTATCAGACCACTGCAAATCTACCAAGAACTGGCCGTCCCTCTAAACTTTCAGCTCATACAAGGAGAAGACTGATCAGAGATGCAGCCAAGAGGCCCATGATCACTCTGGATGAACTGCAGAGATCTACAGCTGAGGTGGGAGACTCTGTCCATAGGACAACAATCAGTCGTATATTGCACAAATCTGGCCTTTATGGAAGAGTGGCAAGAAGAAAGCCATTTCTTAAAGATATCCATAAAAAGTGTTGTTTAAAGTTTGCCACAAGCCACCTGGGAGACACACCAAACATGTGGAAGAAGGTGCTCTGGTCAGATGAAACCAAAATTGAACTTTTTGGCAACAATGCAAAACGTTATGTTTGGCATAAAAGCAACACAGCTCATCACCCTGAACACAACATCCCCACTGTCAAACATGGTGGTGGCAGCATCATGGTTTGGGCCTGCTTTTCTTCAGCAGGGACAGGGAAGATGGTTAAAATTGATGGGAAGATGGATGGAGCCAAATACAGGACCATTCTGGAAGAAAACCTGATGGAGTCTGCAAAAGACCTGAGACTGGGACGGAGATTTGTCTTCCAACAAGACAATGATCCAAAACAGAAAGCAAAATCTACAATGGAATGGTTCAAAAATAAACATATCCAGGTGTTAGAATGGCCAAATCAAAGTCCAGACCTGAATCCAATCGAGAATCTGTGGAAAGAAGTGAAAACTGCTGTTCACAAATGCTCTCCATCCAACCTCACTGAGCTCGAGCTGTTTTGCAAGGAGGAATGGGAAAAAATGTCAGTCTCTCGATGTGCAAAACTGATAGAGACATACCCCAAGCAACTTACAGCTGTACTCGCAGCAAAAGGTGGCGCTACAAAGTATTAACTTAAGGGGCTGAATAATTTTGCACGCCCAATTTTTCAGTTTTTGATTTGTTAAAAAAGTTTGAAATATCCAATAAATGTCGTTCCACTTCATGATTGTGTCCCAATTGTTGTTGATTCTTCACAAAAAAATACAGTTTTATATCTTTATGTTTGAAGCCTGAAATGTGGCAAAAGGTCGCAAAGTTCAAGGGGGCCGAATACTTTCGCAAGGCACTGTAGTTAAAGTGACTATGCATATATGATGAACAGAGAGTAGCAGCAGCATAAAAAAGAGGGGTTGGGGGTAGCACACTATGCAAATAGTCCAGGTAGCCATTGGATTACCTGTTCAGGAGTCTTATGGCTTGGGGGTAAAAACTGTTGAGAAGCCTTTTTGTCCTGGACTTGGCACTCTGGTACCGCTTGCCATGCAGTAGATAGAGAGAACAGTCTATGACTGGGGTGGCTGGGGTCTTTGACAATTTTTAAGGCCTTCCTGTGACACTCTGGTTTAGAGGTCCTGGATGGCAGGCAGTTTAGCCCCAGTGATGTACTGGGCCGTACGCACAACCCTCTGTAGTGGCTTGCAGTCAGAGGCCGAGCAATTGCCATACCAGGCAGTGATGCAACCAGTCAGGATGCTCTCAATGTTGCAGCTGTAGAACCTTTTGAGGATATCAGGACCCATGCCAAATCTTTTTAGTTTCCTGAGGGGGAATAGGCTTTGTCGTGCCCTCTTCACGACTGTCTTGGTGTATTTGGACCATTCTAGTTTGTTGTTGATGTGGACACCAAGGAACTTAAAGCTCTCAACCTGCTCCACTACAGCCCCGTCGATGAGAATGGGGATGTGCTCGGTACTCCTTTTCCTGTAGTCCACAATCATCTCCTTAGTCTTGGTTATGTTGAGGAATAGGTTGTTATTCTGGCACCACCCGGCCAGGTCTCTGACCTCCTCCCTATAGGCTGTCTCGTCGTTGTCGATGATCAGGCCTACCACTGCTGTGTCGTCTGCAAACTTAATGATGGTGTTGGAGTCGTGCCTGGCCATGCAGTCGTGGGTGAACAGGGAGTACAGGAGGGGGCTGAGCACGCACCCCTGAGGAGCTCCAGTGTTGAGGATCAGTGTGGCAGATGTGTTGCTACCTACCCTCACCACCTAAGGGCGGCCCGTCAGGAACTCCAGGATCCAGTTGCAGAAGAAGGTGTTTAGTCTCAGGGTCCTTAGCTTAGTGATGAGCTTTGAGGGTACTATGGGTGTTGAACGCTGAGCTGTAGTCAATGAATAGCAATCTCACATAGGTGTTCCTATTGTCCAGGTGGGAAAGGGCAGTGTGGAGTTCAATATGGATTGCATCATCTGTGGATCTGTTTGGGCGGTGTGCAAATTGGAGTGGGTCTAGGGTTTCTGGGATAATGGTGTTGATGTGAGACAAGACCAACCTTTCAAAGCACTTCAAGGCTACAGACGTGCGTGCTACGGGTCTGTAGTCATTTAGGCAGGTTGCCGTTGTGTTATTGGGCACAGGGACTATGGTGGTCGGCTTGAAACATGTTGGTATTACAGACTCAATCAGGCACATGTTGAAAAGGTCAGTGAAGACACCTGCCAGTTGGTCAGCACATACCAAAGAGCACAAGTCCTGGTAATCCGTCTGGCCCCGCAACCTTGTGTATGTTGTTTAAAGATCTTTCTCACGTCGGCTGCGGAGAGCATGATCACACAGTCGTCCGGAACAGCTGATGCTCTCATGCATGCCTCAGTGTTGCTTGCCTCGAAGCGAGCATAGAAGTGATTTAGCTCGTCTGGTAGGCTTGTGTCACTGGGCAGCTCGCGGCTGTGCTTCCCTTTGTAGTCTGTAATAGTTTGCAAGCCCTGCCACATAAGACAAGCATCGGAGCCGGTGTAGTATGAATCAATCTTCGCCTTGTATTGACGCAGGGCATAGCAGGATTTCTTGTAAGCTTCCGGGTTAGAGTCCCGCACCTTGAAGGTGGCAGCTCTACCCTTTAGCTCAGTGTGGATGTTACCTATAATCCATGGCTTCTGGTGGGGTATGTACATACCGTCACTGTGGGGACGACATCCTCGATGCACTTATTGATAAAGCCAGTGACTGATGTGGTGTACTCCTCAATGCCGGAACATGTTCCAGTCTGTGATAGCAAAATAGTCCTGTAGTTTAGCATATGCTTCATCTGACCACTTTTTTTATAGACCAAGTCACTAGTGCTTCCTGCTTTAATTTTTGCTTGTAAGCAGGAATCAGGAGGATAGAGGTGAGGGGGAGAGCTTTGTATGCGTCTCTGTGTGTGGAGTACATGTGATCTAGATGTTTTTCCCTCTTGTTGCACATTTAACATGTTTATAGAAATTTGGTAGAACTGATTTCAGTTTCCCTGAATTAAAGTCTCCGGCCACTAGGAGCGCCGACTCTGGATGAGTGGTTTCCCATTTGCTTATTTCCTTATACAGCTGACGGAGTGCGGCCTTAGTGCCAGCATCTGTCTCTGGTGGTAAATAAACCACCACGAAAAGTATAGCTGAAAACTCTCTAGGCAAATAGTGTGGCCTGCAATTTATCACAATATACTTTACTTCAGGCGAGCAAAATCTAGAGAATTCCTTAGATTTCATGCACCAGCTGCACAGACCGCCCCCTCTCTTCTTTACCAGAGTGTGCTGTTCTATCTTGCCGGTGCAGCTTATATCCCGCTAGTTGAATATCCATGTCATCATTCAGCCACGATTCCGTGAAACATAGGATATTACAGTTTTTGATGTCCCGTTGGTAGGATATTCGTGATCATACCTCATCTAATTTATTGTCCAATGATTGCACGTTGGCTAGTAGTGTTGACGGTAATGGCAGCTTTCACACTCGCCTTCTCCAGGTCCTGACCTGGCATCTGGCTCTTTGTCCTCTGTACCTGCGTCGCTTCCTCTTGCAAATAACGGGGATGTCGGCCCTGTGGGGTGTTTGGAGAATGTCCTCTGCGTCCTCCTTGTTGTAGAAAAAATCTTTGTCTCATCCGTGGTGAGTGATCGCTGTCCTGATATCCAGAAGCTCTTTTTTTGCCATAAGATACGGTTGCAGAAACATTATGTACAAAATAAGTTACAAATAACACGAAGAAAAGCACATAATAGCACAATTGGTTGGGCGCCCGTAAAACTGCTGCCATTTCTTCTGCCGCTATTTTACATGGATAGCCATGACAAAGACCCCCCCCCCCCACCGACTATTGAGGATCGCAATCGGGCACTGTAGGCTTGTACACAATCGCCCAACCTTACAAACACACACCTTCTCTGTGTGTGGTTACAGTAGACTAACATATGTCAATGGTTTTAGGAACAGCAGTAACATCAGGCAGGATTTGGGCTACCAACTGCCGAGCCAGTTGTAGCTCAATCTTGGGTGCAATGATCACGTTCCCACACTGACTGACTGTGTGGTTGCTCATTGATTTAACGTTACGTTAGCCTGCATGCTACACTAGCAAAGTTATAAATTATATAGCTGTTGGCTATATTAGCCACGACTTACCGTTCTTCGTGCAGCTTCAAATGTTGAACAAAGTTGGAAGTTGTTGCACCTCCGTCTGTCATTTTCTTCCCGCATGTTTTGCAAGTTACAATGCGTTTTTTGTTGATACAGCATCGTCTTTATATACAAAAACAATAATTTGGGGTATCATCTTTCCAAGGGCTCCATCTGAATTCACCCGCCGACGTTCCTCTGCACTGCCACGCGCAACTTTTTCTCAGCTGGCATAATTTGATTGGCTGCTGTCCGATTCAAACTGTAATCCGTTAAATGAAGAGTTGATGCACTGCACACCTTTTTTTTAATAGCATCATTTTTTATATTTGGGCTTGGGGAGGGTATCAACTCAGTTCGAGTCAAAAGGCTTAAGTCCAAGTTAAGTTACAAGTCATTGGTGTTAAAGTTAAAGTCGAGTTGCAAGTCATCATATTTGTGACTCGAGTCTGACTCGAGCCCAAGTCATGTGACTCGAGTCCACACCTCTGGAGCTAGGTAAACTGAAGTATCTGTAAAATAACTCAGGCATGCATATTCACTAGCTCACAATATCTCATTTTGAATGCAAATACTAATTTGCATATGCACATGACCATAAAACCAGAACACATAACCAAGGATGAACACCCAACCAGGCTATTCTTCGCTTAGAAGTAAAAACATATAGTATTATGTTCTTTATGTTTTCAGACTTTCATACCGTGTATTCCATTTCAAAGAATTAAATGTCTTGGCGAAGAGCATTTCGCAGAGGGCAAGATGTTACATAACAGTGGATATGTTGGGAGATTTGTGCTAATGTAGCGGTCTTTATATGTACCACAGGAGAACCAAGAAATGAAGAGTGACACCACGGCTGTCTTTTTGGCTTTTATGTCGATCTGCAATAGTATTGTGAAAAGACAGGACAGGAACACATCAGTCTCCAATACACCATCTGACAAGTTCTTTCTCTCTCAGTGTTTTCTCAGACTCACACAATCACATTCACACATAAAGCCATAATGTATAGTATAAAATAATAAACGGTCCTTAATACAAAGAATGTATAATCTTAATTCTTAGACAATAGAACCATGCCTGCAATAGTATTGTGAAAAGACAGGACAGGAGCACATCAGTCTCCAATGCACCATCTGACAAGTTGTTCTACACAGGAACATGAAAAAAGGTAAAACACATATCCTGTCTCACATCCCACAACACACATCCATTTCAGTGTTGACAGTATTAAAATACAACAACTCGTATACAAAAACACTGTAATACAAACAAGCTACAACGTGGAATCGCCTTTATCCCATTCAGACCTTAGAGGGCTAAAACTAAATCTCCCATAATGCAACGCTAGCATCAGGCGGCAGCTCTGCTAACCGTTTGCATCACAGAAAGGCATGCTAGCTAGAACAGCAATACATTTTAGCGCTCTGTAAACTATATTAATAATAACAATACAACTCTGAATGTTACATGTTTCAATAGTCTCACACTCCCTTATAACAATATCTACGGCATTAACCTTGGGATGTTTTAATTATTTCACGTCATTGGACTTCTACAAAGGAGTAATCTGCAACACATACCTTTCTCTCTCAGTTTTTTCTCAGACTGCAGAGAACGGGAGCTACAGGTAGTACCAGGGTGTTAGTAGGTGACATAAGCACTCAAATGAAATCAAATACATTTAATGAAATGAAACCCGAAGATGTTAACATCATTCAGCTACTGTAGCTGCCTACTTAATATCAACAGGCAGCACTAGTAGCGCAACAATTAAAAATAGACACCAAAAGTAAAGTTCCTGCCGATCATAGCGATCTGACTCCCCCCTTCTGTCCGAACTTGGAATATTCCTGTTCCCGGCCTTAGCCCACTGACCTTTAACCTGGTTGTTCTGTTCTGCATTGTGTACTATTCTAATAACTTGAAGTTTGATGGAATAACCTTTTAAACTCTCCTACACTACACATCCAGAATTAACATATTGTTGTTATTGTGCTTCCTTTTCAGGCTCTTTGAGCAACATTTCCAGTGATGTCTTGTCAGCCAACCTCAGCTGTAATGATTCTGGCACCAATGAGACCTGTGTGGTGGGGGAGGAGGAGATGGGAAGCCCCTACAAAGCCGTGGAGATGGTCTTCATCGCCCTGGTTACAGGCTCCCTTAGTTTTGTCACTGTCACAGGCAACATCCTGGTGATGCTCTCCATTAAAGTAAATCGGCACCTCCAGACGGTCAACAACTACTTCCTGTTTAGCTTGGCGTGTGCAGACCTTATCATTGGTGCGTTCTCCATGAACCTCTACACTGTCTACATCATTGTGGGCTATTGGCCCCTGGGACCTGTAGCGTGTGACTTGTGGCTGGCCCTGGATTACGTGGTGAGCAATGCTTCTGTCATGAACCTTCTTATTATTAGCTTTGACCGCTACTTCTGTGTCACCAAGCCCCTGAGTTATCCAGCCAGAAGGACCACCAAAATGGCTGGGCTGATGATTGCAGGTGCCTGGATACTTTCCTTCATTCTTTGGGCCCCTGCTATCCTGTTTTGGCAGTTTATTGTTGGAGAGCGCACGGTTCCACCAGGAGAGTGCTACATCCAGTTTCTCTCTAACCCTGCCGTCACTTTCGGCACAGCCATCGCTGCCTTCTACCTGCCTGTGGTCATCATGATGGTGCTCTACATCCACATCTCTCTGGCCAGCCGCAGCCGGGTGTCCAAGCAGAAGCCCGAGGCTGAGAAAAAGAAGGGCCTCAAGATACCTAACCCACTCAAGAGCCACATCCTTAACAGACAGAATAACAACAACCCGTCCCCCAAGCCCAGTCTGGAGTCGTGCAACACCCGTGAAGCTGTGAAGAATGGCAAGATTGATGTGTCTGTTGTTTCCACCAAGCCTGACGCTAGTGTCAATCCAGAAGAGAAAGAGAGTTCCAATGGCTCCAGCACAGCCAGCATTGCCCCCAAAAATGCCAAGGGGAGGGCCAACAGTGAAGCCATTTCCGAGGGGTGCCTTGGCATTGCTCCAGCACCTGCTCCTGCACCTGAACCTGCACCTGCAGCGGCAACCGTTAAACTCAACCCTGCCTCCAAATGGTCCAAGATCAAGATTGTAACCAAGCAGGCTGGTGACGAGTGCATTACTGCCATCGAGATTCAGCCACCCATCCAGGGGGGCGAGACCCGCTCTATCCCAGTCAACCGACCCCGGAAGGTGGCGCGCAAGTTTGCCAGTATTGCCCGCAGCCAGGTGAAGAGGAAGCGCCAAATGGCAGCCAGAGAGAAAAAGGTGACCAAAACCATCTTCGCCATCCTGCTTGCCTTCATCCTCACATGGACCCCGTACAATGTCATGGTGCTCATCAGCACCTTCTGCCACTCCTGTGTCCCGGACACTGTGTGGGCTATTGGCTACTGGCTGTGCTACGTCAACAGCACCATCAACCCAGCCTGCTACGCCCTCTGCAACGCCACCTTCAAGAAGACCTTTAAGAATCTCCTCATGTGCCAGTATAAGAATATTGGAACAAGATGAGCTGGAGCATACATATGGTGAGGGGTAATATTACTAAGACATCTGGAGGGCTGAGTGGTTACAGAGAACGGGAGGAGGGAGCCTCCACAGGGAGCCTCCACAGTCATGTTTATCAACTTATGTCACACTCAACGCTCCTCTGAGATGTCTTAGCCACAGAAGAATAGTAACATCTTAGCTATGTCCAAATGATACAGTATGAGTATGATGGCCAATGTGAGGATGGGGCAAACGAAGAATCTGAGATCAGCCAAAGTTATGGAGTCCAAACATGTCTCAGTTGTTTTCTTTTCCCCCCTGGACCCTTATTGTGATGACCAACAAGGACTAATTCGTATCCACTGAAACGTGGTAACAATCTTCAAAAATCCCAGCTGAACGTCTGTGGACTATAAGGCCAGGGCCAAGACTTCAGTCATCCCTCTCCAAGATACCACCACCAAAATCAGAGACCGTGAGGGCAGTGTTACATAATGTCTGGGTGTACGGGCAAAAGACACATTAAAAAGGAGCTTGGAAATCTTCCTTTATGCAACAGTATCAAAGGAAACGAGCATGAAATGTCCGATGAAACTATCCATTTTCTCCTTTCCCTCCTCCTTGAGGAATTAGAATTGATTAAGCCCTCACTGAGATGGAGGCACTCCCTCACATCAGTGAATCCTTATCATAATGTGATATGGAGAGCAATGTGGTCACGACATGATAATGGAGAACAAAGACGATATGGATCCTTTGTTATTGCAGACTGTCTAACCTCAAGGCTGGTAGCACGTACGTCAACATGCTGCTTTGCTGGTGACTTGAACTGCGTTGTTAACCCCTGAAAGTACTGTAATGCATATCCATTCACCTCCCACTGACCAAAATATTGATGTATATGTTTTGCTCAAAATTGAATCTTCAAACGTGACAAACTGTTGATGGCAGTACAAGGCCAATGCATAAGTTAACAAACAGTGTTCGGCTCCAAACAATTCATTTATCGCGTCGTTACGTTACAACGAGAAACACCCGCCGGCAACGATAAAGCTTTAATTCATTGCCAGCTTCACAATTATGGAAGTGTTGTGTTTTTAAATTTGGCATTCACTGCGACTGGAACTGCCGGTACAAAATACCAAACACTTGTTTAGAGGGGATACTTATCTCGAGAGTATTAAACATATTTTCTATGTTATCTCCTGCCTAATTATGAATGTGTAAATAGAAGGCCATTGTATGCTCTAAAAACTGCAGTTTCTCATTTCATATCTGAATGTTTGTACCTCTCTTGTAATTATGTTTGTGATTTACACATAATTTTACAAATTGAATATAAACAATATATATATAAATATATATATATATAACTGTCTGTATATGCAAGAGATATTAAGAGAGTGTATTTCTAAATTGATTTAAAGTCAGGAATTTGGGGGAAAAAATGTAACGTGTTGTTTTTTGGTGACTAAGTCCCTTATATTTGTAAATGTGCCACTATTCTCCATGTTGGATTACAATGTGTGAAGTCCCGCTTGTACCTCCCCAGCCTATATCCATATTCATAAGGTCACACCAATGATTAGGTGGGTAATATTACTAGCTTATCTAACTGGTTCAATGCATTTTCAAAGAAGGACATTCTAACAAAGAGCTAAATGCATAAAAGTAGGGATAAGTGACCCCCCCCCCAAAAAAGGGGTGAAAGGGAGAGTGTAAAACATGACCACAGTTTCCTGTAGTATGGCCCCTCCCCTAAAACAACTATCCAAAGACAGTGTACAGAGGATTGTATCTTTTTCTAATGCTTAATAAAAGATCTTGTACCATTGGAATAGTATTTTAAATGATTTGATATGCTTCCTGATTTAATATACAGTATTAATGGAATATATTTTGCACGCCACGAGTATTACCAGTCAGACTATGGAATATAGAGTTAACATTGACAGGTAGTGATATCTGTTGGAGACAATGGGAGGAGAGCCAGGGCCGGTGACCGATCAGTGACACAGTATGAGCTCATGGCTGTGCTGAGAGCCCCAGGGGAGCACCGGATCCAGCAGGAGACCCTCAGAGCCAAAGCACAGCAGCACAAATTATGGCACCACGACAGGTCATACACTCAGCAAGGCCCTGTGGGCTTTATAACAAATCTACTGGTTTGCCCTGTTTTAAAGGTAATTTGGTGTACTCATTCAACCATGCGTCTTTGACGCAATAATGATGAGACATCGCCTGACATTTGACATCATTATCAACTTGTGCCAGACATTTTATTACTTGATCTTACAGGTCAACAGTAACATAGTAGTGAACATGACAGTTCCTGAAATCCTTTTCTTATTAAAGGTGGCTGAACATACTGATTTAGCCTCGGTTTTCATTAGGAAATGAAACTGAGAATGAGATTTGGGTCTTGAAGGCGTGCTTTGATGTGGGTGTCTCTCATGCCACAAACATTTATTAAGAAGAAACACGAAACAACCAATAGTAAAAATTCAGAGTTTATTTAAAGTGGTTGATTTTTTTCTGTTCCAAGGGTTTGTGTAATAATAATGACAGTAATTACAAACAATGAGAGTACAGATGAACTGTGCGAAGGTGTGTGCGTGTGTGTTTGCAAAAATATGAACACAGCAGTCCAACTCAAAATCGCCTGACACCTTTTGAAGTATATATATTATAAAACTAATTGTTTTAACAATACCACTATTATCTTCACAAAGACAATGACTGCATTCTCATGAGCATTCAATCTCAGCTTAGTATTGTACATGAAACACGTTGAGCTGACGGTCCTCAGTTGACTAGAAAAATAGTTGATTTTGCATCTCTCTACTTTTACTAATTGGCGCACGCAATTGAAATCCACTCATCAATTCTGTTAGTAATACTAATTGGTAGTCAAGAGAAAACTAAAACAATCACAACAATGTAAGATGAACATTTTGAATTGAAAAAAAAAAAACCTCAAGCATATTATTACATGATCTACTGGTTAAGAAACAATCTCAAACAAGGAGCTTTGGTCTTGACTCCAGTTGAACTAATGTAAAAGGTGAAAAAAAAATACAACAAACTCTGGAAAACGTTACACATCACAAGGGGTTAGGTAGACTAAGAACACTGGTGAAGTCAAAGTATTTGTTTCTTGCATAATACAGCATGTCCAGAACTGGAATCTTACTAACATTATGGAAATATCAGAACACAAGCGGGCTAAGTTGCCAGGCCACCGACAGCTGGAAATATGTGAAAAGAATTGTGTTTGTCGACATTTGTGGGATATTTGGTCAATATTCAGAGACATTTAGCGTTTGTTATACTGTATTTGAAGGAAAGGCCCATTTGACATCTCATAATTCACTTGTGCATATTATGTTTGTTGAAAAAGCAAAGGATATTGCGTAATAAAATCAAACCAATCACTTGTTCAATGTGGACTCATCCACCTTTTTAGTTCTCCTTCCCTCTTCCCTTCTTTCCTGTGGGAAGCCATTGGGTCAATTCATCATAGATTCATTGCTCAATATGACGTACTCATTTGGGGATAGGAATGTTACTTTTTTACATGACTTAAATGTCTACTTCTTACCTTTGGCCTTTGTCTTGGTCTTTGCGGGGCATGGCTTAGACACCTTGATGGTGGGTTGGCACTCTGCGTTGTACAGGGCCTTTTTCAGGGTTCCAGACCGGTTCTTGGATCCAGTAGCTGTGTCACACTCACCCCAGCTCCCAAACTTATACTTGCAGTCAGCTGAAATGGCAAAGGTCAAAAGGGAAAACCGCTGAGTATCAGGAACACACCACAATAGAGCTTGCCTGGCTACCCAGACTCCTTGCTCTGGCCAAACGCTACGCCACCCCCACATACATTCGGTTCTTCCCCGCAATGAGTCTGGATCTGAGTACCTCCCCGACCCTTCACCGAATGCAAACATATTTGGGCCGTCTGATTGGTCCAGAAACTGATGGAGCCAGAACACATGTGGGGAAAGCGATGGTTTGAAAATGTGTCATTGGCTTTGATACTCTGATTGGTTAGATACAATCCAATCGCTGATGACTTTGCTTTGCACAACGCCCCCCCATGCCCCTCCCCCCAACATACAACTTCAATGATGGCAGTCTCAGACTAAAGTATGTCGTGAACGACAGAGCAGCGGAAGAAGTTGTCAGGCTATCATAGAACAGTCTGAAGATAATGTAGTTCTATAGTTTTTTGGGTTATGTCAATTACTAGGTATTTACTAAGAAATTACATGATACAATTCTAATTATGTAGTAATAAGCTATGAATGAAATGTTTGCTAGATTTTTGATTGACTGACCACCACTTTACACTTTGAGAATTATATGGCATATCAAGGGAAATGGAATCATCTATCAATGTATAATTTCTACCGCCGAACTCCTTCTTCCAGTTGCAAGGCACTTTGCATTTCAGTTTTCTCATCTGGTCGTTGCAGGTGCCCTCTCTGACACCGACTCCACAGTCTCCGTTGTTAGGCACACAGCTAGCATAGCGCCACTCAGCACAGTCAGAGGTACCACCCTTGGCCCCTTTCCCCTTCTCTGCGAAACAAAAATAACAAGATGACAGAAATAATATCAGCAATATTATAATTAGTCGTTAGTAAGGACAGGTTTCCAACTGAGGCTTTATGAACCTCATGATCGGTGCAACTGTCATGCTAATTCTACAACTGTGCATGGCAAATTAAAGCAATACATAGCAAATCCCTTACCTTTCTTGTTTTTACCTGCTTCAGTGGTGACTATCATCAAGGCCACCATAAGCACCACAGCTGTTGAGAACAAACCCCGCATACTGGAGAGAAAAGAAGAAAAAGAGGGGAAAAAACACGCCATTAACAATTGTGGCACAAGAAATAATGTTGCCATTATGTAGGTTATATTGTTCCAAAGGTCAAGCTGATGTTCCTCCATTGTGTGTCTATAATTGAGATGAGAGTTGAAAGAGCACGATCAAGGTCAACTATTGATCGTTACCAGCAATAATCAAACCAATTCACAATGAGTGGTTCTGTACTTTAGAGGTGAAAGGTGAATAAGGGATTATGGTCAAAGAGTAAAACACATCATGTTATACAAAATGCATTACATTAAACAGTTTTAAAGCTTGACACTCGAGCATGTGAGAGTGAGAACTGGGAAAATACATGTGAGAGGGCTGAAATATTACATAGATTTTTTTCCTATGATCTCATGACTCAATTTAGGGTCAATCAAACCAACTGTGAGGAACACAACCAGCAATGAGGATCAATGGGTCATGAGCCACTCACTCCACCCTTTCACTTCCCCTTACACAAAACAACACGTTTTCCAACATGAACACCAAACAAAATACAACATTTTATTTTGTGACAAGCAGTGCCAGGAATATGTTAGAAAACAAAATCTACAGTTGAAGTCGGAAGTTTACATATACCTTAGCCAAATACATTTAAATTCAGTTTCTAACAATTCCTGACATTTAATCCTAGCAAAAATTCCCTGTTTTAGGTCAGTTAGGATCACCACTTTATTGTAAGAATGTGAAATGTCAGAATAATAGTAGAGAATGATTTATTTCAGCTTTTATTTCTTTCATCACATTCCCAGTGGGTCAGAAGTTTACAATAATTATTGTTTAACTTGGGTCAAACGTCTTCCACAAGCTGACTCAACTGAGTCAGGTTTGCAGGCCTCCTTGCTCGCACACGCTTTTTCAGTTCTGCCTGCACATTTTTCTATGGGATTGAGGTCAGGGCTTTGTGATGGCCATTCCAACACCTTGATTTTGTTGTCCTTAAGCCATTTTGCCACAACTTTGGGAGTATGCTTGGGGTCATTGTCCATTTGGAAGACCCATTTGCGACCAAGCTATAACTTCGTGTCATGCACAAAGTAGATGTCTTAAACGACTTGCAAAAACCATAGTTTGTTAACAAGAAATTTGTGGAGTGGTTAAAAAATGAGTTTTAATGACTCCAACCTAAGTGTATGCAAACTTCCGACTTCAACTGTATCTATGTTGATGACACATTGAACACGATTCATGTCATCTCATTGTCACAATAGCGCTTCCCATCTTTGTGTGTTCTGGTCATTGCATTGTGCAGACCTTTTAAAGCTGAAATCCGTGAAGGATGAAACTGTCATATCCAATTGGGCTATTACAACAACAAAGTCACTTTGTTACTAGAACATCGTTGCACTTGCAATGGAAAACCAGAATATGTACCGAGAATTTGATTTTTTACCACGCTGCCTTACACGCTCCTCTGTTTCATCAACAAAACAATCAAATACATTGCTGCAAACAGCAATGACCAGGGGTCAGCTATGGGCCCACTGTGCCACCATCAGGAAAAATTTGACACGTAGCCCTAAGACCAGTTACTTCGGTACTGTTTACTACACTTGCCAAATATCAGAACTCAAAATCAAATGGATCATGCAATACAATATTCTTTTGATGTATTTTGGACCATTTTTAACGCCTTCTTCTCCTGAACCGCTGGACCGATTGGGACCAAATTTGGTATATAGCATTTATGGATGCAAGACTAGCTGAAACAATATGGCAACTATGAGCTTGCATGAATGGTTTTTCCTGTCCAACAGCACCACAATGTGTCCAAGTTCAACCATACTTTACAGGTTAGCCAGGCTGGTCATGTTGTTTGAGGTATGTTTCTGCTAAACCCTTAAAAACAAAGGCACTGGGGCAAACAGTGGCAATGTTTCCCCCTTTACAGATTTCAGCTTTTAATAGTCTAGTTCAAAAGAAGAGGGCAGCAACACACAGATAAAGAAATAGCCCTATATTTCTGAAATGTATGGATGTCTATCTTCCTACACCAACTATGGATGTCTATATCCTGTCAAGTTCTGAGTTTCTATTTATTCTCTGACTTAATTGAGTTAATGTCTATTCTTTCTGCCAACAGTCCCAGAGCGAGCAGCAGGGGATGGACGGCAGCACCAGATCACCATGGTGAATGAAGGCTAACCCACCTGCTGGGAGGTGATAGGGGTCGCCCTGACAGGGTCGCCCTCGGTGGAAGAGGCTTGGTTTGAAACCATTCTTCTGTGGGACACAGGGGAACTGCATGTCTCTGTCTGGGTTAGAAGAGCTCAGAGATGTGCCGGGACAAACAGGTCTTGTATTAGTTTGAAGAACACCCACAAAGAGTAACTCAAGAATCTGATTTCAATAACCCAAAACAAGGTTGCCTATAATACCAAATCCTTGATTTTGTGGTGGGAATCTAAAAGTATTTCACGCTTCTCCATCAAAAGATTAGGGTCCTTGTTCAATCAATCTGCTTCCCAGGGTAATAACAACCAAAGCATTCCTTCCCGTTATGCAAAAGAAGTGTTTGGAATATTATGAAGTTCTTTTTTGTGACATACAATCAACATTCAAGGCAAAGGATGAGTGTTTTCTGTGCCATAGCCTGTTGGTTATGATTAATTAGGACCCATCATTAACGACTGGCAAAATACACAAATCCTTCTAGTGGAACACAAACAATGAAGACATTGAGAACAGAGAATTGAGATCACACAGCAGCAGGGTACTAAGATGACACATTCTGGGCTGTTCACAATATGTCATGTGGATGTTACAATGCATCTTCCTACTTACACCAACTAAGATGTCAAATCGGCCAACCAAGATTGGTTCTGTGAAAGTTCCCAGAACATTTGTTAGGTTGCAGCAAATGTTCTCATAATACAACAACTCTCTAGTTGTGCTGATGATTATACAATGTTTGTATGAAACATTTGCTTGATGTCGCAAGAACGTTCCCAGAACACATTTCGTCTGTTCTTTAATGGTTCCCAGAATGTTTCATATGTTGTGGGAACCGTCTGATTGTGGGGACATGACAAAAGATCTGTTCCCAAAACACAAAAACGGTCCACTTTTGTGGATGATTACGCAATGTTTATTTTAGAATGCAAAAAACATTCACCTGATGTTATACTTTAAAAAAAAGTTATTTAAATGTCCCTAAAACATTTATTTAGGTCATGGGAATATTGTGAGGATATGACATGACAGGTTCCCAAAACACAAAATCTGTCCAGTTTTGATGACATTCTTACAATGTTCGCATCAGGGTGCACAAAACATACCCTCAATGTTCCCAGAATTATCAAATTAAGTTTTGAACAGTCCATAGAGGTTTCTTTCCTGTGTTAGTGTTATCTTACTGTTGAGGAAGTTAGAAATCCATGTAGAAACACATATGTCAATTATTTGGAATCACATAACTTATTAGACATTTATTGTACAAACATAGTTTTACCGTATTTTTTTGATAGTCACAAGCAGGGATCAAACCTGGCCTTTGGAGTGCTATCCCTGGAATGAATCGACCGCGCGCCACTGCGATGTGACTGTCACAAATATAAAGCTGTTTACACCTTTACTCTGATTTCCAGGTTGTGGTCTTTGTCTTTGCCAAAGACAGGATAACAAAATCGGAAAAATAA
Organism: Oncorhynchus keta; assembly: GCF_023373465.1. Taxonomy (NCBI): domain Eukaryota; kingdom Metazoa; phylum Chordata; class Actinopteri; order Salmoniformes; family Salmonidae; genus Oncorhynchus; species Oncorhynchus keta. The sequence goes on from NC_068422.1 coordinate 60,039,921, forward strand.
GTATCCTCTATTATTTCTTTCTCTTCCAATCTTCTTCTTATGCTGTAAAGGAGGGATGTTTTGACTTTTATTTTCCCGACAAAACTTGATTTCAGAATTCGTGTTCAATTGTTGCCTGGCAGATTGCGGCGAGGTCTATATAGATGTGCATATGTCCTACGACATATAGCCATAGTTTGGATCATAATTGAAGGATCCACGAGAAACATTACGCGCCTGGTGGTGCAGCAAAGTAAGTGTCCTACAGGGCTTGAAGATGGTGGACTGCATGTTCAAATCGACTTCATTACCATTCTTGTAGATTTGTTAGGACAACACCCGTATCAAGATATAATGATGTGATAAAGATTGGAATGCCATTTGTTTGAAAGTTTGGCAACTTCATACAGTATAATGATGTTACATTACACATCAAAGTTAGCAGAACATTGCAGCAATGTTTTCAGAACTAAGTGCATTATTGCTGAAGTATGTTTTCAGAACTAAGTGCATTATTGCTGAAGTATGTTTTCAGAACTAAGTGCATTATTGCTGAAGTATGTTTTTAGAACTAAGTGCATTATTGCTGAAGTATGTTTTCAGAACTAAGTGCATTATTGCTGAAGTATGTTTTTAGAACTAAGTGCATTATTGCTGAAGTATGTTTTTAGAACTAAGTGCATTATTGCTGAAGTATGTTTTTAGAACTAAGTGCATTATTGCTGAAGTATGTTTTTAGAACTACTTCTATTGCTCCAACATTTTTTTGCTGTAGTATTTTTCAGGGAATGTTATTAGAACCATAATATCATACTGTAACTTTTTTTTTAGACCACTGTAGGAATATTCCCTGCCTGTTGTCATGGGGGTTTCGAATAACATATCCATCAACATCAGCAGAACGTTCCTGTATATCTTTCCTCAGAACCAGTTCTTATTGCTCCCACATTTTGTTTGCGGTAATATGTTCTAAGAACGTTACCGGAACATTGTGTTATAACAATCCCTGGCAACCTAGTTCTTTTTTTTGTTGAGAAAATGTTAGTGAATGTTGGGAGAACATTCCAAGGACATAGCCACAGGAAGCAGGGGTGCTGCAGCACCTCCTGGTGAATTGAAATAAAAATAAATAAATATATGCTGTACATAAGCAAAGAGAAAAGATAATCCATCATTACACTAAGACATGAAGGTCAGTCAATCCGGAAAATTTCAAGAATTTTGAAAGTTTTGTCAAGTGCAGTCGCAAAAACCATCAAGCAATATGATGAAACTGGCTTTCAAGGACTGCCACAGGAAAGGAAGACCCAGAGTTAACTCTGGCCCAAATAAATGCTTCAAAGTTCAAGTAACAGACACATCTCAACATCAACTGTTCAGAAGAGACTGCGTGAATCAGGCCTTCATGGTCGAATTGCTGCAAAGAAACCACTACTAAAGGACACCAATAATAAGTAGAGACTTGCTTGGGTCAAGAAACATGAACAATGGACATTATACTGGTGGAAATCTGTCCTTTGGTCTGATGAGTCCAAATTTGAGATTTTTGGTTCCAACCGACGTGTCTTGGTGAGATGCAGAGTAGGTAAACGGATGATATCCACATGTGTGGTTCCCACCATGAAGCATGGAGGAGGAGGTGTGATGGTTTGGGGGTGCTTTGCTGGTGACACTGTCATTCAGAACACACTTAATCAGCATGGCTACCACAGCATTCTGCAGCTATACGCCATCCCATCTGGTTTGCACTTAGTGGGACTATAATTTGTGAGGACAGTGATGAAGTGCTGAATCATGGTAATCAAATGTTTTTATAAAGCCCTTTTTTACATCAGCCGATGTCACAAAGTACTATACAGAAATATTACCTGGCCTCCACAATCACCCGACCTCAACCCAAATGAGATGGGTTGGGATGACTTGGACCGCAGAGTGAAGGAAAAGCAGCCAACAAGTGCTCAGCATATGTGAGAACTCCTTCAAGACTGTTGGAAAAGCTTTCTAGGTGATGCTGCTTTAGAGAATGTCAAGAGTGTGCAAAGTTGTCATCATTTGTTTAACACTTTTTTGGTTACTACATGATTGCGTAGGTGTTATTTCATAGTTTTGATGTCTTCACTATTATTCTATGTCTTCACTACTATTATGTGGTGAAGTCTTCACTACTATTATTCTACAATGTAGAACATAGTCAAAATAAAGAAAAACCCTTGATTCAGTAGGTGTGTCCAAACTTTTGACTGGTACTGTATATGGTACTGTATATCAATAGATTTTCAACAACATTTGTGAACTAGGCCTGTATTACTCCTTTACGAGTCTTTGAGTCTTTCGTCAGCACCCACCACTCCCCCCCCACGTCGCCATAGCGGTAATCTTAGATAGTGTCCTGCGAAGGTTCCCGGGTTTGCTGGGAAGTCTCTGATGAACAGCACCTTTGTGCAATGCCCGTCACCCACGCAACTTACTAATCTAACGGCAACATTTCTTCCATCGTGCCTGAGCCAACATGTCCAGAAGATGAGCAGGGATCGTAGCCACATCCTCTCACATTGCAGTATGCTCACATTGAACTTTCGCTTGCCTGCGGGCAGCCTTGGATAGAAAGGTCAGCCACAGATGATGAATCAACAACTCACTGGAAAAGTCCGATCCATTAGAGGTTATCACCTCTCTGAACCATCGCCTCGTGTGAGGCAGAATGCCATGAGTGGCAGCCGTCTACTCACTCACCAGGGAGCTGGTCTACTGGAGAATCTACCAAGGCACTAGCGTTGTATCAGGCAACTCTACAATTGGCTTCTGAAGGTGTTGTTTCTTTACTTGACTGCTCATCAAAAGGACTGCGAATGAAAGTGATACACAATGGCCAGGACAGCCGGCCCTCTGGCACATACGCTTGCTGCTCGTCTTCAAGCCAATTGATCAAATATTCTGTTGACCCAGTAAATCTGTATTCTGTCCTCAAAAACAGTAATTAAATGTTGATTGCCAGTGAGCATAATTAAACACTCCAAGCAACCACGAATCTCTGGAAATGCCCCATTCTCAACTCCCACCACTCACTGAATCGCAATCTTTTTGTATCACTTGAAAAAAAATGATAGAGTTCCATTTTCAAGTAAAAGCTGGCTTGTTTTTTCCGCACCAGCTAGCAGTTCCAATGACATTCTTCCCCTGGCCATAAATGTCGAGGGGCTACTCCAGGCAACACTTTTGTCTTTGATGAAACAACACCCAGCAGGCCTCGTCTAACCCACTGAGCCTTGCCAAGGGTGAGGCCCGGAGCGCCCTCAAAATCTTTTATCGTTCTTTACGAATGCAGACACCCTGTATCAAAACAGAGCCTTTTCCTGGTCTCCTTTCACTCCATTCTAAAGGGCCACTAGACAGATATCCCATGCAGGGTCTTTGTTCCACACATCTGAATGTGGACTTAGCATACTGGGAGAAAGGTCACCTTAAAATACCACAGTTTAATAGAGCTAGACATGCCCAATCATTTGCAAAATATGCCTACAAAACGTTGCTATTTTTTCTTTATCCGTGCCAGTAATTTTTATCCATCAGTAATGCAGCTGTAACAGGAATGTTAGAATAGGGAGGTATCTGTGTGTAAGAGATCTTCCTTTCCCAACCATAAACATGTCATTATGAAACATTGCCCACTATTCACCCCCACCACAACTCACTTCCACCATCTACTCATCACACAATGGGATAAACATAATATGCATTGCCTGGCAGAAAGCAAAACAAATAGTCAAATTGGATCAGATACCGTAAAGATCATATTTCGATTGACTCAAATGGTGCTACCTCTAATAATGGTCCTAGATCACTAAGGTCAAATAGACAACATTAGATTTGCGGGATCAGTTCTACAACGAAACAATAGCAACAACACATGGAAAGCAGGACTGCACTGAACCTGAACAGCATAAAGTCACTCTTGTTTTTACTGCTAAGCAGCAGTCCTCGTCTTCTCAGAAAAGTCACTGACCGCAACAACAACAAAAAAAGGATGGAATGCCCACTAAGAGAGAAGCTGCGGGGTAGAGGGTCACTCTAAAGAAAGACAGTTAACAAAGACCCAGAATGTCCTGGCCTACTTCAGGAAGGAACACTGAGTGGCCAACAAATGGCTGAATCACATGCTTTATTTGATCAAATATACAAAATGTAGGTGGATTCTGGCCGTCAAGGACAAACAGCGCAAGGACAGAATGATTCACGTTACTGGCTCAAATAGTATGACTGCACTTTATCTACTATAACGTCATTGTCGACAGCTAAACATCCTCCCTGCCGCCAGTCAGGTGAAAATGGGATCCCTTCTAGTTGAGGCATGGCAGTCATGACAAAATGGCTTATTCTCTAAAAGAGACAGTGGCCTACTTACTTCCCATTCCTTCCTATTTCAACATAAGCAATGACATACTCCATCATACTCCATGAGCAGTGAGAGAATAGCAGAGGGGCCACGCACCCACAAATCTCCGCCGAAATCAGGTTGAATGGTGCATTTGAATAGCCAGGATAGAGTTTTCCCTGTCTTTTCAAAGCTGTTTTCTCTCCCCTGATTATCTGTGCCATTGCCTCGAGGTCCATCTGCCAAGCTCACACAAGCTCTAAAGCCCCATGCTACCCCTCCTCCATTTCTAAAAACCTAACCCTGAGGCACTAGCTGCATCTAGTGTGCCCAATAACTTTTTAAAATACAACTGGGGGAAAAAAACAATGATAACAACAGACTGAGGACTATCTTTTCCCCATTTCATCTCTCTAAGGTTGTGTCACTTTGAGCGTTATCTCTGACTGCAAATCATCTTTTACAGCCTCTTACACAGCCACTACTTGGGGGGGGGGGGGCAAACATAGGTGGGGCAGCCATAAATTGTGGTCAGGTAAAAAAAAAAGTTCCTGGGCAGTGAAACACAAAAAATGAGAACAACTCTTGAGCGGAGTGGATAGCAGTGAATACAAGTACTTGAGGTTAGAGTCGATTTCAATGCTCATATTGTTGTGGTGGGGGATGTTTACATTGACTTTGCTTTTAGTCATTTAGCAGAAGCTTTTATCCATAGCCACTTACAGTTAGTTGCAGCTTAAGTGAAGTGTTCAGGTCATAAAATCCATTCATTGGCCCAAACAGAAAGCAAACGATTTCTGGAACCTGAACACAATTCAAATTGTGGAATAAATGCTTATGCTTTACTTTAAGACGAACAAAGACATGTAGAAGTACACTTTCAAACTATGTTGCTTCGCTACATCTGAAATAGTAATTGACTAAACATAATAATTTATATAAAACAATAGACAATAAACAATATAAAAAGTAAAGTATCATAGCTCAAAATAGTTACAGTAGTGAGACCATACATTTAGAAGCACAGAGCCCCCCACACTACTTATCATCAACACTAGAATGTGTCACCCCTGAGGACGTTGTCACACAGTGCAAAATATAGCTAACATAGTTGTTAAACTCGAAGCAAAGCCGTTATTACAACAAAACTTAATTTGGCCACAACTTCTTCAGATCCCTAAACATAACTGCTTGCAAAGTTGTATAATTAAAAAAGTTCGTTCAATCGTTGACTTCATATTTAAGATTCAATTAAACATTTTTGATTCAACGAAAGTTTATGCCAATACGCAGTGCCACTGCGCTTTTTTGCGCAAATCGCGTGTATGGGACAAAAGTTGTGTGTTCATTACTGGCAAAAGTTATGAATCTATGCAGTAAAGCCAACACATGCTGCATAAATTATTTCAAATACCATAAAACCAAAAAAAAAAAAAACTAAATAAAGAAACATACACACAAATAAATCATCCCAAGAAAAATGAGATTTCCCAATTGAGAAATTACACACGACACGTCAGTTATTCCCCAGAGGATTCCGATGATGGACACTTATATATTTTAACTATTAAAAGTGAGTAATGATAATGTTGATTTGGGTGATACAAAGTAACATAATTTTATCACTATACATTTGGACAAATACACATATAACTTACTTGTTTCTTTGATCGTACTTCTTGGCGAGAGTTTATGGTCTTACTTTGAGCCACAATAGATTTTTTACAGTCCTCCAATACCTCTAGCCCGGCCCGCTTGCTCTTATTTGTCGCCCTCCCCTTTGTTTCTCAAAAACTAGTTTGAGCTGGTAACATTAGGGCCACATTAAATTAACCACCTCGTGACATCACCAACCCACGTGATGATTACGGGTCAAGAGACGCGTAACCCCAACCCCTGTGCACCACTCGTCTAGGACACTAACTTTTTGAAGTTTTATTCTAGTGAATCCCTAGATGTATTATTTCACAGTCATTATTCTAGTGTTCTTGTTGCTACAAATATTTTTTTATGCCTACAAATAAAAAAAACATAAAAAAAAACATTGATTACTATATTATATACCCATTCCAATTTCACCACCAGACATTATCACAGAGAAAGGAAAGCAGAATGATATGCTCAGACTACCTACTATAGACAGATACTACTATTCTATGGTGCCTACAGAATGCCTAGGGATGTATGCATCATAAATGTTTTAACACCACCACCACAGTAAATGGTTTACAGGAGGACAGGAGGGATTGAACAATCATTCGACCAAAATTCTTGGCCACCCTGATTATGTACCCAGAGAGCTTGTTGTCACACAACAGCTGCCATTAGATAGGGACCCTGGATGAGAGCCATTTATAAACACCACGTGTGAGCCAGGAGGGGGCTGGTGGGAGGAGCTATAGGAGGACAGCTCATTGTAAAGACCGTAATGGAATGAATGAAATGGTGTCAAACACACCAAACATATGGACACCACATGTTTTGACCATGTATTCAATTTCAGCCATATACAATGAGTCCGTCCTCCCGTAGCTCCTCCCACCAGCCTCCTCTGGTATAAGCATATGCTCGGCCATATGGCAGAGTAACAGTGTGGTGCCTCGAGAGTATGACAGTGTTTTACCGGACATCACCACATTTTCAAGAACCAGATGACTGTACTGATGAAATACATGTCTACATGTTATTTAGTATCGATGTACAGTATATCCAAGATGACTCTGTGACCTCAGGCCATGTGATTGGGTAATCCCAGGAGGGCAGGTGAGGTGAGTCGGAGCCACAATAGCGATCCGACCAGAATCTGAACCATAGATCGGGACATTTCCAATTGCCAGTTGGATAGCATGCCAACAATGAGTCAGAGCTAGGAGGAGAAAACAGCTGTTCAGATTCACAAATGGACCAGACTGATAAACACACATCCAATACAACATCCAGAAGTAACTAGTCAGTATCCAATGACAGTATTTAATCACTCCAGATGATGCACTATGAATCAGTTCTGACTAACATGACTCATCATTTTCAAACACATTGCATGTTGCAACACAGACTCATGAAATACCATTTTGACTTTCCTTCAGACATTCTACATACACAAAAAGACAGTTTGTCTCACTGGGTTGGACCATCAAAGCCTAGGAGGTGGGACTCCATTCTTTTCTGGTTGGTGAAGGACAAGACATTACAGGCAGCAGAACACCTATCAGTCGGTCTACAGTAACAATCATCACCTGCAGTCACCTGAGGTAGATGATAAGTGTTAATATGATCTCATACAAATGGCGGGTTATTAAAGAGTGCGCTTTTACTGACTGGACAAATAAAATCATTCACTAGAAAGTACTTACAATAAATACAGTTGTTTAAGTACCATCCTTTATTTTTTTTCTCTCCCAATCAGACAATAACAAAAACATGTGCCAATAGAAACAAATACACAGATTGATATCGTCAACAATGCACACCAGTCTGTCCATCACATTTTGGTCACTATATCAAGTAAAAAATAAAATACATTTTTTTAATAAAGAAAAATGCATATGGCACAGTTCTCTCTATTTTTAAAAAAGAATTGCGATAGATACTCTTGCCCTGAATTGCGCAGCAACTCAAAATAAAGCACAGATAATATACATAAATTACCATTCCTTGGTCTACTGTAGCTCCTTTAAAAATGAAGTTGTCTGACCCCATTCAGCCATTAAGCCCCATGCCTGCATTGCACTCATTCAAGTGTTTTTGTAGCTACAAGTCTTGTTTTATGCTTGCAAATTTAAAAAACCATTGTAAAGTTCTCATTCATGCAGATATAGCATTGGTAGTTCCACGCTCCTGCCATTCCAAAGAGCACTTTCCACTTGTATGTAATTCAAAGACTGTGGATTTCTACTGAACCTATAAGAATATAGTACAATTAAAACCAGTGGACCTACGGAGATGATGATGGGAGAGGGTGCTCTTTGCAGTAATCGACAACATGGAAAGTGGGAACGTAGCGCATCTTTAGATTAGCATATAAAATATCATGTTGGGGAATTTGTGTCATTTAAAACAGAACTTCAATTTCTGTTGAAGGCTAATAAGTCAATTGGAGATAACAACTCCAGTATGGGAAGTGTTTTCTTGCATACACCATAACAGGACAGAGCTCATGGCACATGAAATGGTGTCTGATAATAATAGGCATGCATTTTCTGTTCAAAGTGAACTATGGGTAAAGACAGTACACAAAGCTAAGGTGACAATGTGAGATGTTGATTTTTTATTTTTTTTAACCTGTATTTTACTAGGCAAGTCAGTTAAGGACAAATTCTTATTTTCAATGATGGCCTAGGAACAGTGGGTTAACTGCCTGTTCAGGGGCAGAACGACAGATTTGTACCTTGTCAGCTCTGGGATTTGAACTTGCAACCTTCCGGTTACTAGTCCAACCACTAGGCTACCCTGCCGCCCCAATGGTTGAGTTAATGTACAGAAAACTACACGACAACAGCAAAACTCATTATGGAGCGATGGACTTCCCAAAAAATAGCTTTGCAAGTGCCGGCATGTCTCTGGGCCAGATTCAAATCTGTATACGCACAAGCACACACAATTTACTACTACTAAGGCTGAGGCTATTCAACTCTATTTCAAGAGGTCACTTTGTACTACGTGTGCTGTTTGGCCTTTCCTCTGCTGTTAAAATATTTTCTGATGAAACTGGTACAAGATGGTAGATCATAGACGATAGAAAGGCAACTTTCACTGGGGATATCTAAAGAGGCATGATTGTTAATAAATGTCACCCCTTTGGTGATGTCAAGATGAATCATGAGCAGTCTTACTTATTCAGCAAGTGTCTCTGACTTTCAGAAGGTAAAATGTTTGAGCAATGTTTTCCTCTGTATATTTTGGCTTGTTTAATTCCAGTGGTAGGTTTGGACACAGTGCATTCAGAAAGTACTCGGACCCCTTATTCAGACTTTTCACACATTTTGTTATGTTACAGCCTTATTCTACAATGTATATTTTTTTCTCATCAAGCTACATACAATATCCCATAATGATAAAGAAAAAAGTCTTCTTTTTTTTTGCAGATGTATTAAAATTGAAAAACTGAAATACCTTCTTTATATGAGTATTCAGACCCTGTGCTGAGACAAGAAAATTAGGCTCAGGTGCATCCTGGTTACATTGATCATCCTTGAGATGTTTCTACAACTTGATTAGAGTAAAGTAAATTAATTGGACATGATTGGAAAGGCACACACCTGTCAGTAAAAGGCACATGACAGCCCACTTGGAGTTTGCCAAAAGGCACTTAACTCAGACCATCAGAAACAAGATTCTCTGGTTTGATGAAACCAAGACTGAACTCTTTGGCCTGAATGCCAAGCGTCATATCTGGAGGAAACCTGGTGCCATCCCTATGGTTAAGCATGGTGGTGGCAGCATCATGCTGTGGGAATATTTTTCAGCGGCAGGGACTGGGAGACTAGTCAGGATTGAGGGAAAGATGAACAGAGCAAAGTACAGAGAGTTCCTTGATGAAAAGCTGCTCCAGAGCTCTCAGGACCTCAGACTGGGGCGAAGGTTCACCTTCCAACAGGACAAATATCCTAAGCACACAGTCAAGACAACGCAGGAATGGCTTTTGGCCAAGTCCCTGAATGTCCTTGAGTGGCCCCCAGAGCCCGGCTCAAACATATCTGGAGAGACCTGAAAATAGCTGTGCAACAACACTCCCCATCCAGCATGACAGAGGTTGAGAGGATCCGCAGAGAGGAATGGGAGAAACTCCCCAAATACAGGTGTGCCAAGCTTGTAGCGTCATACCCAAGAAGACTCTAGGCTGTAATCGTTGCCAAAGGTGCTTCAACAAAACACTGAGTAAAGGGTCTGAATAGTACTTTTTTATTTTTTAATTACATTTGCAAAAATGTCTAAACCCCTGTTTTTGCTTTGTCATTATGGTGCATTGTGTGTAGATTGATGAGGGAATGTTAATATACATCCAAATTAAACAAATGCAAGGGCATTTCCTACATCTCCATGTCAGTCTCTGAACAGGAGGATATATGTTACAATACCTGTTCAAATATGCACCTCTTTCAGAATGCAGTATAATCATAAATGCCTCAAATGATATCTAATCTTCTCAGCATCAAGGCTAACATATTTCAACTATAGTGAAGTCAACTAAAAGGGGGCCTACGGTCTTCATTATTGAAAATGCTGACAATCAGTGTGACCATGAAACAAAATGGTGCAGTTTGAGGCTATGTGGTGGAAAGTGATGCGGGCGCTGGAGCTGGGGGTGGTGAGCAGGTTGGTCTGGGCAGGCGTGATGTTTTGGATGTTTGTGTGCGTCTGTATGCTGTCGTTTGTATGTGGATGTTTCTATTGTTAAAAATGTAATAAAATAAAAAAGTGGACCCCCAAAATATTCAGTGAGAACATATGATTATGTACGAGGCGTAATAACTGATGTAGAACTACACAATTCATTTACTTTTCATAATCAAATCAAAAATACCTTATTTTCAGTCTGGCATTAGAAACACTCAAGGGCTTTCATTGACAACATATTTCCTGCCACAGCAACTGATTCAGTGCTACATTTATTAATGTATCTGGCCATAATAGAGAACAGCAATTATTTACAATGAAATGCATCTTAGTTGGCATTATGGGTTGTTTGAAGGTCAAAACTATAAACTTCAGACAACAAACACAATAAAAAATGTGTATATGAAAGTATACCTTGATAATGTGTTTACAAGGACGTCTTACAAGGATGTTTAGTGATTAAATAATGAGAAAAAACATCCAGAGAAATAACTCATTTCAAAATGCAGTCGATCCACAGTTACTGTGGTGCTACAGTAAACTAGTTATAATGTAGGATAGCTTTCAGAATGAAACCAATTCCTTCCCATCCCTCTCTACACAATATAACACCCTTTAAATGAATCACAGGTCTTTATAACTTAAGTTGAATTATATTGCTGGTTTATTAAATGGCCAGTCAAATTTTAACAGATTATAACTATGGAAAATAAATAGCAACCACAAACGATTGGTTTGTGTGAAGACAACTTATTATTTTTGTATGTAAAAAAACAACATCCACCCTGTAAATTTTACAACTCAAACCTTCAGAACATTTTTGAGTTTGCTGAACATAATTTAACCGCTTCATGAGCATGTTAAGGATCTGTAAAAAATGTTGAGGTGAATAAATACGCCTTCTGTCACAATATGAGAAGAAATGCTTTGTAGTTCTGAAACTAATACATATCAAATGCACATTTTTTTTATAGTAAATAATGACCAAACACAAAACATTTTAAATTTATAGTATGTACAAATTATATAAACATCAATCTGCTTAAAAATGCAATAAAAATACACCATGACTTAATTAAGTACATTAAATACAAACTAATCAGCCAACAAAATAAGAAAATCAAGGCAATTGGAGCTGCAGTGCATAAACTGCTTTAACACAGAGCTACTACGAGTGTACAGTACCAAATATCCTTATTAAAACTAAGAAATAAAAGAAACATTTGCCAAGTGATCATAAAGTAGAACAATATTGATTTATTCAATTCAAAATTGTTTGGTGATGAGAAAAGTATTACGTGTAAAATTCCCCACCTTCGTGGATAGTTTGATACCATCACACTGCATTATGGGTGGACAAATCAGTCAACAAATTATAATAATGTACAACAAACAAATAAAACCGTAATCCAAATAATGTCATTTTTGGTAGCCTTAAAGACAGCTGGCCTACAGATCAGTTGAAACGCTCATGCTGCTTTGATAGACACAGATAAATACAGCTCCATCGGAGAGTAAAATAATACAATGACCTGGACATTCAATTACCCAAGCTCTTGTCCTAAAACCTTGGAGCAAAATTCAACATTCAGTCTAGGTGGATCGCAAGCGCAACACAACCTGGGGATTTTTTTTTTTTTTTATGTAACAGAAGAGCCATCTCTTCCCAGCGTTCCGACACAAAACAGCTTCTTTTGGCAGTGCAATAATCAAGTCCACTGGTCACAAGCACCTCACATGATGGACCTTTAAGACCTCTCATCTGGTAGGATTCCAACCAACTCCCTAGCAGGAGAATACAACACTGGCTATCTTTTAACCATCTTCTCTGGTGAGTTTCCTCTTTTAGCTAAAGTAGTTTTGGCACGGGGTTATAGGGAAGTGGTGCTGGAGGTCAGGGAGCAGAGGGAGGTCACACAGCTGTCTCCTGGTCCTCTCTCTGGATCATCTGGTAGTGCTGCCGGTTCTCCAGGTAGGCAGCCAGCTCTGCATCCTTGGCCTTCTCTGCACGATGCTTTGGTGTGTCACCCTGCAGCATAAGAGAGGCAATTTGCTCAACATAAAAGACTGCAATGAAGATCCCAACTTTAATTAAGGCAGCATCTATTTTTCCTGAGGTCTGAACATTAAGCCGCAGAGTCAAATACCAGTCTGCAATGTACAGTCTGCAAAGTACAGTCTGCAAAGACCATTCTGGGCCAATTGTGCACCGCCCTATGGGACTCCCAATCACGGCCAGATGTGATACAGCCCAGGATCGAACCAGGGTCTATAGTGACGCCTCTAGCACTGAAATGCAGTGCCTTAGACCGCTGTGCCACTCGGGAACTATTTAAGAAATAGCTTCACAAAACCCAATTATTTCTAATTTCTTGTTATTTTGAAGAGCTAGAGCCCAAAAAAACTAAAGCGAAAAAGAAAAGAGAACATGGTGAGATGTTGAGATAAAAAAGATAGGAAAAGTCATTGCTAAGATATGCTGATGTCTCAAGGCCAAGAGTGAATGTATCGCGAGGGAGAAAGAGACCGGCAGGCAGAAAGGGTGGGAGGATGAAGAGATAGAGGAGAGGAAAGAAAGCCAGGCTGAACTGCACCCCAAGGCCACAGGGTATGTATCAGACGTGCCCCAAATCCTGCAAGATTACATTTTTCATCATTGCTTGGACGGACGGACGGAAAGACAAACAGAGACAGAGACAGACAGACACAGACATAGGCAGACAGACACAGACAGTCACAGACATAGGCAGACAGACACAGACAGTCACAGACATAGGCAGGCAGGCAGGCAGGCAGGCAGGCAGGCAGGCAGGCAGGCAGGCAGACAGACAGACAGACAGACAGACAGACAGACAGACAGACAGACAGACAGACAGACAGACAGACAGACAGACAGACAGACAGAGACAGATACAGACAGAGACAGACAGAGACAGACAGACAGATACAGACAGACAGAGACAGACAGAGACATACAGACAGATACAGACAGACAGATACAGACAGATACAGACAGAGACAGACAGACAGATACAGACAGACAGATACAGACAGACAGATACAGACAGATACAGACAGAGACAGACAGACAGATACAGACAGACAGATACAGACAGATACAGACAGACAGATACAGAGACAGACAGACAGATACAGAGACAGACAGATACAGAGACAGACAGATACAGAGACAGACAGACAGGCAGACAGACAGACAGACAGACAGACAGACAGACAGACAGACAGACAGACAGACAGACAGACAGACAGACAGCTGAGTGTCATACAGTAATCTCAAGCATTCTGTCAGTTGCTTATGAGAGAGACTACATTGCAGACACACCATGTGCAGTGAGAGTTTGGATAGGAAAATTATTCAAGCCTTGACATGAAACTCAAGACATCTTAAATCTGGTAGTCTGAGCCTTCCAGGACAGAAATCTGAGATAAAAACCAGCTGTGAGGTCTTCAGAAGGAGGATCTTGTGAAATACTGTAGTAAAAAAGGAAAGCCCTGTGTTCCAACTGCCTTCCACACACTGTCGATGGTATCTTAAACAAATGTATCCATTTGGCAATCTGCAGGAGAGGGTAAACGCATAAGATATTTTATGGTGGAGCCACTTGGAGGTAAGTACTTTAATTGACTTTGCAGGCATCTGGCTAGTTTGGTTCAGAGAGGATGTATAGGGGACCGCTGTAATGCTCCCCCACCCGGTGTACAATTAGCGTGTCATAAGAAAGACAAGCTAATTTTCCTTCTGGATGATAATTAGGCCATTCTATACCCACCACATATCCATTTTACATTTGAGTAATTTAGCAGATGCTCTTATCCAGAGTAACTTACCCCTCTTAAGATGCCGCTGGAGAACAAGGCTGACGTTTTACGTATTCCTAACCAATTGTGTTTTTTTGTTAGTTTCTTTGCTTTGTTTGTAACTTATTTTGTACAACTTATTTTGTAATAATGTTGCTGCTGCTACCGTCTCTTATGACTAAAAATAACTTCTGGGCATCAGAACTTCGATTACTTACCACGGGACTGGCAGAATCCTTTTTTTCCTTTAACGAGTCCGTCGAGCCCGACGTGAATGACATACTGCTTCCCTGGGAACAGGCCCAGATCCCCGTCATTTGCATGAAGAGAAAGCGGCGAAAAAGGGGCCAGAGGGCGGGTTGCCTTCTGAGAATTCGTAAGCAATCGAATAAACCACCACTTCCTTCCATTCTGCTAGAAAACGTGCAATCTTTTCTAAAATAAAATCGACGACCTATGCGGAAGATTAAACTACCAACTGGATATTCAAAACTATAATATCTTATGCCTCACATAGTCATGGCTGAATGACGACATTATCAACAGACAGCTGGCTGGTTATATGTTTTACCAGCAGGACAGAACAGCGGCATCTGGTAAGCTGGTGACGATATCTAATGTTTTGCTCGCCTGAGATAGAGTATCTCATGATAAGTTGTAGACCACACAATCTACCTAAATAATTTTCTTCTGTATTTCTCATAGCTGTCTACATACCACCACAGACTGATGCTGGCACAAAGACGCACTGAATGAGCTGTATTCCGCCATAAGCAAACAAGAAAACGCTCATCCAGAGGCGGCGCTCCAAGTGGCCGGGGACTTTAATGCAGGGAAGTTTAAATCCGTTTTACCAAATTTCTATCAGCATGTTAAATGTGCAACCAGAGGGGAAAAAACTCTGCACCACCTTTACTCCACACACAGAGATACGTACAAAGCTATCCCTCGCCCTAATTTTGGCAGATCTGACCATAAATCTATCCTCCTGATTCCTGCTTACAAGCTAAAATTAAAACAGGAAGCACAGTGACGAGATCAATAAAAAAGTGGCCAGATGAAGTAGATGCTAAGCTACAGGACTGTTTTGCTATCACAGACTGGAACATGTCCTGGGATTCCTCCGATGGCATTGAGGAGTACACCACATCAGTCATCGACTACAAAGGGAAGCACAGCCGAGAGCTGCCCAGTGACACATGTCAAACAGGTCAACATTCACAAGACGGATTAACAGGATGTGTAACACCATTATCCCAGAAACCCTAGAACCACTCCAATTTGCATACCACCCCAATAGATCCACAGATGATGCAATCTATATTGCACTCCACACTTCCCTTTCCCACCTGGACAAAAGGAACACCTACGTGAGAATGCTATTCATTGACTAGAGCTCAGCGTTCAACACCATAGTGCCCTCAAAGCTCATCAATAAGCTAAGGACCCTGGGACTAAACACCTCCCTCTACAACTGGATCCTGGACTTCCTGACGGGTCGCCCCCAGGTGGTAAGGGTAGGTAACAACACATCCGCCATGCTGATCCTCAACACAGGGGCCCCTCAAGGGTGCGTGCTCAGTCCCCTTCTGTACTCCCTGTTCACTCATGACTGCATGGCCAGGTATGACTCCAACACCATCTTTAAGTTTGCCGATGACAAAACAGTGGTAGGCCTGATCACCGAGAACAACGAGACGGCCTATAGGGAGGAGGTCAGAGACCTGGCTGTGTGGTGTCAGGACAACAACCTCTCCCTCAACGTGATCAAGACAAAGGAGATGATTGTGGACTATAGGAAAAAGAGGACCGAGCACACCCCCTTTCTCATCGACTGGGATGCAGGTTGTGAGTTTCAAGTTCCTTGGTGTTCATATCACCAACAAACTAACATGGTCCAAGCACACAAGACAATCGTGAAGAGGGCACAACAAAACCTATTCGCCCTCAGGAGACTGAAAGGATTTGGCATGGGTCCTCAGATCCTCAAAAGGTTCTACAGCTGCATCATCGAGAGTATCCTGACCGGTTGCATCACTGCCTGGTATGGCAACTGCTCGGCCTCCGACCGCAAGGCACTACGAGGGTAGTGCGTACGGCCCAGTACATCACTGGGGCCAAGCTTCCTGCCACCCAGGACCTCTACACCAGGCGGTGTCTGAGGAAGACCCTAAAAATTGTCAAAGACTCCAGCCACTATAGTTCTCTCAGCTACCGCACGGCAAGCGGTAGCTGAGCACCAAGTCTAGGCCCAAGAGGCTTCTAAACAGCGTCAACCACCAAGCCATAAGACTCCTGAACATCTAATCAAATGGCTACCCAGACTATTTGCATTGCCCCCCTTTACACCACTGTAACTCTCTGTTATCATCTATGCAGCCACTTTAATAACTCTACCTACAGTACATGTACATATTACCTCCACTAACCGGTGCCCCCGCCCATTGACTCTGTACCAGTACCCCCTGTGTATAGTCTTGCTATTGTTATTTTACTGCTGCTCTTTAATTACTTGTTACTTTTATTTTGAATTCTTACTCATATTTTTTTATTTTTTATCTGCATTGTTGGTTAGGAGGTCGTAAGTAAGCATGTGGTAAAATGTGATTTGATTTGAAGAGCAATTAACGTTAAGTGCCTTTCTTAAGGGCTCAACTGCATATTTTTCACCTAGTCGGTCGGGGATTCGAACCAGCGACCTTTCGGACCCAATGCTCTTAACCGCTAGGCTACCTGCCGCCCCATATAAAACACTTCTCAGGGGTAGCCTATGCATCAACTAAAGAGTAAAGCAATGAGGGAAGAGGGAGCGTTGCTCTCACCTGTAAGTCTGTCTTCATGAGGGATGCCCCTGCCTCTACCAGGTAGTGACAGATAGTCCTCTGACACAGTGACGCTGCTTTGTGCAACACTGTCTCCCCACTGAGACAGAGAGAGAGACAGAGAGATAAAGAAAGAGATAGGGAGAAAGAGGGGGGGATCCAATGAGTGTAACTTTCTATTTTAAACTTTAACTAGATACATCACACAGACTGCGTGTAAAATGAGCATTTCAAAATCCACGTCTTAAACTTACTTTTCCTTTTCTGTAACATCCAGGATATCTGTGGGTGCTGTATTTTGGTAGGGGGCAGGGAAAAAGAGACATTTCAAAGCATGTCCCCTAAACCAATTACAACGCTCCAAGACACTACTTTTATAGAATAGTAAAAAGCTGGTGTAGGAGGACTGACAGAAAACATATCCTTTTAAAATATTGGAATGTATATCATTCGTTGTTGAGCAAGAAAGACGACAACAAGAGTACACAGAGTGAGATGTACCCGCGCTGTGCGCATGACCTTCAAATATATGGTGTTCCACACCTGGGACATAATTCTACTATCCCAAAAAACATAGAGCTATAACATAGAGACTGTGCTGGGTTAACTTCTGATCCATAGTTCATATTTGAGGGTCACAGACTCAATTTGGGAAATCCCACAGAATTATTCAGTATTGTGAGGGGGGTGTCCTACCTACAGACTTAAATAGAGCACATAAATGTGTATTGCCTCGTCCCTACCATTATCCAGGATGTATTTGACAGTCTCCTTGCTACCAGTGTCCACAGCATAATGGAGCAGGGTGCATCCTGAGGGGTCCTGCAGTGACAGGTCGGCTCCCAGTTTGTGCAGCTCCTTCAGCTGGGAGAAGAGGGCACATTGTTATGACTGGAGGCGTGGGGAAAGTGACTGCATGTCCAGAGGAATGGGGGAATAGACTGCATTTTTATTCATTGCCGACCAGAGAAATGCTTACCCTGAGGTAACGTCATGAGTGATCATCATTCCCTTGTTGAATGTATCAATTAGTGAGCCTACATTCATTATACAGTATGTACCAATCAATAGTTTGGACACACCTATTAGTAGTTTGTTTTTTCTTACATTTTTACATTGTAGAATAACAGTGAAGACATCCAAACTATGAAATAACACATGTGGAATCATGTAGTACCTAAAAAAAAGTTTTCAACAAATCAAAATATATTTTATATTTGAGATTCTTCAAAGTAGCCAACCTTTGCCTTGATGACAGCTTTGCACACTCTTGACATTCACTCAACCAGCATCACTTTTTTGGTTACTACATGATTCCATATGTGTTATTTCATAGTTTTGATGTCTTCACTGTTATTCTACAATGTAGAAAATAATACAAATAAATAAAAACCCTTGAATGAGTAGGTGTGTCCAAATGTTTGACTGGTACTGTATATGCAGTGTGCATATCCAATGGCCACTGTGGCTCCCACTCACCTTCAGATGGTCTTTGCGCTTCACACATTCAATCAACACTTCCGGTGATACTGTAAGGTGGTATAAGACATGAGAGGAGGCTGAAGATTCAGTAGTCATAACAATATCAGACCATAATACATGACACTGTCCTTTGGGGAAAGATCTGAGCAGTGTGCCAGTGTTCATGAATAGCTCTCTATGGGGCACTTGTTTGTTTTGGTTTTAGTACTATATGTACTATATGACTTATGACTGACGGTCTTGGGAAAGGAACCTCAAACTGAATTGATGAGCAAAAACATTGTCAATCTATTTACTCGGCTAACATGGACAGTAACGAGAGCAAGATGCATGTTTCTGCCTTCAGTAGAGGGACAGTATTTAAACACTGGATCATGAAATGATTTAAATTAACACGGATAATCACATTCGCGCCTGTTGAGTTCTTGGGTTCAGTCTCAATATGGCAAATCCTTGTTGAAAGCACCAAATTGCCCTTTGTAGATTATTTACCCTAATCCACCCATCTGCATGTTTTCCGTCGAGGCAGGAAAACAGTCGGCTCAAAATTCCCCACAGCATTCTCACAAATCTCAGTTAGCCAGCTCTGCAAGTCAAACAGTTGCTACCGCGACGTCTGCGTCTGAAGATACAGTATGCTCTAGAATCCTGCTGTCAGAGCTGAACAACCATAATTAGAATGGGGCTGCTACTGGAAATGTCGTTTTTTGTCCTTTAGAAAACAACTCGAGAGATGCCAAGTCAGGTCTCGAGAATATATTCTGACTGGGCTCACGCCAAAATCTTTGTGAGGGATGGACTTGAATGCTAATGTGTTTCCTGTGAATTTTAATAATCCTTCACCGCAGCACTCTAGTTCAAATGCTGTGAAATGCATATCTTAAGTGCCAATAAAAAAAAAATGGGGGGGGGGGGTAAAACCCTTCGCATGATGGCAGGTGAACTTCCGGGGGTTTATTTAAGCAGGGCCACAGAGGCTAAGACATTTTTAGCCACTTCTTGAATCGAGCTCAAAAAAAGCATCAGGCTCTTATCGTTCGACATTATTCATAGTGAAACATCATTCTGACAGGAATTAGCTGGCGGTGGATTTTAGTTTGTTAAACCTTGATTGTGGGCACCGATTTACCCACATCCACCAAGTTAACGGCGTCAATTTATAATCACCTAGTGCAACAATTCAACGTGTGTTTGTTTTACCTTTGTCTGTATTGCACAGTGTATTCTTCTCCGACCTGGGGGAGATAGAGAGCAAGACACGATTAAAGCAATACAAAACAAACAGTTCACAAAACAAAATGCTTGTAAAGCCCACCTCTCTACACCCCTTGGTTTTTCATAGCAAACATCCATGATAGGAAAAAAACCTAAAACAAACCAAATCCCCAAAACAAAATGTCCCCCAAAAAAAAGACTTGCTTCGGTTGCACGGTTTTGGTTCAGATGGGAGGTGGTGTGGTTAATTAGACAGTCCCCTGATTTGCTCTGTTTTTCCAGGCGTCCCTTGCCTGCCAACTAGCCCAAGGTAAAATACTCTAATACGTGTGTTTGTAGCCAAAAGAGCTCCCCCTCCCTCTCCTCCATTCTGATTCAAACACACACACACACACACACACACACACACACACACACACACACACACACACACACACACACACACACACACACACACACACACACACACACACACACACACACACACAGAGCCGTGTCAGTAGGGCAGTGTGAGTGGACAGAGAGTCAGCTCTTGGGCCTCCCTGCTGTCACTCCAGGTTATGTTACTGTCTGATCCTGGCTGGGCTGTCTGTTTGCCAGAAGCTAAATCCCCCACACACACTAATCCACTGAGAACTGACACAAGGCTAACATCAAAACGCACACAGGCAGGAACAGTGAAGCTGAGACTGACCGTCCGAGGAGCAGGCCCTGTACTGACCAGGACGAATTATCCTACTGATTGGTCAACCCCACCTCTCTCAGGCTGGCCTTAAGACTGGCTCTTCATCTTTGTTATTAGCACAGAGCAGAAGGCGTAAACAATAATGGGTATGAAAGGTGTGAATATATAAAGAACATTAGAGGGTCAGAGACCATTGTATTAATTGAGAATTTAAAAAACCCTGCTTGAATAGATACTATAACGGTCATCTACCAAATCAAAGCAAACTTTAATTTGTCACACGCGCCCGAATAAAACATATGTAGACTTTACTGTGAAATGCTTACTTGCAAGCCCCTTAAACAACAGTGCAGTTCAAGAAACAACAATAACAATGCTATATACAAGGGGTACCGGTACCGAGTCAATGTGCAGAGGTACAAGTTAGTTGAGGTAATTTGTAGGTAGGGGTGAAGTGACTATGCACAGATAATAAACAGCAAGTAGCAGCAGTGTGAAAAGGAAATGGGGGAGGGGTGTGGGGGGGGGTCAATTTAAATAATCCGGTGGCCATTTGATCAATTGTTCAGCAGTCTTATGGCTTGGGGGTAGAAGCTGTTAAGGAGCCTTTAGGTCCTAGACTTGGTAGACTGCGGTAGCAGAGAAAATAGTCTATAACGTGGGTGACTGGAGTCTTTGACAATTCTTTGGGCTTTCCTCTGACACCGCCTAGTATATAGGTCCTGGATGGCAGGAAGCTTGGCCCCAGTGATGTACTGGGCCGTACACACTACCCTCTGTAGCACCTTACGGTCAAATGCCGAGCAGTTGCCATACCAAGTGTTGATGCAACCGGTCAGGATGCTCTCGATGTTGCAGCTGTAGAACGTTTTGAGGATCTGGGGACCCATGCCAAATCTTTTCAGTCTACTGAGGGAGAAAAGGTGTTTTTGTGCCATCTTCACGACTGTCATGTGTGTTTGGACCATGATAGTTCGTTGGTGATGTGGACACCAAGGAACTTGAAACTCTCGACCCACTCCACTACAGCCCTGTCGATGTTCATGGGGGCCTGTTCGGCCTGCCTTTTCCCGTAGTCCATGATCAGCTCCTTTGTCTTACTCACATTGAAAGAGAGGTTGTTATCCTGGCATCACACTGCCAGGTCTCTGAAGGCAGTGATAAGGCTGTTGTGTCGTCGGCAAACTTAATGATGGTGTTGGAGTCATGTTTGGCCACGCAGTCGTGGGTGAACAGGGAGTACAGGAGGGGACTAAACACACACCCCTGGGGGGCCCCAGTATTGAGGATCAGCGTAGCAGACGTGTTGTTGCCTACCCTTACCACCTGGGGGCAGCCCGTCAGGAAGTCCAAGATCCAGTTGCAGAGGGAGATGTTAAGTCCCAGGGTCCTTAGCTAAGTGAATGAGTTTTGTGACTACTATGGTGCTGATCGCTGAGCTGTAGTCAATGACCAGCATTCTCGCATAGGTTTTCCTTTTGTCCAGGTGGGAAAGGGCAGTGTGGAGTGCGTTTGAGATTGCATCATCTGTGGATCTGTTGCGGCGGTATGCGAATTGGAGTGGGTCTAGGGTATCCGGGAGGATGCTGTTGATGAGAGCCATGACCAGCCTTTCAAAGCACTTCTTGGCTACCGACGTGAGTGCTACGGGGCGGTAATCATTTAGGCAGGTTACCTTCGCTTCCTTGGGCACAGGGACTATGGTACTCTGCTTGAAACATGTAGGTATTACAGACTCGTTCGGGGAGAGGTTGAAAATGTCAATTAAGATACTTGCCAGTTGGTCTGCGCATGCTTTGAGTACACGTCCTGGTAATCTGTCTGGCCCCGCAGCTTTGTGAATGTTGACCTGTTTAAAGGTCTTACTCACATTGGCTACCGAGAGCGTTATCCCACAGTCATCCAGAACAGCTGCTGCTCTCATGCATGCTTCAGTGTTGTTTGCCTCGAAGCGAGCATAAAAGGCATTTAGCTTGAATGGTAGGCTCGCGTCACTGGTCAGCTTGTGGGTTTCCTTTTGTAGTCCATAATAGTTTTCAAGCCCTGCCACATCCAACGAGCATCAGAGCCGGTGTAGTAGGATTCAATCTTAATCCTGTATTGACGCTTTGCTTGTTTGATGGTTCGTCTGAGAGCATAGGGGGATTTTTTGTAAGCGTCCAGATTAGTGTCCCGATCCTTGAAAGCGGCAGCTCTAGCCTTTAGATCGATGTGGATGTTGCCTGTAATCCATGGCTTCTGGTTGGGATATGTACGTACGGTCACTGTGGGGACGACATCATTTATGCACTTATTGATGAAGCCGATGACTGAGGTGGTATACTCCTCAATGCCATTTGATGAATCCCGGAACATATTCCAGTCTGTGCTAGCAAAACAGTCCTGTAGCGTAGCATCCGCGTCATCTGACCACTTCCATACTGCACGAGTCACTGGTACTACCTGCTTTAGTGTTTGCTTGTAAGCAGGAATCAGGAGGATAGAATTATGGTCAGATTTGCCAAATGGAGGATTAATGGCTAAGCAAGCATTTAGTAAAAGAGTACGAGATTTGGGTGAATAAACAAAGCATTATTACAATGTTACTAGAATCTTACAAAACAACCCATCTTGATTTTCAGGTGGATCACTGCTGTAATTGTACTTGTTTGGGAAAATGTTAGTGAATTAGAAGGAAAATCTTCATCAGACAGAGTAGACTCTTTTAGAAAGGGTTTAATCTTGGGCTCTCTAATCCTGTTCCTGTAGAGCTACCCTCGTGTAGGTTTTCGCCCCAACCCCAGTTTTAAATTACCTGATTCATCTGATCAACCAGCTAATTATTAGACTCAGATGCGTTAGATTAGCAAAAACCTATATGACAGTAGCTCTCCAGGAACAAAATTGGAGAGCCCTGGTATAATCTATTGGAAACCTTGGACTCACCTGGACTTGAAAAATAATACAATTAGACACAACAGAGCAGATGTTTGCTGTGCAAAGCAACACATTGTGATCATGGTAAATCAGAGGAGAAAAGAATCCCTGTAACAAGTCTTTCCCCAAGGTCTGGGAGTCCTATATGTCTGTGGGTTACTAATGTGCCTGCTTTCCCCTGTTAGAGGTAATTAACCACACAGAGCCCACAGTCTCTCTCATCCGCCCAGGAGTCTCCCACAATTACCCAGTCTGTCTCCATCCACTCCTCACTACAAGTCTCACTCCCAAGATAAATCTTTGATCAAAAGAAGGTTGAGCGTCTTGTTAGAGTTGCATATTTAAAACTCTTGACAAAAGGCGGCTGGCTTCCTGTTAGCTGTTACCAGCATACGACATTGGTCGGGCTGGGAATTTTCCCCCATCACTAGTTATTGGGCTGTTTGACTGTGGAGGAGGCAGACGCCAGCCAGCAAAAGTGGTAGATATGGGTCCAGTGTTCATAAGCTCAGGGGATCATAAGCTCATCATGAAGGGAAGAGCTACTGTTCCAAATTCGATGAAAGCGAGAGTGCCAGTCATGTAGTATTTACATGTAGGCCACGTATTGTCTGTGATACAGTTGCTGAAACAGGTAACATGTGCGAAAGATATATCTTAAGAGGAAAGTGTACTTGGATTAGGTAAAACCACACAGTTTCACCCACACTTCATGCAAACGTTATGAGTATTCCAGTCTTACGTTACATCAAACTGCATTATCAGTTCCTTTACAGTGCCTGTGACAAACAAAACACTGAGGTTAAAAAAAAAAGAATATATGTTGGTCTGGAAACAAGAGAAGCAGAACACAATCAATAGCAGGCAAAGTATATGTTCAAGCCTTGGGCCCCTGGCAGCAATTTCCTTTGAGAGTGGGAACAAAATATGCAGCTAAGATGTTGGGCAACATCAAGCCCCAAACCACTGGCCTAGCCTCTGTCGCTAATGGATTGTCAGTGTGAAGGAGATCCAGGGCAGATTACACACAGTTTACTGGAATATCTGGCTCACCTCATAATTATAGTGGAGCCCAGCCTCCACAGTCCAGACACATACATCACCACCAACCTGACAGTTATTCGCCAATCACAGGGAGAAGGACTTCAGAAGCTTTTATGTGTGCTCTTCCACAGTAAAACTAATGCCTAGGCATTAGCTCTGGGAATAAACATGACTCTTCAGGTCTCAGTGCAAGGTTACTCATTATGTGATCTCATCCCCCCTTTCCTTCTCCTCGCCACAACGACCCCAGCAGTTCAACTGATCCGCGTCATAGAATCAAGGTTGCCTGCATGACTATAGACCATGTTAATCAATTGAGCTAAAGACAAAGCAACAGGATTGACCTTAAAAGGACACGAGCTGCAAGATTTACTGCTGTTGAACGGTCAAATTCAAATGAATTATTCTTTTTCCAAGCCAACTGGCAGGGCAGAAAAACAGACTCCAAATTGTGGCTTTAAATGGGGATCATTTTTTATTATTAGGAAGTCAAAAGCAAGCCATAAGCTGATAACAATTTGTCACCTCGGAGATCGTTAATGCAAACAGTCTGTACATTCCTGTGTAAGTGAGAAAAGACTGCCGGTCTCAGAATGAGGTATAATAGGCAATTAGAGGACCTAGTGGTTCGGTTCAGCACATAGAGCTTTCGAAACGCAAACACCGAGTCAACAATGGTATGGGGATGCCATCTTTTCTTACCATCGTTAATTTAGCAAAGTTTCAGGATGTTTTGATGCATGCTGGACTGTGCGCTCCGGTGTACCAGAGCTCCCTACAGTATTTATTGAATGGTAAATACAAGGTTTCCATCAAAATCAACACGATTGCATCTTCTGTTGCCTCCTTCTACGGTCCATGCAGCCAAAACACACTCTACAAATAACAACCTCCTTTTCTAGGAGGAACTTGCATTACGCTCAGTTGAGCACTATCATTACAAAATACAGTGAATAAAGAACAGAAATGTGACAGCTTATAACGCCACCTCAGTCGATGTTACATGCTCATTTAAACGGATTTGTATCAAGGCTCAAAAACCCTCTCTTTTAAGACTAGCTGATAACTGACTAATTACCCATTCGATATAAAACCAAAGCCCTTGCTAGCATCCTAAGCATTTTACCCGGACATCAAGAAACAAAAAAAGCTCTACATCTCAAATGAATTACGGCATTGGAAATAATTATAATTGCACGACAGGGAAGCATAACACAGGAAAATATCTGGCAAGGAAAAGCTACAAAATACATTAATCAGTCTGTTTGGCAGATCACTGAAGTGACAAGCAAAACTTAATATTCTGGGCAATTTCATGCAGCTCCTGTTTGGAGTGGCTTTGCGGTGCTGCACACATGACAGCGTTCAGAAGATGTAACTTCTCATTAGTCATCTCAGTGGACATGGAGAGCATCCATCATGCAAATCTGCCTCCAGACGAGACTCAATCAACAGTGAATTAGCGTCGCTGAAAAACACGAGTGGCAAACCAATGACAGATAATTCATTGTAAAATCAAAATTGGAGGATGTGCCTGTTCTAAGGCAGAGTCTCCCTCTCTCTCTCTCCCTCAAGAGGGAATGGGGCACGATGACAGTGAGCACATGGGCCTGTTTGTGCCATATGGTTCCATCAGCAGCTGAATGCCATCCCCACATTCTCACTAGCATCCTGCCCAGCTGGGACATGAAGGTGATACCATTGTAAGGACAATGGTATCACGTTTTTTAAAAAATCCTTCAGAAATTCAGTTTCAAAGATGTGATTCTCTCTCTTCACTGGGATAGTAGTGGACAACATGACATGTCTGGCACATTGCGTTGACGTCTGTGATATTGACTCCAGACCAAGGTTCTACTAATCAGAAACGTTGCTAAGTAAATGCATTCTTGTGTGACAGAGTGTGCTACGGGCAGAATCAAGAAAGTGACTTGGTGAAGAGAAAGAAAGTGAATGTGGTGAAAGGGGGCTTTGATCTCACCTCGATGTTGGGTTGAAATCAGCTGCAGTAGTGTTAGACCGATGGATACATCCTGCCCTTTAAGACAACATAAAAAAATAATAATGGATGGACCAAAAAAACTAAACAGATGAGCACAGAAATGATAAATGTGTAAACAGGCAAGATAAACAATAAAAACAGAAACAACTGGAAAGCCTCTACAACCAAATCCTCATTTCGAGAATGTGTTATCGGCATTGAGATGGTACGGTCGAGTTTTTAAGTTCATCAGCTGCAAATGTTTTTTTGAAAATACGAGTTGCGGTATGCAAAACTTACAGCAAGTGCACTTTCACTCAAAGTAATAGTAGGGCTTCACCCTTTAGTTTAATTTTCCAATATTACCTTCATTGTGCCATGGCAAAATGGGATCCAGTGCCTGTATTGTACGAGGTGACGAGCGACCATGGAGCCTCACGGTCCCTGCCGTTGGCGTGGCCACAATATCAAAGTGCAGCCTTATGTCTATATATTTCATGGCAGATTCAATTAGGAAGGGCGAGTCTGTAGCGGATGCTGTTATACACTCTGCCATTTTCCCTCCTTCTCTCTGGCCCCAATATAAGGAGGTAATATAAACAAAGCACGATCAGCACTAAAAATAAGTCCTACTGTCACGCCCTGGTCGAAGTATGTTGTGTTTATCTTCATGTATTGGGTCAGGCCAGGGTGTGGCATGGGGTTTTTGTATTGTGGTGTGTTTTGTCTTGGGGTTTTGGTGTTGGTATTGGGATTGTAGCTTAGTGGGGTATCTAGCAAAGTCTATGGCTGTCTGGAGTGGTTCTCAATCAGAGGCAGGTGTTTATCGTTGTCTCTGATTGGGAACCATATTTAGGCAGCCATATTCTTTGAGTTTGTCGTGGGTGATTGTCCTTAGTGTCTTTGTTCCTGTCGCTGTGTTAGTTGACAAGTATAGGCTGTTTCGGTTTTCGTTACGTTTATTGTTTTGTAGTGTTTGTGTTAATTCGTGTTTACGTTTGTTGATTAAACATGGATTGCAATCTACACGCTGCATTTTGGTCCGACTCTCCTTCACCAAAAGAGAACCGTTACAGAATCACCCACCACAAACGGACCAAGCAGCGTGTCAACAGGCAGGAGCCACAGGAGAGGCAACAGAGGCAGCAGCAGCAGGAGCAGCAGCAGCTGCAGTGGGAGAGGTTGCACCACCTGGAGAAATGGACATGGGAGGACAAACTGGACGGTAAAGGACCCTGGGCTCAGCCTGGAGAATATCGCCGCCCCAAGGAAGAACTGGAGGCGGCGAAAGCTGAGAGGCGCAGGTATGAGGAGGCAGCACGGCGTAGCGGATGGAAGCCCGAGAGTCAGCCCCAAAAATTTATTGGGGGAGGGCTCACAGGGGGTAGGGCTACGCTAGGTAGGAGACCTACGCTAACTTCCTGTGGTTACCGGGGGGCTAGAGAGACCGGGCAGGCACCGTGTTATGCAGTGGTGCGCACGGTGTCCCCAGTGCGGGTGCCTAGCCCGGTGCGGTATATTCCAGCTCCGCGTATCGGCCGGCTCTACGCATCTGGTCCCCAGTGCGTCTCATTGGGCCGGCTTACATGGCACCAGCCTTGCGCTCAGTGTCTCCGGTTCGCCTGCATAGCCCAGTGCGGGCTATTCCACCTCGCCGCACTGGCAGGGCGACCGAGAGTATTCAACCAGGTAAGGTTGGGCAGGCTCGGTGCTCAAGAGCTCCAGTGCGCCTGCACGGTCCGGTCTATCCAGTACCACCTCCACACCCCAGCCCTCCGGTAGCAGCTCCCCGCACCAGGCTTCCTGTGCGTGTCCTCGGTTCAGTACCACCAGTGCCAGCACCACGCATCAGGCCTACAGTGCGCCTCGCCTCTCCTGCGCTGTCGGAGTCTCCCGCCTGTTCAGCGCAGCCAGAGCCTTCCTCCTCTACAGCGCTGCTGGATTCTCCAGCCTGTTCAGCGCAGCCAGAGCTGTCGGTCTGCATGGAGCAGCCAGAGCTGCCAGTCTACATGGAGCAGCCAGAGCTGTCAGTCTGCATGGAGCAGCCAGAGCTGTCAGTCTGCATGGAGCAGCCAGTCTGCAAGGAGCTGCCAGTCTGCAAGGAGCTGCCAGTCTGCAATGAGCTGCCAGTCTGCAAGGAGCTGCCAGTCTGCAAGGAGCTGCCAGTCTTTAAGGAGCTGTCAGTCTGCAAGGAGCTGCCAGTCTGCACGGAGCCGCCAGAGCTGCTAGTCTGTAAGAAGCCGCCAGAGCTGTCAGCCTAAATGGAGCAGCCAGAGCCGCCAGTCAGCGTGGAGCAGTCAGAGCCGCCAGTCAGCATGGAGCAGCCAGATCTTTCAGTCTGCCAGGATCCGCCAGTCAGCCAGACTCTTCCAGATCTGCCAGTCAGCCAGACTCTTCCAGATCTGCCAGTCAACCAGAATCTTCCAGATCTGCCAGTCAACCAGACTCTTCCAGATCTGCCAGAACTTCCAGACTCTTCCAGATCTGCCAGGATCCGCCATTCGGCCAGGATCCGCCAGTCGGCCAGGATCCGCCATTCAGCCAGGATCCGCCAGCCAGCCAGGATCTGCCAGTCAGCCAGGATCTGCTGAGACCACCAGCCAGCCAGGATCTGGTAGATCTATCTACCTGCCTGAGCTTCCTCTCACTCCTGAGCTTCCTCTCACTCCCGAGCTTCCTCTCACTCCCGAGCTTTCTCTCACTCCCGAGCTTTCTCTCACTCCCGAGCTTTCTCTCACTCCCGAGCTGTCTCTCACTCCCGAGCTTCCCCTCAGTCCCGAGCTTCCCCTCAGTCCCGAGCTTCCCCTCAGTCCCGAGCTTCCCCTCAGTCCCGAGCTTCCCCTCAGTCCCGAGCTGCCTCAGTGCCGAGCTGTCCTTCAGTCCCGATCTGCTCCTCAGTCCAGTGGGGTTCTGGGTGAGGACTACTAGGCCATGGTTGGCGGCGAATGTGGACTATCCAGGGATGCGAGGAGAGGGGACTAAGACATTGACTGAGTGGGGTCCACGTCCCGCGCCGGAGCCGCCACCATGGACAGACGCCCACCCGGACCCTCCTTATTGTTTTGAGGTGCGTTCGGGAGTCCGCACCTTAGGGGGGAGGTTCTGTCACGTCCTGGTCAAAGTATTTTGTATTTATCTTCATGTATTGGGTCAGGCCAGGGTGTGGCATGGGGTTTTTGTATTGTGGTGTGTTTTGTCTTGGGGTTTTGGTGTTGGTATTGGGATTGTAGCTTAGTGGGGTATCTAGCAAAGTCTATGGCTGTCTGGAGTGGTTCTCAATCAGAGGCAGGTGTTTATCGTTGTCTCTGATTGGGAACCATATTTAGGCAGCCATATTCTTTGAGTTTGTCGTGGGTGATTGTCCTTAGTGTCTTTGTTCCTGTCGCTGTGTTAGTTGACAAGTATAGGCTGTTTCGGTTTTCGTTACGTTTATTGTTTTGTAGTGTTTGTGTTAATTCGTGTTTATGTTTGTTGATTAAACATGGATTGCAATCTACACGCTGCATTTTGGTCCGACTCTCCTTCACCAAAAGAGAACCGTTACACCTACAAACCATTCTCAGTTCATAAACATTTAAGAATGGATGACATTATGAAAGCAAAAACTGTTTGTTTTCATGTGCTTGCCAATGAAAAAAAACAGCATTTCACTGCTTGTCATCTCTGTTTCACGAGACTCACGGAGGTGAACCATAACACTTTTCTGAAATGATGGACCGTGACAAATACGTACAACTTCACTGTGAAGAATGCATTTCCTTGCAAAAAAAATGGAATGGTACAGTATGGCGCTTTATTGACCCAGTGACACCGCAGAATACGCCATGGAAGAAATCCTGGCCTAAGTAGATTTGTATACCTGCATGGAACCATACTCTAACAGTGTCACAGACAAGACCCTTTTCTAACGTCCGACCTCTTCCTATTCAGTCCAGGCGAGCGTGACAGGAAAGGGAATGGAGGCTACACCAGTTCTGTCCGATAATGAGGGTTG
The DNA here is from genome assembly GCF_023373465.1 of Oncorhynchus keta. Classification (NCBI taxonomy): domain Eukaryota; kingdom Metazoa; phylum Chordata; class Actinopteri; order Salmoniformes; family Salmonidae; genus Oncorhynchus; species Oncorhynchus keta. The sequence continues at coordinate 60,070,566 of NC_068422.1, forward strand.
GCTAAATCTCCACCCAGCCTCATTCTACTCCTGAGCATATCACACCCTGCTAGGGATATGGCCATGGCTTAAAACAGCCCGGCACTGCCGGACCTGCACTCAGTGGAAGTTAAACACGGTGTTTAAAGCCCTCTTACAATGGCATAGTGGGAGGCTAGTATGGCTAGCTTCATTGTTTGAAGTTCTATGTCAAAGATAGAAGTGTGTTACAAGAACAAAAATCAAAGCTGTAATGTGTGATTTGGGAGATTGGCGGCTGCCTCTGTTGGGGGGCACCACCCTGCGTTTTAGTCTCTTCTCACCTGGTGAGGGCAGGCTTACTGGACCTGAGGGAGTTGCTGTGTGCCAGTGCCTCCACCACCGAGCTGTCGCTGGATATTCGCTTCCTCTGGGTGGTCTTCTGGAGCTCCGTGATCCTGTGAGAGAGAAGGGGAAGAGAGACGGGAAGAGAGAGAAATAGAGAGAAAAGAGGGAGAGACACAGCATGCATAAGAAATAAGAAACGACGTGGTCCGAGATGGCCTAGAAGGACATCACACATTGGATACACTATGGAACATCAGAGTAGTTAGACCACCGTTTCTATTCCCGCTGGGTCCTGAAGCGCGGTAAACATTTAAGCCTTTTCTTGTTATAATATTAAAGCTAGGGTACATCAGAGGTGGGCACCGTATATATAACAATAAAGTGTGTTTATATTGCTGGGGGATCTAGTGAAAATACACAACAACAACAAAAATAAGGTACACGCTGTATAGATGAACCCATTGTGGAAGATTGAAACCAGAACATTCCCACCTTTGGGAGCAGAGTGAATAAGCAAAAGAGAGCGCTTGTGTATATGAGACAGAATTATAGAATGATGGGGTCTAAAGAACAAATAAGACGGTTCGAGATACTGTGGAAGATAAGATTTCTCCTAATGGTAGAAAGTTGCAGTTAATGAAGACACTAACATGCAATATAAATGTTCCTGTCATCCAGCACCCAACAGTACTTGCTTTGAAGCTTATTTTCCCCCACTGAGGTCAAAAGAGTGTTAAAATGATAAAATGGTGTTAAATTGTTAATGCAACCAATAATGGCTTGGTTCTAGTAGGATTGAACGTCTTATATTCCATTCTAACTGAAGAGCTGCAACAAAAGGGCAGAAGTGGGGCGCGGATCATTACATCAATCACTTGGGGTCTTGTTGTGGAGAGCAATGATCCGAAATACGCTGTGGTGCCTGGGTCTGTCTGTCTACCACCAACCTGCTCCACCTCTCCCACATTCATCACATTCATCTGTCTGACTACCAACCAGGACCAGAGGAACAAAGAGCAGACACCCAGCATACAGGGAAAAGTGTCTGCAATGCAAAAGCTGTTCAAATTTTTATGGGTCAAATATTTCGGAATATAGGAGTAGGGATGCTGTTCAGATCAATTGGGGGGAAGTCAGAAACTCACTAAAATAGTGATGCTTTTGCAGGGGGAAAAGTTGATTGGCAGGACTTGAACCAGGGATGTGCAGAGCCTAGAAAATGTAGAGATTCTCAGGAGTGAACAGTCTGCACTTGTGTGCAGAGATGTGCACAGCTGCATACACATTACATTGTCTGTTCAAATCGGATTGGGGATTTATGAAATACTGATCATATGACAAACAAAGACGATGAAAGCCTCTGACATCAAATTAATAAGACTGTTTTCCAAAAGATCTAAAGCTGACATCTTTAACTAATAAAGAAAGATGCACAGTAGGACTAGCTTGTACGTTATTTCCAGGACTGTGGAAGTACTTAAAACAAAGCTTCCATTGTGACAGAGGAAGAGCATTGAACACAGGAAACGACAATATTATTTGAGAGCATCATGACTCGTGAATGTGTGTTGAGTCATCTAAATCGCTCTTACTATAGATCTGACCCTGACATAGACCTCATCGATCTCCCCCAAACCCTAAACCTAACCTAGGCTAACCCCATGCTCAGCCGGGCCAATTCCCCATGTCTCGTTTGGAGCTAAACCTACTCTCTGGCAAGCCTGAACCTACTTTCTGACAAGACAATAGCGTCAAATGCCAAATGGATAATCAGATTGGGAGAGATCACCTCTCACCCCCGATCTCAGTTGTGAAGTTCTATTGTGAGCATGTGTGATTTTCTCCATTTCATGAAGTAAAATAGAATCTTGATTCTAAAGAAGGTGGGAGTGAAACATAAGCAGTGAGGCAGATTGGCACTGTACTCATTCCCAATCCAAAGGGAACGCAGGGTTTTTGCTCATCACCTCCCACATTCATCCTCCTCCACCCATTCCCACCCACACAATCAACTTTGCATTTTAAATCAAACCAATTGCCCTGGCAACACACACATGGCTTACAGAGGCATCTATTTTCAAATGATTCAAATGTTATATATTGAGGAAAATAAAGCAAAACAGTACACACTTTGTTGTTAAACTGCATTCTGCCGGTATAAACCTTATTTTCCATGAGCTTGAATGTGTTCCACCCACAAAGATCTTGGACTTAGTGTGTTGATCACTCTAGAGGCTTATATCAAGGACCCAGAATCCCCTGCTACATCCAAGTAAAAATAAAAATATTGCATGGGCTGAGTAAACAATCTTGGGAGGACAAGGTAAGTTAAGGAGGAGGGGGAAAGGAGAGGTGAACAGGAAGGAAGGACAGATCGATACCTCTTCCTGACAGGAAAGGGGAAGCCGGAGGGAGAGAAGAAGAAGTGGGATTTCTTGTGTCTGACGGCCATGGCCTCGCTGTCCGATTGTGGGCTGGTGGGACTGATGGTAAGAGGAAAGGGCACAGAGAGGAAGAGGAGTGGATGGAGGGCAGAAGGAAGGGCAGATGGGAGGAAGGAGAGAGAACAGGAACAATTCATGGATGTTTTACTTTTTTTTATATATACAGTTGAAGTCGGAAGTTTACATACACCTTAGCCAAATACATTTAAACTCAGTTTTTCACAATTCCTGACATTTAGTCCTAGTAAAAATCCTCTGTCTTAGGTCAGTTAGGATCACCACTTTATTTTAAGAAAGTGAAATGTCAGAATAATAGTAGAGAGAATTATTTATTTTAGCTTTTATCTATTTCATCACATTCCCAGTGGGTCAGAAGTACACTCCATTAGTATTTGGTAGCATTGCCTTTACATAAAATACAAAAACTTGGGTCAAACATTTTGGGTAGCCTTCCACAAGCTTCCCACAATAAGTTGGGTGCATTTTGGCCCATTCCTCCTGACAGAGCTGGTGTAACTGAGTCTGGTTTGTAGGCCTCCTTGCTCGCACACGTTTTTTCAGTTCTGCCCACAAATTTTCTATAGGATTGAGGTCAAGGCTTTGTGATGGCCACTCCAATACCTTGACTTTGTTGTCCTTAAGCCATTTTGCCACAACTTTGGAAGTATGCTTCAGGTCATTGTCCATTTGGAAGACCCATTTGCGACCAAGCTTTAATTTCCTGACTGATGTCTTGAGATGTTGCTTCAATATATCCACATAATTTCCCATCCTCATGATGCCATCTATTTTGTGAAGTGCACCAGTCCCTCCTGCAGCAAAGCACCCCCACAACATGATGCTGCCACCCCTGTGCTTCACGGTAGGGATGGTGTTCTTCGGCTTGCATGCCTCCCCCTTTTTCCTCCAAGCATAACGATGTTCATTATGGCCAAACCGTTCTGTGTTTGTTTCATCAGACCAGAGGACACGTCTCCAAAAAGTATGATCTTTATCCCTATGTGCAGTTGCAAACCATAGTCTGGCTTTTTCATGGCGGTTTTGGAGCAGTGGCTTCTTCCTTGCCGAGTGACCTTGCAGGTTATGTCGATATAGGACTCCTTTTCCTGTGGATATAGATGGTTTTGTACCGGTTTCCTCCAGCAAGATCCTTTGCTGTTGTTCTGGGATTGATTTGCACTTTTCGCACCAAAGTACGTTCATCTCTAGGAGACAGAATGCGTCTCCTTCCTGAGCGGTATGACAGCTGCATGGTCCCATGGTGTTTATACTTGCGTACTATTGTTTATACAGATGAGCGTGGTACCTTCAGGCATTTGGAAATTGCTCCCAAGGATGAACCAGACTTGTGAAGGTCTTGGCTGATTCCTTTTGATTTTCCCATGATGTCAAGCAAAGAGGCACTGAGCCTTGAAATACATCCACAGGTACACCTTCAATTGACTCAACTGATGTCAATTAGCTTATCAGAAGCTTCTAAAGCCATGACATCCTTTTATGGAATTTCTCAAGCTGTTTAAAGGCACAGTCAACTTAGTGTATGTAAACTTCTGATCCACTGGAATTGTGATACAGTGAATTATAAGTGAAATAATCTGTCTGTAAACAATTGTTGGAAAAATGACTTGTCATGCACAAAGTAGATGTTCTAAACGACTGCCAAAACTATAGTTTGTTAACAAGAAATTTGTGGAGTGGTTGAAAAACTAGTTTTAATGACTCCAACCTAAGTGTATGTAAACTTCCGACTTCAACTGTACATTTAAACTGATCTCTGATTAGGGAAAGGAGGACAAAGAAGCCAGGGATCTTCAGAGCCAGTAGCAGGAAGAGTTAAGAAATGGTACAATATCAGTTCAGTAAATGAATTGGTTCTGAAAAAAAGGATGCAAATAATGTAACAGTTAAGATGTTCATCGTCTTAAAAATTCCTTTGATAATTTGATACATTGCCAAGAGACTAAGGTGGCATTCATCTATGGCAAATTGCCTCAAACACTGTACAACTTCCAAACATCACTGTCCAGGAGTTCCAGTTCCAAGCATTGTAACTACTACTGCAGGACCTGAAAAAGACCTACAAAAAAACCCTGTCACTGCCTGTCAAGGATCTGAAATGGCCTTTTATTAGGAATTCTATTTCAAGTCCTGGCCAGCAGCATGAGAGAACATGGCAAAAATAATGTGGCCTCTGCTTTGAAAGCATCAAAAGACAGTCTGTGGAAGACGTGCCAATAGACCACAGAGGGGAAGAGAGAGGCTACAATCCTGCACGCCCTCAGATATAGTCCCACCATGTTTACTTTGGAGGGGGAACATGTGGGCCGGGTTAGGATCTGCCTCTGTCATGTTTGAACTCCATGAACCTGTTGCCACACCTCCTCTTCATCAAAACCGCTCCTTAAATCCCTAAATGGACGGGGGACAGGGGCCTGAGCGAAGGTTTAGCGAAGAGAGACTTCCAACTAAGGTGACGTTACTGTAGAACAGAACTCTACAGAAAATCCTCCACTGTACAATATGAAAAGCATAAAGAGCAATACAAGTTGGTAAGCTAGACTGACAGGGAGATATGTAAAGGTTTTCAATGACTGACAGCTACTGATGTATGTTGAAAATTATTCTAGGAAATATTGATGAACGCACAGCGGGTATGAAATGACAAGCTCATCACGGCAGTTTAATCCTTCTCGTGTTCAATTGTATAACACTTTAACGCGATGGTATTACTTGGATAACTTGGTTGACTCTTTCCGTGTGCATGGCTTGAGTCATTCACAGAGGGCTACAAAATGTGCAGGGGATTTACTGTGGAAGATTACAGAGATGTCCACACCTGGCGCACAGACGTCCTTCTTCTAAAAAGATGAACATACAGCTAGTAGTGGGGTCGTGGAGCTGCATGCATTTTCCAAACTGTTAGCAACGTAGGGAACACTTTTGTATTGTTCAGCCATGAACCGACGATGGCCGGGGCTTCTCTCTTTGTTAAGTTGACGCGTGTACCGTAGCAAGGCTTACAGTAACGGTATTTCAACCCTGGATCTTCTCCCCTGCTGACACAGTCCTATGCTCTGAGGTGGAGCATTTCTAAAGGTCACTCTGAATTAAGGTGAGTATGGCCCTTCTCCTTCCTAGGGTGATTATGGATACAGTCCAGTGGTTAGAACTCAAATGATTCATAGATTTAATGTGTGTGTGTGTGGGGGGGGTTAATAGGCGAGCCTGGCCTCTGCATTCAACCCTACCGCCTCAGTAATAATTCAGCAGGGCAAAATCAGCATGGCCTCCGTGAGGATTGTGCAGTTTTATTGTGTTACAGCGTTCATGTCCAGACACAGATTCAGCCCACGGTTTCTCAACCTTTATTTTTGTGTCCTGGACCTGGGGCACTCCGGTATGATTATTACTACACTATTTCAGCCTGTCAAAACAGCACCCGCCAGAAACCACTTGAAAACAGACGGGTTCACAGTAAATTACCTGGTGTGCATTCACTGTTATAACCCCCCTAAAGCGCATCCATAAAGCCCCCCCCATCAAGCTCGTGCCTCATCCTTTATCTAGTGCTCTAAAATGATCTCCGACAGAAATTCAAATTAGAAGCTGTGAGCAGCAGCTGCTTCTCTTACCTGGGTCCCGGTGAGGGGGGAGGAGACGAGGAGGAGGACGGGAAGGCAAACTTGCTCGACGCCTCTGGGAATTCACCAGAAGAATCAACCAGATCAGGCATCCCTGGTGAGGTGCTCACCGTCTCCGTGACGACCAGCTCAGGGTCCAGGATAAAGAGCTCGTCTTGGGATATCTCGGTCACATAGTTTAGGTGTTCCTGTTATGGAGAGAGAAACCAGAACTACTTATGTACAGATTGTAATGGTCACTGAAAATGTTACTTATTGTTTATTTTGCTTTTGTTATAGGTGTTCCATTACTCTGCATAATCCATGTATTCGGTGTTGTAAAAATATTTTAAAGCACTACTTAAATAGTTTTTGGGGGTATCTGTACTTTACTTTTTATATTTTTGATTACTTTTACTCCACTATGTTCCTAAAGAAGATAATGTACTTTTTACTCCATACATTTTCTGTGAGACTCAAAAGTACTCGTTACATTTTGAATGCTTAGCAGGGAAGGACTTTGGTCCAATTCATGCACTTGGGGCCCCTGTCTATCAGTAAATAAACCATCTGGTCTGGTTTGCTTAATATAAGAAATATCTCATTATTTATTTTAGTATATTTGAGCAATTACATTTACTTTTGATGCTTAAGTATATTTAAAACTAAATACTTTTAGACTTTTACTGGGTGACTCACTTTTACTTGAGTCATTTTCTATTCAAAAAGGTATCGTTACTTTTACTCAAGTATGACAATTGGATACTTTTTCCATCACTGAATGTGTTATTATATATAATAGCACACACTCACCTGAGCACGATCAATTCTGTAAAATCGATCTGCAGTTGTGGCTAGAAGGAAAACAAGACGGGGAAAAATGAAACGTATAAAAAGTACGAGGTTTATAGAGTAAACAATATGAACATTGGCGTGTACACACACACACACACACACACACACACACACACACACACACACACACACACACACACACACACAGTGTTCTAATGAGGCCAGAAAGGGCTGGTAACTGTGCAGGAGCTTAATCAAAGCGTTGACCTGATTACAACCAGCTCGGAAGCGCACCATGCCTTTGCCACATGTTGTTAAATGAAGGAAAAGATGGGTAACCTGCATAATGAAAACAGAACAAGTGGGAGGATAGGGACACATAATTGGCCCAGTGACTTGGGGACATTACAAGGAGAGTCAAAGGGTTCTGGTAGTGGATGTAGTTCTAGATGAGAAAAAATGACAAAAGATTTACTAACCATGTCCTTAGGCAATGACCAGTGGACAAACCCTACTGCAAATCAAGTAAGTTATGATAAACCCATTGCCTTTTCAAAAGACGCATTCAGTTCGCAGGGTGTTAGGGGACTGTACCGATCATCTCACACTGTCGCCTGCCAACTAGTTACAAACAGATTCACAGGAGACCGGATATCATCATATGTAAATAGAATTGTATGTGCTCTTCAAAAGAAAATCAAACACACTCTTTAAAGACTCATGAGTATGGACAACACTGCATCTCAGGGTAAAAACTAAGACAAGGGAAGTAGCGTGTGGGGGAAAACCTCTTCACATGGTTGTGGTCTAGCGATCAAGTACTTTCTACAGATGGTCATCTCCCGCCAGTCAGCAGAAATTCCACTAAACTAACTGTCTCACCCCTCTCCTCTCCTCTCCATCCAGCCGCCAGCCCCGTACTGTTGGACTGTACCAGTAATTAAGCTTCACACTGCCATTCTGTCTGAGGAAGTGGAAGTGAGCTCTTCCCTAGCCCAGTGGGAGCAGACTCAAAGGAGGTTTGCTCTGGAATTAAGTCAATCTACCAGGCTTCTTCCTCTCTACTCAAAAGATGCCAAGAAAAAGACCCCTCTGTCCTCCACAGACGCTGCAAATTCAATTTCTGCCAGCTTCACTGGGCAGAATAACCCAACTTAAATTAGAACATTTAAAAACTATATGCTTAAGAATATCTCACAGACAAGCACATGAAGTTTGCCCAGAAGATTAGATTAGATTAAGGTTTTTAAAGGCAGGTCTGTGTACTGCAGGTTTCTCAGCTTCTCCTACATATCTGGGAAGGTGTTCATTCTTCATCCTTATCAGAATGTATCAAAAGTTATGATGTGGTTCCCCCCCGTCGTACTAATTAAATAATCAGTCATATCAGAACGCAGCTGGAATTCACTTGCTATTCCTCTAATCAAGAATTAGCCATGCTGTTTTGATGAGAGAGAGAAAACAATTATAATTTCTCCACACGAGACCTTTACAACTGTCTTTTTTTGGACTGAGCTTTAAGATCTGGGCTGTTTTATTACCAGTGAATAGAAGCTCATCTGTCCTGATTTCAATGGAGCAGCTATGGGATTTAATTAAGCTTTGAAAAGCTCGAGAACATTTTGGGCTGTAGATTCTAAATCCCTCCTTTCTCTACCAACTATCACTAGTTAGTAAGTGAATTAACTTAGCATTCAAACAATGAACGCCTTCAGAGATCAGCTATCATATCAGTCCAGTGTGAGGAGATGGAAGATTTTGAGTTTCACTGCTGGTGGAGTGACTGATGAGCAGTAAGAGTACATCATATATGTAAACTGTGTCATGTTTAGCAACACATAGCTATTCCTAGCAATGCACATAACATGTAATTCATTATACTGCAAAATGCTTTTTTTCTCCTCATGGGAACTGTGGACTGTCAGTGGAATAAACACGATGGCTTGATAAAACTCAACAAGAAAAGTGTTGGATATACGTAAAAGGGCCATGGATTCACAAGACATGCAGAATCACTGACAATTGTTACGGTATGACAGATTATTGACAGAATGATGATAAACTGTATGCTTAAGAATATCTCACAGGCAAGCATTGAAGTCTGCCCAGAAGATTCCCTTTTCTGCTATGCAACAGAGCAGAAACATTCAAAGTAAATCAGTGACAGTATTATTGAATTGATTTCTGTATCTTTGCACGAGAGCTGTTGATCTACATTAATGTTAATGTGGAGCTCGGCTAAATTGAATTGGCAGAGCCTAATTCACACAGAAACAGCACAGCTGCGTTCAATTATGTTCTGTAGGTTGATCTACCTAGCTTCAGTTCTTCAAAACAATAACGGAAAACAAATGTTAAAATTATCCTCAAAACCTGCGTTTTGAACATTAACTCAATCTATGCTGTGCATATTTGCTTGTAATGTAAATGTGAATCTTTATCGTGCAGAAGAAATGCACCAATCGTAAGGTCATAAAACAGCACTGTTCTGTCATATTAAGTCTACCTTGACAAAACATGAAATTCTATGGTGAATGAACCAAGAAAACAGTGACCTGTAAGAGACGGGAGGCTCCCACTTGCAATGATCAGATTATGTCAAGCGCTCTCTCTTATAACGCCGAAGATAGACGGGGGACTAAAAAGAGGAGGCACAAGAGGAATACTTCACTATAGAAAGTGTAAGGAATCAATAGCAGCGCTCCTTATAAGAAGTGGTACTTACAGTCCAAGAAGCACCACTTCGGCGAAAGCTTCTGCGAGGAAAGGGTCTTTGATTTAGCTCCATCATCCTCCTGAGAAAGAAATGGGACCAATGAGATTAGTTCCACAACAGCCTGCTCTATAGACTAAACATAAATGAGACTGGAAGGCCTTGACTCTGTTTTGTCCAACTTACTGGTCCATTGAAAAAAAACAGAGGACTCAAATAATAAAAACCTTTTCTGCTGGATGTAGGGCAAGATTTACAGGCCCTGAGTCTTGTGTTCAGACAGGCTTTTTGAAATGAAAAGTACTTTTCTGGGCAGTGAGTTCACTGAAAGGGTCCAGCATATTAACCCCTCCCCTACTCTTTCATATAGAGTTCCATGAGTTTAAGAGGGCAGGTGTTTTCCCTCCTCAGTCACAGAATCCTTGGTCCGAAGACCAACAATTCCTTCCTTGGTCACTGTTCTGTGCATTGGCTGAATTGTACTTAACCCAAGCTTTTCTAAAAAAGGTACCATAGTCGAGTGACCTTGTGCAATGAGATACATTGACATAATCCTCTTCAGAACTGGATCTTGAAGGTAAGTGAATGTTTAGAGGAAAATGGGCTGAGGCAAGCCACAAAAGGACTTTTGTCTATTCAATGTTCAGACTTAAAGAGGCCTGTTGGAATGTGACGACAACAACAGAAGTCATTTCTAGGGCCATGCCTTGGACAGGAAAACTCCAGGCCCAAGTTGCAGTTATAGGCTAAAACTAGGGCTGAGAGTTTTTCCTGATCAGTTGAACTGTGGTCAGGAAAACCAACTACTGATTTCCCATCTAAAGGTAAACTTGACCAGTCCATCTAACTTCCAAGGGGAACCGGAGGACAGCAGTGTACAGAATGTTACGACACATGCACTGAGGAACTACGCTGAAAGATCATGCTTAGCATAGAGCACAAATACTGGATACCACCTACAAGAAAAACACACACCCACACAAACAAACAAAGTCAATCGTGGACACAAGGTATCCAATCTAAGGAACACCAGACTTTTCATGGTCTCGAACAGGGAACCCAAAACATGCAACCACCAAACGAGACCGTATCAACTAGTCCACTAACTGGTCTAGGTTGTAGTGCTCTCTTATATTTCAGCAAAAGTATTACTAACTGCAATAACATAGCCAAAGCAACCATAACTTCAGCAGTTTCTTAAACATTGGATTGCTTGCTGCGTACAAAAATCACAGGCAAACATATTGCTGATTACGATGTCTCTCATGCACACAGAAAGGGAGAGAGAGTAAACACACACAATCACAACACATGTACAAACACATCTAAAACATGCCGAGGGGCACCGAGGAACAAGGAGAAAAACTCTTCCCGGAGGGACAAATTTGGGTTGGTTTGCATAGGGGAACAGGGCCACTACAGATAGACAAGAGGGGGAAAAGGGTCTCCCAAGTACTATTATTCAGCTATTCCCACTATGCAGAAGGTCTGGCTAAGCTGTGAATAGGGATCTAAAGGAGGGCCAGGGTAGCTGGGAGGAGTGTGTGGTTATCACCACAACCTCTCGCTCTCTGGGTAAGAGCGTGTGGTGAAATCACTTTGTAAAAGTGACATTTGAATATTGATGCCACACACCATTGACAGATTGCATAGCTTGTTTGTTTTTAAGCCAACAAGGACCTACAGGACGTGAGCAGTATATTATTTTCTTGGGAGCCAAAAAATAAGCAACGGAAGAGCTGATCAAAACACACAATTCCAAGTAAAACACCTAATGCAACCATGAGAAGTGTGGCTGCAGCGCTGTCTTTGTACTGTACGTGTCTGACGGTTATGCACAGAGAGGGACAGGTTTGACAAGTGTTTTCTTCGGACTTTAAGCCTACAGTACGTATCACGTACTCAAACAGTGTGTTCTCATAGAAAATAACATGGTGATGATAAAAGGCCTCATCCTTGTTTTTTGAATTAGATTATATTTGATGGTTATTGTTTGCTCCGTCTGTTTGTTTCCGTCTGTGTTTGCTCCGTCTGTGAAAGTCGCTCCGGATAAGAGCGTCTGCTAAATGACTCAAATGTCCATGTAAAATGTAATCTGTGATCTGAAAGGTCGTTTTTTAATTAGGGGAATGTTTCCTTTTCAGACTTGTTCCTTTCCATGCCACAGACTCCCATGCCCTGTCTCGTTTTACCAACCTGGAGCACCAGTCGTTTGAAGGAGGGATGAATGGAGATGAAGTCCTGTGGAATAGCCCCAAAAACACTGTAATCCCGCAAATGGAGACTCTCCTTCCTGTCTAATGCCCCTACCCAAAATAAATCACCACATGCGGATAGGAAAATAAGCATCTCGTCTCGAAGCTACTATAATGACTGGTTTTGGATTGCAGAAAATGGGTTGAATGTAGTGGGAGAAGCATCCCCCCTCAATTTATGCAGTCTTGTTGTGTGCTATGAGTACTACTTTATTGTTTGGTGATCATATGTTTTTGAGAGTAACATATAATGAACGTGGATGATTACACATATTACAGAAGCAATTACCATTCTGCAACAGTATTTTAGTCATCAAGCCTCCATTAGTAACAGATAAAACCTAAATATAATTTCAGCCTTTTCTTACGACGTGGGCTGATGAAAACAGCAACAAATGAGGGACAGCCGTTGAGGGATTGTAGTTAAAAATAAGGAGGAATATAATAATCAAATGATTGCAAAGAGGTGGTGCCGCTAATCGGCAACAAATTTCATGCACTATTTATTTCAATGGGTTTTGAGCCAAAAGGGACAGCGAGGTAGCTAGAGGGGCAAGGATGTCATTTTCTGGCAGAATCGCAGTCTCCTCCATTCACAAACAACCACACATGCAATCCTTTCCCATCCTAAAGACAGGTTTGGGCTTGTCTGTCCAGATGAGCCACTGTAGACCAGCCTGCGAGTAATTGCCCTCGACATCAGCAAGTTCCTTCCTCCTCTTCTAACCTACTCTCTTCCTTCATCTCTTGCACTCTCACAACTTCATCAGAATTATTTCCCACATCCTCTTATGGTATTAGCCCAGTCCTACCCCCTTTTGTCTTCCTCTACTCTCTGCCTGTATTGTCCTCCATTACAGACATTTCTGAGTCCTCCCAGCTCCTTTGTCTTTATGTTCTCTGCCACTCATATCCTCATCATGCTCTTCCACCCCCCCCCCCCTGCTTGGTCTTTCCTGTCATTCATCAGCTTTACCCCTCTCCTTTACCCAGAGTTCCATCTACCTCATCAACCCAGACTCTCTCCTCTGTCCCCTTCTCGCTGCCCCCCTCCTTCATTTCTCACCTCTTGGAGCCTCTCGATGTGGGAGCGACATGTTTCCAGGTCACTGTCACCCGGGACAACGATAAGTCCCAGTGGGATAGCTGTGGGGAGAGATGAGAGACAACATGCTGTTAAACACTGCTGCAGGCGCCCAGGGATCGAGCCATGAAAAACCATTCTACAGCTCGGTCCACAGGTAGCTCATAGACACAAGCTACAAGAGACGGATTGTGTCCTTTTATCAACTCAAACCCAGAATGGTTTGAGGGAAGTTCCTTTTGTTGGCAATAGATCAAATATATTTTAGACTAGTGCTTCCTGGATGTGTTTCATAGAGTGCCACGCAAAGTCCAATGCACTTAGTGAATTCAAACCTCTTTGAAACGGCTGTCAAAGTAGGCGAAGTGTGTAAACCAAATAGCAATACAAAACAATAAGAGGAACAATTCTCTAAATTTGATGTCTGCAAGAGGACAAACTGTCTGGTGACATGTTTGTGATTCATTCCCATGCCCATTGATTTGTGCTAAACTAGAGACAGGCAATTAGGGCAAAAGTACAACTGGGCAGCAGGTGAGAGAGCAGATACACTGTGTATCAGGGAGGGCATCAAAACCACATTATGTGATCATGAATGTCCGGGCTTTTCACAGGGCCTTCTTTAGGGTAAGAACAGAAGTGAAAGACTCGTGGACTATCAGGCTGAGATTTGTGAATTGAAAAAGTGGCTCTGAGCAGCAAGTTTTACAGGCGGAAAGAGGGAAAAGCAGGCAGATTTCTCCACCGAGGAATGTGCTGTTGCCTAGCAACCCTGGAACAGTCTGTCTTCAATTCAATTCAGCTTCTTCTTCTTCTTCTCCCCCCCCCCTTCTGCTTTCCTCACTCTGCAACAGTGAGGTTGTCTAAGCTCTTTATAGGTGTCAGGCAACCGAGACAACTGCCTAACGTGGTAGCAGCCGCGTGCTATATTTTGCCATAAGCGACGAGAGCATAGAGTATTAACCTCAGCTATGACAGCTAACATAATTTGTACCTCAAGACCCATGTGAAACATCGGGGGCCTAACTTGATTCAGCCAGAGAGAGTCTGAGTGTGATGTCCAGAATGAAGCTAAACTATGTGCAAATTGAATGACAGAATGATTGTTCACTTTAGCCTATCAAAAACAGCCTTGGAATTCTCTTGTATGTCAGCAAGCATGAGGGTGCATTATGCACAAAGTACGTTATTGGACCACCGTATGACAGTTTCATATTGACATTGAATTTATTTCTAGACTCAGTTAAAGTGTACTTCAGGTTTAAAAGCACATCTTTTCTTTTAGTTGCATGTTCTGACATCTAGTGGTGGAAAACAAAGAGTAAACTACTGTAATGACCTGACTAGATCATAAATGAACAATTGTCCAGACAGAGGCTTGAGTTTACGAATTGACGGTTTATTACACCAACTTTACACAGGCTACTGTTTGGGCCGTAGCACACGCCAAATAGATGACAGATAACCCACAAGCCAATCGTGACCTTCTCTTGTGAAACCCAGACGTAAGAGAGAGAGAACAAAGGCTGAACCTGGTCTTAACTTCCAATGCTCCACCCCCCTGCCCAACCCCCCTCCACCAACCACCAGGATGCCCGGCATCAGAACATTCCAGGCATTCCCGTGATTGGCAGATAGCAGGTTGATTGACAGGTCGGACCCCGCGAACACCGGGTACTGGTCAGTACAACACAACCACCTCCTAGCCTAACACATAACACACAGCTGTCTGTGCGGGTCGCTACACTACTTTCAGCATTCCGTGAACAGAATGGTATGTACTGTTAGAAAACTGTCCTGACCTCCACCAATTATGCCTGAGAATCAAAACCTACTGGGAGATTTTCTGCCCGGTAATATAATTGCTAGCCCCGTACCTCCATTCAGGAACTTCTGAGAGTTTTACATTCTGTTTCACTACATGAATTCCACAGCGGTCATCGGGATGGTAATACGAGGCTATATAATTGCAAGAGTTCAGTAAGAACTGAATACATTCATCATACTTTCTTATTTCACATACTTCTTTGGAGATATCCAACAACAAGGTCGGTCCACAGCAGCTGGGTTTTGTGCCATTAGAGACAATAAAACAGCCCCAACCAGCGTCACTTGCATATCAGAGTTACATAACTTGGGGCCAGTTAATTGTTGCGGATGTGTTTGAAGAGGATTATCATATACAACTTCAGTACCGCCTAACTTCCTGAACAACAGCCTTCAAAAGTCTAGTCCAAACAAATGCTGCCCACTGTTTTTTTTTAAAGACAAAACAAACAACTTTGTTTTAAGAAGGAAAGACCTAACAAACAGTCTGAGACAGTGTCTGGAATAGTTAGGTTTGTGCATGAGGATGCGAATGTGAGAACAATTAAGAGTGGGGGGGGGGAGCTCTAGCTGTGCTATGGAGGTGATTATGGAGGTGATTACCGCGTCGGCCCCTGGGCATCCATTAGAGACAGTAATGGGTAGCTACCTCATTATCGCCTCACAGTCATACTAGCCAAAGTCACATGCAGGGAGGCCCACACTGATAAACTCATAGCAATTGAGCGGCCTGACGGGGATGGGAGAAGGGTTTCAAGGTGGACGGATAGCAAAACCTGGAGCCAACACCCGCCTCCCCCTCCAGGAGGAGCCAGGAAGGGAGAAAATGAAAGAGTTCCATCTCTGTGGGGTTTCTGCTAAGTACCATATAAATCAAAAGGGACTTCCTTTTCCTTTGTATTTAGCGAGGCTAGTTGATGGCGGCATCCTTAAAAGGGGCGAACAAGAGCCTGGTGTGTCTTTCCAAATTAAATATATTTGTGCTAACCTACGTTTGACAGTGACAATGCAGTCGCTGTGTAGATTTAGAGTCCATTTCACTAACGAGAAGTGATAAACACTCTTGCTGACAGTTCACCAAGGGGCGGATTGAGACTCAGGAAATGGATGCCTTTCCTACGCACTTCTCAGTAGTTGCTATTCAGACTTACTTTATGCAGGTGCGTAAACTGGCTTTGCAGGCGTGGTTCCCTTGCGCGCGCTCAATACATTTCATTCAGCCGCTGAAAACCTTCCCACTTGCTGGCCAACAGATTTTCTCGTAGAGTTTTCCTTCACTAGGCTTTTCAGCACATCTATTTTAAGCCATCCCTTTAAATACGGTGTACCTTTAAGTTCTAATTTTGTCAGACTCACTAGAATATAAATATATGCATATTCATATCTGTTTCAGCAGATTATTTCGGTTTAGGAAAGTATTTATGAATCCTAAAAAACAGGATTGGAGAGCCTTTACGCATGAAAGAAAGAAAACGCTGGTTTGATTCATTCTGAACATTGCCACATTTCGTTATTTAACCCATTGTGATGTTGGAAGATTAGTGTTCATAGAATTATAATAGGGAGAATAGTGTAGGATATACCCTTGCCTATTGCCCGCACTAACTATGGAACTGTGTGGTGACACAGCCAAGTATTGCGCCACGTGTCGGGTTCAAACTGTTACGGCTTGGTCTGAGATCCGCTCCATAACCATTTTTTTTTTTTTACATGATCAAATGTTACTAATGATCCTCTGTAACAACCACATGGCTGTGACATCGTTTACAGAGGAAGCAGATGAAAGTAAACGAAACAACGTAAATAAATGGAATGATAATGTAGGCCCTACAAACTGAAGGGAACTATTTGGCAGTTAACATATGTGTGGTTATCAGGTCTACTGACGGTCGATAATGATAGTGGCTAATATTTAACATGATAAATAATAGGAAATAATTAAGACACTAGCGCGTGCCCATCCCTGCACGTTAAAAGGCAGTACAATTAAAATTGTGCATAATGTCACAGCATTTCATAAACTTTACTGTGGGAAAGTTGATATGCTTCCGTTTTCTGCCATATGACAGGCTTCACATTTGTCTCCAGCGATTATAAGGTAAAATAGTTCTAAAACAAGTGTCATTTATACTTACAATTCCCTTATCCAAATGGATTACTCCTTTATCTAGCGCTCATCAATTTGTCAATTACAGTGCATGGAGAATGGTATTATTTCTAGTAGGAAAAAATGAAGTAAATGCTTTTTCCACTTGGAACCGGTAGAATTATTAGGAAATTAGATCAGAATATGCTGTATCTGTTGACACACCACTGTCACACCTTAATTCATTCATTCTCCAACCCAAGCAGGGTAGCCTAGTGGTTAGAGTGTTGGACTAGTAACCGAAAGGTTGCAAGTTCGAATCCCCGAGCTGACAAGGTACAAATCTGTCGTTCTGCCCCTGAACAGGCAGTTAACCCACTGTTCCTAGTCTGTCATTGAAAATAAGAATTAGTTCTTAACTGACTTGCCTAGTAAAACAAAAATAGCAGGGGAATAGCATGCTTAAATTAAAGGTCAGAATACACGTAGAGAGAAAAGTGCATAAAAAGGGAATTGGCCCCTAAAATGGCACAGCCATTGTGTAGTATATCTTCAACTGGCTCAGGTCCCTTACAGTACATATGGCCAGGATTTAACTCTACAAAACAAGCCTGCCATTTTGAAATTCACCTGCACGGCAATAAACACAACTAAAATGTGTAGACTACATCACTGAAAACAGCTCTGGCTCGCAGTAACATCCCTGCATGAAGCTGTACTCATGGGCCTGCTGCATTTCTCCTTGAACAGGCTGGTGGACACCTGAAGGATGATGGAGTTACAGTGCATTAGATAGAGATGGAATACTCACAGGCTTCTTTGAGTTTCTCCTTGTCATAATGTAGGGCCTCATAGTCGTGCATGCTAATACGGTTCACCCGGATCCTTAACCTCTCCGGGAAGGGCTGCTGGCTGAGGAAGACAACAGAAGAAGCATAGCCATTTGGGTATCATCTCGCAAAAATTGGAATTACACCCAACTAAAATATAAGCGCAACAATTTCAAAGATTTTACCGAGTTATAGTTCATATAAGGAAATCAGTCAATTGAAATAAATTAATTAGGCCCTAATCTACAGATTTCACATGACTGAGAATACAGATGTGCATCTGTTGTTCACAGATACCTTTATAAAAAAAGGTAGGGGCATGGGTCAGAAAACCAGTCAGCATCTGGTGTGACCACCACTTGCCTCATGCAGTGCAACACATCTCCTTCGCATAGAGTTGATCAGACTGTAGATTGTGACCTGTAGAACATTGTCAGACTCCTCTTCAATGGCTGTGCGAAGTTGCTGGATATTGGTGGGAAATGGAACATGCTCGATGGGTGACATTTGTGTTGAGTATGCAGGCCAGAACTGGGACCTTTTCAGCTTCCAAGAATTGTGCACAGACATGGGACCGTGCATTATCAGGCTGAAACATGAGGTGATGGCGGTGGATGAATGGCACGACAATGGGCCTCAGGATCTCGTCACGGTATCTCTGTGCATTCAAATGACCATCGATAAAAAGCAATTGTGTTCGTTGTCCGTGGCTGATGCCTTCCCATACCATAACCCTACCGCCACCATGGGGCACTCTGTTCACAACGTTGACATCAGCAAACCGTTCGCCCACACGACGCCATACATGCTACGCTGTCTACCATCTGCCCGGTTCAGTTAAAATCTGCGATTCATCTGTGAATTGCACACTTCTCCAGCATGCCAGTGGCCATTGAAGGTGAGCATTTGCCCACTGAAGTGGGTTACAACACCAAATTGCAGTCAGGTCAAGACCCTGGTGAAGACGACAAGCTTGTAGATGAGATTCTCTGAGGCGGATTCTAAAAGTTTGTGTTGCAATTATTTGTTTCTGGGAACCCACAGTTTCATCAGCTGTCCGGGTGGCTGGTCTCAGACGATCCCGCAGATGAAGAAGCCGGATGTGGAGGTCCTGGGCTAGCGTGGTTACACGTGGTCTGCGGTGTTGAGGCCAGTTGGACTTACTGCCAAATTCTCTAAAATCACATTGGAGTAGGCTTATGGTGGAGGAGGCTTATGGTAGAGAAATGAACATTACATTCTCTGGCAACAGCTCTGATGGACATTCTTGCATCAGCATGCCAAATGCATGTTCCCTCAAAACTTGAGATATCTGTGGCATTGTGCTGTGTGACAAAACTGCACATTTTAGAGTGGCCTTTTATTGTCCCCAGCACAAGGTGCACTTGTGTAAGGTTCATGCTGTTTAATCAGCTTCTTGATATACTAAACCCGGATGGATTATCTTGGCAAAGGAGAAATGCTCACTAACAGGAATATAAACAAATGTGCGCACAAATGTGTGCATAGAGTATGGCATATTTCTGGGATCTATTTCAGCTCATGAGGGGCCAACAATTGACATGATGCGTGATGTACCTTTGTTCAGTGTACATATTTGTAGGAACTCTGTAGGAACTGTACATAATCAGTTACTTTCCATATTAATTTCTAACTTAATGTAAACTATTTGGGAGTTGGAAACATCTCAGCTGAGAGATAAAAATAAATAAATATGGAAATAAATGAAGGTATAAGTTTAATGAAAGGCTGTCACCCAGGAAGAGCATTAACACAAGCTGACGACAGGGGATCAAACTCCAACCACAACACTCTGACAACCTGGGCTCACATGCACAGCAGCCTGAGAGAAGCCAGGGGTGTTCAACGCTGCTTTCCCCCATTCCGTTTGTCATCGTGATGGCTTCAAGGATGATTATATATTCATGAAAACAGTTGTGATCTGTGACGAATGTGACCTGTTCGCAGTGTGTGGGAGATTCAAAAACAATGTTGCGACTACAGCGACTTACCATTCTGTTCAAGGACAATAGACACCTGACAACAACACAAGTCGTATATGTTTCTTACTGCAGTATGTTGCAAAACAGTTGGCAGGACAACATCTAATGTTGGGGTATGATCTCAAACAATGTAATCAGTGTAGAAGTGAATGCAGCTGGGTCATTTGCATCTTATCATTCTTAATTTCTGTCCAAATGCCTGGTGTTTTGCTTCACAGAAGGTCGGGCCATTCTAACCAACTTTGCAAAAAGGAAGAACGGTATCACAAATAAGGTTTTGGACGACCATGTCTTTAATCTCAGTTTAAACAGGCTTCTGTAAACACAATCATTTAATTAGTCCCCCCCGCCGACATTTCAATCCTGTAGACGGAGGACTCATAATTCCCCTCCGTCAGCAAGTCAACACATTGTTGCGAGACTCACATCAGAATCAGCAAAGTATGGAATTAGCAAAAAAACATTACAACAGGTTTGACAAAAGGTAACGCAATTACCATGAAAAT
Organism: Oncorhynchus keta; assembly: GCF_023373465.1. Taxonomy (NCBI): domain Eukaryota; kingdom Metazoa; phylum Chordata; class Actinopteri; order Salmoniformes; family Salmonidae; genus Oncorhynchus; species Oncorhynchus keta. Next base: position 60,091,035 of record NC_068422.1, read on the forward strand.
AAATAGGGCGGTTCATTCTGATAATACATCTGATTTTCAGCCTGTAGACAGACAGACTGATATGATCGAAGACTACTCATGGAGAGAAAAGGAAGATGGTAGCAAGGCCATGTTGACTTTGATGAATGTTTTTTTTCTGTGTTTGTTTGTTTCCCCTCGTCTGCTTAGATTATTTTACATTCACAAGTCTTTGTCAGCGCTTCAACCACCCTTGCAAATGAATCTCACAGGCGTCGAGGACACCTGCGTGCCACACCCGCATGCCACTTAAAAATCACACAGCAAGAAATTGAAGAGCGACCTTCGGCTCGGTTGAGGACACTTGTGGAATGCATTACAATAACTTCCAACTCCACAAGAACCGTTATGACAACAGAAGCAACCTGCCGACAGCGCAAAAGACTAAACAAAGTACACTATCGAAAGTCTCCATAGCGGATTGATGTTCAGGATTCTGACTGGAACCTGGACTGTATTACTCACTCATTCAGCAGCGGAATAGATGTCCTCCTCTTGGCCTTCTGCACCATGTTCGCTTGGTTCCTCAGGGAGATACGGATGGTAGAGGGGGCTAGCTTGCACGGCTCCCCATCTACCTGCATGGGGATGGACTTGTAGGTGGTGAGGGTCACCTCTCTGCACTGGTTCAGCCGCTCACCATGACCTCCGACCTGCAGCGTGGCCTACAGCACCAGGGAGGACGAGACGATCATCCATCAGAGCAAGGTCACAACTAGGACAAAAAGAAACTGACTCATCCATTTCATTAACTCTACTAACTTATGTTTCTAACACACAGACAAATTCAAGTTGATAGGTGAATACCAGAGAGGTCATGGTGAAGCCGATAACTTCAATGCAGCCATCGTCGTGCCGTTGTGGCTCAAAGTCATGGTGCTCGCTTGGGTTGCCCCATGGCATGGTACCAGCACAGTATCTAGTACACACATACACACATGGTTAGGTGCCTAACTTAGCCTACAGCCTCCATTACGACAGTGACAAAATTGTAACATGTCATATATAACATTGAGGCTGCTAACCTGGGAATGTTGAGGAACACCAGGCACTGTAGCTTCAGATCCTGAACCTTTGAGGTGAGGTCGGTGCCGTCACACTACCGAGAGGAGACCGACAGACAGACAGACAGGCGTCTCCATTACAGTACACATACGCACTCAGATCATTCCCGGAAGAGCTCTCACATGGCGTTATAAAATGTACCCTTTGAAAGGTGCCACATTCTGACTGACTGACAGTGAAGAACACATCTGTCACTCTAATGAGATGTGATCCTTACAACCTACCTAATATACAAGATCAGAATGGAGCCTCGGCTCTCAAACTGGAGTCAATTTGATTTCTGCACTAACTACTTTTACTATGAAGGGTGAAATTCCTGTTAACGGATTTAGATTTGAACTTGAACCCGTTGTGGAATGACGTCACACAATCTGAGCTGCAGCCAAGGTCCGTGTAATGGTCAGTTGAACTCACCACGACCTTGATGTGTTTGGCTAGGTCTTTGGAGCTGCCCATGAGGAAATCCGAGAAGGCCGTCTGGTTAGAAGGAGCAACAGAGAATCAAGCTTGTAGATTATCAATAGAAAACATTGACACAACTAAAGCTATGGCCACAAATACAACAATTACTATCACTACAAAATGGTAAAAGTGATGATAATGGTGAGAAAATAGGATTTCTCCTGTTTAGATAACACAACTGTACCCACCCCTGCATAGAACATCTTGTTCCGAAAGCGGCTGTTGAATTTCTCCGGGTTGGCCTCTGAGGAGCGTTGGTTATAGAAGGCATGATAGTTTGTGAGTAAATTATGGCACAATGATTTGGCATACAGTAGATACACACAGCATCATTTGCTACTGTCGATGTGAGCCGTCTATGGATAGCACGGATTTATCCCCAACAATGGCATTATATGGGTAGTCAACGTTAAGAGATCGATCGGAAATACAACCTCGAGACTCGTGGAATTCTAGTGTCACGTGTGCATCGAAGCCGAGGCTGAAGTAGTTGTTGAAGACGTCGAGGGGGAGCTGCGGAAGAAGAAAACCCGTACAAAGAAATGTGTTAATCCCAGACGCGATATCACCAATACATCCGAAATCACAATGTCAAATGTGCTGAGCCCAACTCCATCCTCAGTCCTACGGTCTTCAGTCACCCCAGACTACCCTCACTGCCGTAAACAAAGAAATAAAAAATAATACATCATGTTTGAGGTCGTAGAGCAACATTGTGCTTCTAGTTGATAAACTCTCTCAACTTTTAGAACTAACTAACCATTAAATAATGGAAAGGTCACTGAGGTATTTTGGTGTGTGGCCAGCCATGACCATATTCACAATAAACAAATGATATTGTGACATTGTACAGAGGTTAGTTCTCTGGGGCTCGATGAACTCATCACAGTCAAGACCTGATTTACGCTGTAATTACAAACACACCAGTAACACACCAGGTAAAAGAGCTAGCACTAAGTTCAAATTGGATCAATCCTCATTCCCTGCATCACGCATCCACACCATCATATGTTGACAGTCCATGTCTACAGTACAGGATCTTGGACGAGGGGGTTTGTTCACCTTGTCTGTCTGCTGCTCATCCCTCTCCTCTGCAACAGCATCCTGGTTGGGCTCCACTATTAGATTCCACCGGTCGAGCTGGACGACGTTCCCATCCTCGACATGAGACAGGATCTTAGACACCGGCTCATCTGTGTAACCCTGGAGAGGGGAGGAATAGAGAAGGAAAACACCAAGAGCATTAAACACAGTTCATTGTAGAAAGCAGCTCGTTCCTCCTGAGGGATATAAATTCTTCAAGACATTTTTCAAGAAAATAATAAGCGGCTATAGTCATGATTCTGGTGCCCTCTACAGAGTTAACTGTGCACCTGCATTGTTCAACGACTATGTAAAAGCACAGCTTTGAGGGGTATACACCGAGTGTATAAAATATTAGGAACACCTGCTCTTTCCATTGACTAGGTGAATCCAGGTGAAAGCTGTGCTCCCTTATTGGTGTCACTTGTTAAATCCACTACAAAATCAGTGGAGACGAAGGGGAGGAGTTAATGAAGGATTTTTAAGCCTCGAGACAATTGAGACATGGGTTGTATGTGTGCCATTCAGAGGGCACATATAGACAGGTTTGAGTGTGTCAAGAACTGCAACGTTGCTGTTTTTTGATTTTTTTTAACGCTCAACAGTTTCCGGTGTGTATCAAGAATGGTCCACCGCCCAAAGGACATCCAGCCAACTTGACACAACTGTGGGAAGCATTGAGGTGAACATGGGCCAGCATCCCTGTGGAACACTTTCGACACCTCGTAGAGTCCATGCCCTGAGGTAATTGAGGTTGTTCTGAGGGTAAAAAGAGAGGGGGGGGCTGCTAACTCAATATTTAAAAAAGTGTTCCTAATATACACTCCGTGTATATGTTGTCCAGATATGGTTGAGATACTCACACCCCCCCAGTTGAGGGTCCTGGCCAGGTCGTTGCCTGTCCCCAGAGGCAGGATGGCTACTGCAGGCTGGGGGTTCAGTTGGAGCTGGTCCAGAGCAGACAGGATCCAACCCACCTACACACACACACACCATACAACAGACATATTATCAAAAACATCATGTGATGTGCCCTTCAACAACATGCCAAACATTGCTATTGTCCTTGCTTAAGGAATAAATGTTTGAACAGCTTAACAAACTGCACCTGCAGCATAGCGTGTGTTGCTGTTCAATCACTTAGATAACCATCAAAGTTCAGGGCTTAGATCACTAAGATGGGGTCAAATTCCTTTAAGGGAAAACACCAGACACTGTGTGCTGTTATTTGACTGATCACAAAGTAAAGTTTGCTGCTAAAATAGTTCAGGAATGTCTGTGTATTGCTTAAAAAGATTGTGCTGTTGTTTCTACTCACCGTGCCATCCCCTCCGCATGCCAGTATCCTCAGGTTATGCACCTTACGGTACATTTCTAACCTTGGAGAGACAGAGCAAGAGACAAAATCAACTTCTAGCTTTCTGTCACAGTCAGTCCACAGTATCAAGCCCGTTAAAGAAGGTCTCCCACACTCAGTTAAAATCGGCAGCATTCACAGTGAAGGGGAGTCCTACACCGCAAATGGCTCCTGGGCAGACAGAATAATAGCATAGTGTATCCATAGGAAGAGCAAAAAAGAACAGCAAAATAATACGACTTCTTTTGGTTCAGAGATATATATATATATATATATACACACATACATACATATATTAGATCTAATGAGAAGGAGCTTTGCGCCAGTGAGCACAGAGTAATGGAAGAGCTCCAAGACCTATACGTAATGATGATGATATTTATTTTTAAGGGCCAGAGTCAGTAACAAGTCGGCACTAGTACAAAGTTTGCACCTGCTATTTTTGAGAAACTTACCCATCCTTGGGTCCTCCCAGACTCAGGTCAAATACTTGGCGAGGGTTCAGGTACCACATGAACGACTGGATAATCTTGGCTCCCTGAAAATGAGTAGGAGTACAATTACTACCAGTTCCTCATCATCATCATCATCATCATAATAAAAAAGTATTTGATTAACTGACTAGTATATTATTGAGTGATCCAGACAAATGCGTGAGGTATGAGATGCCCTGACTGGACTGCTGAAAGACTCTTTAACACACAGACAGTGATTCATCTCACAGACCACCTGTGACTGGTGTTGGCCTCGGCCCACTGGGCCTGCACTGACAGCTCCAGCACAGACAGCACGTCTCTCACCTGATTCCCCCCACTCTTTGGGTTGACAAACACCAACAGCGGCTTCATGAGCTGAGAGGGAATGGGTCTAACTATGAAGGGCTTCCAGCGCGCCTCCTGCACAAAGAGGAAGGGAGAGGGGCAGAGGAAATAAAGGGATGCATTTAGAGAGGTGGAGGATGAGAGACTGATTGTACAGTGTTGGTTTCCTAAGGGGAGAACTGCTTTTACTGATGTTTTGTTATAAACTATCGCGTCAGACTCGTGTAACATTATGCCAAATTAACTCACTAAAATGAAAATGGCATAGAGCTGACGCTGTGTGGATACTTCCTACTCTCTACGAGACGTAGTATAGCCAAAGAGTATACAGTTGTCTAACACTGTGCACAGTTGAACTGATCAATAGGGTCTCCATAACTGTGGTTTCTGGGGAGATCTGGGGATTTGGGGTGGGATGGTACCTGGGACTGGTTCCGTCTGAAGCTCTTTAGAGCGCCTTGTCTTTGGAGGGCTGGCTAACCGACGCAAGGCCAGACAAGAGAGAGAATTATTTCTGCACATGCACTTGTCATGTAAATGCATTCAAGCCATGGTATTCGACACTGGATGTCGCCAGGAAGTATGTATTGACAAGCACATCCTGTGTCCCTTTTTTTGATAAGGGTCAAGACATCGATAATACCTCGTCATTAGTTTGACAATGCCCTTTTCGCTACCATTTAATTGAAGTATGTACTTCAAGTATAATATTTCAACGTAAAACCAATTGAACAGTTCACAACAGATGCGGTATAAATGGAAATGATGCCCCTCAGGCTAATCAGCAAAGGACGTTTTACTTACGTACGTCTCCTCACATTACAAACGGTAGGAAATGCCATTTGTAATGGATGATGAACTCACCTCTACTCCCTTTTTGCTGGACTTGCGCTTAAACGAGGTCCGTTTTTTCTTTTTGCTCGACTTTAGTGAGGTCTGAAAGAATAACATGAGGATTAACTGTCACGCTGGTATTCCATTTATATAAGGAACAGCATTTGATCAACTGTAAATAATACACTGTAATTTATCAGAACTGTTGACTGCTCAAACTAACGGATGACTGCCACCCTCTGTTGGCTTCGCAGTGCAATGGCACCACAAAGTATTTGGGGAAGCATACCACTGCACGTTGTAAATTCGCATGGTGGCAGTGAATATCTGAATACTTGGAAGTGTATTGTGTGACGGTGTATTTTGTGACTGTCGGGGCAGCAGGTAGTCTAGTGGTTAGAGTGTTGGTTCAAAAAGGTCACTGGTTCAAATACCCGGGCCAACAAGGTGAACAATCTCTGACCTTGAGCAAGGCACGTAACTTTAATTTGCTCCGGAGGCACCAACCTACCAGGGCCAACACTGTAAAACAACATTTCACTGTACCTATCCAGTGCATGTGACAATATACATCTATTTATAAAAAACAAAAAACATTTTATTCATAAAAAATTAAAAAATGTACCTGAGGTCTGCGAACCCGGAGGATCCAAGTAGGGGGTATGATGACAGAGGCATGAGCACCCAGGGAGCAGGACTCCTCGATCTGCTGCAGCATGAAGCAGGACACCTTGTTGTGATACTAGAGTAGGGAGAAGGACAGAGGAAAGGACTGCAGAGGTGAGCACAACACACACCAACACACATCATTCATTTAAAACACTCAACACAGACCCTCACACAACTGTCTCACATAAACATACATACGACTTTTACAGAGGGTGAATACACCAGTGATCACACACATCCATATTCATTGGAAGTGTTGTCATTCAACACAGACACTCACACAAATGTCTCACATAAGCATAAAGCATACAGACACACGTCATCATCATCCATGCAGATTGAGCCTCGTGATTTACATGTATTCCCTGAAAACAGTATATACAGTTGAAGTCGGAAGTTTACATACACCTTAGCCAAATACATTTAAACTCAGTTTTTCACAATTCCTGACATTTAATCCTAGTAACAATGCCCTGTCTTTGGTCAGTTAGGATCACCACTTTATTTTAAGAATGTGAAATGTCAGAATAATAGCGGCGAGAATGATTTATTTCAGCTTTTATTTCTTTCAGTGGGTGAGAGGTTTACATACACTCAATTAGTATTTGGTAGCATTAGCATTGCCTTTAAATTGCTTAACTTGGGTCAAACGTGTCGGGTAGCCTTCCACAAGCGTCCCACAATAAGTTGGGTGAATTTTGGCCCATTCCTCCTGACAGAGCTGGTGTAACTGAGTCAGGTTTGTAAGGCCTCCTTGTTCGCACACGTTTTTTCAGTTCTGCCCACAAAGTTTCAATAGGAATGAGGTACGGGCTTTGTGATGGCCACTCCAATACCTTGACTTTGTTGTCCTTAAGCCTTTTTGCCACAACTTTGGAAGTATGCTTGGGGTTTTTCGGATGACTGCCTTGCCTGGTTCACCAATTACTTTGCAGACAGAGTTCAGTGTGTCAAATCGGAGGGCATGCTGTCCGGTCCTCTGGCAGTCTCTATGGGGGTGCCACAGGGTTCAATTCTCGGGCCGACTCTTTTCTCTGTATATATCAATGATGTTGCTCTTGCTGCGGGCGATTCCCTGATCCACCTCTACGCAGACTACACCATTCTATATACTTTCGGCCCGTCATTGGACACTGTGCTATCTAACCTCCAAACGAGCTTCAATGCCATACAGCACTCCTTCCGTGGCCTCCAACTGCTCTTAAACGCTAGTAAAACCAAATGTATGCTTTTCAACCGATCGCTGCCTGTACCCGCATGCCCGACTAGCATCACCACACTGGATGGTTCCGACCTTGAATATGTGGACACCTATAAGTACCTAGGTGTCTGGCTAGACTGCAAACTCTCCTTCCAGACCCATATCAAACATCTCCAATCGAAAATCAAATCAAGAGTCGGCTTTCTATTCCGCAACAAAGCCTCCTTCACTCACGCTGCCAAGCTTACCCTAGAAAAACTGACTATCCTACCGATCCTCGACTTCGGCGATGTCATCTACAAAATCGCTTCCAACACTCTATAGGTAAATAGCTCACCCATTTTCACCTACCTCATTCTCATACTGTTTTTATACTGTTTTTATTTATTTACTTTCCTGCTCTTTTGCACACCAATATCTCTACCTGTACATGACCATCTGATCATTTATCACTCCAGTGTTAATCTGCAAAATTGTATTATTCGCCTACCTCCTCATGCCTTTTGCACACATTGTATATAGACTGCCCATTTTTTTCTACTGTGTTATTGACTTGCTAATTGTTTACTCCATGTGTAACTCTGTGTTGTCTGTTCACACTGCTATGCTTTATCTTGGCCAGGTCGCAGTTGCAAATGAGAACTTGTTCTCAACTAGCCTACCTGGTTAAATAAAGGTGAAATAAAATAAATAAAAAAACTCTACTCAGCAAACTGGATGCAGTTTATCACAGTGCCATCCGTTTTGTCACTAAAGCACCTTATACTACCCACCACTGCGACTTGTATGCTCTAGTCGGCTGGCCCTCGCTACATATTCGTCGCCAGACCCACTGGTTCCAGGTCATCTACAAGGCCATGCTAGGTAAAGCTCCGCCTTATCTCAGTTCACTGGTCACAATGGCAACACCCATCCGTAGCACGCGCTCCAGCAGATGTATCTCACTGATCATCCCTAAAGCCAACACCTCATTCGGCCGCCTTTCGTTCCAGCACTCTGCTGCCTGTGACTGGAATGAATTGCAAAAATCGCTGAAGTTGGAGACTTTTATCTCCCTCACCAACTTCAAACATCAGCTATCTGAGCAGCTAACCGATCGCTGCAGCTGTACATAACCTATTGGTAAATAGCCCACCCATTTTCACCTACCTCATCCCCACAGTTTTATTTATTTACTTTTCTGCTCTTTTGCACACCAATATCTCTCTACCTGTACATGATCATCTGATCATTTATCACTCCAATGTTAATCTGCAATATTTTAATTATTTGCCTACCTCCTCATGCCTTTTGCACACATTGTATATAGACTCCCCTTTTTTCTACTGTGTTATTGATTTGTTAATTGTTTACTCCATGTGTCTGTTCACACTGCTATGCTTTATCTTGACCAGGTCGCAGTTGCAAATGAGAACTTGTTCTCAACTAGCCTACCTGGTTAAATAAAGGTGAAATATATATATATTTTTTTAATTGTCCATTTGGAAGACCCATTTGCGACCAAGATTTAACTTCCTGACTGATGTCTTGAGATGTTGCTTCAATATATCCACATACATTTCCTGCCTCATGATGCCATCTATTTTGTGAAGTGCACCAGTCCTTCCTGCAGCAAAGCACCCCCACAACTTGATGCTGCCACCCCCGTGCTTCACAATGTTCTTCGGCTTGCAAGCCTCCCCTTTCTCCTCCAAACATAATGATGGTCATTATGGCCAAACATTTCTATTTTTGTTTCATCAGACCAGAGGACATTTCTCCAAAAAGTACAATCTTTGTCGCCATGTGCAGTTGCAAACTGTAGTCTGGCTTTTTTATGGCGGTTTTGGAGCAGTGGCTTCTTCCTTGCTGAGCGGCCTTTCGGGTTATCTCGATATAGGACTCGTTTTACTGTGGATATACATACTTTTGTACCTGTTTCCTCCAGCATCTTCACAAGGTTCTTTGCTGTTGTTCTGATTTGCACCAAAGTACATTCATCTCTATGAGACAGAACTCGGAGACCGTCTCCTTCCTGAGCTGTATGACAGCTGCATGGTCCCATGGTGTTTATACTATTGTTTGTACAGATGAACGTGGTATCTAAAGTCATTTGGAAATTGCTCCCAAGGATGAACCAGACTTGTGGATGTGTAAAAATTTTCTGAGGTCTTGGCTGATTTCTTTTGATTTTCCCATGATGTCAAGCAAAGAGGCACTGAGTTTGAAGGCAGGCCTTGAAATACATTCACAGGTACAAATCCAATTGACTCAAAGTATGTAAATGATCTCTTATAAGAAGATTCTAAAGCCATGACATGATGTTCTGAAATTTTCCAAGCTGTTTAAAGGCACAGTCAACTTAGTGTATTTAAACTTCTGACCCACTGGAATTGTGATACAGTGAATTATAAGTTAAATAATCTGTCTGTAAACAATTGATGGAAAAATTACTTTTGTCATGCACAAATTAGATGCCACAAAAAGATGCTCGACTATGCATATAATTGACAGCTTTGGAAAGAAAACACTCTTGACTTTTTCAAAACTGCAAAGATATTATCTGTGAGTGTCCCAGAACTGATGCTACAGGCGAAACCAAGATGAAACTTCAAACAGGAAATGAGCAGGATTTTTGAGGCTCTGGTTTTCATTGTCTCCTTATATGGCTGTGAAAGCGCCAGGAATGAGCCTGCCCTTTCTATCGTTTCTCCAAGTTGTCTGCAGCATTGTGACGTATTTGTAGGCATATCATTGGAAGATTGGCCATAAGAGACTACATTTACCAGGTGTCCGCCCGGTGTCCTTTGTTGAAATTGCTGCGTAATCTCCAAGCTGCTCGCATTCATCCATGTGATTGAGACAGAGAGGAGAATTCCAGGAATGATATATCATGAAGAGATATGTGAAAAACACCTTGAGGATTGATTCTAAACAGCGTTTACCATGTTTCAGTCGATATTATGGAGTTAATGTGGTAAAAGGTTTGGCGTTTTGATGAATGCATTTTCGGGGTTTTTTGGTAGCCAAACATGACGCAGAAAACGGACCGATTTCTCCTGCACAAATAATCTTTCAGGAAAAACTTTACATTTGCTATCTAACCGAGTCTCCTCATTGAAAACATCCGAAGTTCTTCAAAGGTAAATGATTTTATTTGAATAGTTTTCTGTTTTTTGTGAAAATGTTGCCTGCTGAATGCTAACGCTAAATGCTAACGCTAGCTATCAATAGCTATCAATACTGTTACACAAATGCTTGTTTTGCTATGGTTGAGAAGCATATTTTTGAAAATCTGAGATGACAGTGTTGTTAACAAAAGGCTAAGCTTGAGAGCTAGCATATTTATTTAATTTCATTTGCGATTTTCATGAATAGTTAACGTTATGGTAATGAGCTTGAGGCTGTATTCACGATCCCAGATCCGGGATGGCTCGACGCAAGAAGTTAATGACTCCAACCTAAGTGTATACAAACTTCTGACTTCAACTGTATATTAACAGTGTTGCACTTTTCATGTAGCCTAATTTTGGCCAGCTAATATTAGTAGTATATTTTAAATCGGTTTCTCAGTTATAGACTGAATTTACAATAGACCAATTTACAAACATAACATCAATCATATGTAAATATCAAATAGAGCCCCACAGTGGATGTGTCATAATGCCCATAAAACCTAGCGGTCAAACAGGGAACCAGTTATTTTTCCCGTAGGGGATTTTAGAAACACTTAAAATAAGGGCTGTGTTTCATGTAGGCTTACCCTGGCGTGAAGTTTGGATAAACATGCAAATCTCTCTCAGACAAGGTGACATTGCTGTAGGATTAGGTAGCTGCGACAATACTGGTCAAATTAAGATCCTACATCTGTACAGTACAATCAACCTTCCAACTTACTGCCTGTTTACACCATGAACAGCTGATGGCCACAATCTCTTTGCTATGAAAGGCAAACTTCTGCTGGAAACCCTGGAGAGAAATTAAATCAGATATAAGATGTAACGTACCCTCAAGAAGAACTTGTTTCATCAGATTGTTAATCCTGCAAATGAATGAATTGATATTATAACCATGCTCACCTTCCCGCACTGGCGACACTTCCCATCCTGGCGCCTCCGGTGGACCCAATGGTGCCGCACTACGGTGGGCTGGAAAACCGACGTTCATAAACACATTAATCAACTCACTCACAAATTCGCAATTTAAAATACTGTGGATTTCCAATTTTTTAGTACATGTAGACAATGGTGAGTGAGATCAGGGAAAGCTTGTGTTGAGTTTATCATTAGCGATGTCAGAGGTTTGGCCAGACACAGTGAACATTATTGTGTATAGGACTCCATTATAAACCCAGTTCTGTGGTAATAATGACTAAGTGTTGTATGCTAACAGAACAGGGCTTTGGGCAGCTGAACAGAAATGGAAGAAAACTAAACTTCTGGAATACCTATCATCCTTCCACTCCCTCCTCTCTACCTTCTTTTCCTTTGTAAACACTGCTAAAGCCGCTTCCTATCACTCTAAATTTCAAGCTTCCACCTCCAAACCTGGGAAACTCTTCTCCACTTTCTCTTCCCTCCTTAATCCTTCACCTCTCTCCTCACTGTCTGCGGATGACTTCGCAAAAAAAAATTTTTTACGACATCCTCTTTCCTCATTCCTCTTTCACTCAGTCCACTGGTCCCACACACACTACTATATGCCTTGATCTCCTTCTCCCCGCTCTCTCCAGATTAAATCCTGCGACGATTGAGGTCCGGCCGTCCGGTCGTCCGACAACATACCTGCATCTCTTCACCATATCATTTTTGGAGACATTCTCCCATTTTTCACTTCCCTCATCAACTCCCTGATCCCTGGCTGCGTCCCCTTTGACTTCAAGATGGCCAGACGTCAAAAACTACAAACCGGTATCGCTACATTTTTTCATTCCAAAACATTTGAGTGTGCCGTCTCTGACCAACTCTCTGGTTATTTCTCTCAGAACTAACTTATTTACCCTAACCAGTCAGGCTTCAAGGCAGCTCACTCAACTGAAACCGCTTTCCTCTGTGTCACAGAGGCTCTCCGCTCTGACTAAGCTGACTCTCGCTCTCCTTTGTTCTCCTCCTCTTAGATCTATCCAGTGCCTTTGGCACCGTGAATGATCAGATCCTCCTCTCCATCCTCTTAGGGTTGGGCGTCTCAGGCTCTGCACCCTCCTGGATTGCATCCTACCTGGCAGGTCACTCCTACCAAGTGGCATGAATAGGATCTGTGTCTGCACCACGTGATCTCACTACTGGTGTCCCCCAGGGCTCGGTTCTAGGCCCTCCTTTTTTTCTTGACACAAAGTCACTCAGTGCCGTCATATCCTCACATGGTCTCTCTCTTCTATCATTGCTATGTGGATGACACTCAACTTCTCTTCTCCTTTCCCCATTCTGACACCAAGGTGGTGACACGCATCTTCTGTGTGCCTGTCAGACTTCTCAGCTTGGATGTCGACCCACCACCTCAAGCTCAACCTTGACCAAATGGCTCTTCCTCCCCGGGAAGGCCTGTCCACTTCAAGAACTCTCCATCACGGTTGACAACTCCACGGTGTCCCCTTCCCAGAGGGCGAAGAAACTTGGAGTGACCCTGGACAACACCCTGTCGTTTTCTGAAAACATCAAAGCAGTGACTCGCTCCTGCAGGTTTATGCTCTACAACATCCGTAGAGTACAACATTTCTTCACACAGGAAGCAGCACATGTCCTAATTGAGGCACTTGTCATCTCCCGTCTAGACTACTGCAACTCTGTTGGTTGGGCTCCCCACATTGCCATCAAACTCCTGCAACTTATCCAAAATGCTGCAGCCCGCCTGGTGTTCAACCTTCCTAAGTTCTCCCACGTCACCCTGCTCCTCTGCACACTCCACTGGCTTCCAGTCGAAGCTACGGACCAGCAAGGGGAACAACACCTTTTTATCTTCAGACTATGTTCAAGCCCTACATACCAACCTGAGCACTTCTTGTCCCAACCAAACACTTCTTGTCCCACCAGCACTGACTTTGCCCAATGAATACTTTGTTGAGGGAAAATGTACTTGACACAATTGTGATATGTTGTCTCAAATAGCCATCTTAAGATGAATGTAGGTCGTTCTGGACAAGAGTGTTGGAAAATTAAATTAAAATGCATGAATGTATGAGGGGATTTTAACTTGGACACCGAAAGCTAGCTCTGGAGGACTATAGGACATGGGGGTTACCCAGTTTTTTAAATCATTAGTCAGGCATCAACTAGTCAGGCATTACTCTCCTACTGCCCCCATAACTGTGGCTTTTGGTTGGGGTGATCTGGGGAGTTCGGGTGGGATGGTACCTGGGACTGGCTCAGGAAAGGGGTGGCCATGCAGTTAGCCATCCGCTTGAGGCACTTTAGAGCACCTTGTCTTTGGAGGACTGGCTAAGGTCAAAGGTCAAGAGAGAAGGTCAAGGGGAAAAGGGGAAGCAGGGACAGGAGGAGAGGGAAGGGTTACAGAGGAGACAGACACATAGAATGACAAGACAAAGGCAAAGGAAGACGAAAAATGCGTGAAAATAAAGTATGAGCATGAGTATCATGAGCGTGCTGATCAAATGGAAATAAAATGTATTGGCACTTACCTCTCGTATATTCCTAGACCCCGATTCCCTGAATGACGGTTTACACCTAAAGTTTATCTACATGGTACAGAAAACAAATGGTTTCAAACATGGATTTATTTTGTTGGTCGCTGTTTCCAATATGTTGTTAGACAAACCCCTGCACCAAAATAGAATGCTGAATCAGTTATCCAAAAGGGCCAACGGGAGAGGTATAAGGTTAAAGTGAACATGCTCAAGTTCTTGTTCACCTAGAAGTCGTTACTGAAAAGGGAAACCTGTGGTGCAATATGTGTTATTATGTCAGTGTTGCAACCAGTTCTTCGCCTTTAACTCCACCATAACAGCACCATAACGGCATCAGATAAAGTATAAACAATAGATATAAACTAACCCTCAGATTAGCAGAGTTATGGGAACAAGTTAAAGACATTTTGGAAAAAGGGAGATTCAGCAACTAAACATCTCTAGCAAAAAGCAACCTAATGTATTCGACGACCAATCAAAGCATCCCAATTTGGAAAACAGCTTTGATTATCCAGAGAATGACCCAATCAGAGTGCAGCATTGGAGGGCGAGGTCAATGGATCAGGTAGCGTAGTGAGATAGGGTTAGAGAAGGAGTATGATCTAGTTATAGCACTAGTTATATCCCATAGCAGCCTGAGAGAGGTCAGAGTGTCTCACTCTAAAGGCGGGGTCTTCGATAAGCAGGCTGTCTTCATAGGGCATAGCCTCGAATAACTGGAGAGGAGCAGGGTGGGTTAGGTTGGCATGGCTACCATTTCAATCTCATCTTACCTGATGCGATGGAAACATTTTGTCTCCTTGAGAGACAACATCTGAAAAGGCTGATATTACGGTATTTTTTCGGGATTCAACATTTGCAACTCATTTTGTCTTGGTACATATACTGTCAACTAATTTCCACAACTTTGGTGATAATACATAATTTAACAACTATCTGCAACCAGGTGAAATAACAGTTCAACGGATGAAAAGTTTGTGAATATTGGTTGGGAAAATGGCTTGAAACTTACCTTTTCTAGCTGTTCTATGCAGATTGTGTGAACCACTATCTTGCAGGCTGCACACTTTTTCCGGGCTACAGATTTTTGCTGTGGTGACAAAAGATGAGTGAGAGAATATTATTTAATGACCCATCTCGTAGTAATACATGAAAACTTCCTGAATTAAATGACTTTCTTTTAATGTGATAATTCAAGGGTACAACCATAAACGTATATAGACCGCTCTAGTGCCCCAACGCCTGTTTTAGCATGGGTAGTGCCATTGAAGACTTTCACCATTTTGAAGTAGTCAACTTGGTAGGACTTCCTATGGGTTACAGAAGATTTCCATAATTCCAACAAGGTCCTCAGGAGGGATCAGCCAATGAATTATACACCTGGGCAAACATTCCTTAACTGCAGGTGGCAGTAAATTACCAACCTTGGTTTTATACCTGTTCAGACAACACACTCCAGATGGCAATATTCACTCTTGACTACTTTAAAATGAAGAAAGACCTCAATGGAGCTGCCCGTGCTGTCACAGAAGCCATATGGCACAGATGCAAAGAAGGGCCCTCTATCTACCTCTATGGGTGCAACTCCCTCAAGATGGCAGCAGTACTTCTTAGGTGAAGTGTGTTATGGTTGTGTGAACACCAGAGGGAGCATCTACACAAGGGGTGCCAAACTCATTCCACGGAGGGTCGAGTGTCTACGGGTTTTCAAACCTCTCTTGTACTTGATTGATGAAATAAGGCCACAAATTAGCAAGGAACTCCCCTCACCTGGTTGTCTAGGTCTTAATTGAACAGAAAAAACAAAAACCAGCACACTCTATGGAATGCGTTTGACACCCCTGGTACAGAGCATTGCATTAAAACAATATATTTTTCACACCCCGTAGATGTCCGAATTAAATCTCATACACATAATGCAATCGAAAAAAACATATCTCCATCATCTGAAAAAATAAGAAGATTGGGCTCATTTTTACAGGTTCTCTTCCTAGTTACCCTTTTTATAATCCCATCAGTTCTCAAAAAAATGAAGACAGCGTTTATGTTCATAACATGGCTCCATTTCTCATACTATAATGTTTACAGTTGCAGAGAGCTATACAATCTGCATTCTCTAGAAGTGTACTGTATGGTACCAGGTGGTATACATCTGGACAGTAACATCCACTGACGGATGAAAAACAAATGTGACAAGGAGTTAATACTCCCACTCTTACTTTAGGGATGCACTACAAATACATCTCCTCTAATCAGTTGATTCCTCTCTTCCTCTGGGCTCGTTCCTGTCAAAGCATCTGTGGCTTTGTGATGTCAGACAGGGCCAGGGGTAGCTACACACACACACTCACCAGTGTCTTGGCGAAGCAGTGCTGCTCTCCGACGTAACAGAAGTCCCCAGAGACATTGGTCTCGAACCAGATGTGCTCCCCATACAGGGCGTTCTCCTGGAGGAAGAGTCTATTAAATACACCCTTCTTTTTTTTACCCTGACAAATAGGAATCTCAGCTCATAGAATCCACTATCAACAGTACCTCTGGGTAAACAAAGTACACTACTCTGAAACTCATTAGGGGCATATAGTTCATTATGGGGTACAAAATCAATGAGCTGGGCCAGAGGCTGCACTTACGGTCCAGTCACAGCTGCTCCGGATCTCCCTGTCTGGGTCAAACTTGGCCAGGGCTGAGGCACTGGGCTGGGCAGACAGGTGCTGTAGACCCGATTTAGCAATGGCCTTCCTGAAAATGACACAGATGCAACACCTTTTAATGATTGCAATAGCATCATTGAGATGACACGCCCAGTGGGATACTGCATCACAACCTAACAGGGAAACCCACTCTTCACCCCTGATGGAAGCAAAGTAGGCTCTGATCAAAGAGAAAGGTCCAGCACACATGGTGAATAATGAAATGGTACATCTGACGTCATACAATATACAGCATTCGAAATGTTGAGCCAATGTGCAGCCAGGTACACAAGAGGTCTAGGTTTGGTATTTGACAGGTTTGTGTGACTGAGACCCTGTATGAAAGGTACTGTAGGAGTCACTAAACAAAACTCCCAGCTTTACATATCAGCAACACAAAAGGTCAGCAGAGTTTGGTGTAAAATATGAACAATTTCCCAATTTGCAGTTACATACTGCAGAAGGCTTAGACACAAACACTTGCTTAACTGACATCAACACTTCAGACCAGGAAGTGCTGGTATGGTTGGAAGGGCAGGATGTGTATATTCTGACATTGAAGCCCCCCCCCCCCACACTTCCCTAATACATACACACACACACACACACACAAAAGCATTGTCTGTGACCAAGGCGAAGGTAGGGGGTCTACATACGAGACGAATCCACTCCAAGTCTCCAGGCGGGGGTCGTAGTAGGTGCCCTGCAGGGGGCTGAGGGACTCCCTGCGGCCTTTGGGCTTCCAGCAAGCGGAACAGTTCCTATACAGGGAACGGGAGGAGTGGCGGGCCACTATAGAGCTCCTGCGGCTGGGTGCGGGGACTAGCCTGCCTTGCCAGGCGCTGTTGGAGATGGTGGAAGGCCTCCGTAACTGGCTGGAGCGTCGGTAGCGCCCGTGCACACCATAGGCCGCCCTGCTACGGTGCACCGCCTCCGCCGGCAGCAGGTGGGAGGAGTTACGGCGCAGGCAGCGAGGTGCGCGGATTAGGGGCCGGGACTGGATGCTCTCCATTGTCAAGGCTGCCATACTATGAGCCTGATTCCAGTCCTGCCATGGAGACGTCCTCTCTCCCTCTGGATATGATGATGATGATGATGCCTCAGTCCCCTCTCGTTCACTGCCGCTGCCCTCCGACCTGGTGCTACACTCTCTCTGACTGCAGCTGTCCCCTTCCGACTCGGAGCAGCACGAGGAGGAGGGGCAGCTCTCAGTGCCCTCTCCTGATGCCCTCTCACCGCCCTGCGCCCCTGGTGCCCTCTGCTGCTCCACACTCATCTGGACCAGGCTGGCCAGCAGCATGGAAGGCCCCAGCAGTTGGGTGTCAATGGTGCGGAGCTTGGCGGCTCGCCGGCGGCGGACAGAAAAGCGGGGATTGACACAGGTCATGGTGGTGCTGGAGCGTCGCCTGGTGTAGTATCTGGTCCTCACTAGCTGCCCCCCTCCATAATAACAGTGGGGTAATCCCTGCACCTCGCTGGAGCGCCTGCGTTGTTGGTGAGCAACGCAGGCCAAGCCCACACTGGAGCTTCTACGGCCCACATAACCTGACGGCAGGCCAACACTGGAACGTCTTCGTTGGGATTGAGAAGTCGGCGACAGGCCTGCACTGGACCTTCTGTGTCCGACAGGACCTGTGAATGGCAGTCCCACACTAGAGCGTCTACGTTGGACCAGGCCAGCGGAGGGCAGTCCTACACTGGAGCGCCGGCGAGCCTTGCTTGTGGGCACCGCCACGCCAGGCCGTCTGTATTGGCATTGTTCCGCACCTTTCAATCTAAAGTGCCGGCGGAAAAAGGTGTCCATGGCAACCCACAGCTTGTGGGTTCCCTTTTCAATGTCCCTCTGCAGTGGCTGTTGGTACAAAAAAATCAGTCTGTCAGCAAAACCTTCAATACTGTACACAAGCCACTATCCAACTCTTACCAATAGGGATGCAGTACTGTTCTTTTCACCCCGTGTGGAACAGCTGAAGGTGAAATGACTGAACTCGTACACTGCTGCCAGAGAAGGTAAATCACACACAAGACTAATCTGGGCCTAGACGCTCAAAGAGCAACCTCAATTGGCTGACTAGTGATACTGTCAGTAACTGAATCTGCTTACAAAGGGACATTAGTCAATGCATCTAGAGCGATAACAGTTCCATTCTCCGGTACAAGCAACGTGACCAGCCGCCCCGGTTCAATAACTCACCACCTGTATGTAACGCTATACCTCGGTAGTGTTCTGTCTGGTGAAAGTAGAGCCGAGTGTCCAGGTCACCTATCACACGACAGCCATTGTGACGCCACTACAGCACAAAGCAAAAGGATATATTTAGCGACCGCCTTTAAAATTATGTTCAATCACCTCATCAGATACGCCACTTGACAGAACCAAAGAATGCGTCGTTATCCAGTAACCTCAACTCCATTCAACGCATTTCCCTCTGCCAACAATGAAAGGGAATTCTGGATATCAACTTCATAAAGGAAGTCATTGTTCGGATCATCTTTACTTAGATATCATAATCTGAATTGTGAATTCATAAACACACAGTTGTGATGTAGAGAAGTGGGCCAGGGCTCAGGCAACCTCCACAGGATGCCAAGCTGCTGCTGTATTACTGATCTCAGACCATCATAATCACCCAGAGCCTCCTTCTCTGATTACATACAGACTGATACAGATACCCTTCACAGGAAGTGACATGTAGTAGAAGTGCTCAGCAGCATTAGCCTGTCGATGCTTTGATTCAAGCTGAAGACAAGCAACAACGTCAGGGACCCGGCATCTATTTACATCCTGTGGCAGGCAGCTAATGCGAACCACAAATGAAGAAGATAGGCTTAGTGTTTATGACCGATAGATCCAAGGCCCCTGTTAATGAAGTGTTGAGGATGAACCATTAAGTGTGTCATATGTATAGGGCATAGAAAGGCTTATTTTCCTTTGAACTATTATACATGTCATGGATACTCTCATGTCGCTCTACCTCTCTTGTGATTAAGACTGGTTGTGGAGGGGAGACGTTGAAAAAGAAAAGAAAAGAAACCGCACACACACACACACACACACACACACACACACACACACACACACACACACACACACACACACACACACACACACACACACACACACACACACACACACACACACACACACACCTAATTTCAATCTGAATGGATTTCTGGAACCTGCCAAAGGAGCCTTTGATCCTTCCCATCTCTTATTCAATTCATTAGACATTCAGAAAGTAAAGTAATAACAAAAATGGCCAAGAGGGTAGCGTGGGTGGGGCGAGGTGGGATGTGGAGGGGAGAGAAGCACGACCAAGGCTGGGGATAAAAGGACCAAGCTGAGTAGAGACTGTTTCCGGCACACAGGCATCATTAATCCATCTGTAACGCAGCATGAAGAGAGATATGACAGAAGGCCTAGTGAGAAAATGATTAACGGCAGTTGCAGATGATTCAAACATTTGCTTTATAGCGCAGGGATTCATCCACAGGTCTTACAGCTGCAGTACGTAAAGTAGACATTCAAAAAGTTGTATACAGTAAATTATTGATAACTTATAGTAGTGTTTTTACACATACATCTACAGTGCCTTCAGAAAGTATTCAGACCCCTTGACTTTTTCCACGTTGTTAGATTACTGCCTTATTCAAAAATGGATTCAATTGTTTTTTTCCCTCTCAATCTGCACACAATACCCCATAAGGACAACGCAAAAACTGGTTTTTAGAAATGTTTGCTAATTTATATAAAAAACTACATATGTCACATTTACATAAGTATTCAGACCCTTTACTCAATACCATGTTGAAGCACCTTTGGCAGTGATTACAGCCTCGAGTATTCTTGGATATGACGCTACAAGCTTGGCACACATATATTTGGGGAGTTTCTCCCATTTCTTCTCTGCAGATCCTCTCAGGCTCTGTCAGGTTGGATGGGGAGCGTCGCTGCACAGCTATTTTCAGGTCTCTCCAGAGATGTTCGATCGGGTTCAAGTCCGGGCTCTGGTTGGGCCACTCAAGGACATCCAGAAACTTGTCCCAAAGCCACTCCTGCGTTGTCTTGGCTGAGTGCTTAGGGTCGTTGTCCTGTTGGAAGGTAAACCTTCGCCCCAGTCTGAGATCCTGAGCGCTCTGGGGCAGGTTTTTCATCAATGATCTCTCTGTACTTTGCTCCGTTCATCTTTGCCTCGATCCTGACTAGTCTCCCAGTCCCTGCAGCTGAAAAATATTCCTACAGCATGAAGCTGCCACCACCATGCATCACTGTAGGGATGGTGCAAGGTTTCCTCCAGAAGAGATGTTTGCTCTGACATGCACTGTCAATTTGTTTACCTTATATTAGGCAGGTGTGAGCCTTTCCAAATCATGTCCAATCAATTGAATTTACCACAGGTGGACTCAAGGATGATCAATGGAAACAAAATGCCACTGAGCTCAATTTCGAGTCTCATAGCAAAGGGTCTGAATACTTATGTAAATAAGGTATTTCAGTTTTTTTATTTTTTATATACATTTGCAACATAAAAAACAACAACTGTTTTTGCTTTGTCATTATGGGGAATTGTGTGTAGATTGCTGAGGATAAAAAAAATAGAATAAGGATGTAACGTAACAAAATGTGGAAAAAGTGAAGGGGTCTGAATACTTTCCAAAGGCACTGTATGTGCAGAGAGACATTGTATTTGTTAGATATGGAATTGACTAAATCTCTCCGATTATACAGAGATTTAGTTCACCATAAGTGAACAGGACTGAGGCCTATTAGCTTGATGTGCCCTGACTGTGTAATGTAGCTGTCAGATTCATATATTTGAAAAGGTCCAACCTCAGTGTGGAAATACTGTATATACAAAACATAGGAAACCACCTGTTTGACTGGACTGAGCCTTTAAACAAATATGTTAGAAGTACATACTGAATTTTTGGGGGGGCATCCGGCACACGAGTGGCGCTCAGGGTTTCTGGCTCTAATATGAACCTTCTCTTCAGTGTGTATTCTCAGTCTGGGTTTCCCACCCCCACCCCCACCCATGGAGCATTCTGGGAATCAGGGTCAAAGGTCATCTGGTTGAGGCCTCCAGCATACGTGGCTGTATTCACGTACAGTAGCGTTTAAATCATTAATCAGGGAAAATGCGACAGTCTTTCAAAACAGAACCACAGACATGGTCTTTGCCACGTTTTGACTTCCCAGCTCCAGAATCTTGGTTTTATCTAGAAACAGTGACATATGTTTACTATTATGCCAAGGTAGTCACAGTATACTGTACGGTAGCCAACAGATACATTTAGCAAACCTCTGAGGTGGCTATGATTAAACTTCTAGGGCAGTGTCACTGTATCGACTCCATGGCTAAGATAAGCTCTAAACACAACACAAGTGCTCAAGTCCTTTAGATTGATCATTTCCTTTTCCCCCCTTGCTCTGCACACTAACTAAACACTAACTGCTTGATTGACAGATAGATAACAGGGTTACGGAAAGAGATTGGTTACCAAAGAAATTAGCTCAACACATTAAAAATGTTAGCCTCTCTAGGCCTACATCCTCTCAAATATGTGCATTTAGCATTATGTATGTGCGTCACAGTGAGTGCACGCTATGGAATAGAATTGCTTTAAAGCATTGGGTTTTCTATGGCACAACACCGTCACGATGGCCAGTCCCATGGACTCCCAAACAAATTAATTTGAAATACAATGCACCCGGGGACACACACAGTACCATACACACACGTAACAAATATACATAAATACAGATAGGCTTACACACACAATCATGTTTGCATTATGCACTCCATCCCTGATAGATGAATTAGTCACAGGCTCTTCCCATTGCCTGATATGGATCGGGATATGCCTGCCTGCACGGCCAGGCACAGCTCCAACACCGTCATTCTATTTGCCGATGACACAACAGTGGTAGGCCCGATCACCGATAACGACGAGACAGCATATAGGGAGGAGGTCAGAGACCTGGCCGTGTGGTGCCAGGACAACAACCTCTCCCTCAACGGGTTCGAGACAAAGGAGATGATTGTGGACTACAGGAAAAAGAGGACCGAGGACGCTCCCATTCTCATCGATGGGACTGCAGTGGAGCAGGTTGAGAGCTTCAAGTTCCTCGGTGTCCACATCACCAACAAACTAATATGGTCCAAGCACACTAAGACAGTCGTGAAGCGGGCAAGACAAAACCTATAACCCCACAGGAGACTGAAAAGATTTGGCATGGGTCATCTGTTCCCCAAAAAGTTCTACAGTTGCAACATCGAGAGCATCCTGACTGGGTGTATCACTGCCTGGTATGGCAACTGCTCGGCCTCTGACTGCACGGCACTACAGAGGGTAGTGCGAACGGCCCAGTACATCACTGGGGCCAAGATTCCTGCCATCCATTACCTCTACCTACACAAGGCGGTGTCAGACTCCAGCCACCCTAGTCGTAGACTGTTCTCTCTGCTACCGCACTACCCCCCCACTGCTACTCTCTGTTGTAATCTATGCATAGTCACTTTAATAACTCTACCTGCATGTACATACTCCCTCAAGTAACCGGTGCCCCCGCACATTGACTCTGTACCGGCACCCCCCTGTATATATTGTTATTTATTTTACTGCTGCTCTTTAATTACTTGTTAATTTTATTCATATCTTATCCATCTCTTATTCTTATCCATTTTTTTTTTTTTGAAAACTGCACTTTTGGTTAGGGGCTCGTAAGTAAGCATTTCACTGTAAGGTCTACTCCACCTGTTGTATTCGGCGCATGTGACTAATACAATTTGACTTACAGAGTGTAGACTGACCCAGCATCAGTTGTTACAAAACCCCCTCCAGTACCTTTACTCCCTCAAATACCAAGCAAGTAAAATGGAGGAATGCTGCGAAAAATGAAAAGGTACTGTGAATAATACAGAAGTGTATGTGACTGGGACAGGTAGTATAACAGGGTCTGGAGGGCTTTTATTGCTGAAGTATATATACTGTACTCTAGTGGAGTCAGTGTTTGAAGCTGTTATAATGCTAAACGCCATACTGTATTGTACAGGCAAAAGCTGGATAGGTCCATTGTAAATATAAACCCAAAGTAAACCACAGAGCATTACCACATGCACGTACATCCTTCGAAAAACGATGTTGGTTTTAATACTTGTGCTGTGGCTCTTACAGTGTGGTATTGTTGGCTCTTTGTATGGAGCTTTGAATAGAACGCAAAAGTGACAGGGATATTTAAATATATATTTACATTTTATATTCATAGTATATATTTAGACTTTAGGTTGAGGGTTTTTCCCCCATTGGTCCTTCCTTGGAATTCATCTTCGATGTAGCAGTGTTTATATCGCAGTACTAGAGGCGTCCCTACAGACCCTGGTTCGATCACGGGCTGTATCACAACCGGCAGTAATCGGGAGTCCCATAGAGCGGCGCACATTGGCCCAGTGTCTTCTTGGTTAGGGTTTGCATAGTTAAAGAAAGGTGAAGTATATAAAATAAAAAATATATTTCAACTAAATATTCAATGAGGCAAAGTGACAAGAGAGGTGGAAAACACCATCCAAAGTGCTAATTTACATTTACCCAAATACCACAGATGGTGGTGTTAATACTGGACACTTAACCTGGATAGCGTGCACAATATCAGTCTACCTTTAACAGCAACACTGCTGGGACATCATGGGTAACCAGAATCAGATGAGGGTGGAGGAACTGGGGATCTACTCTACTCTGTGGAAGATTAGTGGGTAGCCAGATACACTATATACACAAATGTATGTGGACACGCCTTCAAATTAGCGGATTTGGCTATTTCAGCCACACCCATTGCTGATAGGTGTATAAAATTGAGCACACAGCCATGCAATTCACATAGACAAACATTAGTAGTAAAATGGTCTTACTGAAGAGCTCAGTGACTTTCAACATGGCACCGTCAAAGGATGCCACCTTTCCATCAAGTCAGTTCCTCAAATTTTTGCCCTGCTAGAGCTTCCCCGGACAACTGTAAGTGCTATTATTATGAAGTGGAAACGTCTAGGGGCAACAACGGCTCAGTCGTGAAGTGCTAGGCCACACAAGCTCACAGAACGGGACTGTCGAGTGCTGAACCACATAAAGATAGTCTGTCGTTGGTTGCAACACTCACTACCAAGTTCCAAACTGCCTCTGGTAGCAACGTCAGCACAAGAACTGTTTGTCTGGAGCTTCATGAAATGGGTTTCCATGGCCAAGCAGCCGTACACAAGCCTAAGATCACCATGCACAATGCCAAGCGTAGATTGGAGTGGTGTAAAGCTTGTGTCATTGGACTCCGTAGCAGTGGAAAAGTGTTCTTTGGAGTGATGAATCACACTTCACCATCTGGCAGTTTGACTGACAAATCTGGGTTTGGCAGATGTCAGGAGAACACTATCTGCCCGAATGCATAGTCCCAACTGTACATTTTTGGTGGAGGTGGAATAATTGTCTGAGGCTGTTTTTCATGGTTCGGGCAAGGCCCCTTAGTTCCAATGACGGCTACAGCATAAATGATACGGTGCTTCTAACTTCGTGGTAACAGTTTGGAAAAGTCCCTTTCCTGTTTCGGTAGATGTCCTAAAAAATAGATGTTCTAAAATGACTGGTGTCGTGGACAAAGTAGATGTCCTAACCGACTTGCCAAAACTATAGTTTGTCAACAAGAAATGTGTGGAGTGGTTGAAAAACGAGTTTTAATGACTCCAACCTAAGTGTATGTAAACTTCCGACTTCAACTGTATATGACGTGGGACAGGAAGTGTACTGGGCTATTTATAGCACCCCCTCTGTTTATATCCCCCTGGCTGCTCTCTCACTGCTGCTGCCTCCCGCCAGGCTCCGCATGTACACATCACAGATAATAGACTACCTCCTGCTATGCCTCACAGATAGAGCGGGAGAGAGTGTGTGTGCACCAGTGAGAGAGAACGGGTGGGGAGAGGAAGAGAAAGACAGAAAGACCTCTCCCTCCTAGACCATAGACCAGGGCATCTCCAACCCTGTACTGGAGTGCTTACCGTCCTGTTGGTTTTTCACTCCAACCCTAATATAGCGTAGCTCATTCTAATAATTAGCCTGTTGTCAAGCTGAATCAAGTTAGTTACAACTGGGGTTGGAGTGAAAACCAATAGGAGGGTAGCTCTCCGTGCATGCTGGGTTGAGGCACAAGCCCACCAGCTCATCAACCCAGTCCGAGCCGGGTAACCACCTGTTCCTTTAGATTACTGAGGCGTGCTCCAATGAGGCCGGTATCATGGCGCCATCATCCAGGTCAATGTGCCTGGGTTAGGGATGGGCACCAGGCCAAGTGTTGTGCCCCCACTGCTCCGGCTCCTGATCGATCTGGACATCGTGGTCTGTTAAATGCATTAATACAGCAGGGGTGAATGTAAATGAGATCGACAGTACCAGATTCTAACAAAGCACCATGTCTCAAACCAAGCTGCATCAAGACTAGCTGCATCTAGGGGGACTACCTGTGTGGCCAGTGACACGTGTAATAACAGCTACATTTGTACTGTAAATGTTATGGCTTTGTTATGGCCCTCAGTCGAGTGATGTTATTCGAACGGAGGGAGATTTGAATGGGTCTTGTTAAGCCTGCTGCTGTGATACATTGCACATGCCTATAGCCTTAGGATTGACCCGATCACCTAAAGCAGCTGAAAGTGATTAGTTGCCCCATTAAGGTTCCACAAATTCAGGAGTTAAATCACCAAATTAGTTACAAACAAATGTACAATAATCCATTCAAGATACCCTCAGATAGAAGCAGCCTAAACGTGAATCGTATCATAAGTGCACTGAAATGTTTAGGGGAAAACATTTTTTTTTAGTTGTTTCCATGAAGACGCTCCTTTCTAACGTTTCAATATGTCACAAAACGGATTAACCAAAGATGCAGTAAAAAAAAAAAAATTAAGTCACTCACTGTGATAGCTTTCAAACGTCCCTGCAAAGAAGCAGTACAGTGCAGTATGCGAACTGTGCTCAGTGTGAGCCTGAGCCATGTTGACAGTATGGTGTGAGAGAATGGAGTCGAGAGGGAGTGTCAGTATAAAATAAATTAGGTTACAGTGTGTTTACCAGCGAAACTGAGAAACAGAGGACTGTTTTTGTTTCCATTCTGAGTTATGGACCTTAGGCCTCGAGCCCAGCCTTAAGGCACTGTTTGGACAGAAAAACCTCAATTCAACCTGCAAATGAAGTCACTCTGCTGTGAGTCCAATGTTGAGTCAGAATGTCTTACTCTTAGTAATTAGTCGATTATTGACTTTCCTTTCTGCGGAGAAGTTGATGCGACAGCAGAGAAAAACAGTTGAGCTGTTATTCGGTTTTATCCTACATATTTACATGTAAAACATACAAAGGTCAGTAGGAAAAAAATTGCCATGGAGCTCTTGGTCCTCCAGCGTCGCATAGCGCGTGATAATAGGGACTGTCAAGAATGAAGCCTTCATGCTGCTGCCCTCGGTTTGGTAAACACGCCAATGTTATGAGGATAATGGAGCTTACAGCACGACCATAAATGTATACTTTTCCTCCCACTGTAATCAAAAGTAAAATGTCACCATCTTGGCACGTCTGTGGACACATCTCCCTTAGATCCTCTGAGGGCACTTGTCTTGATGATAAATCCCCCTGTGGAGAGGGAGACTTGGAGGTGTCCTCGAAAGCCCCTGGGAAAATGCCTGACCTAGACTGCTATAACTCTCCCAGGCTAGGTCGTCCTCTAGGACAGTGTCAAATAACTAAGCTACCCTTACATAATGGATGTGCAGTGAACTGAAATATTGCCCGAAGGTCAGTTGACAGATATGGAGAGGAATAATTCAGATTGCAGAAATGACGCACCGTAGGCTGATTTCACAAACATAGTGCTCTGTGCTCTACATGTCTCCTCTCTCCATCCCTATATAGGTCTGTCTCCTCTCTCCCTCCCTTGACATAAACATCCATTCATTGAGCTTCAGCACAACACTACAGGGAGGGAGTTACTGGAACAGCCTGGCTAGCTGGCACAGCCTGATGGGAGCTCAGAGAGCACACTATTTCCACAGCCATGTCAACATAGCTAGCATGGCGAATAGCACCGGCTACTGTAATTTATGGAGGGAAATTTCAACTGCTCATCTGTAGCAGAGGGTAACTGAGGTTTCTCACAGACTAGACAGAATGGGCAGACAGACTGGACCAGTGACCCATCGGTCCAGGATAAGAGCAAAAGCCTGGCCTGGTCCATAATCTTTTCCCCTATACTGTGGTGTCACTCAACACAGGACAACAAAGGGCAGGATAATTAACACAGGGCTGAACTCTGATCAATGGCTCAAGGCAGCAGTTTGCACTAAAACAGCACTATCAGTGATGGTTATTGTTCACCACAATTTGATTGTTATCCCCCAACCTCCAGTTCAGTAGTCAGTCAGTATGCCTATACACTGAGTGTGCAAAACATTAGGAACTCCTGCTTTTTCCATGACATAGACTGGCCAGGTGAAAGCTATAATCCCTTATTGATGTCACTTGTTAAATCCACTTGAATCAGTGTAGAGAGAAGAGGTTTTAAGCCTTGAGACAACTGAGACATGGATTGTGTATGTGTGCCATTCAGAGGGTGAATGGGCAAGACAAAAGATTGAAGTGCCTTTGAACGGGGTATGGTAGTAGGTGCCAGACGCACCGGTTTGAGTGTGTCAAGAACTGCAACGCTGCTGGGTTTTTCCTAATTCAACAGTTTCCCGTGTGTATCAAGAATGGTCCACCACCCAAAGGACATCCAGCCAACTTGACACAATTGTGGGACGCATTGGAGTCAACATGGGCCAGCATCCCTGTGGAATGCTTTCGACACCTTGTAGAGTCCATGCCCTGACACATCCAGGGTGTTCTAATGGCAAAAAGGGGTGTAACTCAATATTAGGAAGGTGTTCTTAATGTTATGTACACTCAGTGCATTTATCTGATTTTTTTTAGGTATTTCTATTGGTTGGTTACGTTTACATATCAATAAGGTGTTATGCCATTGGTCATGCTTGCAGATAGGGGGAAATTGTGAACGTCAATTCTTCCCAGCCTGATATTGTTATGCAAGCAGTAGGTCACGTTCTGAAATACTTTATTATATTTTCATATTTACAATGTGTACGAGTTCACTATGTACAGTTGAAGTCAGAAGTTTACATATACTTAGGTTGGAGTCATTAAAACTTGTTTTTCAACCACTCCACAAATTTCTTGTTAACAAACTATAGTTTTGGCAAGTCGGTTAGGACATCTACTTTGTGCATGACACAGGTAATTTTTCCAACAATTGTGCACAGACAGATTATTTCACTTATAATTCACTGTATCACAATTCCAGTGGGTCAGACGTTTACATACACTAAATTGACTGTGCCATTAAACAGCTTGGAAAATTCTAGAAAATTATGTCATGGCTTTAGAAGCATCTGATAGGCTAATTGACATACTTTGTGTCAATTGGAGGTGTACCTGTGGATGTATTTCAAGGCCTACCTTCAAACTCAGTGCCTCCTCGCTTGAAATCATGGGAAAATCAAAAGACATCAGCCAAGACCTCAGGAAAAAAATGGTAGACCTCCACAAGTCTGGTTCATCCTTTGGAACAATTTCCAAACACCTGACGGTACCACGTTCATCTGTACAAACAATAGTACGCAAGTATAAACACCATGGGACCACGCAGCCGTCATATGAACGTTCTTTGATGCGAAAAGTGAAAATCAATCCCGGAACAACAGTAAAGGACCATGTGAAGATGCTGGAGGAAACAGGTACAAAAGTATGTATATCCACAGTAAAACGAGTCCTATATCGACATAACCTGAAAAGCCGCTCAGCAAGGAAGAAGCCACTGCTCTAAAACCGCCATGAAAAAGCCAGACTACAGTTTGCAACTGCACATGGCGACAAAGATTGTACTTTTTGGAGAAATGTCCTCTGGTCTGATGAAACAAAAATAGAACTGTTTGGCCATAATGACCATCATTATGTTTGGAGGAGAAAGGGGAGGCTTGCAAGCCGAAGAACATTGTGAAGCACGGGGGTGGCAGCATCATGTTGTGGGGGTGCTTTGCTGCAGGAAGGACTGGTACACTTCACAAAATAGATGGCATCATGAGGCAGGAAATGTATGTGGATATATTGAAGCAACATCTCAAGACATCAGTCAGGAAGTTAAAGCTTGGTCGCAAATGGGTCTTCCAAATGGACAATTTAAAAAAAATAATATATATATATTTCACCTTTATTTAACCACGTTCATCTGTACAAACAATAGTACGCAAGTATAAACACCATGGGACCACGCAGCCGTCATATGAACGTTCTTTGATGCGAAAAGTGAAAATCAATCCCGGAACAACAGTAAAGGACCATGTGAAGATGCTGGAGGAAACAGGTACAAAAGTATGTATATCCACAGTAAAACAAGTCCTATATCGACATAACCTGAAAAGCCGCTCAGCAAGGAAGAAGCCACTGCTCTAAAACCGCCATGAAAAAGCCAGATTACAGTTTGCAACTGCACATGGGGACAAGGATTGTACTTCTTGGAGAAATGTCCTCTGGTCTGATGAAACAAAAATAGAACTGTTTGACCATCATTATGTTTGGAGGAAAAAGGCGGAGGCTTGCAAGCCGAAGAACACCATCCCTACCGTGAGGCACGGGGGTGGCAGCATCATGTTTTGGGGGTGCTTTGCTGCAGGAGGGACTGGTGCACTTCACAAAATAGATGGCTTCATGAGGCAGGAAAAGTATGTGGATATATTGAAGCAACATCTCAAGACATCGGTCAGGAAGTTAAAGCTTGGTCGCAAATGGGTCTTCCAAATGGACAATGACCCCAAACATACTTCCAAAGTCGTAGCAAAATGGCTTAAGGACAACAATGTCAAGGTACTGGAGTGGCCATCACTAAGCCCTGACCTCAATCCTATAGAAAAGTTGTGGGCAGAACTGAAAAAGCGTGTGCGAGCAAGGAGGCCTACAAACCTGACTCGGTTACACCAGCTCTCTTCGAGGAATGGGTCAAAATTCACCCAACTTATTGTAGGAAGCTTATGGAAGGCTACCCGAACCATTTGACCCAAGTTAACAATTTAAAGGCAATGCTAACAAATACTAATTGAGTGTATGTAAACTTCTGACCCACTGGGAATGTGACGAAATAAATAAAAGCGGAAATAAATCACTCTCTCTACTATTATTCTTAAAATAAAGTGGTAATCCTAACTGACCTAAAACAGGGAATTTTTACAAGGATTAAATGTCAGGAATGTGAAAAACTGAGTTTAAATGTATTTGTCTAAGGTGTATGTAAACTTCCGACTTCAACTGTACATGAACTGATGTGTGTATATATACAGTACCAGTAAAAAGTTTGGACACCTACTCATTCAAGGGTTTTTCTTTATTTTTACTATTTTCTACATTGTAGAATAATAGGGAAGACATCAAAACTATGAAATAACAAATGTAGTAACCAAAAAAGTGTTAAACAAATCAAAATATATTTAAGATATATTAGATTCTTCAAAGTAGCCACCCTTTGCCTTGACAGCTTTGCACACTTTTTGCATTCTCTCAACCAGCTTTATGAGGAATGCTTTTCCAACAGTCTTTAAGGAGTTCCCACATATGCTGAGCACTTGCTGATCGATTTTCCTTCACTCTGCGGTTCAACTCATTAAGGCAATTGGGTTGAGGTTGGCTGATTGGTTGCCAGGTCATCTGATGCAGCACTCCATCACTCTCCTTTTTGGTCAAATAGCCCTTACACAGCCTGGAGGTGTGTTGGGTCATTGTCCTGTTGAAAAACAAATTATAGTTCCACTAAGCGCAAACCAGATGGGATGTCGTATCTCTGCAGAATTTTGTGGTAGCCATGCTGGTTAAGTGTGCCTTGAATTCTAAATAAATCACAGACATTGTCATCAGCAAAGCACCTCCTTCTCCATGCTTCACGGTGGGAACCACACATGCGGAGACACCTACTCTGTGTCTCACCAAGACAGAGGGTTAGAATCAAAAATCTCAAATTTGGACTATTCAGACCAAAGGACAGATTTCCACCGGTAATGTCCTTTGCTCATGTTTCTTGTCCCAAGCAAGTCTCTTATTATTGGTGTCCTTTAGTAGGGGTTTCTTTGCAGCAATTAAACCATGAAGGCCTGATTCACTCAAGTCTCCTCTGAGCATTTACATTTAAAAATATATATATGTTTATTTTAAAGCTTTTATTTAACTAGGCAAGTCAGTTAAGAACAAATTCTTATTTTCAATGACAGCCTAGGAACAGTGGGTTAACTGCCTGTTCAGGGGCAGAACGACAGTTTTGGACCTTGTCAGCTTTGGGGTTTGAACTTGCAACCTTGCGGTTACTAGTCCAACGCTCTAACCACTAGGCTACCCTGCCACCCCATTGATGTTGAGTTGATGTTGAGATGTGTCTGTTACTTGAACTCTGAAGCATTTATTTGGGCTGCAATTTCTAATGAACTTATCCTCTGCAGTAGAGGAAACTCTGGCTCTTCCTATCCTGTGGCGGTCCTCATGTTTCATCATAGCGCTTAATGGTTTTTGCGACTGCACTTGAAGAAACATTCAAAGTTCAAATTTTCCATATTGACTGACCTTCATGTCTTAAAATAATGATGTTTCTCTTTGCTTATTTGAGCCGTTCTTGCCATAATATGGACTTGGTATTTTCCCAAATAGGGCTATCGTCTGTATGCCACCCCTACCATGTCACAACACAACTGATTGGCTCAAACACGTTCAGAAGGAAAGAAATTCCACAAATTAACTTTTAAGAAGACACACCTGTTAATTGAAATGTATTCCTGGTGACTACCTCATGATGCTGGTTGGGAGAATGCCAAGAAGGTGCTGTCATCAAGGTTTATATTTGAAGAATCTCAAATATAAACTACATTTTGATTTGTTAACCAAAATGTGTACTACATGATTCCATATGTGTTATTTCATAGTTTTGATGTCTTCACTATTATTCTACAATCTCGAAAATACTGAAAAATAAAGAAAAACTCTGGAATAAGTAGGTGTGTCCAAACCTTTGACTGTTACTGTATATTGAAGTTTTCCTATGTACCTGTATGCTTGATGAACATAGCCATGGTATCATTACACTGACTCTCTTCTACTCTTTAACAACTACTGTAGGCTGCAGTTCTAAAATACTGATCTTTCCCACCTTTCTCAATGCCCATACAAATGCACAATTAGTCAAAAGAACATTGAGTAATGTACATTTTCCACATGATTACCCTAATTGGATTGGAATCTATCAGCAAGTTATTTCACATCCCTTTGTTACATCTCTTCTACAATAGTATTTTTTCAAGAAATTTCCCCAATGTTGTGTACACTACTCTACAGCTGTTCTAGGTTAGCCTACATTACACGCATACCTTATGGCGTAACCCTAAAATGAGTATCATGAGGTACAACGGTTGCCCTACAGGTCCATTGTGCATGTCTGAGACCAGCCCCTGTCATTCTTGGAAACACCGTCACCAAACATCTGTTGCTGCACATGGATGACAGTTGATTTGTGTCAGATACCACACTTAGCACATACAGAGTCTGGTATTTCCACAGATTACCATGCTCTGAAATGTAAAAAGAACTGCAGAGGCAAAACGAGGAGAGGTGGACCGAGTGATAATGCCCCCTGGTCTGTTGATCAGTGTGGGAAAACAATGCCACTGCAAGTCCAAAGTTGTCTCTATCTGTCTGTCATCGAACCCTACACAGCCAAACTGCTAGGGGCTCCTGGGAAAGGGCACAACAGATCTCTCACCTAATACTGTCCTTACAGAGAAAGCAAGATCTACTTCAGCACAGTACAACCAGATATAGTTTGTTTCCTTTGACTGCAAATGGTTGGCAACCAACTTTACGGTTGGTCTTTTCGTTTTTTTTACTCACTTAATTAATCAAAAACCGATATGGTTTGTGTAGTGCACAAAACCCCTCTGTCTTGACAGGGTGTACAGTTTAAAACTAACCAAACACATTTTTCCTCTGAGTACAGTGTCATTTCATTAAGAGTAAATTAACGTCTTCTTTCAAATATACCACCGTTGAAAAACAGGTCTGTACACGTCTTCTCAACTACAACTCACAAAGAAGAGGCACAATGGAATGTTACGACGGACAATCTCAGCCTTAGACTATGAACCAGTATACGCAACAGCTGTTCTTACTCTGGCTGTACTTCCTAAGCTGTTCTCAGAAAATACATGATAATCAACGTGTATTGTAGAGAACCTCCCAAAACATTCAAGAGTGACAGAGTGAGTGACACCCTTCAAAGAGCACAATCAGACCAGCTTTATCATTTGTCCAAACAAACACTTGTTGTTTTCCCACCACAATGCCTCTGTTCTATCGACAAAACCCTTCTCTGACAGCGTACAGCCTCGTGTGGAAAATCAAACAGCAGATTACACTGTACACTACTGCTACACTATATCCACACCAACTGAAGCCCTCAGGGGACAAAAAGATACAGCACTGCATTAGAACGAGTGTCAGCAATAACACCATCATATTTGGCAAGACCACAGCATACACAAGTAAATGAAATAGTAGAGTCAAAATCAAAATACAACCTGATGGAAGCAGGTCAATAACCATCCATGCCTTTCCCCAGCTTGTCTGTCTAACTTTTAGTCCATGTGTGGCCCGAGAGAGAGAGAGAGAGAGAGAGAGCAACAGAGTGGTTCATGTGGAGGGAGAATGTGTGTCACAGCCAGGCAGCAGAGGCAGACTTGTTGGAGGGGGAGTGTCAGAGGCGGACGGACGGACGGGGTGAACGGTTACACTAAAATAACTCTGGTAATAGAGTTCACAGTTCCTTTATGAGCCGTTTACTTGAGTGTTAATGCTCTCTCATACATACGTAAACTGAATGCACAGACACACACAGGTTTTAATGTTGCCATTAACTGCCTTTAAAAAGCAACGAATACCTTT
The DNA here is from genome assembly GCF_023373465.1 of Oncorhynchus keta. Lineage (NCBI taxonomy): Eukaryota > Metazoa > Chordata > Actinopteri > Salmoniformes > Salmonidae > Oncorhynchus > Oncorhynchus keta. The sequence continues at coordinate 60,125,911 of NC_068422.1, forward strand.
GAAAACAGCCTGTGGCAACGATGAGTCAGAAACAGTTATTCTAGCGACAAAATTGATTACAAAGTGTAAATAGGATAATTTGTCATAAAGTCTCATCTAAAACTGACTTTGGAGAATCTGTGCGTCACAACGGGTAAATGAAGGTTGGGTTTTGATTTCATGATGTTCAATTGACCACTAACATGGGGTGAACAGCTGCAGTGATTGCTCTCTATCCAATAGCTATGACAGTGAGACATTGTTTACATAAGACAACACATCACAATCTTGAGAAATACTGCACCAAACACCTTAGTTAATACAGCTAATTGGCTTGTTTAGTGCCTCTTTAACACACTGTATTAGCTGGCACATGCAAGACTATAGCTGTGTTCGAATACTCATACTAACCATACTACTTGTGACGTGAATGTAGTATATAGTATGCTTATTGGTCATAGTATGGATATAGTTAGTATGCCAAAAGCTCCAGGATGTCGTACTAAATTCGCCAAAATACTTAGTATACACGCAGAGGACACCATTTACGTACTTTTAGGGCCCATAATGCAATTCTTCAGAAAATGGGCATGGCTTCACAACGTTTTCAGATTAGAAGAAAATGGTAGAATATATGCAGCCGAAGTCCGACGAGAGTGAATACAAATGAATTGAACTAACTGATGACAAATGTTACGAAAATGTTGAGAAAGCAATGTAATATAGTAATGACTTTTCAAATAAGTAAAGTTACACCTTATGTTGGCTGACAATTTGAACTACAAGAGATAAAGATGCTCAAAGCTGACCCATTTTGCATACCCCACCATACCATCAGACAACCATATCCTCATCACTTGAAAAGAAAAATGATTGAGATTGATTAAATTTACAAGCTTACATACAGGGTTGTCAAACTACTTTATAATTTCCGAAAAAACAAAGGTTAGTGATAGCACAAATTTTAATTTTTTAACTTATATTATCAAAAAAAAAGAAGATTTGAAAATCAGATTTTTAAAATATTCACATATGTTGTAGCTTAGACCTTGTTTAACATCATCTTAGGTTTTTGTGTTGTGACCGCCATCAGTTGAGACACAACATGCTCTTGAATACAGGGTGGGAGTCATGTTTTGGCTGAGAAATTTACTAAAATAAATAAATAATATGCCATTTAGCAGACGCTTTTATCCAAAGCGACTTACAGTCATGTGTGCATACATTCTACGTATGGGTGGTCCCGGGAATCGAACCCACTACCCTGGCGTTACAAGCGCCATGCTCTACCAACTGAGCTACAGAAGGACCAAAATGGGAATACAATTTTAAATTTAAACTTTCAAATGGTACCACCAGACTGGACCAGTGACCCTTTGATCCGGGATCAGATCAGAAGCTGTGCCTGGTCCATAATCCTTTGCCCTATACAAATGGTACCACCAAGAGATGTTTTAAAATATACCGTCAATCCTCCATAGGAAACCTATTGAAATCATAGAAATATAGAAAATATAATAGACATGACCATTTAAGTTGACATTCAACAGTGGGTGGATCGGCGGTCATCTTTGTGGTAGTAAATATAAGTTACAATTTAAATCCAATTAAAATGTCGACTTTGTTGTCCTTAAGCCATTTTTCCACAACTTTGTAAGTACGCTTGGGGTCATTGTCCACTTGGAAGACCCATTTGCGACCAAGCTTTAACTTCCTGACTGATGTCTTGAGATATTGCTTCAATATATCCACGTAAATTTCCTGCCTCGTTATGCCATCTATTTTGTGAAGTGCAGCAGTCCCTCCTGCAGCAAAGCACCACCATAACATGATTCTGCCACCTCCATGCTTCACGGTTGGGATGGTGATCTTCGGCTTACAAGCCTCCCTATTTTTCCTCCAAACATAACAATGGTCAATATGAACACACAGTTCTATTTCTGTTTCATCAGAACAGAGGACAATTCTCCTAAAAGTACAATCTTTGTCCTCATGTACAGTTGCAAACCGTCTGGCTTTTTTATGGTGGTTTTGGAGCAGTGGCTTCTTCCTTGCTGAGCGGCCTTTCAGGTTATGTCGATAAAGGACTCATTTAACTGTGGATATAGATACTTTTGTACCTGTTTCCTCCAGCATCTTCACATGGTCCTTTGCTGTTGTTCTGGGATTGATTTCTAGTAGACAGTACGTGTCTCCTTCCTGAGCGGTATGACGGCTGCGTGGACCCATGGTGTTTATACTTGCTTACTATTGTTTGTACAGATGAACGTGGTACCTTCAGGTATTTGGAAATTGCTCCCAAGGATGAACCAGACTTGTGGAGGTCTACAATTTTTCTGAGGTCTTGGCTGATTTATTTAGACTTTGTCAAGCAAAGAGGCACTGAGTTTGAAGGTAGGCCTTGAAATACATCCACAGGTACACCTCCAATTGACTCAAATGATGTCAATTAGCCTATCAGAAGCTTCTAAAGCCAAGACATACAGTGGGGCAGAAAAGTATTTAGTCACCCACCAATTGTGCAAGTTCTCCCACTTAAAAAGATGAGAGAGGTAATTTTCATCAAAGGTACACTTCAACTATGACAGACAAAATTAGAAGAAAAAAATCCAGAAAATCACATTGTAGGATTTTTAATGAATTTATTTGCAAATTATGGTGGAAAATAGTATTTGGTCACCTACTAACAAGCAAGATTTCTGGCTCTCACAGACCTGTAACTTCTTCTTTAAGAGGCTCCTCTGTCCTCCACTCGTTCCCTTTATTAATGGCACCTGTTTGAACTTGTTATCAGTACAAAAGACACCTGTCCACAACCTCAAACAGTCACACTCCAAACTCCACTATGGCCAAGACCAAAGAGCTTTCAAAGGATACCAGAAACAAAATTGTAGACCTGCATCAGGCTGGGAAGACTGAATCTGCAATATGTAAGCAGCTTGGTTTGAAGAAATCAACTGTGGGAGCAATTATTAGGAAATGGAAGACATACAAGACCACTGATAATCTCCCTCGATATGTGGCTCCACGCAAGATCTCACCCCGTGGGGTCAAAATGATCACAAGAACGGTGAGCAAAAATCCCAGAACCACACGGGGGGACCTAGTGAATGACCTGCAGAAGCCTGGGTCCAAAGTAACAAAGCCTACCATCAGTAACACACTACGCCGCCAGGGACTCAAATCCTGCAGTGCCAGACGTGTCCCCCTGCTTACGCCAGTACATGTCCAGGCCCATCTGAAGTTTGCTAGAGAGCATTTGGATGATCCAGAAGAAGATTGGGAAAATGTCATATGGTCAGATGAAACCAAAATATAACTTTTTGGTAAAAACTCAACTCGTCGTGTTTGGAGGACAAAGAATGCTGAGTTGCATCCAAAGAACACCATACCTACTGTGAAGCATGGGGATGGATACATCATGCTTTGGGCCTGTTTTTCTGCAAAGGGACCAGGATGACTGATCCGTGTAAAGGAAAGAATGAATGGGGCCATGTATCGTGAGATTTTGAGTGAAAACCTCCTTCCATCAGCAAGAGCATTGAAGATGAAACGTGGCTGGGTCTTTCAGCATGACAATGATCCCAAACACATCGCCCAGGCAACGAAGGAGTGGCAACGTAAGAAGCATTTCAAGGTCCTGGAGTGGCCTAGCCAGTCTCCAGATCTCAACCCCATTGAAGATCTTTGGAGGGAGTTGAAAGTCCGTGTTGCCCAGCAACAGCCCCAAAACATCACTGCTCTAGAGGAGATCTGCATGGAGGAATGGGCCAAAATACCAGCAATAGTGTGTGAAAACCTTGTGAAGACTTACAGAAAACGTCTGACCTCTGTCATTGCCAACAAAGGGTATATAACAAAGTATTGAGATAAACTTTTGTTATTGACCAAATACTTATTTTCCATCATAATTTGCAAATAAATTAATTGAACATCCTACAATGTGATTTTCTGGATTTTTTTTGTGAGTTGGTGGTGACCTAACATAATCGTTTGTGGTGCTTTCGCTGTAAAGCATTTTTTAAATCAGACACTGTGGCTGGATTAACGAGAATTTTATCTATAAAATGGTGTAAAATACTTGTATGCTTGAGGAGTTTTAATTATGAGAGGTTTGTTCTTTTGAATTTGGCGCCCTGCACTTTCACTGGCTGTTGGCGAGGTGGGACGCTACTCTCCCACATATCCCAGAGAGGTTAAACACTGAGCTGTAGTCTATGAACAGCATTCTTACAGTTATTTCCCCTCTTCTCCAGGTGGAAGAGGGCAGTGTGAAATGCAATTGAGATTGCGTCATCTGTGGATCTGTTGGGGTGCTATGTGAATGAGATTGAGTCTAGGGTGTCTGAGATGATGGTGTTGATGTGTGTCATTACCAGCCTTTCAAAGCACTTTAGAATTACAGATGTGAGTGAGACGGGGCAAATCATTTAGGCAGGTTAACTTGGAGCTCTTGGGAACAGGGACAATGGTGTTCAGATTGAAACATGTTGAAATTACAGACTGGGACAAGGATAGATTGAAAATATCTGTTTAGACGCTTGCCAGCTGGTCTGCGCATGCTTTGAGAACACGCCCTGGTATTCAGTCTGATCGTTAACCTGTTCAAACGTTTTTCTCACATCGGTCACGAGGAGCGAGATCACTCAACCAACTCGTGTCTCAGCTCCGGTAAACTGACACTCAGTCTCATACGCCTGCTCTGTGCGACCAGAGCTGGTATGGCTGATGAGTAAGACCGTACAACAGTGTAGCGCCGTGTGGGCTGACCACACTCACACTGACTGCACCCTTGACAGCCCTGATTCTGACAGCCAGGAAGGACGTTCAGCCTCCACTGCTTTAGAGCACAAGGCCACAAACAGCTGAACTGAAACACCTTCTCCATATCAAACACGGCTCGGCTGCACTGTGGGCGAATGGAGGAATACATACTCTACTATGCTGTATTGAGTTCATTTACTGGAAATCAAAAGTGATCGTTTCATGTCCTATTGCATGCCCTCTTCCTGTAACCTTTAGTGAAAGGCTTGTTGAAGCTGACACCTGCATTGCTGTGGTGTGGTGTGCACTGTGCTAAATAAGGAGAAGCTAGGAAGATACTGTCACTAATATAAGTCATAAGATTGAACAAAATTAAACTGAGATATCCAGGTGTCTTGTGTTCTCACACAGGAAGAAACAGTGGTAGCAGTGCAATATTAAGGATGAGGACTTTTAGTCATTTAGCAAACACTCTTATCCAGATCGGCTTACAGTTAGTGCATTCCTCCAGTTAGTGCACAACTCCACCACTTTTCAATCTCATTTTCATTACTCCAGCACAATTCCACGGTCTACATTTGTAGAAACAGCGCATTTCTACATTTTGTAGAAAATATATATACATTTCTAAAGTTATACACGATGACATGGTGTCATGGGGATCAAGAAAATACCCTCCCTCTGTCTAGAAACTTGTTGCAGGTTTTGAAAATCACTGTTTAAAAAAAAACTTTTAATCCTACCCTGTTATGTCACAGAGAAGCATTTTTTAGGACTTTTCTTCTCGTGTTTTTAACCACAGATCATAGAAACGTGCCGTTTTCACATATGTAGACACTGGTATGGTGTTGGAGATGATGAATACGAGGTTGAAAAGCGGCCAAACTATCCTTTACGGTAGCAAGGTGAGACACCACATATCATAGCTACTTTATTCAGGAAAAATTACTAATCAGCAAAGTCACTGCTAGTAAGAAAAGACAAGTGCGAGTGTTGGTGCAAGAAATAACCACTGTGTTGCTTACACACCTATCTGGTCATTTCAGATTGGTCAACATTGAACAGATAGGATATAGGTTTTTTTCATCATAGAATTACAAGTATAGGGTCTCATAACAAGAAAGTACAGTCTCTGGACAGAACTGTTGGCTGGAGGTTGATTGAATCGTTGTCGAGTCTGGCTTATTCCTCTTGAAGATGCAGCTGCAGAGTATGGAGGCGATGCACTGACTGAATTCAGCCAAAAGACCCAGCTGGTGTTTGGGGATATTCGGTATCAAGTAAAGGGCAACCACGAAGACACTGGTGAGCGGTAGGATACCAGCCAGGATGAAGAATATTCCAATGATGAACATCACCTTGGCCCAGGACCAGTTACTCTTGATGCAGTTGGTGCACTTGGACCAAAGATGGCCCCCCATCGATTCCAGGATGGTTGATATGTAGGTGATCATCACCAGGGCCCATATGACCCCACTGGAGGGTCCATGAGAAACAACAAAATAGATGGCATAGGACATTAGGGAGACTGTCATCATTCTGGTAGATGATGGTGTGGCGTACAAGCTAGTGGCGTACAAGCTGGACAGTAAAAAAATTGATGGGGTTGGGATTTGGGCTAAATCAATTGATGCTGATGTAATTGTGTTTTTTGAAATCTGGCTCAGCAAGTCTGTTTTTGATAAGGATATTTGTATAAGTGGTTACAATGTTTATCGCACTGATCTAGTCAAGAAATGTGGGGGTGTGGCTATATATGTAAAAACTAAATTCCCTGTAAGTGTGGCAAAGTCTGAAACTATTTGTAAACAGTTGTAATTTCTTGCTTTGAATATTGAGGTTTCAAATGGTCTCTCTATAACTGTGATTGGCTGTTATAGACCCCCCTCTGCTCTCGGTGATGCATTTTCTTCTTTGACGCACCTCATGTCTAAACTTCTTTACAGTGAAATGATCTCAACTGGTGTTGGTTAAAACCGGTGTCTGATGATTTTAAAATGTTTTGTAATTCTATGAATCTTACCCAGTTGATTAACTCACGCCCAAATCTTAAATGCCTAGATAAATCTACCCTGATTGATTTGATATGGACAAATGTTCCACATCAGTATTCTGCGGTTGGTGTTTTTTGTAATGATTTAAGTGACCATTGTGCTGTTGTTGCTGTTAGAAATACTAAGGTTCCTAAGACCATCCCACGTTTTATTCGTAAGTGAAATTTGAAGTGTTTTAATGAGCAGGCTTTCTTTCTTTCATTATTTGTTTTATTTTGACTGGAGCAAGATTGAGTTTATTCCTGATGTGGAAACTGTCTGGAAATTCTTTCATGTTTTTTTTCCAAATAGTAAACAAACATGCCCCATTCTGCAGGTTCAGGGTTAAAGGGTAGGATAATCCATGGGTGTCTTCTGAGCTGTCTTGTATTATTCACAACCGTAATCTAGCCTGGGCTAAAGCAAGGAAATCATGTTCTGATGCTGATTGGCTTATTTTTAGGCAGTTACGAAACAAGTGTTCTTTTCTTCTCAGGAAGGCCAAGTCTGAATATTTTATGTCTGTTACCACGGATAACCTGAATGACCCTAGAAGGTTTTGGAAGGCTATGTCACGGTCTTCCTCCTCTTCATCTGAAGAGGAGAGGCGAGAAGGATCGGAGGACCAATATGCGGTGTGGTTTGTGTTCATCTTGAATTTTAATAGAGAAAACACTGAACACTGAAACACACCATACAAAAACAATAAAGACCGTGAACCTAATGAGAACTGTCCTGACACAAGCAATCAACATAGACAATCACCCACAAACAAACAGTGAAACCCAGGCTACCTAAGTATGATTCTCAATCAGAGACAACTAATGACACCTGCCTCTGATTGAGAACCATACTAGGCCGAAACATACAAATCCCCAAATCATAGAAAAACAAACAGACTCCCCACCCCAACTCACGCCCTGACCATACTAAATAAATACAAAACAAAGGAAATAAAGGTCAGAACGTGTCAGGCTATTAAGTCTCTGTCTGGTAACAGTAATGTTAATGAATTACCGTCATGTGTTTTGAAGGACTCTGTTGCTGTATATGACAAAACTGAAATGCTGAATTGTTTCAATGAGCACTTTGTATCATCTGGTAGGCTGTTTGAGTCAGTGTCCTCCGTCTCTGTACAACCCTGTGGATGAACCAGTGAGAGCTGGTCAAACTTTTAGCTTTTTGCCATTCTCAGTGCAGCAGGTACATACAGCCCTGAAATCCTTAGATCAGAGAAAGCCTGCAGGTCCTGATCTTTTGGATCCCTGCTTTTTAAATCTGCCAGCTGATTTCATAGCTGAACCACTGTTCAATCTAACCCTGGAATGTAATGAAATTCAGAAAATCTGGAAATCAGCATTTGTCCTACAACTTTTAAAAGGGGGATATCCAACTCTTTTAATAATAAATAATTATAGGCCAATCTCAAAGCTGTCACCCCTGGTGAAAATACTTGAAACCCTTGTGAGTGAACAGCGAAAATAGTTTTTATTTACTAACTCTATTTTATCAATGTACCAATCAGGCTTCAGGAAGAAGCATAGCACAATTACAGCATCCATGAAGGTTTTAAATGATTTCACTGAAGCCCTTGACAAAAAACAGCACTGTGTCTCACTTTTTATTGATCTAAGGCTTTTGATACAGTCGATCATGCTATACTAAGGCAGAAATTGTCGAGTGTAGGTCTCTCAGAGCATGCAGTTGCATGGTGTGCTAACTATCTGTCTGATAGAACTCAGTGCACTCAATTCGATGGGCTTATGTCTGTTAACTTCTCTAGGGTAGGGGGCAGTATTTGAAATTTTGGATGAAAAGCATGCCCAAATTAAACGGCCTGATACTCGGGCCCAGAAGATATGATATGCATATAAAACACTCTAAAGTTTCCAAAACTGTTAAAATAGTGTCTGTGAGTATAACAGAACTGATTTAGCAGGCGAAAACCTGAGAAAAAGTAGTTTTTTTTATGGTTTTGTAGTTTTCTATTCAATGCCATGACAGTATCCATTGACTTAGGACTCAATTTGCAGTTCCTATGCCTTCCACTAGATGTCAACAGTCTTTAGAAATTGTTTCAGGCTTGTATTCTTATAAATGAGGGAGTAAGACCAGTCGGAACAAGTGGACCCTACCGTGTCGCAGAGCTTTTCCGTGCGCATGTGCATTTCTTGTTTACCTTTTATATTGATGACGTGATTGTCCTGTTGAAATATTATAGATCATTTAGGCAAAAAAACAACCTGATTGAATATAAACATTTTTTGACATGTTTCTTTGAACTTTGCGGATACAATTTGGATTTTTTGTCTGATTGTTTTCGACTGCGTTTGAGCCTATGGATTACTAAAGAAAAGGTTTTTGGATATAAAGAGACTTCATCGAACAAAAGGAACATTTATTAAGTTAATGAATGTCTTCTGATTGCCACCATATGAAGATCATCAAAGGTAAGGGATTAATTTTATCTCTATTTCTGAGTTTAGTAACGCTTCTGCTTGGCTGGTTACTGTTTGTAATAATTTGTCAACTGGGCTATGTTCTGGGCTAGGTAGGTTCTGGTCTAGGTACGCTTTCGCCGAAAAGACACTGTGGTTGGTTTAACAAGAAGTTAATCTTTAAACCTATGTAAAATATGTTTTGTTTTCTGAATTTTTATAATGAGCATGTCTGTAATTGAATTTGGCGCTCTGCAATCTCACTGGATGTTGGCCAGATGGGACGCTAGTGTCCCACGTACCCTAGAGAGGTTAAATTGTCTGTCTTCAATGGTGTGTCCCACTATTTATATAAATGATTTAGACAAAAATGTCCAAAATACGAAACTTCATTTTTCTGCTGATGATACTGTTGTGCCTCGTCTTTTACAAAAGCTTTCCAGAATTAGCTTTTTATACTATTCAACATTCCTTGTGTCAATTGAAGCTTATCCTCAATACTGATAAAACTAAACTAATGGTGTTTTCTATAGCAAGAAATAGACATCTGAACCTTTCACCTATTACTACCCGTCAGGGCAAGGAGATTGAGGTTGTAACCTCATATAAATATCTTGGAATTTTAATTTATGACAGCCTCTCTTTTAAATGACATATTCAACAACTTTCAAAAAAATTGAAGTTGAAATTGGGATTTTATTATAGGAATAAGGCCTGTTTTTCTTTTGAAGCCAGAAGGAGGCTAGTATCAGCTACATTTATGCCTTTACTAGACTATGGGGATATTTTAAATATGAATGGTTCCGCTCAGTGTTTGAGATCAATTGACACCCTTTACCGTGGCGCTTTGAGATTTATTTTAAACTGCAAAACCGTTACGCACCACTGCACTTTGTATACCAGGGTTGGCTGGCCTTCTCTAGACACTCGTAGGCTCAGGCACTGATATACTTTTATTTGGGCATTTTTATTGTTCAGAAATGTGGTGGGTACGCTCTTCGTTCGCTGGACTATATCCTGCTAACTGTTCAAAATGTCCGAACTGAATTTGGTAAAAGGGCTTTTATGTACTCTGCGCCATCGTCTTGGAACGCCTTAAAATACTTTTAAACTGGAAGAACTTGTCCCGATTGGTATTTTTTAAATCACAGATGAATGATCTTGAGACTGATTCCCTGACCTGTCAATGATTTTAATTAGCTGTTTTTGATTTTGTTATACTCTTGTGAATTCTATGGTTTTTACTAGATTACTTGTAGTTTTTCATGTTGTTTGTCTGTCATTTTTGTAATGACTTAGTGCTGCCTATCTTGAAAAATAGATTTTAAATCTCAAAGAGACCTTCCTGGTTAAATTCAAATTAAAAACACATATTACTGAGTAACACTCTCCATATTTTCAAGCACAATGGTGGCTGGATCATGTTATGGGTATGCTTGTAATCATTAAGAACAGGGGAGTTTTTCAGGATAAAAAAGAAATGGAATGGAGCCAAGGACAGGCAAAATCCTAGAGGAAAACCTGCTTCAGTCTGCTTTCCACCATACTCACAGTTGAAGTGTACCTATGATCAAAATTACAGACCTCTACATGCTTTGTAAGTAGGAATAGCTGCAAAGTCGGCAGTGTATCAAATACTTGTTCTCCCCACTGTATATATATATATTTAATCCATTCTGAATTCAAGCTGCAACACAACAAAACGTAGAAGAGTCAAGGAGTATGAATACTTTCTGAAGGCACTGTAACTCTAGGAGCTCCAGTCTTCACAAAGTTCCATAACAACATCCTCGTCCAAATGCTCTCACCTTCCGATTCTTCTGTAACTGGAGATCAGAGTCTTTCAGAAGCCCACTATGTCCGATCGATGCTGTGATGTCACTTAAATATGTTGTCATGGAAACACGAAACCAGTCCCCTATCCACCTGCAGTTTGCAATTTGCTGAAATGCGTATCCAGGGTCTAATATATGTTTTAGGCCATAACCTTCTTAATGGAAGGAGTGGAGAGAGGTAGTGAGTCACTCACAGCAGCACAGGCGGCCTTGAACACGGAGGAGGAACAGACTTGGTGACCCCAGGTCTGTATAGAGTGTGATGGAGGCTGGCGTAGGTAGGCATGACTCACCACACAAACAAGCTACCACCGAGGCCTGGGTAGACGGGGTGGGGGAGGGAGGGAGGGTGTTGCCGATGTACTGTAGGCAGATATCCCAATAATTATAAAGAACCATTATTGTTGTACTGTGTGTTGTTTTTTAAAACTGGAAAATAAAATCAATCAACCAACCCTGCATAGTGCATACCAAGTCATTCATTTTTATATGCCTTTTTGCACATTCACATGTAGATGCCGTTCTATGTGGTCCATCAATTTTAAACTTCAAAGCAAGGCTTAGTTCTGCGTTTTCAATGTAGCCAACGTTAGCCTAAACTCTGTCTCTACCTCTCTGCTACAGTCCCTCCAGCCTCAGAGAGCGATCGAGAGAGAAAAGGGTGATGCCAGGCCTGCCCTTTCAGAGTGAGCTCTGATTGGATTGAAGATCTAACCTGACTCCCACTGCTACAAGGGAGAGTGATTACACGCACCAGCTGTGACAGTGCCCTGGCCCAGGGCTTTGATTAGTAACAGAGGCTTGTAACAGTTCCTACTACCAGAAAGATGTCCACTCTGCAAGGGGTCAAAATCATATCTCAGAGGGGTGTGGGGGGGCATAGAAACAGCTGTGAGAAAACAAAGAGGATATTTACTGCCAGACAGCACCTAGACTAGAGTAATAATTGATTGGGCATTTCCTTAACACTAGCCTCATAACACTGTAGCAATAGCAAAAATATCCTTTAAGACTCAAAGACAACATAACTAAATGGACTGTCTGCAGCATTATAAAAATGCAAAAACTAAAAACAACTATTTGGTCAATAACAAGAGGCGTTAATATGTGGACATTGCATTCCAACCTAACAACAGCTTATCAATACGTCACATGATATACATGTAAAAACTTTCCCAGGTGGGAACAGCATTGTATGCTATGAGGAAAAGAAGAAACCAATGTTCCTCATGGCAGGGGAAGCACCCAACAGAAACTATTAAAGTTGACTTTTCATGATGTTTTATAGGAGGAAGTATCGGTTGTTTACTGCACTGCAGTCTGTCTGCAGAAATATCCAGCATTCAAAGTTATGACTGATCCGCCTGCTGTAAGTCCTGGAAAATGTTTTTGGTCTGCTTTACACAGTCTTGGTGTTGTGTTGGTTTAACTTCTTCGAGATAGGGGGCGCTCTTTTAATTTTTGGATAAAAAAGGTTCCCGTTTTAAACAAGATATTTTGTCACGAAAGGATGCTCGACTATGCATGTAATTGACAGCTTTGGAAAGAAAAAACTCTGATGTTTCCAAAACTGCAAAGATATTATCTGTGAGTGCCCCAGAACTAATGCTACAGGCGAAACCAAGATTAAATTTCATACAGGAAATGCCCCAGATTCTGAAGGCGCTGTGTTCCAATGTCTCCTTATATGGCTCTGAATGCGCCGGGAATGAGCCTGCACTTTCTGTCATTTCGCCAAGGTGTCTGCAGCATTGTGACGTATTTGTAGGCATATCATTGGAAATTGACCATAAGAGACTACATTTACCAGGTGTCCGCCCGGTGTCCTGTGTCGAAATTATTATTATCATCGATAGATATGTGAAAAACACCTTGAGGATTGATTCTAAACAACGTTTGCCATGTTTCTGTCGATATTATGGAGTTAATTTGGAAAAAAGTTTGCGTTGTAATGACTTAATTTTCGGGTTTTTACTTACCAAAACGTGATGAACAAAACGGAGCGATTTGTCCTACACAAATAATATTTTTGGAAAAACTGAACATTTGCTATCTAACTGAGAGTCTCCTCATTGAAAACATCTGAAGTTCTTCAAAGGTAAATGATTTTATTTGAATGCTTTTCTTGTTTTTGTGAAAATGTTGCATGCTGAATGCTAGGCTTAATGCTATGCTAGGCTATCAATACTCTTACACAAATGCTTGTTTAGCTATGGTACAAAAGCATATTTTGAAAATCTGAGATGACAGTGTTGTTAACAAAAGGCTAAGCTTGAGAGCAAATATATTTATTTCATTTCATTTGCGATTTTCATGAATAGTTAACATTGCGTTATGTTAATGAACTTGAGGCTATAAATAGGATCCCGGATACGGGATTGCTCGTTGCAACAGGTTAACTGTAGCTACATAACTTCCTGTCTGAGATGAGAGTGTGTTGAGAGGAAGTACAGTCCTCTAAGATCCCTGCCGGCCTTTATGACACATTAACCACAATGTTTCACTGTACGATTACTGTAACTAACACCAGCACTCAGGCCATATATGGAAAAAACGATTGAAATTATTCTCAGAAACCAGCAACATGTTTCTCTATCAGCAATCAATCTACTTATGTTGTGAGGAAGCAAACATCAACCCCAACAGTTGTGTGTGTGATCTGGAGGTCAAATACTGTAAGCATGTGAAGACACGTGTACTGCATCCTGTACGATGATCACCACGGTTGTGTGTGTGATCTGGAGGTCAAATACTGTAAGCATGTGAAGACACGTGTACTGCATCCTGTACGATGATCACCACGGTTGTGTGTGTGATCTGGAGGTCAAATACTGTAAGCATGTGAAGAGACGTGTACTGCATCCTGTACGATGGTCACAGAGACAGTCAAGCTGGGATGTGTTGTCTACAGTCTAATATCCACCAAGACTCAACATGTATTTCTGTTGTGACATAGGCTAATGTGGCCTAGTCAAAGTCCTGACCTAATCCCAATTGAGATGTTGTGTCAGGACTTGAAGCGAGCAGTTCATGCTTGAAAACCCAGAAACGTTGTTGAGTTACAGCAGTTCTGAATGGAAGAGTGGGCCAAAATTCCTCCACAGAGACGTGAGAGACTGAACAACAACTACAGGAAGCGTTTGGAGTCGTTGCAGCTAAAGGTGGCACAACCAGTTATTGAGTGTAAGGGGGCAATTACTTTTTCACATGGGGGCATTGGGTGATGCATAACTTTGTTTATGAAATAAATGAAACAAGTATGCAATTGTTGTGTTATTTGTTCACTTGGGTTCCCTTTATCTAATATTAGGTTTTGGTTGAACACCTGATAACATTCAGTATAAAACAAATATGCAAAAGTAGGGAAAAATAGAAAGATGGGAAATACTTTCACAGCTCTGTATTTCCTGGTTCAGTATTATACTGTAGGCCGACAAAGACAAAACATTACACATTCTAATGCTTAGGTAAAGATAAGCACGAGTCAAATATGACACCTAGTGGTAAAATGAAGCCCTTACAGATTTCTATTGGTATTGACTATGATAGAAGATGATGAGGATAGCTAGAGCAGGTTTCTCCCAGCCTTGTTCCTGTAGAGCTACCTTCCTGGACGTTTTCAGTCCAACCCTAATCTAGTGCACCTGATTCTAATAATTAGCAGGTTGATAAACTGAATCAGGTAAGTTACAACTGGGGCTGAAAGGAAAACCTACAGGAGGGTAAGCTCTCCAGGAACAGGGTTGGAGAACACTGAGATAGAGGATGCTGGGTCTGTACAAGAAAAACACAGGGTGTCTCATACAGAAACACAAGAGGAATGGGGCCATAAGCGGTGTAAGGATCAGTCATCTGCTGATGTCCATTATAGATACAGAGGCCCCTAAGAGCCGGAAGGCCCCAGGGAGATGGCATGGAGGCGTGTTGTAGAGGCCTCTGCTCCTAACTGTGTCGGTCTTTCCTGCTCCACGAAGCACTCTGACCTCCCAAACAGGCAACGTGATATTTCTCCCTGCCTGGCCTATTTAGTCCTTTGCGAGTCTCCTTTCCATCCTGGGCTTGGCGCCGAGCTCTACCAGGCCCAAGTGTTACAGTCTCAATTGTTGAGGTAAATAAATAAACATCATGAGGTCTCGTTTAACAATGAAAACCCTCATTTGATTGGTTTTATAGAACTAATACAATCTCTTAAGCCTACTAAAAGGATTCATCTGATTGGTGTTACAAAATGAGACACACAATGTTTGTTTATCATGCATGTAGAGAAACCTTCAGTAATGAGCAATAAAAACACAAAAAAGTGATAAAGTAGAAAAGTGCTTATAAGCACCTTTGATTCATTGTGAGGCCACCCACCATATGATCTGTCTATTTAAAGAGCAGACATGGGACTGCCCTGACTAATATTGCTCTAGGCAGATAGAGACGAGACATGATTGAAGAGTTGGAGACTGTCTGGTTATCTAACCAGTTATTTCTATCCAATAGGGTTGCATTTTTCCTTCAGGCTACAGTATTGTATTAGCGCTAACAGAACAAGACAGTCAATAAAATTAAAATTAAAACTGTGGAAGACATTTCCTTAAAATGTAACCCCATGATTCCCAGAGCGATGACATGCCATAACGAATCCATAACTTTTAAGTGGTAATTGATTCGGTTCCAAAATAGAATCACTCACCGCAGGTTTATTTGAGTTAATTTTGTCCCCACTCTGCTATCTCTAGGCTCTCTATCGGTCTGGCCTGGTAGTGTTGGCATGCTGTATCATACTTCACAGACAGAAAACTAACTTGCTCACTACCAAAAGAAGGTCTCACTGACGGACAGGACAGGACAGACAGACAGACAGACACACCTGCCACGTTCACCTGTGCACTGAACACTGATGGATTACCATTTACTGCGTGGTGTTATAACAATTCATAATCTCAAGTATTTGATGAAATTAATGCTATTATTCTGCTGTCCCGTTTGCATTATCCAGTACATGTAATGTATTTCTCAGTCAGGGAAGTACATTGTTTAGGCAGAGGCTCATTGATGACACACTAGCACCAAAGCGGTTTCTCAATGGTGGGAAAAGTCTATGCTAGATACAATACAGGGGGCATCTTTTCCTAAAGCAATATTTTGACATCACAACTTGGATTTGCATCAACTAACCAGTTAAATAGTAGCAGAACAGGAAGTAACAGAATTACAGGAAACTGCAACTATATTTTCCTAATGAGGGTGTGGAATGACCTAACTCAATCAATGTAAATAGTGCTCAGAGTGCCTCTAACCCCAGACCCCTATCATTACTGACAATGGGCGGAATTACTCACCGTTTTCGGTAGGGTTTCTAAAGAATCTCTGTGAATATAGCAATATGATGAAGAAAAACAACAAGAAGTGTAAGACTCAAGTCTGTGCTGAGGCTGGGGTCATTGTTAGGGAAAGCTGTAAAAAAGGACAGCCTCGCGATGACACATTTTGACCTTTGCATTGGTACCGTAGGAAATCCTGTCGTGAGAGGACAGGAACCCATGCTGGGTGACCCTGTTCCTGTCAACAGCCCCTGAAACTGGGAGAGCGTGGACTTCATGCTGAAGCAGGGCTCAGCATTTTATTCACTCTTATTTCATAGCCCACTATTTCATTGTAATAAACCAGTAAAATTGCCCATAAAGGTAACCCGTCAGCAGCTCAACTGACACATTTTCTAGGTGAAACCACAATGTTGGGTTACAGTTGATACGGCTGCTGCGTGGCTAGAATGATGCATATAATGGCTATGGGCATGCTTTGTCACAACTGTCACGTCAGTGAGGGAACTAAAGATAAAACGGGCTCTATTTCTGTCAGTCCTCCGATGGGTCCCTCTTTCTCCCCTCCAGGCCCCTTGCTGTCCGCAGACACATGCGCCCTGGCACCTGAACACTGTCATCCAGTGGGACATGCAGCCAGCCCTGGTCCCAATGCTACATGATGTTCCCAAATAAACCAGAACACACAGGACGGGGAGGAGTGGAGGGGATCAGCTATGCGAACACACATCAGGAAGGAGTGGTTTCCGTATCCCCCCCCCAAAAAAAACTATTGGGAAACACACTGTCTACTCCCCCAGTGATTCCTCTCTCTGTCTTTAATGCAGGAGAACATCAGCAGTTCAGCTCCCCGTAAGCCGGTGCACATGATGTTCTGGAGACAAGGTGCACAAATAATCTCTGAAGAACGGAAGGACAGAGCCTCTGTGTGTGGTCGGGAGAGTGTTCTGTTGAACAATGGAAAGCATTGTCAGAAGAGTTCAAGTTCCAAATTCTACTGTGAGGCCCCGACTAGAGTCAGGGCTACAAAGCTGTATGACATTAAGCACATGGACCCGCTTTCACACCTCTAGGTCTATTCTCCTCTGAAAGAGACACTATCCGCCCTATTAAGGCTGCAATGTGAATAACATTCATTTTATAGGTGCATTATAGGCAATTACAAGCAAACAAGTCATAATAAATGACAGAAATTGGAGAACAGTCTGTGGAAGTGGCCGGGAATAGTTGTGACCGGGACAGAGACCTGGTGGGTTGAACAGAGGTGCGAATGAGATGCGTGTCCCTGCTAGGGAAGGTACTGTCCTCTCTGCCAGCTACAGCATGCGGAGAAGAACAGTGTGGCGTGTAAAGGTGGAGGGTCAGATGATTGTCTGAGGACTTTGTTGTATTATCATCATGTTGGTAGGTAGTTCCTCTGTATGTTCTTATGATCAATAGCTGAGTAAGGCCAATGCTGTAGAACTGAAGATAGCTAAGTATTTTCTAACAGTTATACAGTAATGAAACTGTAGCTGGATATCAATGAGATATATGTATCCGTACCGTCCACATCGATTATCACAGAGTTCCCATTGTTTCCTTATTGGCCCACTCCGAACAATAGTGGCAGTGGGTGTCAGAGTTCTTGCTGTTCCGGCTCAGAGCCTGTTCACAGACAGGACAATTGATGACGATAACAATGATCACTGTTTAGCAAAAACACAGAAAATGTATTCATTGTGTGCTTAACATGGCTTGTAATTTGTTGGCCCCTAGACGAAAATCGGTTTATCATAGATTCAAGATTGTGCAAGTGATACTGTAGAGTAGCATAGCATGGCTCTCCGGTTGTATGACCTCTTGCCAGACAGGTTTATCAGTCTAATCTGTTGGAGGAGACTTCAGTCCTGGTTTAAAGGATATGTTGATGTATTGGCTAATGGCCAAGCCTACTGTACTCTGTATGTTTTCAGGGTATATAAAAAGGGAAAGGGGGATACCTAGTCAGTTGTCCGACTGAATGTATTCAACTGAAATGTGTCTTCTGCATTTAACCCAATCCCTCTGAATCAGAGAAGTGTGGGGGGCTGCCTTAAAATCAGCAGGTAGGCAGGTAGCCATTGGTTAGAGCGTTGAACTAGCAACCGAAAGGTTGCAGGATCGAATCCCCGAGCTGACAAGGTAAAGCAATCTGTCGCTCTGCCCCTGAACAAGGCAGTTAACCCACTGTTACCTGGCCATCATTGAAAATAAGAATTTGTTCTTAATGGACTTGCCAAGTTAAATAAAAAGGTAAAAATATATATTTTTTTAAAATCGACATTCACGTCTTCGGCACCCGGGGAACAGTGAGTTAACTGCCTTGATCAGGGGCAGAACGACAGAATTTTACCTTGTCAGCCTGGGGATTTGATCCAGCAACCTTTCGGTTCCTGGCCCAACGCTTTAACCACTAGGCTATATACTGTACTTAAAGGGGAATAATGGCAAATTTCAAATAAAAAAAAACTCTGACTCGTTGTTGGACTGTCAAAGTAAGCACTTCGCTGCAGGGAGAGCGAGGTAGACCTAGAACGAGATCTACATCACAGGGTAATACAGGCCACTCCCTGCAGCGCTCGATAGACCTTGGTGGAATAACGCAAATCTACGACTAAATATAAATGTTCCGTCACAGCTAAAATACTAAATTAGATCGTGAGATATGGCATAAATATTTGATGTGATAAATTTGGGATCGCGGGTTCCCAATTTTCCTGCTCTGAGACCTCTGCCAAGCAAGGAGGAAAGGAACCTCCCACTTTTACCTTGCAACCCCATTGGACATAATTTCACCTGCCGATGAACATTGTCTCTCTCTGACTGTAGGCTACATCCCTCGCTGCACGGTGTGATCTTCACAGCAAAATACATCCACTAAAATAAGAGGGGAAGACTAGTGAGAGTGCAACATAGCATCCACTTCATAGGATGACACATACGGGCTCTAAAGCTAATTTATGGAACACGTTTCATCAGATTGTAACTTTCCTACAGTAGCCAGCTGACAGCGAACATATCCGTGTAAATGAATTTCTGTTGCAGATATACAGTAATAGATAGATGCCTCCATCACTACCCAATGCGATTTATGCTGACTGTCCCAAGTTTTCATTGGGGTAGATCAAATATGCTATTATTACATGTATTATTAGCCTGCAAGTATATGTTTTAATTGGTAGAATAATGAGAATCACTTACAAAATGATGCAGAGGATTTAGTTTGCAAGCCAGGGCCAAATTGCTTTCCTCGGAGCGAGCAAGAGAATGTGATAATGAAGGCAAATTTGATCAAATGGAAAAGTATTCTTACAGCCTGTGTTTGCATCAAATACTCGTGCATCAAATACCCTACCTCCTTGAACGTTGTGTATTGATTATGTGTAGCATACTCCATGATCACTGTAATCAAAAGCTGCAGTGTTGCTCATTGGATTACCCCAGATCATGGCATAGGCTATGTGAAAGTTTATAAAGACAAAAGGAGGACACGTGGAATTATTTTTGGATGGTTGACATGACAAAGGTAGGCTGATGTTCTTATCTAAAATGACTTCGTGCCTGGTAAAAAACAACTGCGCAATATATTCCAAAATCCTAACTAAATACACCAGCAACATAATTCAGGAGATAAAAAGGGTTGTGAGCACAGTGTTTCTGATCAGATCGACAACTGTCTTCTAATGGATTTGTTTGGCTATGTTGGCGCCTTTAAAAACAGACTTTTCTGCTTGGTCTCAAGAAAATTGAAAGAGAGAAATGAAATAGCATACTACAGACGACTGATGATGCTTCTGACTATATAAAGGCGTGTTGTATGAAAACTGTCAGTGTGTTGTGTTTATGAGGAGCCCCTCTCGTGTCTGTTTTAGCATGATATGGCTGCTGTTTCCTCCTTGCTTGGCAGACATCTCAGAAAATGTGAAATTGTGACCCAAACTTATCACATAAAAATGTATATGCCATATTTCATAATCGATTGATCTTCACAAATTTAGTATTCTTGCTTTGACAGAATGTTTATATTTGTCGTAGACCTGCGTTATTCCACAAAGTTCTATCTAGCGCTGCAGTGAGTGGGAGGCTGTATAACCCTGTGATGTAGTCTACCTCATGAGTGAGAGAGGTGCACGCTTTGGCCGATTGTACAACGAGGGGTTTAGGAACATAGACAAATTGTAAAGATTTGCCGCTATTCCTCTTTAAGACAGTATCAGTGATGAGGGGGGAATATTTGACAATATAACATTAATTCCCATCCTGAACAACTTTGAAATATTGTGTGTTGTGACTGCATAATGAAAACATACTGACTCGGGCCCTTTCAAGGAAATGCAACACGCACACACGCACGCACGCACGCACACACGCACACACACACACACACACACACACACACACACACCTTGTGACAATGACATGCTCATTAAAACTCCCACAATGAGATGTCCTGCAGTTCTCAGGTCAGTGTGCTCCTTGAGCCCCCTGCCTACTGCTAAAGCTGCTCTGAGATTCTGGAACAGCAGATGCATCCCTTCCTCCCTCCCATCCCCTTCACCTCTCACCCACCTCCAGTCATCCAGAGTTGCCTGAGGATTGAGCTACGGATCAATACTGTGAAAGGGATTGTAAACCACAGCAGGACTCATATACAGTTACAGTAGTGTTACTTCAGCACTAGAACAGAAGACTCATCTTTTGCCAGTATCACTGCGATCACCAACTCTAGCCATCCGATGTGAAAACCCTGCGTAATAGCATACAGTAGACTATATTTTTTAGGAAAGAACACTGTTATGCTGCTAATGTATTGTCACAGAGCCCCCTTCAGGTAATAAATTGAGCCTTCAACTAAGTGTAGAAACAAGACACTAAGTACATTTCCAGTCCATCCTTGATCTTTCATGCTGGTTTAGGTTTTAAAGCTCGGGCCATTTATAAGCTATTTTTAAACCTCTTAACTGTTACACAACACAACACATATCCCTTATCTTGAAGATTTACAACCAGGACAGGCAGCCAAACGGGTGAGAGAATACAAAGATGTACCATGCTGCTTTACGAGACAGGAAACAGCTATCTGAAAGACACTGTTACTAGCTCTTTTAGCTTAATTTCAAAAGCATTTCCATTTCAGTTTCCACAACTGATGACATTTTGAGTTGAAAATATAGATACCTTCAAATGTTATTCAGATAACAAAAGCATAATAAAAAACGGTCTCCTTTCAGCGCCTGGAATACATTCAGAAACTAAAACTATAGCCCATTATCAGATATGTATTATTGGACACGTGTTCCCTAAAAATAAGTTATGACACCGTGTTTTACATTGATATGAAGCTCAAAGAGAACACCAAACACAAGTTAAGAATATGACCCACGGTAAAAACCCTTATTTAGTATGGCTTAATGACACTTTGGCTTTTTATTTGACTACTACTGAACAGCCTCAACAAACCCGCCACAGGCTACTTTGTATCCAGTCTGAACTGTAGTAAGTGACTACTCTTTCTGTGTCTCGCCTCGCCATGGTGACAACCATGGTGCTGATGCACCCTGTATGTAGTGGCTTCTTTGCACTGGCATTACCACGATTAGACCTGAACAACGGGGGAATGGTGGTGTCATCATCAGGTGTTAGATGGAGAGGCAGGAGGGTTCCGAGCATTAATATCCTGTGAATCCCTGGGAGAAGTCACCTTAGAGTGCAGCCAGAGAGATTGGGCCATGGGCAGGGAGGGAGGATTGGTGTGAATGGCTGTACCCTGGGATGTTTTTAGCAGAACAGTTGGCGTTGAAGTTTCACTGAGAGGGCACAAATAATTAGGACAGAAATGAATGAGGCCAAGGCTGCTTGTGTTAGCCTGGTTAGACTTGACTGAATGCTACTCTCACCACTGTACATGGTTGTGGGCAGCATTCAGTCTGGTTTAGCCAGGCTATGAATCTGTTTGCAGCTAAATCAGCATACCAAGAATGAATACTAGCTAACTTACTGTACACCAATCTGAAGCTGAGCTCTCCAGTAATGGCAAGGCTACAAATGAATAGCAGATGAGTCAAGCCAGCACTTAGTGACAACTTAATGACATCCACTGCAGACTATGTCAAGCTAATGCCGTGGTAGTCACTGTTGGGGAGACTGTTAAAATGACAGCCCATCGGTCACTAGGCTTATTTCTGCCTTCCTTTTGAAGTGAAAAAAAAATAACACATTATTCTGCAAGTGTAAACATTCTCACTATATATCATAACTGTATTCCTCAAAATATTTGAGCGCTTGCAGATTTAACCCTCAAGGCATTGTCTTATTTTAACTCCCAATGTACTTCATTGACATACACTACCAGTCCAAAGTTTTAGAACACCTCCTCATTCAAGGTTTTACTTGATTTTAGCTCATTTTTGGTTTCTACATGATTCTATATATGCTATTTCATAGTTTATGCATTCTATTATTCTACAATGTAGAAAATAGTCAAAATAAAGAAAAACCCTTGAATGAGTGGGTGTTCTAAAAAGATTGACCGGTAGTGAGCAAGTGAAAGACAAGACAGGCAGAGTTGTAGAATAGTTGAAACAAATGGATTCACCAGGAATGCTTTCCCAACCGTCTTGAAGGAGTTCCACATATGCTGAGCACTTGTTGGCTGCTTTTCCTTCACTCTGCGGTCCAACTCATCCCAAACCATCTCAATTGGTTTGAGGTCAGGTGATTGTTGAGGCCAGGACATCTGATGCAGCACTCCATCACTCTCCTTCTTGGTCAAATAGCCCTTACACAGTCTGGAGGTGTGTTGGATCATTGTCCTGCTGAAAAACAAATGCTAGTCCCACTAAGCCAAAACCAGATGGGATGGCGGATCGCTGCAGAATGCTGTGGTAGCCATGCTGGTGAAATCTGCCTTGAATTCTAAATAAATCACAGACAGTGTCCCCAGCAAAGCACCCCCACACCACACCTCCTCCTCCATGCTTCACGGTGGGAAATACACATGGAGGTTATCTGTTCACCCACACCGTCTCACAAAGACACAGCGGTTGGAACCAAAAATCTCAAATTTGAACTCATCAGACCAAGGGACAAATTTCCACCAGTTTAATGTTTATTGCTCGTGTTTCTTGTCCCAAGCAAGTCTCTTCTTCTTTTTGGTGTCATTTAGCCGTGTTTCTTTGCAGCAAATCGACCATGAAGGCCTGATTCACGCAGTCTCCTCTGAACAGTTGATGTTGAGATGTGTCGGTTACTTGAACTCTGTGAAGCAGTTATTTGGGCTGCCATTTCTGAGTCTGGTAACTCTAATGAGCATATCCACTGCAGCAGTGGTAACTCTGGGTCTTCCATTCCTGTGGCAGTCCTCATGAGTCAGTTTCATCATAGAGATTGATGGGTTTTGAAACTGCATTTGAAGAAACGCTCAAAATGTTTGCAATTTTCCAGATTGATTGACCTTCATGTCTTAAAGTAATGATGAATTTTTGTTTCTCTTTGCTTATTTGAGCTGTTCTTTCCATAATATGGACTTGGTATTTTATCAAATAGGGCTATCTTCTGTATACCACCCCGACCTTGTCAAAACACAACTGATTGGCTCAAACGCATTAAGAAGGAAAGAAATTCCACAAAATAACTTAACAAGGCCCCCCTTTTTTATTTGAAATGCATTCCATCTACCTCACGAAGCTGGTTGAGAGAATGCCAAGTGTGCAAAGCTGTCATCAAGGCAAAGGGTGGCTATTTGAAGCATCTCAAATATATTTGGATATGATTAACACTTTTTTGGTTACTACATGATACTACATGATGTGTTATTTCGTCGTTTTGATGTCTTCACTATTATTCCACAATGTAGAAAACAGTCCAAATAAAGAAAACCCCTTGAATTAGTGTACAAGTGAAAGACAGGCAGAGTTAACAGCAAAATGAGATGCTCGCAGGTGTATAGTCCCTTGACCTACATAAAAATCACTCACAAATCCCTCAAGGATATTCCTTCCTGGTTTCTTTTTCCCTGACAGGTTGACCCTAAACAAATTGTCAGAACAGTTTAATTCAGGTTGGATAAGGTCAAATCAATTGGTGAAGGAGTACTTGAAAACCATGTAACATGTTCTACTCCTTATATCAGCCTCTGACTCATCAGTATATTGGGTCCAGGCCGTTACATTGCAGAACCAAGGAAACACAGCACTGAGAGCTAATCCAATAACATATGACCTGTCCGGACAGTGAAACATCAAGCCAGCATCAAGCTACTGTTACACAAAACTAAGACTTGATTTAGACATGGCTGGAATGCTGTTTCAGCCAAATCAGCACACAGGATCCAAACTACCCGTTTAATGAAAAAATTGAAGACCCACAGAATGTAGAGATGTTGAATCTAATATAAATAAAACATTTAAAAGTATGAACATTTAGGCACTCAGTGTAAAGTCGCTCTGGATAAGAGCGTCTGCTAAATGACTAAAATGTCAAATATATGCATCTTATAAGCCCCAATGCAGCCGTTTTCATCTCAATATCAAATCATTTCTAGGTAGCAATTAAGTACCCTACTGTGATTACTTTCAATTAAAAATGTCAAAAAGAAACCAAATTATCGTCTTAGCAAACAAAGAGCAATTTCTCAAGCAAAAATTTCTCGAGGACTGTCTGAGAGTGGTCTGTATAGGAAGGCCAAAACAAAAAACTAGCTGTTATTGGCAGAGAGGTTTGGATTTTTTTTTAATAACATTCTTACATTTGACACATTTAGCAGATGCCCCTATCCAGAGCAACTTACAGGAGCAATTAGGGTTAAGTGCCTTGCTCAAGAGCACCATGGACACATTTTTCACTTAGTCGGTTCTGGGATTCAAACCAGTGACTTTTCATTTACTGGCCCAACACTCTTAACAGCTAAGCTACCTGCCGTGGTCTATTAATACATTTTAAATCGCCAGGTGCTCAAATTATCGCCAAACTCAAATAAACCAAAATAGGCTGAAATTTAAGGCGTCCTTTTCAAACAGCTTTACACTCAAAGGCATTTTCATACGTTTTCACAATTTCACAGTATTATTCCAACCTTATTGTGTGGAAAAGTATATAAAACACAGAAAAATATAGTTTGACTGCACTGGGCCTTTAAAAGCTCAGCGGAACCTCACAAATGCTGTCCATCAGGTCTGAATCCAGTCAGATGAATGATTGACCAGGTTAGGCAGCAAAGGTCTTTGTTTCAAGGTGTGGTGCCAGTTGTAGTACTACAATGAGGTGGCTGAGGACTTTCCAATCCTAATATAAGACGGTGGTTAAATGTTAGTGGTGGGTTGGCACTGGGAATAATACACTACGCATAGGTTTCATTTCAAACTAATAAATTCCCAGAAGAGGTCTCTTGGCTTCCGACCAATATTAGGATAGTGGGACATGGTAGACATTGGTTAGACACTGTGCAAGGAAGAAAAGCCTTCCAACAAGCATGGCACTAAGTGTATTATTGTCTTTCTTCCAAAAGCACAGGTCATATATGTGTGATTGCTTATAGTATTTCAGTTCTAGTGTCTGTATTTGTCTGTCTGCTACGGTTTGATGGCTTATGATGTACCACAACTCTATGAGTGGCTCTAGTTTCCATTTAGCCTACTTTACCCTACTGTACATCCCGGTACACAGTCAATACAGCAGTTTTGCAGTCATTAACACTTTTACACTACGAAGGATGCTAGGGGATCTACAGCAGAGATCAGCACACAGGAGCCAAACTACCCATTTTATTAAACATTTGAAGACCCACAGAATGTAGAGATATTGTATCTAATATAAATAAATAAATACGTATGAACATTTATGCACTCACTACTGTAAAGTCTCTCTGGATAAGAGCATCTGCTAAATGACTAAAAAGTCAAATGTATCTTGTAGGCCCGATGCAGACGTTTTTTTCTCTCTCTTTATCCCTACTGTACATCCCGGTACACAATCAATACAGCAGTTTTGCAGTCATTAACGGTTATACACGGGCACTACAGAAGTTGCTATAGCAGAGATATGAAAGACTTTCCGGAGTCAGTAATAATTGCCAAGGTGGCTTTATATATCTGTCAAATAATTGAAAATATGAAGCTAGTGCAGAACTTAAGATACTGGTTATTTGGGCTTTTCCCAAAGTTGCAAAACTATCACTAAACTGTCTTCTAAACAGGGTCTGTTGTTTTTGAAACGTATGGAAGAAGGCAGATGGAGACTCCGCTTGGCTAAGGTAAAATGAGCTTGAGTAGAGAGAGAGGAAATAAGGAGGAGGAGGGCTGCAGTTATGTAGAGAGACGTCTGTGCCACCCCGGCCCTCAGAGAGAGCAGATGCAGCTCTGGCAGATGGGCTGAGACCCTTCGCATATGTTAGGAGGACACTGCTCCAAGCGTTCCCGGTCTCATCATTGCCTGCTAAAAAATAATGTTCTGCTCCTCTTTCCCTTTCTAGCTGCATCTCGGGACATGGAGATGCTCTCCCGTCACCACCCCCTGTCAGGCAGGGCGAATGTGACCTCATTTTCTTGTATAGAGTTTCTACTGGTTGCTGGTGGTGGTGGTTGTACAGAATTGTACTAGACCCAAATGGACAATGAGGATTGGTCTGGAAAGTATTTTTGTTCAAGACAGTCAGGTGTTGTACAGGTATATAACAAGTGTTTTGGGACCTTTGGCCAACACAGAGATACTCAGATCATCCTAATCTTGCTTTTAAAATGTTGAGACTCCTCGTTGACCTCAAAGCCCTCAAACTCTCGGGTCTTCTAGACGGGGTTTCATCACTGGCCTGAAAGGTTGGCCTCCTGTGATCCCAATCAAATCACTCCATTTAAATCAGCAGCTTATTAAACAAGAGCTCATACTGTATATAGGCCACCATATGTTGGGCACCATCAAGGGCCATGGGTCTGGAACAATCCCAGAAATAAACGGTTTAAGGTTTGACTTTTAAAATGGGTTTATAACATTGCTTCAAATGCATTGTGTATATTGGCTGTAAATGCTTCACAGTGTGATATTTGAAGGATAAAAAAAAGAGTTTTGGAAAAAACGATAGCAGTAGGCACCAGCCTGACAGCCTTGTGCCAATATCAACAGGGCAAAGGGGTCAACCAAAGGGTCGACCGCAGGCAGATCACATTCCCTGAGGCCACTGAACACCATCAAGACAAATCAGCCACAACATCAATGGTGGCTCAGACGCTCAGCCTCCAGACATGCGATAGCCCTACAATGGCTCTTTCCTGGAGAGTGATGAATGCACTATTTTGGCCCATATAGACAAATTAAAACACAGTGATTATTGATTCAATAATACAGTGCATTCGGAAAGTGAAGTATTCAGACCCCTTCCCCTTTTCCACATTTTGTTACGTTAGTCTTATTTTAAAATTGATTAAGTAAAACATTTTCCTCATCAATCCACATGCAATAGCCCATAATGACGAAGCGAAAACAGGTTTGTAGAATATTTGCAGAAACAAACCTCAGAAATACCTTATTTAGATAAGTACTCAGACCCTTTGCTCCAAGACTCGAAATTGATCTCAGATGTATGCTGTTTCCATTGATCACCCTTGAGATGTTTGTACAACTTGATTGGAGTCCACCTGTCGTAAATTAAATTGGTTTCACATGATTTGGAAAGGCACACACCTGTCTACATAAGGTCCCACAGTTGACAATACATGTCAGAGCAAAAACCAAGCCATGAGGTCGAAGGCATTGTCCGTAGAGCTCAGAGACTGGATTGTATCAAGGCACCAACACATTTCTGCAGCATTGAAGTTCCCCAAGAACACAGTGGCGTCCATCAATCTTAAATGGAAGAAGTTTGGAACCATCAAGACGCTTCCTAGAGCTGGCCGCCCAGCCAAACTGAACAATTGGGGGAGAAGGGCCTTAATCAGGGAGGTGACCAAGAACCGGATGGTCATTCTGACAGAGCTCCAGAGTTCCTCTGTGGAGATGGGAGAACCTTGCATAAGGACAACCATCTCTGTAGCACTCCACCAATCAGGCCTTTATGGTATCGTGGATAGACGTAAGCCACTCCTCAGTAAAAAGGCACATGACAGGTGCCTTTCGGCCACCTCCAAGCGGGCTAAAGGACTCTCAGACCATCAGAAACAAGATTCTCTGGTCTGATGAAACCAAGATTGAATTATTTGGCCTGAATGCCAAGAATCACATCTGGAGGAAACCTGGCACCATCCCTATGGTGGTGGCAGCATCATGCTGTGGGGATGTTTTTCAGTGGCAGCGACAGGGAGACTAGTCGGAATCGAGGGAAAGATGAACGGAGCAAAGTACAGAGAGATCCTTAATGAAAAGCTGCTCCGGAGCGCTCAGGACCTCAGTCTGGGGCAAAGGTTCACCTTCCAACAGGACAACGACCCTAAGCACACAGCCAAGACAACGCAGGGGTGCCTTCGGGACAAGTCTCCGAATGTCCTTGAGTAGCCCAGCCAGAGCGCGGACTTGAACCCGATCAAACATCTCTGGAGAGATCTGAAAATAGCTGTGCAGCGTTGCTCTCCATCCAACTTGACAGAGCTTTAGAGGATCTGCAGAGAAGAATGGGAGAAACTCCCCAAATACAAGTGTGCTAAGCTTGTAGCTTCATACCCACTACTGTATTTGCTGCCAAAGATGCATCAACTAAGGGTCTTTATATATATATATATATATGCAAAAATGTCTAAAAACCTGTCATTATGAGGTATTGTGTGATGCACAATTTTTTAAATACATTTTAAATAAAAAAAAAATCTATTTTAGAATAAGGCTGCAACGTAACAAAATGTGTAAAAAGTCAAGTGGTTTGAATATTTTCTGAATGCACTGTCCATATATGGTTATTCCTGGTGTTCCATCTGACAAGGAAAACCCCTGAAGCAGGCAGAATAATATAAACCTTCATTGGTGTTGTGGTGTTGATCCCCTGTGAGCAGGCTCTGGCTCTGATCCAGCGTCTCTTCGATTACCGGGGAAATAATTGATGCACAGATGGATCCCTAGAGCCTGTTTCTCTCTGTTTACAGATAGATTGAGTCAACACACCATGTGATTGATTTTCTCTACTAGAGGTGTCAGGCAATCAGTGGCATTCTCAGTTAATTGGTTACAGCCAAAGGCTAAGGGAAAGTATAAGACAGATCTTTGCTTATCCAGTGTGGATGGTGGATGAATGAAAATTGGGTAACAATTTCCACATGACAAGTGTTTTATAATAAAAAAACATATCATCAGGCCATCATAGCTAACCATTCTCATAGCTAATAGTGATGGGGGAATCGCAATATTACGCACTGAACAAAAATATAAAACGCAACACGCAACAATTTCACTGAGTTAGAGTTCATATAAAGGATCTGATCCCAGTAGCCAACCAAAAACAACGGCGCTGTAGACGGGGCAGATGGAGCGGCCTTCTGGTCAGACACCGTAGACGTGCACATCGCTCACCGCTCCTGAGTATACTACTCACCAATGTCCAGTCTCTTGACAACAAGGTAGACTAAATTTGTAACATTCTGTTTCACGGAAACATAGCTCTCTCAGGATATGTGGTCGGAATCGGTTCAGCCACCGGCCTTCTCCCCGGCGACAGAGATAAACACCTCTCCGGAAAGAGGACGGGAGGGGGTGTATGTTTTATGATTCACGACTCAGTCCTTCTGCTCACCCGAACTTGAATTCCTTATAATCAAAATGCCGGCCATTTTACCTACCAAGAGAATTCTCGTCAGTTATAGTCACAGCTGTGTACATTCCCCCTCAAGCGAACACCAAGGAACTTCACTGGACTCTATGTAAACTAGAAACCATATACCCGGAGGCTGCATTTATTGTAGCTGGGGATTTTAACAAAGCAAATTTGAGAACAAGGCTACCTAAATTCTATCAGCATATTAATTGCATGACTTGCAGGGCTAATACTCTCGATCCCTGCTACTCTGACATCTGCGATGCATACAAAGCCCTCCCCCGTCCTCCCTTCGGTAAATCCGACCACGACTGCCATCTTGATCATTACGTTTTATAGGCAGAAACTCAAACAGGATGTACCAATGACGAGAACCATTCACCGCTAGTCTGACCAATCGGAAGCCACGCTTCAAGATTGTTTGAACACGTGGACTGGAATATGTTCCGGTCAGGCTCAGAAAACAACATTGACTTATACGCTGACTCGGGTGTGTGCATTCTTTAACAAGTGCATTGGAGATGTTGTACCCACTGTGACTATTAAAACCTACCCTAACCAGAAACAGTGAATGGATGGTGGCATTCACAAAAACTGAATGCGCGATCCACCGCATTTAACCATCGAAACCATCGTCTGGAAATAT
The DNA here is from genome assembly GCF_023373465.1 of Oncorhynchus keta. Classification (NCBI taxonomy): domain Eukaryota; kingdom Metazoa; phylum Chordata; class Actinopteri; order Salmoniformes; family Salmonidae; genus Oncorhynchus; species Oncorhynchus keta. The sequence continues at coordinate 60,156,665 of NC_068422.1, forward strand.
GACTGAATTTAAACAGTGTAGTTATTCCCTCCACAAGGCAATCACACAAGTGAAATGCAGGTACAGGGAGAAGATTGAGTTGCAATTCAACGGCTCATACACGAGACGTATGTGGCAGGGTCTACAGGAAATCACGGACTACAAAAAACAACCACGTCACGGACACCGACATCACGCTTCCAGACAAACTAAAATATCTTCTTTGCCCGCTTTTAGGATAATACAGTGCCACCGCCGCGGCTCGCTAACAAAGACATGGACCCCATCCCTCCTTCTCTGTGGCTGACGTGAGTCAAACATTTAAACTTGTTAGCTCTCGCAAGGCTCCTGGCCCAGACGACATCTCTAGCCGAGTCCTCAGAGCATGTGAAGACCAGCTGGCTGGTGTGTTTACATACATATTCAATCACTCCCTATCCCAGCCTGTTGTCCCCACATGCTTCAAGATGGCTACCATTGTTCCTGTACCCAAGAAGGTAAAGATAACTAAATGACTTCCACCCCATAGCACTTACGTCTGTCATTATGAAGTGCTTTGAGCGGCTAAAGTATCATATCGCCATCACACTGCCCTATCCCATCTGGACAAAAAGAATACCTATGTAAGAATGCTGTTTAATGACTACAGCTCAGCCCCATACTACCCTCAAAGCTCATCACCAAGCTGGAGGCCCTGGGTCTCAACCCCACCCTGTGCAACTGGGTCCTGGACATTCTTACGGCTCCCCCCCAGGTGGTGAAGGTAGGAAGCAACAGCTCCACTTCACTGACCCTCAACACTGGGGCCCCACAAGGATGTGTGCTCAGCTCTCTCCTGTACTCCCTGTTCATCCATGACTGCGTGGCCATGCACGCCTCCAACTCAATCATCAAGTTTGCAGGCCTGAAATGGTCCACCCACACAGACAGGTTTGTGAACACTACCTCTTCAACAGTGCCTCTTCAACCTCAGGAGGCTTAAGAAATTTGGCTTGTCACCCAAAACCCTGACAAATTTTCACAGATGCACAATTGAGAGCATCCTGTAGGGCTGTATCACTGCCTGGTACGGCAAATGCACCACCCTAAACCGGAAGGCTGTCCACAGGGTGGTGAGGTCTGCCCAACGCATCACCGGGGGCAAACTACCTGCCCTCCATGACACCTACAGCACCCGATGTCACAGGAAGGCCAAAAAGATCAAGGACAATAACCATCCAGGCCACTGCCTGTTCACACCACTATCATCCAGAAGGCGAGGTCAATACAGGTGCATCAAAGCTGGGACCAAGAGACTGAAAAACAGCTTCTATCTCAAGGCCGTCAGACCGCTAAACAGCAATCACTGAGAGGCTGCTGCCTACATTGAGACCCAATCAAAGGCCACTTTAATAAATGGATCACTAGTCACTTTAAAAAATGGCACTTTAATGCAACTTTAATAATGTTTGCATATCTTGCATTACTCATATCACATGTATATACTGTATTTTATATCATCCACTGCACCTGTCGCTCGGCCATCCACGTACTTATATGTACATTTTCTCATTCACCCCTTTAGATTTGTGTGTATTAGATAGTTGTTGGGGAATTGTTAGATTACGTGTTAGATAATACTGAACTGTCGGATCTAGAAGCACAAGCATTTCCCTACACTCGCATAAACATCTGCTAACCATGTGTATGTGACCAATAAAATTTGATTTGATCTTGAGACATCTGTGGTATTGTGTTGTGTAACAAAACTGCACATTTTAGAGTGGCCTTTTATTATCCACAAGGTGCACCTATGTAATGATCATGCTGTTTAATCAGCTTCTTGATATGCCACAATTGTCAAGTGGATCGATTATTTTATCAAAGGAGAAGTGCTCACTAAAAGGGAAGTAAACAAATTTGGGCCCAAAATTTGAGAGAAATAAGCTTTTCTGGGATCTTTTATTTCAGACCATGAAACATGGGACCAGCACATTACATGTTGCGTTTATATTTTTGTTCAGTGTATATACAGTGCCTTGCGAAAGTATTCGGCCCCCTTGAACTTTGCGACCTTTTGCCACATTTCAGGCTTCAAACATAAAGATATAAAACTGTATTTTTTTGTGAAGAATCAACAACAAGTGGGACACAATCATGAAGTGGAACGACATTTATTGGATATTTCAAACTTTTTTAACAAATCAAAAACTGAAAAATTGGGCGTGCAAAATTATTCAGCCCCCTTAAGTTAATATTTTGTAGCGCCACCTTTTGCTGCGATTACAGCTGTAAGTCGCTTGGGGTATGTCTCTATCAGTTTTGCACATCGAGAGACTGAAATTTTTTCCCATTCCTCCTTGCAAAACAGCTCGAGCTCAGTGAGGTTGGATGGAGAGCATTTGTGAACAGCAGTTTTCAGTTCTTTCCACAAATTCTCGATTGGATTCAGGTCTGGACTTTGACTTGGCCATTCTAACACCTGGATATGTTTATTTTTTAACCATTCCATTGTAGATTTTGCTTTCTGTTTTGGATCATTGTCTTGTTGGAAGACAAATCTCCGTCCCAGTCTCAGGTCTTTTGCAGACTCCATCAGGTTTTCTTCCAGAATGTTCCTGTATTTGGCTCCATCCATCTTCCCATCAATTTTAACCATCTTCCCTGTCCCTGCTGAAGAAAAGCAGGCCCAAACCATTATGCTGCCACCACCATGTTTGACAGTGGGGATGTTGTGTTCAGGGTGATGGGCTGTGTTGCTTTTACGCCAAACATAACGTTTTGCATTGTTGCCAAAAAGTTCCATTTTGGTTTCATCTGACCAGAGCACCTTCTTCCACATGTTTGGTGTGTCTCCCAGGTGGCTTGTGGCAAACTTTAAACAACACTTTTTATGGATATCTTTAAGAAATGGCTTTCTTCTTGCCACTCTTCCATAAAGGCCAGATTTGTGCAATATACGACTGATTGTTGTCCTATGGACAGAGTCTCCCACCTCAGCTGTAGATCTCTGCAGTTCATCCAGAGTGATCATGGGCCTCTTGGCTGCATCTCTGATCAGTCTTCTCCTTGTATGAGCTGAAAGTTTAGAGGGACGGCCAGGGCTTGGTAGATTTGCAGTGGTCTGATACTCCTTCCATTTCAATATTGTCGCTTGCACAGTGCTCCTTGGGATGTGTAAAGCTTGGGAAATCTTTTTTTTTGTATCCAAATCCGGCTTTAAACTTCTTCACAACAGTATCTCGGACCTGCCTGGTGTGTTCCTTGTTCTTCATGATGCTCTCTGCGCTTTTAACGGACCTCTGAGACTATCACAGTGCAGGTGCATTTATACGGAGGCTTGATTACACACAGGTGGATTGTATTTATCATCATTAGTCATTTAGGTCAACATTGGATCATTCAGAGATCCTCACTGAACTTCTGGATAGAGTTTGCTGCACTGAAAGTAAAGGGGCTGAATAATTTTGCACGCCCAATTTTTCACTTTTTGATTTGTTAAAAAAGTTTGAAATATCCAATAAATGTCGTTCCACTTCATGATTGTGTCCCACTTGTTGTTGATTCTTCACAAAAAAAATACAGTTTTATATCTTTATGTTTGAAGCCTGAAATGTGGCAAAAGGTCGCAAAGTTCAAGGGGGCCGAATACTTTCGCAAGGCACTGTATCTGACACCAAGTACCTATTTTTTGCTTTGTTTTGCTACTGTAGTAGTTAGTCGGTTGTACCAGCTTCAAAACCCCGGTACTTTTAATCCTATAGCTTGTTCTCCAGCTTCTTTTTAAATAGTGAGCCAACATGTTTTCAGCACTTTTATTTCCATGACTGACCCAAATTTCTCATGCTCTCTCTGCAGCAGATATTTAGTGAGCAATATGTTTGTAACAGTAAATTGCAATAAAAATGCAGTATCGAATCACAATACATACAGAATCGTGGGAATCACAATACATATCATATTGGCACCTAAGTATCGTGAGACTTTCGACACACAAATTCACTACGAACATTGTCCTCACAGCATGCGTCTCGAGACGATACCTGACAACCGGGTCAGTAATTAGAACTACACATTCAGTCTGTGGCTGAAGCAGGAAGACCTTGTAAACCTGATAAGCCCTTACGATCTGACAGCAATCAATTATTCAGATTTCAAATGGCCTGTTTAACATATTCCTCATGCTTGACACATTAAACTCTAGCCCTTAAGTCCATCTAAGCCCATCTCCACACTGCACAATATCATGTGCTCCTTCGCAGTAGATTTTTAAGATGAATGTTTAGAATGTCCAGACAACATGTAACTCACTTAAAACTTCTTATGGCTGGGGGGCAGTATTGAGTAGCTTGGATGAATAAGGTGCCCAGAGTAAACTGCCTGCTCCTCAGTCCCTGTTGCTAAATGCAGGGTAGCCTAGTGGTTAGAGTGTTGGACTAGTAACCGGAAAGTTGCAAGTTCAAATCCATGAGCTGACAAGGTACAAATCTGTCGTTCTGCCCCTGAACAGGCAGTTAACCCACTGCTCCTAGGCCACTATTGAAAATAATAATCTGTTCTTAACTGACTTGCCTAGTTAATTAAAGAAGGAGGGCATTCTGATGAAGATCATCAAAAGTAAGTGGATAGTTATGTTATTTCTGACTTCTGTTGACTCCAACATGACAGATATATGTATTTGTTCTCTGAGTGCCGTTCTCAGATTATAGCATGGTTTGCTTTTTCTGTAAAGTGTTTTTGAAATCTGACATAGCGGATGCATTAAGGAGAAGTATATCTTTAATTCCATGTATAACACTTGTATTTTCATCAACATTTATGATGAGTATTTCTGTAAATTGATGTGGCTCTCTGCAAATTGACCAGATGTTTTTGGAACTACTGAATATAACGCCCAATGTATACTGAGATTTTTTTAATAGAAATATGAACTTTACCGAACAAAACATACATGTATTGTGTAACATGAAGTCCTATGAGTGTCATCTGATGAAGATCATCAAAGGTTAGTGATTAATTCTATCTCTATTTCTGTTTTTTGTGACTCCACTCTTTGGCTGGAAAAATAGCTGTGTGTGTTTTTGTGACTTGGCTCTGACCTAACAAAATCATTTGTGGTGCTTTTGCTGTAAAGCCTAGTTGAAATCGGACACTGTGGTGGAATTAACAACAAGATTACCTTTAAAATTGTGTAAGATACATGTATGTTTGAAGAATTTTAATTAGGAGATTTCTGTTGTTTTGAATTTGGCGCCCTGCACTTTCACTGGCTGTTGACATATCAATCCCGTTAACGGGATTTCAGCCCTAAGAAGTTTTAAGCAAGTAAGACATGTGAATATGCCCCCAATAGAGTTAACACGTCTCTATTTGTGGACCTGATTAGATCATTATTTGATCTATTGTGAATCCCATGAAAGCATTTCACAGGGCCGTTTGCCACTATGATTGCTAGGCTTTTCTGGCTATTTCCCACCAGGCTTAGACTAAGTACGTCAGCTCTGTAAGAAGACTGAACTGGAGATCATGTGGGCCATCGTTATAGTCTTATAAATCCTTCTCGATTCCTCCTTTGTCCTTCATTCACCATCTCCACATCCTTATGACTTGGACATCCATGTCGACAAAAATGTCAGTGCCACTTAACAAAAGGAAAGAAGTGTTCTCACTCGCCTGCTTCCACAAACCATATGGCTACTGTCCTGTAAACACATCATCAGCGACTCCTTATCAGCGACTCCTTATCAGAGGCTGAAGCAGAACTAAAATAGCCTCCTTATAACATTTTCTTCTGTTCTTAATGTCTATGTCTCTTCTCCGCCGCTCTCCTTTCCATAATCATTCCTTCTGAGAGTCGGGGCCTCTCTCTAGTAAAGTGGGCAAACCATGCGTTGGGAATTGTAAAGGGTGAAAGGTTGTAAAAGGTTCTGACTTGTGACCTGTAGTAGAGCCCTAACCCAGGCAGCCAGGTTCTGACACATAGCCAAAACCTATCTGTCCACAGAAATGGTCCCAAATTAATGAATTACCTCGGTTAAGTTCAATTACAGTAGACACATGAGCTACTGATGTCGCACTTCCTTTTGCTTCAGAAAGGACACCATAGCACCTTGTTAGAAAAAGGGCCTTCGTGTCTGTCGACCACGGTGAGGAGAACAGGGGGGATGGATGGCTAAGAGGTCCCCTCCAGCTCTAGCTCATTAAAATTCCACTGAGTTAAAGAGGCGAGAGACCACCAACGGCTGCTCTCTGTTTTGCGCCATCACAGCCGACAGGCAGCATGTGTTTACTCAGGGCCACAGAGATAAACACACTTAAACATAACAGGGGGAAAAAAACAAACAAAACACAGCCAGAGAGAGAGAGTAAGAGAGCGAGAGAGAGAGAAACACAGAAAGATGACTAAAACGGAATTCCGACTCACTGTCTGTGGCGCTCGGCATTGGTATCTCACAAAGGTAGAGCACAAGAAAATGTTTAACAGCACTCTGATCATGATGAAGGTCATTAGTGGGCAGAACGTTGCTTTGCACGCTGCTGCAATCAAAGATGTACTCTGATACGATTGAATATGTCCATATTTGGTTACATCAACCTACTAAACAGGGCTCTTTCGTTGTGTCTGGCATTTCTTTAACATTTCGATTACCTGATTGAACTAGGATAGTACCCAACAGCTCATTAGCTAATGCACCATAACGTCAGGAGTACTGTAAGTGCTCTCAGCAACGGGGAGGCATATCAGGCGTCTCGTTTTAATGACGTCATTGCCAGGCACGTCTCGTGTCAGTGCCGACTTCACTTCCGACACGGATCTTAAAAACAGCGAGGACAGCATGGCTGGCATGACCGTTATCTCGGCCCTCAAACCCTGTCTCTACACAAAGGCTCATCTTAGATCAGCATCCGCCAGCAACACGTCGTCAAAGACGCCTCTGTTCATTTGCAAACAGCGATACAGTACCATGCTATTCATTCTCGTTGTTTCCTCATTATCTAACTTGCATCAAAGAAAATATTGTGTGTTGTCAGCATGAGCGCTAAGATGAACTAAGATGAGCGGTGACTCGGTTAGAGAGGACGGTGCTGTGGCAAGTGCCATTGTGACTGATTGATCTGAGTCACATCTCCCTCTGTCATCACCAGCCGACAGTCTGTGGACCCAGGTCTCAGCAGAACAACAACACACATCTAAACTCTATCACACAGGTCTCAGCACCCTGGCTCAGACGAGCCCAAACTTAATCTCTAGAAATCTTTCATCTTTTCATCTTGTGATTGTGCTTTGAAGGCTTTCAGGGAAGGCGGGGGGGGAGCTAATTAGGTTTAAAAATAACCTCTGGGTGAGAGAGATGTGTAACATTCTCGTCCTGTTCTGCTCGGAGGGTGCAAGGCCTCGAAGTATCACTGGCCCTAGCCACCTGTGGGTTACGAGCCGAAAAGTAAAAGAACAGCGGACGACATACCAGAGATAGATGTGCATGACAGAGTAGTAGTAAGATGCTAGTATGACAATAGGATGAATGTTGTCACTGAATCTGGTGCAAGGTCACCGAGACTGACATTTTGGTATTTGACGTTGGCGTTGTCTCTCGATGTGTGTTATGACCATGAGGACACATTGTGACACCACCACGTGACCGCGATTGTGTTAATGAGGAGAACGAGTCGCACACCTTCTCAGAGAGCAGAGGAGATGATCCGAGTTTCCTAATCAAGCTCGACTATTCCACAGGCAATGGAAACAAATCACTCACTCTTACTAAATCAATCCTTGACTGTTTTTACTGTTAATCTCTGCAGTCGTTGCCTCCTACACGTCCTCTCGTGCTTCATTTATGCCATGGTGTTTACGGTGCAACACTCAGCGACAGGGTATGCAGTGGTTGGAAAAGACAAACTTGTCTGCGATTAGTGTGTAGACTGTACATCAAGGTCAAACCAAAAGAAGACCATGCTGTACTGTATAGACATATAGGCACAGATCAATCCCCCATACAGTAATCACAACACACACACACACGTGAGTGACGAACGCAAACACCAGTACTACAGCTGCCTGCGAGGGACAACTGCATGGATACTAACCCGCTCACACATACAGCCCAGTCATTATTGGCATGTACTGGAAACTCATACCTGTTGCTACTACTGCTACTCCTAAGTGAGCATCCAGGAAACAAATCAAGCACAGAACATTTACAGCCACCACAGCATTGTGATCAATGCACTTCAGTGGCTTAGTGAGAGGTTGGTCTGTGCCTTACCTCCTGCCGAACAGTTTGAGGCCAGTGAAGGGTTTGCTTTGCCTTCGGCCCGTGTCCGGGTGCTCCCCGTCAGCTAAGAGGGCGGTGGGCAGGTCTGAGTTGGAAGAGGAGGCAGAGGTGGTGGCGACGGCACCCTCCCCTTCCCTCAGGGAGCCCGGGTTTGAGTCGGACCCGGCCAGCCCAGGCCCTGCCCCCTGATCACACTGTTGCTCCATGGCAGCCTCTCTGTCAGCCACTAACGCAGGTCCACTCCAGAGTAGGGGCTTAAAAAGTGCTCCAGGAGTCACAAAGTCCTCATGGCTGTAGCCGCAGCAAAAAAAATGCCAACAATTCTCACTAGTACATACCCACGTGAAAAAGAGTAAACAGTCTACCGGAGCTCTACCGGGCTTACCTCAGTCTCTCCCACCCTGCATAGACCAAACAAGATAACAGAGAAGAGAAAAGTCAGAGAGAGATGCTTAGGCTCCCAGGTCCTGATTAGCCTCTGTGTGGAGTAAGCTTCCCATTCCGCCAGAGGGAGAGATCATTGTTTGAGCTACGTCCTGTAATCCTCTTTGTCTCTCCCTTTCTCTTTTCCTCAAGCTCCACCAGCACACTTCCTCAGGAAGTTAAGTCCTGCTGCAGAGTTCAAGTCCCTGAGTCCTTGATCCATTGGCTTCAAGCAGAGGCTGTTTCTTAGGAGCTTGTAGTTGGTTGTTGTTTCCTTCATTCCTTTTTATCCCTCCCCTCTCCTCCTTCTCTCACTTCACTCCCCCCTCCCCCCCGCCTCCTTTGAGAACCTCGGTCTCCCGTTTCTCTGAACCTCTGCTGTCCGTACTGCTCTCCCTGCTGCTCACGCTCAATTATGCACTCACACAGCTCAGTCGGCTCCCTCTCTCAGGACTGCAACAGTCCAGGAAGTGTCAAATCCAGAAGAGCCACTCATAGGACCCCAAGCATAGGTGCCTATTCAGCTGCCTGACTGTTTTTCCTGTCTTTCAGTGTGTGGCTTGTACTCTCCACTCGCTATGTTTAGTAGCTGTCTCTTAGAAAGATCTCTCTCTCTCTCCAGATTGGCCTGAGGTGGGAAGCAGATGCATGGCCATCCACTGTTGGTTCATTAGAAATACATGAGGGATAAGGAGAAGGAGAGCCCCTGACACTCCTCCATAAGCCCTGTGTGGTGAGGGAGTACGGCAAACTCCCTGTGCCTGCTTGCCTGTCAGTGTGGAAGGGTGAGTATTGTGCTGGACGCTTCCCACCGACACAGCCAGCCTGCTTGTTCTCGTTCAGTCGACAAGTTGCTTCGGCTCACAAAAACCCAGCCTATACAGTGTTTTTTCCCGTGTGTTAACAAGATAGAAAAGCCACATACAATTAGTGAAGTCAGGAGCACAGTGACACCAGAATCTGGCTCTGAGGGACAGCCCCATAGAACTGTCCCCAGATACACAGACAGGGGTGTAGAGAATCTAGATGGATGAGGTGTTTGCATGCGTGTGTGTTGTCTAATGTTCCATTTGGTGATCCAGTCGATTGCGCACATTTCTGTGTGTGGATAAGAGTTTCCAGCGTTGGCACCAAGCTCTGCAGCATGTTCAGTTGCCAGCCTACTCAATCATTACATAAAGACGGGTAGAAAGCCCACACCATCCATTTGGTATGGCTTAAAACGCACGCTGTAGAGTGCAATGCGGCAACACTGCTGTGCTCAGCTGTTCCCCATCCAGCCCTGAGTCAGCTGATAACGGTTATAGCACAAACTTGACTCTGTCTGATCAGAACATTTCAACTGTGGCATCTATGAAGTAACAACCTCAGCTTGGAGTCCTCTCTCTCCAACGCCTTCTCTTAACCCCCCCCCATTTATTTTTGTAATCTCTGTTTAGCCCACTCTCCAAGAGTAACAGACTCAAAAGTAACAGACTCTCACACACAAATAGTGATTATCTTCCTCTTACATTCGCAGCAAATTGAGATAATCAGAGGAAAGTGTCCACCCACCATCATGCAGGGATACGAGTCAACAAATGACCAGGCGAAGGAGACCCTGGACTGACGCCATCAGAGGATCCCCGCAAACAGGCTCCTCTGTGTCTGCTGGGCAGAAAATAGGACCTCCCCAGCCCTGTTTATTCATTTATTTGTCCTCAATGGGAATATCTTTCAAATAAACCGTGTAAAAGAAATAATAGGGCTTTCAACAGACTCAGCACCTCTAGAATGTGTTCGTTCAGCTTCATTCTCGGGGATCAAAACCACACCAAATCTCTCTCTCTCACACACACACACACACACACACACACACACACACACACACACACACACACACACACACACACACACACACACACACACACACACACACACACACACACACACACACACACACACACACACTCCCTGCTCCCCTCTCTAATCAACCGAATCAATCCCCAGGTTTTAGAGCACCCTCTGCTTCAATAATGCATCATGCCACGAGGAGGAAGAGAGGTGGGAGCGCCACACAGACGGGGCTGGATACAGGGCTCCAGTTAGTCCACCAGACGACCTATTAGTCACAAAAACAACAGCGAGGAAATATACACGACTCCTACAAGAACCTCAAGCAACTACCACGTTACTAAGCCAGACATTGGCTACCAAGCAAGACAACAGCTGATGTTATTACTACGTGTGCAATTGAGAGTTTTGTGTCAATGTGAGTCGCACCATCGAGGGCCAGAGAAGAGGAACCTCACTGATTAGTGATTAGCCGCAGGTCCAGGCTTAGGAGGCTCTGATCGTCCCCTCCCAACTCTGATGCACCCCCTACACTGGCCACACCAGGCACAGTCTCAGCCTAATGGACCACACCAGGCACAGTCTCAGCCTAATGGACCACACTGCAGTTAACTGTATCAATTAGGAAGCGATAGGTCCAGGATATGGGGAGCTGGAAAAGGTCTCTCTTTTAATTCAGTGAATAATGATGGCTCTGGACTGCCTTGCTATCTGGGGCCACGTCACGCCCCAATTACATTATGGGGGTGGGCTGTTTCTGTGGAGAGACCTTTCATCCTCTGTGGTTCAAACAGCAAGTGTCTTCTATCCGTGTTGCAGTCTCTTTATAACAAACATTATCGTAGGTTAATGTCTCAGCAATATTTTATAGTTGGTCAATATTTTATGATAGAGTGCCTTCGGAAAGTATTCAGACCCCTTCACTTTTCCCACGTTGCTACGTTACAGTCTTATTCTAAAATTGATTAAATTAAATTTTTCCTTCGTCAATCAACACACAATACCCCATAACGACAGTCAAAACAGTTGACACTTTTGCAAATGTTTATTTACATAAGTATTCAGACACTTTGCTATGAGACTCGAAATTGAGCTCAGGTGCATCCTGTTTCCATTGATCATCCTTGGGATGTTTCTACAACTTGATTGAAGTCCACCTGTGGTAAATTCAATTGATTGGACATGATTTGGAAAGGCACACCTGTCTATATAAGGTCCCACAGTTGACAGTGCATGTCAGAGCAAACACCAAGCCATGAGGTTGAAGGAATTGTCCGTAGAGTTCCGAGACAGGATTGTGCCGAGGCACAGATCTGGGGAATGGTAACAAATTATTTCAGCAGCATTGAAGGTCCCCAAGAACACAGTTGCCTCCATAATTCTTAAATGGAAGAAGTTTGGAACCACCAAGACTATTCCTAGACTAAGAACCTTATGGTCACTCTGACAGAGCTCCTCTGTGGAAATGGGAGAATCTTCAAGAAGGAGAACCATCTCTGCAGCACTCCACCAACCAGGCCTTTATGGTAGAACGGCCAGACAGAAGCCACGCCTCTGTGAAAGGCATTTCAGCCCGTTAGGAGTTTGCCAAAAGGCACATAAAGACTCTCAGACCATGAGAAACTAGATTCTCTGGTTTGATGAAACCAAGATTGAACTCTTTGGCCTGAATGTAAAGCATCACATCTGAAGGAAACCTGGCACCATCCCTACGGTGAAGCATGGTGGTGGCAGCATCATGCTACGGGGATGTTTTTCAACGGTAGGGACTGGAAGACTATTTAGGATTGAGGGAAAGATGAACAGAGCAAAGTACAGAGAGATCCTTGATGAAAACCTGCTCCAGAGCGCTCAGGACCTCAGACTGGGGCAAAGGTTCAACTTCCAACAGGACAACAACCCTAAGCACACACAGCCAAAACAACGCAGGACTGGCTTTGGGCAAGTCTTCGAATGTCCTTGAGTGGCCCAGCAAGAGCCCTGACTTGAACCCAATTGAACATCTCTTGAGAGACCTGAAAATAGCTGTCCACCCTGACAGAGCATGAGAGGATCTGCAGGAAAAAATGGGAGAAACTCCCCAAATACAGACATGCCAAGCTTGTAGCGTCATACCCAAGAAGACTCAAGGCGCTTCAACAAAGTATTGAGTAAAGGGTCTGAATACTTATGCCAATGTTTTTTTTAAATATATAAATTAGCAAAAATTTATAAAAATCTGTTTTTGCTTTATCATTATTTTTTAAGAATAAGGATGTAACCTAACAAATGTGGAAAAAGTGAAGGGATCTGAAAACTTCCCGAATGCACATTGATATATTTGAGAATTCCATTAAAAAAAATTAAAGACAGCTTGTGAGGTATGACGACGATAACTGGGAACTATCAAACTACGAGACAGCAGTCCTTTAGATTATAGAAGGCTCTGTGATTGGCATCTCAGTAGAAGTGGTGAGTTGGTCATTAAATTAGCTGACCATAGAGAGCAATAGTAATGGTTTGTTTTTGCAGGCAAAACTCTCATGGCTTGTTGGCCAAAGCCTTTGGGGAAATTAATAGGACTTTGGGATAATTGCAGAAAATAAAATCTGTGTTAAACACAGGCTTAAGACATCATATACGTTTTGTCATCAGTTTACATAATTTGTTGTGAAATTTTAAGCATTTATGTCATTTAAAAAAAGCACATATAGGCTTCATAATTCATAAAGGTCCTTTTAACTGACTGATATTATCTCATAGAACAAAACAGAAAATATCTCCTAACCCTGTGTTAACCGCAGACCTTATTTTCGGTGTTTATCCCAAAACCCCATTCATTTCCCCCATAGTAATGGCCAACGAACCAGAGGTAGAAAATGCTAACTCGTTTCCATTTTTCAGGACTACAAGCTGGCGAGCTCTATTAAAAGGGGCCAAAAAGAGCTGTAATTCATGCTGAGGCTCCTCCCAGGAGGAGAGGGGGGAGCATTTGAGGGGTAGAGGTAGACTGGGATAGGACTCCACAGGTGAGGAGGAACAGAGGAATGTAGAGAAGCAGACAGATTATTGGGGAGCACCCCAGGACGTGTGAGGTTGAGGGAGAAGGCCTCATACTGAGCACTGAGCAGACAACCTTTACTGTGCAGATTAAATCAAATCAGAATATCCCACTTGAAAACAGTCATCAGGCCACTGCATTGCTACTACATTGTGGTCCCACAGTAAATATAAGGAGTGTAGAGTCCACAGACAGCAAAGTGTCTGATCTGTCAACAAGTAAATAGATAAGCATGATTTTATTTTAGGTCCACCCGAAAATTCCACATTCCTGGGCAGTTTAGGGCACTAGCAGCAGCATGGCCCCTCTCCCTGTCCTGTTGTCACTTTCTACTACTTTGACAGGAAGGAAGTGATGTCACCAGCGGGGGAGTTGTACTCACTTTTACAACTGAACCGCAAGGTGTTTCCTGCTATTGTTCCATTGGCTTTTGTTTTGGTCCTAGTTCTTTCCATCAGAAGGGTTTACTTCAAAATGGGATCAATATTATTAGTATTCAATATTAGTATTCAAACAGCAACACACCGCCTGGTTTCAACTGTCATAAATAGAAGATCCACAACAGCTCAAAGAGAACTTTAGAACTTATATTCCAAGAATGGAATAGACAGAGACGCGTCACACTATAGGCCTACGGTATCAAACAGTGCATTGCCGCTATATTGCCTCTAGTTAAGTTAACGCAATCATTGGGTCAGAAGGACATACAGTGAAAAGAACAGCAGTTATAAAACGAATGATGGATGACGGCATGACCAACCAGAAACTCAGAAAGCGAGACAGACCGATAAGCAGATGGAGATGCAGAACAAAACAAGCAGAGGTTTAGGGCGCCCCCCCATGGGTATGTTGTGCAACTGAGTTACATTTCTCCCCAGGGGTTGAATCAATGACCCACACTCCTGTACTAAGTAAATATAACGTGGGCGCATTGCAAGATGAGTGAAAAGTCTTAAGACAAATGGGGATAATATAAGGAAGTGGAAGGAAGTGTGAATGTTACGATATACACCTTTTTCTTTTATGGAGAATTGTGCAACCAATCTAAATGAGAAGAAGTCAGTTGTTGCACATAGCAGATGTTGCACAAATGAGAACTATAAACTGCTCCTTTTCCCAGAACAAAACAAACATCCAGCCCTTGACTATTGCTCACTGTCATAGCATCAGCAACATCCCAAAACAGCACAACTTTAGCATTGCATGACATTAGTCTTCACCCAGTTCATCCCAGTCAAATTCTCAGGATAATGGACAACTTTCTGGAACGTTATACAGCCCTGTTTAAGGTCATAAATTAATCCCATACTGGTGGATGGCAAAGCTATTTATAAGCGGCTGCAAAACTACATTTCTAAGTTTGACACAGCCTCAACTTCCTTTTATATCATTATCTCACCACGCCATCTTAGTGTTCAGCATCTGTAACCCAAGTAAAGCTTTACGGAGTATACTCTTAGACATACTAAACCAAAGGTCCCACTGAACAAATCAAACCAAAATATAGAGAAATCTTTCCATAGTCTGGGTTTCACACCACGTTCTGGCCATTAGTGGTTTGTGACCAAAAAACCAAAGGGAAGTAAAGGAGCACACACCACTACCTGTGAGTGAGGGCAAGCGGAGGGGTTGGAGGGACGTCCCACTTCCCCCAGCGACCCCACATATCCAGTCCTTTGTCCCCACTCTGCCTTCCTTTGCGGCGGCTCACCAAAGAGCGGTCTTCCTTGTCCTGTCTAGCATTCCTGTGTCAGCCCCCAACACAAACCTAGCAACGAGTTACGGAGCTCCAGTCCAACTGACAACTGCGCCGTCTGTCTCTCAGAACTATCTTACACCCCCCCCGTCCACTTCTGCTCACTTCCTGTTTCATGACTTCCTCATGGCTTGTGACATAAGCCAGTGAGTGAGTGAGTGAGTGAGTGAGTGAGTGAGTGAGTGAGTGAGTGAGTGAGTGAGTGAGTGAGTGAGTGAGTGAGTGAGTGAGTGAGTGAGTGAGTGAGTGAGTGAGTGAGTGAGTGAGTGAGTGAGTGAGTGAGAGTGTGAGAGTGTGAGAGTGACTGAGTGAGAGTGACTGAGTGAGAATGTGTGTAAGTGAGAGAGAGAGATCGAGAGAGAGAGAGAGAGCGCACGCACGCACGCAAGGGGAGAGCATGCCAAAAACATGGTAAAAATAAAACATGGCCAAACTGATTGAGTTGCTGGCTATTTTTAGACAGCTGGAGGACATTCCCCCTACCCCCAATGTTTATCTTTGATAGTTGATGGGGAGGCCAATGAGAAACGTTATACAGCATGTTGAACTAAAAATGAAGGCCTTGAATCCTACAGTACAGTACCTGTCATATATATTGAGTTACAGTATGCCTGAACTTTTGACCTCAGAGTTGTATCCCCGGATTGAACAGTATCGCAATTGTAAAAGCTAATGGGCAGACAAGTTTAGTTGAATGTCACTTATTGCTTGGCACACGTATTACAACAGTAAAACAGTTGGAAGTGAGAGGATGGAGGAGAGATATCTCCGTTTGTCTCCCAGCCTCCTTGATTTAGCTTGCATTCCTGGGTGATGGTGTAGCGCTGTGTGAGCCGAAAGACGAGGAGCAGAGCAGACCGAGCCGCTGCACTACCTTACATGTGAAAAGTGATTGCTGTAAAAAGACAGCGTGAGTAAGAGAATGTGAGACAGACAGACAGACAGACAGACAGACAGACAGACAGACAGACAGACAGACAGACAGACAGACAGACAGATAGACAGACAGACAGACAGACAGACAGACAGACACAAAATAGGCAGAACATAAAAAAAGAAAACGCTAAGACCGACATCTGTCATGGTGACCATCTGATCTCGTATCTCTTCAGGTCTGAGATCAGAGTTAGGGACAGGGACAACCTGATGCCCTATCATCATATAGATCCGTCCTGGGCAAAATATGCCCACCGGGCTGGATCCGTCCCGCCACCAGATTAAAAGCAGCACGTGGTGTATTTGTTTTTTTATACATATTTTTACGTAGTCAAGTGAATGCGACGCTTAGGTCATAGAACCGTGGTTACGTGAGTAATATCCAATGTTCGCTAAAGAGGTTATGACAAACAGACCAGTTTGGCTCTAGGTTTTGAACGATTGTGGGTATAGCTACACTGAACAAAAACATAAAATGTAACGCAGCAATTTCAAAGATTTTACTGAGTTACAGTTTATATAAGGAACTCAATAAATTTAATTCATTAGGCCCTAATCTATGGATATCACATGACTGGGAATACTGATATGCATCTGTTGGTCACAGATACCTTAAAAAAAGGTAGAGGCGTGGATCAGAAATCCAGTCAGTATCTGGTGTGTACCATTTGCCTCATGCAGAGCGACATCTCTTTCGAATAGAGTTGAGCAGGCTGTTGATTGTGGTCTATGTAATGTTGTCCCACTCCTCTTCAATGGCTGTGTGAAGTTGCTGTATATTGGCGGGTACTGGAACGCCGTCATACACGTTGATCCAGAGCATCCCAAACATGCTCAATGGGTGACATGTCTGGTGAGAATGCAGGCCATGGAAGAACTGGGACATGTTCAGCTTACAGGAATTGTGTACAGATCCTTGCGACATGGGCCCTTGCATTATCATGCTGAAACATGAGGTGGTGGCGGCGCTGGAATGGCACGACAATGGGCCTCAGGATCTCGTCACGGTATCTCTGTCCATTCAAATTGGCATGAATAAAAATGAAATTGTGTTTGTTGTCTGTAGCTTATGCCTCCCCATACCATAACCCCACCACCTCTATGGAGCACTCTGTTCACAATGTTGACATCAGCAAACCGCTCACCCACACGATGCCATACACTCTGTCTGTCATCTGCCTTGTACATTTGAAACCGGGATTCATGAAGAGCAACCTTCTTTAGCGTGCCAGTGGCCATCGAAGGTGAGCATTTGCCCACTGAAGAAGTTGATTACGACGCCAAACTGGTGAGGAAACGGGCACACAGGTGATCTTCCCTGAGACGGTTGTGCAAAACCACAGTCTCACCAGCTGTCCGGGTGGCTGGTCTCAGACGATCACGCAGGTGAAGAAGCCGAATGTGGAGATCCTGGGATGGTGTGGTTACACGTGGCCTGTGGATGTGAGGTTGGGTGGACGTACTGCCAAATTCTGTAAAACGACATTGGTCTGGCAACAGCTTTGGTGGATATTCCTGCCGTCAGCATGCCAATTGCACACTCCCTCAAAACATCTGCGGCATTGTAGAGTGGCCTTTTATTGTCCCCAGCACAAGGTGCACCTGTGTAATGATCATGCCGTGTAATCAGCGTATTGATATGCCACCCCGGTCAGGTGGATCTTGACAAAGTAGGAATGCTCACTACCAGGGGAGTAAACAAATGTGTGCGCAACATTTGAGAGAAATAAGCTTTTTTTATGGGTATGGAACATTTCTGGGATCTTATATTTCAGCTCATGAAACATTGGCTCAACACTTTACATGTTGCGTTTATATATTTTTTTGTTCAGTGTTTATTACAGACGGTCTGTCATATATTATGTCAGCATGGAACACAGTAGCTCTTCGTAAGGTGTAGTGTCCACGGCATAGCAACTAACATAATCCCTTATACCTCGACGCTCTCTACCGCCAGACGTTATCATCAGAAAAGTTTAATGAGTGTGCGTTACAAAGACCTTATGCTACTTCAGCTGTTTAAGTGTGTTAAGCCTAGGGCGGAAAGATATTCACATTCCGGCTCCTTGAGAAATGCTGACTGAATTTGAAGGAGGCTAAAGTGAGGAACCATGAGATGGGTTAGCAGTCACATAGACCAAAGAGAGATAGCTGCATTGAGCCAAGTGCCACTCAGATCACTTCTGCAAAAAGAACAACCAGCCTGAGCTCTCGGACTCTCTCTCTGACTGTACTGAGCTGTGCTGTGCGTTCACACCCTGCTGCCAGAGCGATTTGGAAATTGAGAGATTATTTGTTGAGTCACTGACCTCAGAGTCACATCAGGCTCGCCTTCTGTGAACTGATATTCTGCCATGTGCCATCTCAAGATGAGACAGTGTTCTGTTTTAGGTGAGTGGCTGTATGGTTCTGCTTTTAGTACAGTAGAGATAACTTCTCTTTGGGTTGATGAAGCAGCGCGTGGGACGCGAAAGTCAAACTCACACCACCAGCAGGCTGGTTTAAACACCGGCAAGGCATGAATCCCTTTGATTAAGTGAATTACGGGTGAAAGAAAATCCACCAACATTGTTAAATTAATTAATTAGTACATGCAGCACACACCCACACACACACGTGTAGATGATCAAAGATGAGAGTGGATGACGAGGGAAGGTGGAGTGATGCCTGTACCGCAAGATGGCTCTCCATTTTGTTTCTCTGTTCAGTCTCTCTTGTTAGCTAGACATGATACATGTAAGTTTTGGCCAAGACTTTCATCTGAATTGTAAGCCAATTTCAGCCGACCAAAGGGTTCCCGCTCTCAGTCTCTTATGTTCTCCGGATGAAAGAGATACTCTCTCCCTCCCCTTTCTACCCCACTTCATGTCTCCCCCTCCCTCCCTCTCTCATTGATGGCCCTGTGCATTTATACACAGACTCATTTAGTCTGGGGGGAAAAAGAGATAAAGGCCTTGAAGTACTTATAACCTAATCCTTTTAAATGCACTTTGCATATCTGGCTTAAAAGCACAGGTGACCATTGTCACTCAACAAATTAACACTTCAGGGCCACTTCAGCACATTTCATGCCTTTCAAACTATATCCACTAGAGGGCATTGTATATCATCTCCACCCATGGACCAACAAGGTTTGTTTATGACAACGATCATAGGTGCTGGCAAGACAGCCCAAACAGATCTGGGACCACACTAAGATGTGACAAGGTGGGGGGGGGGACAACACACCAATTTCATGATTAGGGTAAGTCCCTTCATATATGTGTCATCTTGTGTCTTGTATAAGGCACACGTGTGTAAAAAAAAATGGCCCAGATTTCGTTGAATAAGGTCATGCTGCTAATCAATGTTCCATATTAGAACATTCCGAGCGCTCTTGTACTATTCCAATCCAATCAGCAAGAAATAACCTACTCTGCCATACCAGAATCTTTCAATAGGCCTAGCTCATTACATTCCAGTTGCTGCCAAGTTACCATGACCTGCTGAAGCAGAACAAGCAGCAGACTGAATAAGCCACCTTGTGAGCGGAACAAATCTGATAATCAGACCATCACCTAAAAGACTAGCAATTTCCCACATAGTTCATGGAAGAAAAGAACACATAGTCCTAAAAACATGGCTGCGTGTAGCTTTCCATTATTTTGGTCTAACACACATCTATTAGAAAGTGGTCTCTTTCTGTCACCATTGAAGGCCATTGATGAAAGCCGAAACGTTGAGCTTTTAATAGCTGCTTAAATAAAAGTTTGTTTTTAAAAATGGTGAGCGAGCGCTGCTCCTTTTCCTTATCAAAGATCTTCCTGTCACACCCTCATCTCCATCCGTCTCTCAGATAGGCTGACAAGTAATAGCAACTGACAGGTACTTGCTGTTATGTGACAACCTTTTCAGTGACAGAGAGGACCAGAGAGACACTACACGTTACTGAACGCCACTGGCGCAAGTCTGAAATAAAAGAGGTACCTTACAAGTGGTGTGTAAGTATACTGTACAGCAGCTGAAAGAACATCATGCAGAATAAGAAATGGGGATACGCAATGCACGACGCGAGACTGCACTTTGGAGGGTCAAACTATAGCAGTGGAGAATTCTGCCGAGCCAGAATAATACAGCAGAATATCCCTGAGGCTTTCTGACGAGGAGCTGAACCACAGCTGCTTCCTATGTCAACGCTTCACATACTGCCGAAAGGACATTTACCTAGAACAACCCGGAACTTCCTATTCCAGCAGAAAAACACTAGGAAAAAAAAAAGAGAAAGAACTTATAAAAATTATTTGTGATTCATTGATCGCTTTCTAGAGGGGAAATGAGATGATGACTGATTTATGTTCAAAAGAATGAAACCGTGTCTCAAAATTAGGTCAAAGCTTCATGTTCCGAGTCTTTTAGATTTCCTCAACCGCTCTCAACCAGCCAAACCTACACAACCGGTATTCTATAAAGATTGGTGGTAGATAATGCAGCTACATTCCCACATATTCCTTGGGGTTCTTACAATGACTAAGACATGTACAAACTGTCTACTCTCAACGCAATGTGCTAAACACAGCCAATAAAACCCGAAGACAGCGCTTCAGTACAGTTACAGCAGCAGTCTTGTCATTCATCTGCCATTAGAACATAACTGAGCTGGACAGCCTAGACAACACGGTAAACATGCTTCATTAATTCACTGTAGTCTAATCCGGAGAGCAGAGAGAGAGAGAGAGAGAGAGAGAGATGCTACGGCTGTTTCACTGAAGTCAGCTGTTCTGTGTTTATTTCTCCGTACAGTGTACTCCCTATACTGACAATACAGAAACATCCCCTCGTGGTAAGCCTGGACCTCTGCCAAGAATGGGCGTTCTGTGTGTGGGTTCCCTTCAGCAGCTAGGCCTCCCCCCCCTCTCGCCACTCACCTATATCCAAATGAGAGTCGTGCCGTCGAAACTGAAGCCCACACAGCAGTGGGGTTGGAGAGTGTGCCCACGCTCACTCTCTGTTTCTCTCTCCATCATCATCCCTTCTGGTTTCATTTCAGGCAGCATGGGATAGGGTGGTCATACAGTATAAGTATAAACTGAGGTGGTCTTATAGTGCAGACCAGCAGGTATCTTTAGGACGGGGGCCTCGACTAACCTGTACCCCCGCACATTGACTCGGCACCCCCTGTATATAGACTTATTATTGTTATGTACATTTCTTGTGTTACTTTTTCATACTATATATATATATAATAATAAATATATATAATAAATATATATAATATATATTTCTTTTACTTTAGTTTATTTAGTAAATATTTTATTAACTCTATTTCTTGAAGTGCATTGTTGATTAAAGTCAGCATTTCACGGTAAGGTCTACACTTGTTGTAGTCGGGCGCATGTAACAAATAAAATTTTATTAGAGACCGTAATTTGAGACATTAAAGTAACGTTTTCCCAAATGCCAGGGCGGTCTGACACTACACGTACATCTCTATTGTAAGGAACCTGGAAGAATGACTCAGCCATCTGCCATGGTTCACTGACAGCAGTGCAAACCAGATGGGCTCTCCTGTCACTCACTGATATTCTATAGGTCTAACTGTTGCACTAGATGCCATGTACTGCACTGAACGTTGCTCGACGACATCTACATTCAGAGTAGAATTTCAGCCAGCGGTGTGCCAACAGTCAAAGGTCATATCTATTATCAGTTGCCCGGTAACATCAATAACAACATTTAATATGATCAGAGAAGTCATTCAGTCAGTCAGAGAGAGCAAGAGAGTCAGTTCGTCAGTCTCTTTCTCTAATGTTGATTCCCCATGGAGAAGCGCTCCACATCCCCCACACATTATTTACATTACAAATAAAAGCGTTGGAGGGCAGCACACCAAAAAACAGACGCTCTCTTCGCAGCTATGGAAACGCTCAGAGGCAGCGAGAGGGAAGTGGAAGGCAACATTGGCAAACCAGTTTGTCTCAATTAACAAAAACGCCCACAACCATTTTCTGGTGAACCTTATAGCAATCTGAAGCCCATTGGTAGTGCTGATAAAGCCTACTTTGGTGATCCATATAAATCTAGTCTTCATTTGCCTCAATATTTCTCAGTCTCCATTTCTCTTCCTAACGTAGCCAAGCTGTAACTCAGCTGGAGTGGTACAGAGGTACTCCACTCCCCAGGCAGATCTCATATTTTAAACATAGGAAAAGAAAGAGGCCAGTCAGTGAGTCCAAATTGAGTTGCTCACTCTCTTCCTCTGCTCGTCGTTGTTTGCACCCTGTCAAATTCTCACCTCAAAATTCTAAAACGGACACACTTTCAAGCTCTTCACATACGCTTCTGCTACTCTATTTATTATCCATCCTGATTTCCTAGTCACTTTTAACCCGACGTACATGTACATATTACCTCTACCTCGTACCCCTGCAGATTGACTCGGTACTGATATTGGTTTTATATAGCCTCGTTATTGTTATTTTATTATGTTACTATTTCTGTTTTTAATTTAGTAAATGCTTTACTTTTTTACTCTGCATTGTTGGGGAAGGGCTCGTACCGAAGAAGATTAAGGTAAAGTCTGCAGCAGTTGTATTCGGCGCATATGAAAAATAATTTGATTTGATCAACTTGATTGTATGGTGCATTGATTTCTTAGGCGCGCCATGACAACCAGACATCCTGTCATCGTCAGCTGTCATTTCCTTTTCAAAATGGTAGGAATCGACTTTTTCCTTTTCTCTTATGTTTGTGTGTTTGTGTGTGCATGTCTGTATCTGTGTGCGTTTCTGTGTGCATGTCTGTATCTGTGTGCGTTTCTGTGTGCATGTCTGTATCGGTGTGCGTTTCTGTGTGCGTTTCTGTGTGCATGTCTGTATCGGTGTGTGTTTGTGTGCATGTCTGTATCTGTGTGTGTTTCTGTGTGTGCGCGCGTGGGAGTGTAGGTGTGTTTGTGTAGCCTATCCTTCAAAGAAAAGATAACGTTATTTCCTCCCAATTTAATTCCCTGGTTAAGGTAATTACGGGTCCTCCTAAGATGGGAGAGGAAACATAATTATCAACAACAGTGGAGAGAGAAGAGTGCCCCTTCTCAGCTGTTGCCGAGAGCTACAGTATTTGAGTGGGTAACAGGTGTGCTATCGCTTTATTAGCTGGGTGGTCTGCCATATGTGACAATGGCTTCAAATGACATCCCGAGTTCAAGAACAGCTGCACTCAAATGTTTAAAAAAATAATAATAATAATTTTAGAAAGACGTTACCTACATTTCATCTTTTTATTTTTGACGCGTTTTCCGGCAGTTATGCCTTCAGAGCATCCATTATGCATCTGATGAAGGCATAACTGTGGAAAAGCATTAGCTTGCCCGGCCTAATTTATATTTATTTTTTAAAAGGTCAAATGAGGAGACTGTCACGCCCTGACCTTAGAGAGCTTTTTATGTCTCTATTTTGGTTTGGTCAGGGTGCGATTTGGGTGGGCATTCTATGTTCTTTTTTCTATGTTTTTGTATTTCTTTGTTTTGCCCGGGTGTGGTTCTCAATCAGGGACAGCTGTCTATCGTTGTCTCTAATTGGGAACCATACTTAGGTAGCTTTTTCCGGGTAGTTGTTTTCTGTTTAGTGTTCTTTACCTGACAGGACTGATTTGTGTATTCACTTTGTTATTTTTGTTGAAGTGTTCAGTTCAATAAAAGTCATGAACACTCACCACGCTGCGCTTTGGTCCGATTCCTCCTCATCCGACGACGACACCCGTTACAGCGACGTAGTTTTGTCCGCTTTAAAAACATTTTGGAGTGCTGCCATTTCCCAATGGTTCTTGATTTCATTTGAAACTGCAGTATTTTATTTGCAAACTTGACAATGGGAAGAGATATTCCAATAGAAGGGATACTGGATTCACCAGATCCAGGTAGAATTGCTAGAGAAGTGGAAGATCTAAACAAATTGTATGGCGCGTTCATTTTCACATATCATTGCTCTCCTTGACTTCATATGTCAGCGAGTTCAAAACAAAAACATACTACATTAACCGCCCGGCATTTTAAAAACACACATAATAAATAGCTTTATTTGAAATATTAGTAATGAAGTGAAGTCTGGGAGCGGCTGGCCTGAATACTCTCACATGCCAACCTATCTAGTCCACAGCAAACAGAGCTCTGGCCTGAGTGGAGTCATTCATGAGGTTCAGAGTTTCATACCAGCTGTTGCCCAATGTTCTCAAATAACTTTTGTTTCCATAGAGCAGTGTTTCTCAACCTTAGTCCTTGACTACCCCCAACAGTACACGTTTTTTTATTGTAACCCTGGACAAGCACACCTGATTCAACTCGTCAACTAATCATCAAGCCTGCAATGAGTTGAATGAGTTGAAACTGTGTGCTGATGGGGGTGCTTGAGGACCAGGGTTGGGAAACACTGCCATAGAGCAGGTATTGATTTTGAGGTTGAACAGACACAATGGCCTGTTTAGCCTCTGTAGAGAGGAAAATACATTATTAACTGGTCCTTTATGGCTGCAGACACTTCCTGGAAAACCAGATTACTTGACTGTGAGAAATAATAAATGACTCCCACAGACAAGGCAGTCTTTGTAGAATCAGACAATTCAGAGCCCTGGGGTCACTTAGAAATGTCCTTGTTTTTTTTAAAGAAAAGCACATTTTCTTTTACCATTAAAATAACATCAAATTGGTCAGAAATAAAGAAGGCCAGCATCCCGGAGTCGCCTCTTCACTGTTGACGTTGAGACTGATGTTTTTGCGAGTACTATTTAATGAAGCTGCCAGTTGAGGACTTTTGAGGCATCTGTTTCTCAAGCTAGACACTAATGTACTTGTCCTCTTGCTCAGTTGTGCACCGGGGCCTCCCACTCCATTCTATTCTTGTTAGAGCCAGTTTGCTCTGTTCTGTGAAGGGAGTAGTACAGCATTGTACGAGATCTTCAGTTTCTTGGCAATTTCTCGCAAGGAACAGCGTTCATTTCTCAGAACAAGAATAGACTGACGAGTTTCAGAAGAAAGGTCTTTGTTTCTGGCCATTTTGAGCCTGTAATTGAACCCACAAAAAAGGGGGTAATAAAAAAAATATATATATATATTTGTTCATGTATTTTATCAGGATAACAATTTTCAGCTGTTACAAAAGGGTTTTCTAATGATCAATTAGCCTTTTAAAATTATAAACTTGGATTAGCTACCACAACGTGCCATTGGAACACAGGAGTGATAGTTGCTGATAATGGGCCTATGTACACCTATGTAGATATTCCTTTTTCTCTTTTTTTTTTTTTTTAAATCAGCTGTTTCCAGCTACAGTAGTCATTTACAACACTGCATTTCTGATCATTTTGATGTTATTTTAAAATGAACAAAAAAGTGTGCTTTTCTTCTAAAAACAATGACATTTCTAAGTGGCCCCAAACTCTTGACCGGTAGTGAACATACCTCTGTCTAGCCCACGCATATTTTTCTGACACACACAAAATACACATTTATGTATTTCTTTACAGTTCTTTTTTTTAAGTCAGGGTTTGTTGTTTAAATGGAAATGCACCCTGTTAGTAACTGAGTGCAAGGCAATAAATCACAAGAAATTAGGTAAATGGGGGTATTTACAAATAACTGGAGAGGAGGGTCTACGGGCAACATCCATTAGTGTCATTGGTCGATGTTGAGTCCAGACGAGACAGTTAGTTCCCTTCATTAGACGGGCTGTATCCTTGCATCTCACTCAATCAAACCACAAACAACCTTAATCAGAGTGTCAATAGAGCCATAAGGACCTGCCTTATAGGCATACGACCCATGGCACAGAGACAGAGGACCTAACATGAGCTGAAATTAGCATTGTCTGTTTATTCAGTGTATATACAGCATGTTAAATTTGATTTTGCATCAACACAGAGTGACCCAATGTCAATGACAGGATGACAAGTTCCTTCATCTTTCTAACATGCAAAAGACTCAGGACAGGAGTACAAAGGGTATTATCCATATTTCAGGAGAGGCCTGGTGACTTTAAGGTCATTATGCATTTCAATAGGCCGTGTGGTGCACGTCGTCGTGCAGGCTTTATAATCAATGTGATTTTGTTTCACTTGAATCTCCATCTGTATACATGGTTATATAATCTTTGACTCACGCATGGCCACTCGAAAAGCCAGCGGAGGTTGTGATATGAGCACGAGACTCACATCCTTTTTGAAAATATAGATTGCTATTATTGTCTGTGCATATCATGAAAGAAGATGATCCCAGGCGTAGCTCATAGAAGGGCTAACGCCCAGGTGGTGCAACAGGTTTAATGTTTTGGTGAGGCGTAAAGCACATTTTACGTTGGATGTAGAGTTTACGACCCACTTACAACAAACTAGTGGAACAGGCTTGATGTGTTGATCTGATCTAAAGCTCAGGATAAGCTCAACCTTATCCTGAAAACCTGAAACAACATGCTGTGATGAAATGGAATTAAAAATCTCTACTTTAAATCTGTTGCTCCCATTTCTCCACAAAAAAAATCCAAACAATACATAGTTTATTTGCATATACAGTAAGAGATCACCAAAGCTCTCGTCCAACAGACAATAAAGTATGCCACAGGTTCCCTCAATTTAGTTTCAAATGGAAGGGATCAATTTGTAACCTCTGTCATCCTTTACCCTTACTTACACTGCATGGCACCATTTATTTACCAGGTTAATCCCATTGAGATTAAATAGAAAGAAACCCATTTGTCTGGTGGCCTAGAAACGAGGTCGAATTCATCCTAGTTTAAAGAGTTTGAGGAAACCTGGGACTTAAATTTAGCTGCCATTCGTGGATTTGTACATTTTCTAACATTTTGATTTCACCCAGTTTTAATCTGCTGGACAGAAGAGCACGCACCTGTCTGTGTCCTTGAGCCTACCCCAAATAACAAACAAGGACAATTTAGCATTCAGACAGCGGAATGCTTGGCGGTCCAAATGACCAGGACTGTTACTATAAATCAGGGTTTGGAACAGATTACTTTCCAATCGTTTCGTTCTGAACAGAACCATTTTTCTCCCACCATTCCACTGTTCCGACCAGCAAAATAAAGTTCTGAACCGGTTCGAACCCCCAAAAAACTAATGGTTTATATCGTTCCTTTCTAAACCTCTGAAATATCTATTTTTTTAACACTTGGCTCGACATTAAATTACTTCAGTTGACTACATGCATTGGACAGACAAGTGTAGCTGAAATGAGAGTGGGTGGAGGAGGCTTGGCTTGAAGCGCTGGGCATCTTGTTGTTATGACATGCAATATCTGAATTAGGCCCACAGAATTATACCTAAGGAGGCGCGGCTTCTATAAAGGAACTTTTAATGTCTTTGAACTTTAGAAAGTTGGCTTAACGTTGGACCAGAGCTAGCTAGCTAACAAGCTTGCGTGTGCAGAGCGGCACCAGAATTCAAATAAAACACGTCTTCCCTTTTTGTAGTTAATAAATCTAAATGTGAAACGTGCTAACTATAGTATCCTTAACTAGCATTAAAAAAGTTAATCCATTCTCCTCTGAAAATCTCTCTCCCTAATTTCTGAATCACACTTGTAACGCCAGTAAACTACAGTGGCCTATGCTTCGAAGGGGAGGGGCAGGTATATAGCCTACACACTAGAGGTCGACCGATTATGATTTTTCAACGACAATACCGATTATTGGAGGACCAAAAAAAGCCGATACCGATTAATCGGACAAATTTGATTTATTCATTTATTTGTAATAATGACAATTACAACAATACTGAATGAACACTTATTTTAACTTAATATAATACATCAATAAAAATCCATTTAGCCTCAAATAAATAATGAAACATGTTCAATTAGGTTAAAATAATGCAAAAACAAAGTGTTGGAGAAGTAAAAGTGCAATATGTGCCATGTAAAAAAAGCTAACGTTGTTGCTCAGAACATGAGAACATTTGAAAGTTGGTGGTTCCTTTCAACATGAGACTTCAATATTCCAAGGTAAGAGGTTTAACGTTGTAGTTATAGTATTTATAGGGCGATTTCTCTCTATACCATTTGAATTTCATATACCTTTGAATATTGGATGTTCTTATAGGCACTATAGTATTGCCCCTACCTCGAACCAGGAACACATCGACAACAGCCACACTTGAAGCAGCGTTACCCATCGCTCCACAAAAGCCGTGGCCCTTGCAGAGCAAGGGGAATAACTACTCCAAGTCTCTCAGAGCGAGTGACTTTTGAAAAGCTATTAGCGCACACCCAGCTAACTAGCCATCCATTTCAAATCGGTTACACCAGCCATTAGGCTGATAGGCTTGAAGTCATAAACAGCGCTGTGCTTGCAAAGAGCTGCTGGCAAAATGCACGAAAGTGCTGTTTGAATGAATGCTTACGAGCCTGCTGCTGCCTACCATCGCTCAGTCAGACTGCTCTATCAAATCATAGACTTAATTATAACATAATAACACACAGAAATACGAGCCTTTAGTCATTAATATGGTCGAATCCGGAAACTATCATTTTGAAAACAAAACGTTTATTATTTCAGTGAAATTCGGAACCGTTCGGTATTTTATCTAACGGGTGGCATCCCTAAGTCTAAATATTCTTGTTACATTGCACAACCTTCAATGTTATGTCATAATTACGTAAAATTCTGGCATATTAGTTCGCAATGAGCCAGGCTGCCCAAACTGTTGCATATACCCTGACTCTGCATGCAATGAACGCAAGAGAAATCACACAATTTCACCTGGTTAATATTGCCTGCTAACCTGGATTTCTTTTAGCTAAATATGCAGGTTTAAAAATATATACTTCTGTGTATTGATTTTAAGAAAGGCATTGGTGTTTATGGTTAGGTACAGTCGTCCAACGATTGCGCTTTTGTTAAATCATCCCCCAGCATTGCATCGATTATATGCAACGCAGGACACTCTAGATAAACGAGTAATATCATCAACCATGTGTAGTTATAACTAGTGATTATGATTGATTGATTGTTTTTTAAAAGATAAGTTTAATGCTAGCTAGCAACTTACCTTGGCTTCTACTGCATTCGCATAACAGGCAGGCTCCTCGTGGAGTGCAATGAAAGGCAGGTGGTTAGAGCGTTGGACTGGTTAGCTGTAAGGTTGCAAGATTGGTTCCCCTGAGCTGACAAGGTGAAAATCTGTCGTTCTGCCCCTGAACAAGGCAGTTAACCCACCGTTCACACTTGTAGGCCGTCATTGAAAATAAGAACGTGTTCTTTAACTGACTTGGCTAGTTAAATAAAAGGTATAAAAAAAATATATACTTTTTTTGTTTGTTTATCAGCAAAACCAGCGCCCAAAAATACCGATTTCCGATTGTTATGAAAACTTGAAATCGGCCATTCCGATTAATCGGTCGACCTCTACTACACACGCACTGGCAAAGACTTTCAGCTGGCAGGCAGACACTAGAATATGTTTCCGAGTGACAGAGGGCTTTGCATAGGCGCTTTGTTATGTTTTTTTTGTGGGACTGGGGAAAAAAATGCCAGGAACCTAAAATAATGATATTAACCGGTTGCCTTGCTTTTAAAAGAATGGTTATGTTCTTATTTTCAGTTCTGTTCCCTGAACCGGTTCCAACCCCTGCTATAAATAGAAACACAATCTGAAACACCATCTGGACAGCATTAAAAGTGTTTCCTTTAGTTACATAGTATAACAATAGGACAGACCTAGTGACAAATCCTTCCCCTTAGGTTGAGCAATACAGTGAGCTCCTGTGAGAAAGTAACTGTGTCAAGTAATTAACAAAAAAAACAGCGCAAACTAGAATGCTACTTGGCCCTAAAAAGAGTACACAGTGGCAGAAGACCTGACCACTGTGACTGACCCAGACTTAAGGAAAGCTTTGACTATGTACAGACTCAGTGAGCATAGCCTTGCTATTGAGAAAGGCCGCCGTAGGCAGACCTGCCTCTCAAGAGAAGACAGGCTATGTGCACACGACCCACAAAATGAGGAGGAAACTGAGCTGCACTTCCTAACCTCCTGCCAAATGTATGACAATATTAGAGACACATATTTTCCTCAGATTACACAGATCCACAAAGAATTCAAAAACAACCTGGATTTTGATAAACTCCCATATCTACTGGGTGAAATGCCACAGTGTGTCATCACAGCAGCAAGATTTGTGACCTGTTGTCACAAGGAAAGGGCAACCAGTGAAGAACAAACACCATTGTAAAAACAATCCATATTTAGGTTTATTTATTTTCCCTTTTGTCCTTTCACATCGTTACAACACTGTATATATATTAGAGGTCGACTGATTATGATTTTTCAACGCCGATACCGATACCGATTATTGGAGGACCAAAAAAGCCAATACCGATTAATCGGCCGATTTAAAAAATGTATATAATAAAACAATTATGTATTTGTAATAATGACAATTACAACAATACTGAATGAACACTTATTTTAACTTAATATAATACATCAATAAAAATACATTTAGCCTCAAATAAATAATGAAACATGTTCAATTTGGTTTAAATAATGCAAAACAAAGTGTTGGAGAAGAAAGTAAAAGTGCAATATATGCTATGTAAGAAAGCTAACGTTTCAGTACCTTGCTCAGAACATGAGAACATATGAAAGCTGGTGGTTCATTTTAACATGAGTCTTCAATATTCCCAGGTAAGTTTTAGGTTGTAGTTATTATAGGAATTATAGGACTATTTCCCGCTATACCATTTGTATTTCATTAACCTTTGACTATTGGATGTTCTTATAGGCACTTTAGTATTGCCAGTGTAACAGTATAGCTTCCGTCCCTCTCCTAGTAATATCATCAACCATGTGTAGTTAACTAGTGATTATGATTGATTGTTTTTATAATATAAGTTTAGTGCTAGCTAGCAACTTACCTTGGCTTACTGCATTCGCGTAACAGGCAGTCTCCAATGAGAGAGAGGCAGGTCATTATTGCGTTGGACTAGTTAACTGTAAGGTTGCAAGATTGGATCCCC
The DNA here is from genome assembly GCF_023373465.1 of Oncorhynchus keta. Taxonomy (NCBI): domain Eukaryota; kingdom Metazoa; phylum Chordata; class Actinopteri; order Salmoniformes; family Salmonidae; genus Oncorhynchus; species Oncorhynchus keta. The sequence goes on from NC_068422.1 coordinate 60,187,880, forward strand.
CGAGCTGACAAGGTGAAAATCTGTCGTTCTGCCCCTGAACAAGGCAGTTAACCCATCGTTCCTAGGCCGTCATTGAAAATAAGGATGTGTTTTTAACTGACTTGCCTAGTTAAATAAAGGTATAAAAATAAAAATATATATTTATTTTTTAAATTTAAAATAAATAAATAAATATAAAAAAATATTTAAAAATTACAAAAAAATTTTTTTTTTTAAATAGGCAAATCGTCGCCCAAAAATACCGAATTCCCATTATGAAAACTTATGAAATCGGCCCTAATTAATCGGTCAACCTCTAATATATATACAACCTTTTTTTTACCCCTTTTTCTCCCCAATTTCGTGGTATCCAATTGTTGTAGTAGCTACTATCTTGTCTCATCGCTACAACTCCCGTACGGGCTCGGGAGAGACGAAGGTTGAAAGTCATGCGTCCTTCGATACACAACCCAACCAAGCCGCACTGCTTCTTAACACAGTGCGCATCCAACCCGGAAGCCACCCGCACCAATGCGCCGGAGGAAACACCGTGCACCTGGCCACCTTGGCTAGCGCACACTGCGCCCAGCCCGCCACAGGAGTCGCTGGTGCGCGATGAGACAAGGACACCCCTACCGACCAAGCCCTCCCAAACCCGGGCGACGCTAGGGTTTGTGCGTCGCCCCACGGACCTCCCGGTCGCGGCCGGTTACGACAGAGCCTGGGCGCGAACCCAGGGACTCTGATGGCACAGCTGGCGCTGCAGTACAGCGTCCTTAAACACTGCGCCATATATACAACATTTTAAATGTCTTAATTATTTTAGAACCTGTGAGTGTAATGTTTACTGTTCATTTTTCTTGTTTATTTCACTTTTGATTATCTACTTCAATTGCTTTGGCATTGTTAACATATATTTCTCATGCCAATAAAGCTCTTGAATTGAATTGAGAGTTCTCTAGTGCTTAAAATTTACGACCGGGAGTGGAGGTGTCAAAACCCCCACCGTTCCCTCCTCCCCCCTTTGCGTGTGGGAGAGGGTCTGGTGATTGTCAGCTATTGCCAAGCTGATCTGACCCATTGTGATCCTCACATGTAGTCATGACATTTCTATTGGGCACAAAATCATCTGAAACACAACCAAAACAAACAGCAAATGCATCTAACAAATGTGTAGAGTTTCTATCTTGATGTAATCATTGTGTGCTATGATACGGGGCCAAATACTTAACTTGTACCTACTTTAATACACATAAGTGAATTTGTCCCAATACTTTTGGTCCCCTAAAATGGGGGGACTATGACCAAAAAGTGCTGCGATTTCTAAACGGTTGACTGGATATGGATGAAAATATCCTCAAATTAAAGCTGACAGTCTGCTAGTTAGCCCCATAGTATTTGTATCATTTAAAATCCAAAGTGCTGGAGTACAGATTCAAAACAACAGAGATCATTGTGTATTTATCACACATTTCTGCTTTTCACAAAATCTACAATTTCATCCAAACAAAAAATGTAGTTAAAAAAAAAAAAGGTACTTTTTTTTAAATGGATGCACATAACATTTCACAATAACTCATCTCCTTAACGGTCAACATTTACCCCCTGCTGCAGGTGCTGTTTGGTCTTTAATAACATCTGAATCACACATGAGACCACTACCCCAGGCCTTGTTATTGGAGTCACTGTATTGACGCTGTTAGTCACAGACACAGAGGAAAGCGATGGGTAATCTATCTTAATGTAGCCAAACAGACATGGCCTCAGCCTCACTCATTGCCAGGCCAGCCTTAACCATCCAGCATCATCAGGCCTCTATGGACCAGCCAGTCAGCCAGTAGATGCAGCCAGCCCAGAATTCTGCTCACTAAGCAGAGTAAGTGCCTCTTATTTACAATGCAAAAAAACTCCTGATCCTTTGCTGCTGCTGCTCATCCTGTTACATAAGAGCCACAAATGCATCACAGCATCCGCTGGCAGTGGCAGACTCTCAATAACCAACACCCAGTGACTAGAGTCACATCATTCTACACAGCCCACACAGAAAAATAGTCCCTCAAATCTTACATAAAATGAGTCAGTCAGGGGCACAGACAATTGCACCATCCTCTACAATCAAGCTAGAAACAGTTCGGATTATGGAGGAAACACTGCACTACCGCTGTCATTGCAAACCAAATATTTTGAATTAAGTGGTCTGGTGGATGTTATACAAAGACAGATTTTACAGTTATGCTGTATATCAGTCAAAATCCTTCTGTACACCAAATCCTATACTGTAGCCAAATCCTTTTTTTCCCAGTGAAGTAACACTCGCACTTGACTTTCCCCCCACCTCCCCTGACCACTGACTTTGCTGATAGCTACTTTATTGAGGGAAAATGTACTTACTGTGACTGAGATATGTGATTGTCCAACCTAGCCATTTTTAAGATGAATGCACTCACTAGAAATACACTAACGCTGGAAAAGAGCATCTGTTAAATGACTCAAATGTAACCGAGTGTGGTAGTAATGTCTGTGTGAATGCTTAATAAAACTTGTCCAAGGTTCATGTGTAAGGGGTCATGGTCAAAGGTCATTCTGTGCATCACTTCCTCCTGACAGAAGACTGTTAGCAGGCAAATTGCTCACTCTGTCATGTCATTTACTTGCACAGCACACAGGGTCAGGAAGCCAATAGTAGCTAGAGGGCAGCCAGTCAAATATATAATACTACAAACCATTTGATATAGCCCGGATTCCAATAAGAAGCAAGATTGTCAGTCCTAAAAGTCTGAGATTTTGAAGGATAGAGTATTTAATCCAAAAGCTTGTAAATTAACGGAGTCTATACTGTATCTCAACCGGCTGTGATTGGGAGTCCCATAGGGCGGCGCACAATTGGCCCAGCGTCGTCCGGGTTTGGCGTCATGGTAAATAAGAATTTGTTCTTAACTGACTTGCTTAGTTAAATAACGGTTCAATTCAAATTCAATGTTATGACTGAGGAGGACACAGAAGTATGTTGTTTTCTTGACATCCCCCATTGCTGACATGAACGAGCATGTATTTACTATACTCCAAAGGACATTAGCAGGTGCTTTTAGTAAGAATGATATCCACCACTGTGGTAACTGAACATTAGGATGGCCTTGCTGACAGATGTGAAATTGCTATAATGCTATTCAAAATGCTGTAGTGGATCACGTAGCCTAATGATAACTTCATTGTAGGCCTATCTATTAGATGAAGAACCATATTGCAATGGGGTGTCAGCTCACATGGACACATGTTGTCTTGCCTACAAATAATTGACAGTAGCTACCAGGTGAGATAGTTATGGCTGCAGGTGATGTTGACTTTTTCAAGTTGCACATTTTAGACAACTTCAGACATTTGGTAGTCAACTGAAGTAGTTATATGAAATATCGTGCGGGATTGAGATAGGAAGTGCGGGATAAATTCAGAATGTACTACCTGTATGATACCTGCTTCCTAATAGCGAGGTGTAAGAAGTCGTTATCCAACTGCTCCACTGTCAATGCCCCCGCACCTTCCAACCGAGTTGACACTTTTCCTTGTACTTCTCCCGGCTTGAAGACTGGACCAGGTGACACCATTTCGGGCAGAAAAACGTCCTCCTCCTCAGCCCATTCTTCTATGGTTGGTGGCACCAGTGTCGCCGTGGGTGAATCCGTAGAGTTATGGACGATAGGGGTTACACGGTCCCCGGTATCCGGTGCCTCAGCCATCGATACCGTGCTGTGGATCAACTGTGGAGTGCTGCAACCTAAAATAAAGTAGCTTGTGTTCAACACAGGAAGTCCAAAGCAAAACTATGACTCGTCTTGCAATGTGACAAATATGCTTACAGATACTGACTTTGTTCAGCAGAATTTACCTGGTTATAGTCGCCGGTATTCACGCGAAGACGGAAATCCTGTGGCCGTAGGTTTCACCGGGGTCGTTTTACCACAGCCACAAAGTCATAAACCCCGCCTATTTCTACAGTTTATCTTCTTAAAAATGGATGTTAAAGCTAACCTTAACCACACCGTTATGCGTATGCCTAACCTTACAAAAAAAAGCTATTTTTGTTATATTATGAATTATTACGATATAGCCAAGTGTGACTTTGTGGTTGCATTAACAAGTAGAAACCGGTTGTACAGCTGTGTGGCTCGCTCCAGTTCTCTCCTCTCTCTGATCTCTGCGCGTAACCACACGTGGGGTCGTGAATAATATTAGCGCAAACAACAGTAGTGGAATCGGCGTTTAACCTTCAAAAATAAATGTCCCCGATTGAAACTGATGCAAAGGGCTGAAAGTAGTGGAATCATGACACACGTGTATAAATTAATGTTTAAAAAAAGTTGGAGTGTTGTTTTATAGATTTGACAAAAGACAAAATCGTACTATTTGAAATCGCAACGTGGATGTATAGACAATAGACTGGCTGGGAAGGTGATTTCCCCCAGTTAAAGTCCCGCAATAAGAGCTATGACTCTACCGGTGTTCTGTGAGTGTCACTGAATAGGCTGATACCCCCATTTAAAGCTGCAACTATGTTACTTTTTGAGCGACCCTTTACAAACAAATATAGCAATTTTGAAAGTGTACTAACTGCAGTCGACTCGCAGTACTGTACTTGCAGAATAACTGCAGTGTACTGCTGTTGAGCTGCAGTTATACTGCACTGTAACTCCAGTTACACTGCAAAACTACTGCAGTAAAAAAAAGTGTTATTTTGGACTCTGCAGTTATACTGCAGTTATACTGCACTCTGACTGCAATCTTTTTTTCATAAGGGACCGACCACATTCACATAGAAATGTTAGTTATAGATCTGCCATTCTCATTGAAATTCAAGTCTAAGAAGCTGTTGATCTGTTCTATGTGCTCTATATCACATTTTGGTTTGACATCTTTTACTTTCAGTTTTGTGCACCAGCTTCAAACACTGCACTTGAATTCGCCCCCTTACTAGCACTGACTTCTCTACATGTTCTACTTATTTTTTTTATTTGACCTTTATTTAACTAGGAAAGTTAGTTAAGAACAAGTTCTTATTTTCAATGACGGCCTAGGAACATTGGGTTAACTGCCTTGTTCAGGGGCAGAACGACAGATTTTTTTTTTTACCTTGTCAGTTCTGGGATTTCTATGCTTGTTTTGTTACATAAAATGATATTGGGTGAATTTAGCAACCAGGAAATTCTGAGGTCTACATCCACAGTACGATTTCAACAGATTTGTATTTTTTTTTGTGTGTGAAAATAACTGATTATTGTCTTTTATTGAATTGATATAGCAACATTCCAACATTGTTTAGTATTATGTAGTACAATTGTGGCATGATTCAAATATTTGTATCAGTTTGCATCAGTTTCAATGGGGGACTTAGAAGACACACCGCCAATTCCACTATTGTTGTTCATGCTTATGTTGTTCACAGCACACTGGACTCTCCCTTGGCTTCTGCATTCACTGGCGTCAGGCGGTATCTCTGTAAACTCTGTGTGAGAAAATAAAAATACTTCCAATCAAATGAAAGATTGGAGGTAAAACTGGAATTGCTCTAACCTACTTTACATATTCAAGTAAACCAAACATGCAATTAGGTCTATAGGCTACTCTTCTTCAATAGTGTATGTTACCGTATTGATGCATTGTATTGTTCACAATTGACCTATTGCTTTATTCTTAGGAAGACCTCATCACTGCGGTGGCCTAATCCAAACAATACTCTGAAAAGGCCTGAGTGATGATTAACCTGTGTAACCTTATGTTAGTCAACCAAGGTATGCTAAACACAGTATAGCCTACTTTAAGCCATTTGTCAAATCTTCCTTAAAAAGGGCTGTAAAACTGTTTAAACTGGTGAATTCCTTAAGAAACAGGAAGCTGTCCTGCGCAAATGATCCCAAAGGAAAACTACACCAAAACAGTGCCATGAGAACATTTGCAGTTGATTGAGTTGTTTTAGGCATTTTGTTAGAGGTAGACTATTGTACCTGATCTTTGTTGTAGCCATGTTTGCTGTAGGCCTAATTAGTTGTTGGTCCCACTGCAATTTAGAACTATTTGAATGATTAGTACAGCAATGAGGGTTATGACAACGGTTACAGTGGAACTGGGCCAATCAATGTCTGACCTCCCCTGGGCTGTTGTTATGTGACCTGGTGTTACCCAGTGAGTCAGACCATCACAGCCACAAGGTGAAATACGCCTGAATGATTGTTGGAAATGCAGCCTTTTTTCCTAAGCAGGCAGTCAAAATATTACTTACACGCAGCCAAGTTGTTTTAGTAGGCAACTTGTTTGAGTTTCTCAAAAGGGGACAGTTGAATGCGGACAGGAACTGTCTCGCTTGATTCCAATAGCAACAAATGTAGAACAAGCCATGCGGCACAGAGCACAGCTATATGGATCCATTTTCAGTATGGTCAGATAATGGGGCATTAGGCTGTGGTTGATTACTCCAGCGAAGGATCTCATGTAGGATACGGGGATGTTAAAAGGGAATTGCTCTAAACTAAAGCCGACATCATGTTAGGTATGTATGTATGCATGTGGAAAACATTACATCAATATCACGCATGTTCCTGTCAAAGTGTATGTTATAACATGTATACAACATGCTTTGCATTTCTGTTCTGTTGCATTATGCATGTACATAACGTATCATGTGCCTGCCATAGACAATGTAACTCTCCAAACATACAGGCATGTAATCAGGCATGCATATTCATACAGTTAGTTTACATTGCAGTTTGGATAGAACAGTTGCTCCACCGCCCAAAGTCAATAAGAGGGAGCCACACCTTTGAACCGAGCCCTGACTGAAATAACAGACTGTTGGATGTTTGACAAATAAACACAAAAATGAAGTATACGGTATATGCAAAGCATTTGGTGCATGTAAATGACTAGTGACAGTTTTCCTTGGAAATGTGGGAAATGTAATGGAGCAGATGAAACGCTATTTGAATTGATTTGGACAAAACATTTGGTTTTAGCTATATGAGAAAGGTGTTTGTGGAGAAACTCTTCAGCATGTGGAATAACCTCTACTGCTATGTTTTTCTTACCCTGGTTTGTAATATATTGGGAGCTGAAGTGAAGATGAACATATTTATTCAATGTGCAACTGTTATTCCAGCCCCAAGAATGCACTCCACAACTTCCATTCATACTAGATGTTTCATGCAGTGCATATTCAATCTAGAGAGTATTTTTTTTTCTGACAAAGAATCATTGAATTGTACTGTGGTGAGAAGTGTGCTCAGGTGGTTTGTGCTGGATGAAGAAGAGGTAACTAACTAGGTTAGACTGTTCAGCCTTGTGAATTGACGTTGCCATGGAAATGAGAGGACTATGAACTCTCATCTATATCCGCTCACTAGGGTCACAATGAGTGTGAAACAGACAGCCAGGGATTTCTAGTCTTTATAATTGTCTGCTCTTTGCCATGGCACCCCAGTCTTGAGTCCTGAATCAAATACCCCATCACGGGACAAAGCTGTTGCATACTATCATGGTAACAATAAATACATTAACACTTCTCCATAAAACAGAGCAAATGTGCAGATCGAATTGATAAATCTAAATACATTAATGTCATATCAGGCATTGTAGGCTCTTTTATATGTGTAAAACAAACAGATACAGTGGGGAGAACAAGTATTTGATACACTGCCAATTTTGCAGGTTTTCCTACTTACAAAGCATGTAGAGGTCTGTAATTTTTATCATAGGTACACTTCAACTGTGAGAGACATAATCTAAAACAAAAATCCAGAAAATCACATTGTATGATTTTTAAGTAATTGTTTTACTCAAACCACCCTGTATTGGACTGGATTTGACCCCCTTTGGCACCCCTAGTGTAGATGGACAGGACAGAAATTCAATACAAATGTGAGTTATGTCCAGACAGGCTATGAACAACTGGTTCTGATATAATACAGTGGAGCCAGCCACTTGTGTGGTAGTGTTTTAGGATTCAGTTAGGAAGGCACACAGTGGTCTATTTTTTGAGGGATGATGGGGTTAGAATCAGGTTAGCCAAACTGGATGGACTAACAAGTACCACCTCTTGTGGCGATACTGAGTATCAAGCTTGCCTGCACTTTCCAATGATAAAACAACCACTCGGCACAAAAATGAGATTGCACCGAATGCATTTCTCAAGAATATCAGGGCACAGAGACAAAGGAGACGGTGTTATGCTGATGCAATTTTTTTATATTTTGCTTGATACTAAAATCTACTTACTAACTCTACTGTCAAAGAGACTGATACAGAATGGCAATACAGAGAGGCTCCTGTGGCTTGCCCAGAAATACATGCATTTTACTTGTACAGCCACAGTGTGAAAGGTCAGCAACTGGCCAGTTCCTTCCCAAAGGCGCCAGGTGAATACCAAAATAAATTTCAAATACAAAAATACACCCCCTATTTACAGCAAAAGCATTCACTTTGCCTTATGTACAAAAGGGCACACATTATGAACGCCAACAAACACATGGAATGTTTGGTAAGATTTGCATCATTTCACTTTGAATTATAATAGCCTTGTAAAATCCCTCACACAGGTTTTGAAGCATGTTTTTTTTACCACACATTTGGGGGATGAATTACAAAAGATTGACCCTGGTTCAACCAGATAACTCAGTCTGACTTGATGTACTGTGTTATGCATGATCACATGGGGTTTAGTGTTGACACAGTCGTCAGAGAGCCTGTTCAAGATCAGCACATTGAATATAGAGTCGCAGTAATTTATACCAGGTACAGCTTTGAGACAACCTTAAAGATGGCGGGGCAGGGAGGGTAGAGGGCCTGGGGTGGGTTGGGACAACTAAGCAACCATTTGATCAGTAAAAGGTGTGTTTAATTGAAGGCAAGTGGGTGAGGGCTGGTCAGCTTCCGGAGCATCTGGTTGAACCTTAGTTACCCATCTATTAATAAAACAAAAAGACAAACATAGACAAACAGTATCTTGACAGGAAGCAATATACATTTCCAATATACACACATTATCAGTGTAGTCAGTTAACCAACTCTACATTGGTCAGGTAATGTGCACTAAGATATGTGACAGGTGACAGCTGGGAATCAAAACCAATTTATAAATTGTATGAATCTGAACCTGATTAATAGGGTAGTGATTTAACAAACCATTTGACAGAAAATGAATAATGCAAATCTAATGACATGCTCGAGTAAAATACATATTACTCATATGGCAGGATTGTGAGTCTGGCCTCCCCTGATTATTCACAGGCAAGCTACAGTTGTGAATAAGCAAGTGGAATCTATGAAAAGCAACAGACTGGACTTTAAGCTAAGACTCCAAGGCCACTGGCTGACCCAGATCCTCCATGCCTCCTCCACAGAGCCTGGGCTGTCTACTCGCACCCTCCTACCTAGCATTACGCAATCTCACTGAGCGTCAGTGGGGCCGCCCCACGCAGTCCTTACACAATCTCTTCCTCCCTCTCTCTCGCCCTCAAACAACACAGCAGGAAGAGGAGGGAACACCAGAATATCTTCTATTCAATGTAACAAGGTTTCTCACAACAATAACTCTGCATGAAAAGCTTTTTGTATTATTTTGCTGCCGAAGTGACTAATGTTTTTTTTTAGAAGCATTATCAACAGAATAGTGTTCTTTAGAGTGAACTGTTTTTTTGGGCACTACTGTAAATAGTGATGCATTTCCCCCCTAGAGGATTCTGAAGTTTGGTATTCAATTTAAAATATACTCTATTTTCACATTCACAAAGACATTATGCCTGAATGGACTTTTTAACATAATTATGATATTAATTTATTTTTTTTAATTGTGGAGGAAATGTATTCTCTTGACTAAGATTTTTGTAAATATGAGCAGTTTTTCAGTCTCTTGGACTAGAGAAGGCTTTGCTCCAGTGAGGGAGTATTCTACACCCTTGGTATGTATTTACACTGATTGTCCCTGTTCACGTTTTTTCAATATATACAAAACTTTCTTGATACAGAAATAAATACAAAAACAGACAAACTGTGTAACAGTTAAGACAACAAGATCATGTAAACATGACATCATAATTGATATTCATAAAAAGAAAAGTTCACTATATTTTTTTGCATAAAATAAATATGCTCTTTTTTTGATGCCAATAATACGTATATATTACATATGATTTAGATTGCATAAAGAGTAAAATAATCAAATGAACAACCCCATGTGGATGGTGTGAGAATACAAACACTGAAAGAGTTTGAAGGCACTTATGCCCATTAGCTTGCAAGGTCAACCTGAAGACAAAAAAGTGCAATGCATATACAAGCTTAAACATTATGGGACAAAATGTGGTCAAATGTCAAATAAATGCCATTGAAAGATGTATAATTCTAGGCACTAGAGCGCATTTTAAGCGAAAGGTAATGGAGGACAATCTTTGAAATGTATGTATTAAAATAATTGCATTACCAATTGTGAATTAGGAGAGGGAATTTCTATAACTGGAATTAAAAATACAGCCCCCCCCCCCACCCTCCCATCCAATTTGCTATAGATCCGATACACCCTTCACCTGAAGTGACCTCCTGTGTTCTAAATATTTTTAGCAGTCCTTGAAAAAGCAACAGTGTGGTGGAATCTGAGGAGCACTTCCTCTGCACAGAAGCACTGCAACCACACTCACCCACTTGAAAGTGCAGGCAGACACACATTGCACACAGAGGTTTCAAAAAAGCCCCTCTCACTCCCTGCTTCTGCCTCCAGTCAAGCACAACAGTCGAAGATGAAAAGTTTCTGTGGAGCTTTGATTGCAGTTGCCCATCATTTCTATCTTCTTCACATACCCTCTTCATCCTCTCTACCGGTTGGAACTTCAGGGAATGAGATGGAACAGGAAGGCCAGGGAGCTACTGCAGGAGGTCAGGGAGTGCAGGGAGAGGTGGGTTGGGGATGGCACACTAGGGGGCGCCGTAGTGTCACTACACATCCACATGGGCAAGGAGTCTGGAGAGCTGTGTGTTTTTGGCAGCTCCGCTCCTAAAGGTTAAAAGTACTCCGCTCCTCCTTCGGGGTTTGGCTCTCTGTGGAGGGGAGAAAGAGTCTGTCAGTATCACAACATACGCCACTGGGCAAACTCTGGTAACCTAACAATCTCATTCAAATAAATTGTTCTTGTTGATGTTTAAGTAATTACAAGGAGCACTGATAAAATAATGAGTCCCTGGTTCTGAAGAGCAATTTGTGAGAATCCTCTCATTAACACAGATGGAGACAGAGTCTACAGCCCTACTTGTCTGGCCTCAGCTTACATTTTGTGGTACTGCGGCTCTTCTTGGAGGAACTGGGCGCCGGTCCTGTTGTAGTCCACCGGGTCGGAGTGAGCCTTGTTGAGGTACTTGGTGTTCTCGTGTTCGCCCCTGTGGCTGTCACGTGCCGACCGGTCCTCGTTGTAGTCGAGGGGCGCCCCCTCCGAGCCGTCCCCCTCCATCTTCAGGAAGCCCCCGTGACCGTCCTCCAACGAGGAGTTCTCGTCGTAGAAGAGTAGGCTGCGGGAGCGGACTAAACAGACACAAACAGAGACAAATAGAGGATGTTAATCACTGCCTGGATCCTCCAAACACTGCAAAGGAACATAGAACCATTCCGTTATTGTAAGAAAATGTAAACTAACAGTAAAAAAAAAGTTGGTTTCTTTTGAAGAGTGGAATGGTGTGAGCAGGGCGACCATCTTTATTCAGCAGGTGTGCGACGGTCATGTGACTTCTCCAGGGAGAACAACTCATAACCGCTTCCTGTGCCATGCTGACTTCAGGTTTCTAAGGCAACCCAGCCCTCCCCAACCAATTCTGAGTAGCCAGTAGGTCCATGTATGATTTCCATTTTGTGGTCATCAAGCTGAATATTATAACAGAAGGATATTGTGATTTCAGCTAACATACTCGCCTGAGTCTGTTGCTTTTGAAACACTACAAGATCAGATGTAATGCCACATTGATGTGTTATTCAACTACACAATGTTCCTTTTCACATTATGTCCGGAAACGCTGATGGGCAAGCAACATATGCCCCGAAAATATGGGATATGTATGGGACAACCAACTAAAGACTTTGTGTTCCTCATGCTGTAGATGGTAGACAAGTCTAGGTCAGGGTTTGTTCCTGGGGCAGCCATGGGTGCAGGTTTGTTTTTCTTCCCCCTAGCACTAAACAGCTGTTTCAAATAACCAACTCATCATCAAGCCTTGATTATTCTAATCAGCTGTGTAGTGCTAGGGCTAAAAAACGAAACATGCACCCACGGGTGGCTCCGTCCTGAAACCTTGTTCTAGGTGACAGGTGAAGGGTAGGGGGACATACCCTGGCTGGCTGTGTAGACGTCAGCCGAGGGGAGGGGCGAGGAGGACTTCACAGTATGGGACAGGGAGGAGAGCTCAGGCAGACAAGGCACAATGGAGCCCAGCACCAGGAAAAAGCACAGCGCCACCACCTGGCGGGAGGGAACCAGAAACCATCAACAAACAGCACACGGTCAACATGAGCGACATGAGCACAGTGTGCTAGTGAGGTTCTGTTCTCCAGCCGAGAAGGCTTTTGCCAGTTTGAGTTCATGGGGTTGCTCCAGTGTGTTATAGAAGAGTAGGCCAGGCCACAAGCCAGTGTCCCTGTCCATTGCAGTGAGTCTTTTCACAAACAAAGCAGTCATTTTACATTTTTGACTGGCATGACTATTAGGTCCACAGAACATTAAACGCACAATATCTTAGGTCAGTGAAGAGCACAGAAAATGTGTATGGGATTTTAGCATTGTTTAAGAGAGCGATAATGGTGGGGCATGTGTGTATGAGAATAAATCGTATGCAAAGTACCATAAGACATGTTCCTGTTTGCGTGGAGGCCATCTTGCAGGATTGGGGCACTTTTCCTGTGACCAGGGCCTGGAGTTTCTGGAGCTGCTGGAGTAGAGTTCTGGAGAAAGGAGGTAGAGAATACATGTTTCAGATTGACGGATAAATACAGCTGTATTCTCTTGCGGAATCTACAATACCGATCCTCCTGTGAACTTAACACGTTCTCCAGAAGACTCTTTAATGACTGTCAGTCATGACAATCATCCAGTTGAGCTCCAGATGTCTGGTAACACAAGGCAAACCTCGCATATATAGTACACACGCAAACACGCACAGATGACTGACAGTGACACTTCCCAGAAATTATTTGTTAAGTCCCCCCCCAAAAAATAATCCCTCTCCATCTGGCTATATTTGTGACTGTAGAGCGAGGACACAGTCAACTAACACGGAATCATAATTGTCTGGCTCTTCTGAGCATCCAGGACATTGAAGTTCACCTCTGAGGGAGGAAAAAAAAAAAGATCATGTGAGGATAACACATTGAGGAAACAGAGCTGGAAATTATATAAGACGTCTGTAATTCTAGTGTGTGAACCATGCTCCCACAGTCCCTCCTTCTCCCCACAAAATGCAAGCCTTGCCCAAATAGAAAGCTATTGAAAACCACAAGCAATGCAGACGCCCACTTGGACTCTACCTCCTTCATACGGTTCTCTCTCTCTCTCTCTCTCTCTCTCTCTCTCTCTCTCTCTCTCTCTCTCTCTCTCTCTCTCTCTCTCTCTCTCTCTCTCTCTCTCTCTCTCTCTCTCTCTCTCTCTCTCTCTCTCTCTCTCTCTCTCTCTCTCTCTCTCTCTCTCTCTCTCTCTCTCTCTCTCTCTCTCTCTCTCTCTCTCTCCCTCCCTTTAGACATTAATTACTGCATTGTAGACAGGCATGAGTGTTGGGTCAGGCTGCAATAAGAAATTAAACCAGGCGAGCTTTCATATTTTCACCACGAGAGGGAGCATGTTTTCCACTATTGGTAGAAAAGACATTTCCAATGCTAGCTTTCACATAAACCAAACACCATGAAACGATTTGCCATAACCACAATATGTGACTATAACACTGCAATAAAGTTCAAAAACATACAAACAGCTATACTGACTTGATATTGGTCCTTTGGGATACCCCAGATAACACAATAACAAATAGCATGCTGTTAATACTAGAGATTGAAAATACAGTATATTCTCATAAAAGAAGAGGTCCATGCAATGGTCCATTTGGATATGAAGGTGATTACAATTTTTTGGGGGGTCAAATCCTAACAGGATAATTCTCATGGAAACTCTGGAAACGGAACATTAACGTCCCATGTGAGGAATGTCCATTGCGTCATCACATTTGAATTGAATCATGGTTGGTCAGTGCTTGTACAGTTGTTATCTATAAACCTTATTGCTCCCAAGGGACTAAAATAGACTGTGTAAATTAAATTGAAAAAAAAAACACTAGTAGACCTTGACTGGGAAACATCTGCATGAGTGACTCTATGACTCCTTCAACTTTTCAAGAGCTACCTTGGACCCTCCTCATGAAACAAACCTTTCCAGACGTTAGAATTTAAAGTACAGCAAGCACTTAGTATCCAGCTAACTGTGTGCGAGATGCGAGACAACAACAAAAAATGAACTTGAGTACATTAGGACAAAAGATTGCTTGTTGGTCTACCATCTTTCATTGACAGATTAGCCCATTTTGTCCCCTCTTTACAAGCCAAGGGCAAGGCATATGCTGTTGGGATATCCGCCCCACACGTTGTTGCTAGCTGGCTCCTGTGTGTTCCCTTTGGACTGCCTGCTAGGAGCTGAGTCAGAGGGATCTGTCTTTGTAGGAGGCCTGTGGTTTCCTTCTCGGGCCTGAAATTATTATGAGACAGATTTGAGTGTGCACTTTTTGAGATGTTTCCCTTTGTGCTGTAATTAGGGAGAGGTATATTGTCACGCTGTTACTTTGATCCAAGCAACTTTAAATGCCTATTGTAAATTAGAGGCTGGCACAGGCTGTGATGCCTTTAGAGTCTGTGTCGTCTGTGAAGTATTTTATTGAGTCCAATAACTTGCATTTACACCATGGTCAACACTGTGAAAGTGTCCCCCCCGCCTAATGAAGGATGTCGTAATCACTGCTGAGTCGCAGTCAAATCACACACAAGTATCGTGAATAGAAAAGGTTATTCAAGCCTTGATTGAAACTGCTGGTTCGGGGATGTGTCTAGCATCACTCAGAGCGTGCTCATACATGCACACACTCACACACATAAAGTCTGTCACTCAAAGTCATGGCTCACCTGTTAGCACTCTCCAGTGTCTCCACCTTCTTCCACAGGTCACTGTTCTCAGACGTGTAGTTCTCCACCCTGTGAGGCACAAAAGTCACATCCATACATTCAATCTGCACAAAGAACAAAATAGAAGAGTGAGACAAATGCTTGCTGTGCTGGAGAATTAGGCTGTTTGACCAGCTGTCTGACCATTTGAAATACACATTCTTGATAATCACAGACAACATGGGCTATTGAAAGAAAGTGCTTGAATTTTGGATGCTAACACAACACAGTCTGTGGTCCTAGGAGGCATAGTGGTAATCCTATAGTAACCTCTGCACCTCTGTAATGTACTTAGGTCTTACATATTAACTAAAAAACAACAACAGTGACCATGGATGGAAAGTCAGTGATTTTCCTGGTAAGGAACAGTGGCCTTTGTTGGAGTGGATTAAGTGATTGCGTGTGACTCAGATGGCCCTGTGTGACCGCATGCTTTAATGGACAAACGCCATTGGCATTAGCTAAGGAACAATCAAACAATGAAGGAGTGGCAAAATGAAAGAAGTGGAGAACAGGAATGACGATGAGAGAGGAGGAAAAAAAGTTGGCAGACAGGAAAGGGGAAAGTGTCCTGCTTTTACTTTTTCTCCAGGCACTCCACGTACTCCTTCTTCTTCCTGCGACTCTCCTGGGCAGATATCTAGACAGAAGGGTGAGAGAGGGATCCCAAAATCAATAACAGCTCATATGATAAAATGGAGGATATTAAAATATGAATATTGCCTGTGGAAACACTACTTTTGAGATTACAGGTATAAAATAAGTTTTGCGGTTAAAAATTGGTTTACACATTTTCTGGAAGCAAATCATACAGTTATTTTTGACTGAATCAACATTTCACTTTCCAGGATGTAAGGGTGAGTACCTTATTTTTGATTTTCCTGCGCACCCTCTTCAGTGCCTTCTCCTCGGTCTTGGTGAGGGGCAGCTTGTTGGGTACGGGGTAACCTTCAGCAATCAGGGTGCGTTTCTCCTCCTCTGTCAGCATCAGTGGCCCTGAAGTGCCCTGTAGCTTCTGTGGAGAAATAAGGGCACATTTTATGAATTGGTTATGAGTTGGGGAATCTGTGGTACTGTGTGTATTATATCTGTACACCAGGGCAGCTCCTAATGAAGAGACTAGGGTGGTGGTCAGGGGTGGTCAGGGTCAGTGTGAGGATGTGGATATGAACTCCTAATATGTCCAGCAGGTGGGTTTGTCTGCAGCCCAGGTCATCGTGGGTGGCTCTGACTCTACTGACAGGAAGGGCTTGGAGCTATGCTGGGGAACCTTCACTGATAGGGAACCATCCAAAGCACAGCCCAAAGTCATCAGGAAAGGTATACCACACATCAGCCTTGGCGAGTGGGACGGCCTCAGCACTTACGTGTGGGGCGGTAAGGAGGGGTGAGGAGGATATGGCAGCGGAGGAGCGGGCCTGTAGGCGGGCTGGGCTGGAAGGGGGTATGGAGCGGGGGCTCTGGGATCCATCACTGTCACTGCCATGGCTGCTGGGAGGGGTGGGGGGGAGCTGCAGCTGATCATCTGTTGGGGGGGGGGGGCAGAAAAATAGGGTACCAATGGTTATGAAATGCATCACTTGCAATATGACCCATATGCTCAAAGCCTTTGTCCATCAACACCTCATGATGACATACAGTCACTGTATGGTTAGGGGACAAATGTCTGACTTCATCTGTCGTGTGGGATCGAGCTGAAAACAGTTAATTCAACTTAAACAGTGGAAAGGAGCGGTGCAAATCCAGACCTCGTAAAACGGTCCGTTTTGCCAAGAGATCCGTAATTAAAATGGCAAATGACTTCCTGGACAGAGCCAGTTCAAACAGAGACAGCTTCATTCCAGTAAGTAAGGCAGCCAGTGCTGCTCTTATTCGCATTGCTTGATCCCATCCTCCCATCCACTTGTCAGCAGTAGCCTCTGTGTAAGTATCTGAACTGAGCTCAGACAGGGATGGAGTGAGGACTGTGATTTCTTAAGATATCTGTGCCAGGCAGAATTTACCCCAACACAGTTCCCAAACACCAGGCCAGACCCATGCCGGTATGACCCATGGATTTAGTTTGGTGTGAGTCCAGAGTACACAGGGCCCAGGTTTTATTCTGTTGTTACTGGAAACGGAGGTGAAGAATAGGAGAAAATGGGCATTTGTCAAAGGCAGAGGCAGACAGAACGCAGACGTTATTGTTCAGGCTGCGCTCTGCGGAGGGAGGCAGGGCTAGACTGGACATGTGCTGCTGCTGGCTTGTGGTTATTGAATATAAGATTTATGGTCCACCAGATGGGGTTCAGTCTTATATGGAGGTATTCCTCTGCACCATAAAGGCCATCTCTGCAACCCCTGAACCAGTAAAAGTGTCTCTTTAACCGAGCCACTTTAATCTGCAGGCTGGTGGCTGATCAGGTCCAGCTGCGTCTCTACAGGTGTATCTGGTCAGTTCTAGTATCTACTCCAGTTGAATCCCGCTGTAGCTGAGGGCAGTCCTTCCCCTTGTCTCTCTGATACACTCTTTAAAAGGATTGGGCAATCTGGTGCTCCAGACAGAAATATTGAAAATGAGAATGCCAGATAGTATATGGGCTTTTTTTTAAAAAAGGCATTAGTGTAGAGAACAAAAAATATTGCCACTCTTCCTTAAGAAGAGGAAGGGATAGAAAAGGAGATGGGAACAGAATCTTACTTAGCTGGTTAGATCAACACCAAAGAAAAAAGTGCACTCAATCACCAGCACCACTGCTCTAATAATATACTTGCGGACTTGCGTCTCAGTGGGCTTTTTCTGTCTACCTTCATTAGCAATTAGATCCGAAAAATACTACATGAATGAACAGAGGCAGTCTCGTCTCGTATGTGTAGGCGAAAAATGGAAAAAGGAAAAGCAAGCAGGCTATAATTGGAAACACTTCATGTCTGAAATGAGCCATCACTAATAGTGTTTCATAGTGAAATACCTATTAGGAAAATAACACGTTATACACAAAAAAAGGAACACTTTACAATATGTGTCACACTTACTCGCAGTAACTGCTATCCCTACCCACCATAGCCTAGCCATTTTCACAATCGCTTTAACGATTGGGAGCATGCAGGAGAAAGAACACGCAGACCACTGTCTGGAATAGTGGTCACAGGTGGTGTGTCATCGGGAATACACTGTAGTGGGTCACCGTGACACACGCTTCATGGCAGGTTCTTCTACCCCCCTCCCCCCTCCCCCTCCCCCAAAATAAATAACACACTCGTAGAAGGGCACTATGGCGGGAATCGACTGGAGGTAAACGCCTGTGACACCTGCACATAACCTTTAGGATGCGAGGTGGGTCTTTGAGCGTGTAAAAGGTCTCAAAAGAAACTGAGGCATCTAAATCATTTTTAACGAACGGTCACTTCAAAATCAAACCTTTCTTGGAACAGCTGGATCCATAAGCCCTTAAGGATGTTTGAAAGTCAATGTAATCTTGCTTACTGTAATTTAGTCTCACCTGAAGGGATGTTGAGGAACTGGTTGACCTCTCTGGGTTCGTCTTTGATTGCAGGTGTGGGGTTGAGGTTCAACTCTTTGGAGCACTGGAGTAAGAGCAATGGTATTTAAAAAAACAGCCGGGTATTTGTATAGGACAAGAGACATTCCAAGTGACAGTAAACACAGCTGAAGACTGTTACAAACTATTTATGTAACCCGAAGAGAGGGAATCCATCTCCACCAATGGTTCTTGGAAGAGATCCATCTAGGGACCATGTAGCCAGGACACTCACCATTTGGAGGCCATTCTTACAGCTGGAACTAATCGGATTACCATGCCCTAATCCTAAAAAATATTCACAGAACTTTAAATATCCTATGAATTTGAAGATGTTCAAACTAAATGTACCACTAATTTACCAAAAGAAACGGTACTGTAGTAATGTGTGCTGGGCTACAGGCCTGGTAACCAGTGATAACTGGTAATAGCTGTGCTGGGGTTCACATCTGACTGCTAAGCCCCACCTCAGCCACACAAGCCATGAATTACTCCCATGGACAAGGATGCATGAGTCACAGTGCTGGTCCTGTAGGGGTGCACTGTGTGAATGGTTTATTTCCTCCACTTACAACATTGGTTTCTTTTCCTTTTAACTACATTCCGTGTCAAAAATTAGATTTTAGGCTGCTGTTCCAGCAAGACACTAGACTCCAAATTCCACATTTGTAGCTGTCCTTCAAACAGCTCACGTTTTAGTCGAAGAGGAGAAAGCCAGGAGAGATCCCTATGGCTTATAAAAGAGGCTTAGTCTTCCATCGCTTTTGACAAGCAGGAAAAATGCCTTTCCCTAGTAACAGATTAGGATAGGTTATAGGTGATAGTTTCTATGAGTGCAGTTTCTTACTATATCCCCCGATGAGCTCCTGTGAGGTGGTGGGGCGAGGTTGAGAGGCTGGAAGCATGAGTTCCCCATGGAGGGGACTGTAGAGGAAGGCTCTGCCCGTTGATCAGGCTCCTGCTTTACCAGGATGGCCGTCAGGTCCTGGCTGAAAGACCACATTCCTTCAAACTCTGGGGGAGAAGAAAAAGAAGACTTGGTCAACGAATTAGTTGTATGTCTCAACGGATATCATTACATAACTAGCCATTCTGTAACATACAGTACTCTACATGAAGACCGCCAGGGGCCAAGAAGCAAACCAAGAGGCCCCCCCGGTGTATTTCAAAGGGACACCTTGGGATACTACTACGAGGTGAGCAAGATTGGTTGACAGATCAGTGTACATTAAAGCAGCAGGTGTGACGCACATCTACAGACTGGATCCTCTTCGTGATCCAGGGCTAACGCGAAGCAGCCGATTGTGAACGTCAATAGCGTTCAACTTAGAGGACTCTCTGCCTCCGAAATGAGTTTCCTCCTCTGTTAATAACCTCTGTGAAGATGGTAAACAGTGAGAGGCCAGTAAGTACAAAGCCCTCTCCTGAAGAGGGACCGTCCTGTCGTTTCAAAGTCAGGAGTAAAAGCACTCACAACCAGGGGTCCTCGTTAGCAGCCCGGTTTTTCCCTCATTTGTTTGCTGGCACCCCGATTGGATCGATAAAACATTACAGAGGCTTATAAAAAAGTTTGTAGGCAGGCTTTCAAGTTGTGCTCCTTAACAGAAGACAGGTTGGGGTGTGGGCGAGAATCCCATGGCGAGGAGGGGAAAGGGAGCAGTGGGAGACTGATTACGGGGAGGGTGTAAATCCCTCCCCCACTGGGGTTTTATGTCCACAGACTTTACCCCACGGGGGAAACCCAAAGTGGCGTCAAAATCTTCAATCCACTCAGCAAAGTCTACTGTATTGGCAACCTTGGGCAACATCCTAAATTGTCCACAAGGAATAGATTACATTTTTACTTTGCCAAACACAATATATAATGGAGTGTAAGATGAGTGAAATATTTCTTATTCAATGACAACAAAAATACTTATTTTACAGTAGTAGCAACTTTCCCTGGGATTCTACATCAACATGTCATGGCTTGCAATGTTATGAAGAGGCCTTCCCTTTTCTGTGGGAAGATTCCATCAGTGAAGCAAACAGGATGCACTAAATGAATGTGACCAAGGACAACACTAACGGTAACTGGCATGTCATCACAAATAATTAATGCAAACCAACAGAACATCCAGGTCATTTTATGTAGAGTATCTCGACATGACATTACATCCAGTAGCTCACATCTCAGAGGATGTCATGGCCACAGACTGCCCATACCCATGAGGCCATGTGTCGTGGCCCTGAGGAAGCATCAGGATTGCCTTTGAAGTTTATAGGCAGGTCAGTACAGTTAGTCGGACTCCCCTCACTCAGCATCTGAGTGGATTGGGGCAGGGCCTGGGAGCTCATTAGCCAGGCTATGAGAGGGGATGGCAGTTTGATCTCCACACATTACACCTAGGCGGAGAGCAGTAAAGAAGCTAGACACACCCTTTTAACAGTCAACCTCTTTAACAATGGGCTTTTTACAGTGTTTTGGGCAAAGGGGATGGGGAATCAAATCTGCATTGGCAGCAGTGCTCTGTGGGTGCCTCTGCTCTGTCGACAGTTTGGGAACTTGACTGCTATGGAAGTGCTGTGCATCTACATGCACACTTTCATGTTGACCTTCCGTGGAATGAATGTGTGTGGCCATGATCCCATATGAATCCATTTCATTAGATTCCATCCATTGTTCCATCAATCTTACTGGGGATTCCGGTATAATTTTTTGGGGGGGGGCAGTGATTTAACATTCCATGTGTGAGACTGTGGTTTTTAACACACTGTTTAGTCCAATGTTATGCTTTCAGTCTACCCTAAGCCCTAAGTAAAACTCTGTGTGACGCAACTCCCTCTGAGAGCCACGGAAGTTGCCCCCCCCACCCCCACCAGTAGATTCCCTTTTTTATTTTTTTTATTTATGGCTCTTCTTTCCCTGGCCCCAAGCACAAGGGAAATAAAGGAGAAACATTTGCAGCTTGGAGTCATTGCAAGGGCTGCAGAAGCCACATGGTGTGTGTGTGTGTGTGTGTGTGTGTGTGTGTGTGTGTGTGTGTGTGTGTGTGTGTGTGTGTGTGTGTGTGTGTGTGTGTGTGTGTGTGTGTGTGTGTGTGTTGTGTGTGTGTGTGTGTGTGTGTGTGTGTGTGTGTGTGTGTGTGTGTGTGTGTGTGTGTGTGTGTGTGTGTGTGTATTGGCTGACTGCCTGGAATCCCCTGACTTGCTTCCTTGATTCCTCCAGGGTGGGCAGGGCTTGGCTGGGAGTGTACTATGTGAGCTCGGCTCCTTGGATGGGTTCTCTGTGCGGCACGGGAGCGTCGGGAGATAGGGCAGGAGCGGAGAGCGCGGATACAGATATGATACAGCTATTCTAGTGACGTAGGACTTACACTACTATCAAACTAAAGACCTTGTACCCCTAGCAGCCCTGTTGGTGGAGCTCTTCTTTTTGTCCTGGATTCATATTTAGTCAAAGCATTGTGCTGTCGATGTATCGTTTCTTGTTAACTTTGGTCAAAGCATCAATAAATTGCCAATTAGCTTCAGCATAATAAGGTGTGTGTGAGTGGGGGGGTTCAGGGAAGAAGATAACCTATGATGAACAAGATCAAAGAAGAAGAACCAAAAAGAACGCTTTTCATACCTGCTTCCTCGTCTATTTTGATGGACATGGAGGGGCTCTGGGGGGCCGAGTCTCCGCTCAGGGAGTAGCTGTGTTCTTGCTGGATGTCAGGGTTGGGTGGGTCCATCTCCATGTCCAACAGTGGGTTCCTGTCGGCCAGGAGGTGGTCGTCAAAGAAGCTGCTGAACAGCTCGTTGGAGAAGTCCTCCATCTGCTCCGAGAAGTGCTGCAAAACAAAATCACCAACAAAACATTCCTCACATCAGACCGCCTTTAATCAGAAAATCATGTAATCAAATCCCATACCAAAATATATAATATGTAGACCTGCTCTTGGAAGTATGAGTCATACCATTTCACACATGGAGTCCTTGGGATCTATCTATTAGGCCACCAGTGCATGGTTCAGTTTTTTCCACTACTTTAGTTTAGCTAGCAGACAGTGAGTCATTGCTGGTGTGCAAGAATCAGAACAGCTCTATTAAAATCCCCAGGGACACAGTCTGGTCCTCCGGCTGTAGTGTTCCAGATCACCCCTGTATTCCACATTTACAGACCAGTTCACATTTACTTCCTCTACACTCCACCTCCTCTCAAACCAGCTATGCCTAATGAATCCCAACAACACATACCACTAATTGCATGTCATTCACAATGACCAACATGACTCGCTATAATTAAAAACAGCCCAACATGCTCCGTTCATTTTCCCAGATGTATAACAGCTATGCTCTCAAGATTTTAATTCACCCATGATGATATGCAGAGGGGAAATACAATCAATTGAGTTTATAATAGCTAGAGCTGTAACAAAATGAATTTGTCAAAAAGTAAACGTAATGTGAAGAACGTAGATCATTTCAGGCCCATTATCTGATTTAAAAAACTCAGAAATAATAAAAAACTAAAAAACAAAGATGGTAGCTGCACTGTGGGGTCAATAGAACGACTGTATTAGTCAACCCAGAGCCTGAAGGGCTTTGTGATTTGCAATGAAGGACATCCTGATCACAGACATGTCGAGACATATTGAATCACCCTGCAAACAGGAACACTTGTGGAGATTTGTGTGTCATTCGAACATATCTACATCTCTAATAACATCAATTGCACATGATCTCTTGCTTCTGGGTATGCCTTTGAAGGTAGTTTGACATGAATCATAGAGAATAGAATTCCAGATGCACCATCACTCCATCTCTTACCAAAGTTGTTTGCGAGTTGTACATCCTTACAAGTATGAGACGCGTGCAACTATTCACAGTACAGCGACCTGTGGGGCAGTTTGTTTGCTGTACAGGGGAGTGTCTGAGGTGTGAACCTGTAACCCAGGCCTGAGAGCTGAACAGCTGTCAAACAGAAGGCAATGTACGCTGCCCACAGCACCAAAGACATCCCTCGTTCACCATGTGCTAGGCCCTCTCACACGCCTCAACATTGTGAATTCGGTGGCAGGAAAACCAACACAGATCAAGCCCTGGCCAAACTGTGTGTCCACACGGAAGGCTGTATCATCATACAGACAAAATATCTGCATTTGCTGAAATGTATTTAGGCCTAAACAGATGAGATTATCTTGCTAGTGGAGGTGAATCAATTCCAATGAGTACGACACATTCACTCTACTTGTCATGTTCTCATGATAAGGATTTGGATAAAGTGCAAGGGAGTGTATGGAACGCTCACTCACTCACAACCTTAGTTTGCTCCTACATTATCTATGTACACAAAACTTAACCGGATATCAAACACCATTAAATAGAGCTGATGTCGGTTCGAGAGCAGTGTATGCTTAAAGAAAGGCACACTGGCAATACTAGATGATCCGGCTTATTTACCAGTGCAGCACCATTGCCGTCAGCAGGCACCAGTGCAGCACCATTGCAGTCAGCAGGCACACTAACCACTATGGCCGAGTGCGCAACAGGATAAACAGTCCCACCCAGACCCTTTCATCTACAGCAGGAGGTTCCTGTTGTGCCCCATGTGCGGCAGATGTGCCCAAGATAATCCAGACTGACCTTGGTGTTTCTATGTTTCACTGTCAAGCCAAGAATAAAGGTGGACATTATGGTGGTTGGAAAAGACAAAACACAAATCACAATGTGTATATTACACAGATAAGTGGTTGGTTTTTGAAGGCAGCAAGCTGTAGCCTCAGTCGGGTTGGAACACTTCCAGAATTGACCAAATGTGAAAAATTTGGTATGGGTAGTTTTAAAAACAAACAGATGGAAAACTATTTCATAAAGTCAACACAATACAACTCCCTTGCATGCCCCCGTGCTAGAGGTTCCTGGTACTCTGGTTCAGTCTGTGATGGTGATGAATGATGCAACCGTTGCTGATGCAAGCCCTCAAAAGTTTCACATATGGCCTTCTGCTCTGCACCCCATAGACCAAGATGTGGAATTTCAGAGGCAGACAGAGGGGTCTTTTCTCCCTCTTGGCACTTAAATTGTCTTATAAAGAGACCCAATTACTGAATTTGGGTCATATTTGGGATGGAGTAAAAGTAACATGACTTTTCTTTTTAAATGTTTTAACTATGATGATTGTTTGCACATGAACCCACTAGAAATGTAAGCAGGAAAGCCTAAAAGATCACAGTTTCTTTGGGAGTTGCCCCTCATCTGAAAATGTCTCTAGATTGCTACGTATGTTGTGGCTAGAACACCAGCCAGCAGGCTTTGAAGTACACCAAGTCATACCAGGACGGTACTTGCATGCAAAATGATTGAGGGAATATTTGGATTCTCAGCTTAGAATGAGACAGAGAAAGCTTGCTTTTTGAACAGGGAACAGGTAATGAGAATTCATTATAGTTTTGGCACTCAAGTTCTTCTCTCGTCTGTCATTTTAGTGGTCATGATGGCAGACAATAATTACAGAGGTCTCTCAAAATGGGATGGGAAGAGAAACACACTTAAGCACCTTGAGGGAAACACATCTTCCCTGTCTGGGGTGGGGAAAAGACCCTTTCTGCTGCCCCAGATGTTCCCTCAGCCCTCGCCGGCCCATCTCTCCAGCTGGGGCAGCTGGTACAGGTCTGGACAGACAGGAAGCCCCATAGAGGGGGAGGGCTGCTGGGTGGTACTCTTTCTGGAAGCCCTCTCATTAAAACTCTCTGCGGCTAAGAGAGAGAAAGATAGACCACTACGCTATGGGGAACCGAAGAGATTAAAATGCTCCAGAGCAACTCGACTCCCTACTCTACATCGATGCTTGAGCAATAAGGCTCCGGAGCATTGTCTGTGCAGATACCTCGCAGCCCGTCTAAACGCTTTGCCCTTTAAAAGCAAACTATGATAATAGATGCCAAATATGTTAGCGCCCACTGCAGTTATGGATTTGGAAACCAAATAGTATATTTTTAGAAACCACGGGCACAGGGATAAATGTACAGAATTCTTGGGAGTATTGTACCCACTGTGATTGGAAACAAGGAAAGTGTTTTGTTTGGCTTGTTCAGAAGGGGTGGAATGTTACCATATCTATCTGCAATATTCTAGACATTCTACCACACAATAAATAAGCCCTCTAAGCCTACCCTCTTGTCATTGACGTGGTGCTAGTATTTCTAGCGAGGCATAATCATATTAAGTACTGCACTCTCTCATGGCACACAGTATCACATTTGCTGAAAAGAAAGCATGAATAAATGTCTCAGCAGTAGACATGGTAAACGCTGCACTGAAGTCAAGCAGCGCATAGTAATACCAATGTGCTTCTCGCATTCCTTCTGGTGACACAACAACTGTCAGCTCTGTGACCAATCAGAGTGAAGCATGCAAATTAGCCAGGCACTTGCAGAAGGAAAACTGGAGTGCAAGGTTCGCGTGGAGCAGCTCAGCAGCAGGAGAAAATGTGTGTTTGTAAAAGGAAAAATAAATCGGCCAATAAAAGTTTGGGCCTGGGACCCAAGCCAAGAAAGCTGCTAGACTCTCAGATCTGCAGGAATGACTGTTGTGCAGTTCAAATGTGGCTGTTCTGTGGAGATTTACCCTTGTTGCTGTGAGAAGATATAGAATAGAAGCAGCAGTTAGTACAGTTTGTTATTTTAAGGACAAATTATTACTTGGGAAATTGTGCTTACGGGTGAAGTTAAAAACTGAAAATCAGCAGACAAGATAAGCGCAATATGACTGTCACGATCTGGACTCTGTTAAGTTTGACATACAGGAAGACTATCTAGAGGACCCACGCTACATCAGTACAAGAGAGGAGGGAAATTCCAAGCAAAAAAAGCATGTGCGTTCCAATCAGCTGTGATCCATAACATTTTGACAGCTTGACCTAATCTGACCTCCCATTGAAAACCTCTTAAGTTGCGTGCAAACATTAGGACTTGAGACTGCTGCATCCAAATGTTCCCATCTGCAACATTAAGGGCCTGGTCACACGTCGTACACGTCGTCACTTGTCACATTGCCACTGGCACCCAAATTAGACCAGGTGCTACAAGATGAGCCTGATATGCATCTGATGCGTTACCATTTACAATTGTTATGCGTAATGCTCAAGTGGGCACTCTACATCCCCTGATTCTCATCTTCCACCTGCTGTTTTGAGGAAGACATTTGGAAGTAGCGCTTCCGTTTACATCAGCATTACACTGATGTCCAACAAAATGACATATGCGTAATCCACACAATTGACCTACTGCTTGACATACTGCACTATGCATGTGATCACTGGTATTCCCAAAGCTCTCAAATCAACCAGACTTGACACTCGCTGACCGATGCTCCTCAATGAGTCCAGCATTTAATTTATTCATCTACTGTTGAGTTTGAGGCAGCAGTCAGCAGTCCCATGGCCTGAATTTCCCTCTGCATGAGCAGCGGGTGAGCACCCTAAAGTATAGAGTAGACCCATGAGCTCCCATCCCCCACTTTTCCTGAGTGGAAAGGCCTGGTTTCTTAATTCCAGTGCAGATGCTTTCTTTAGCAAGCAGAGGGGTTTGAAAACCACAACCACTGGAGACAGGCTTCTGTGTGTCACTCTGACTGGTTTCCTGACCTTTAAGGGACTGTTTGGATCCATTTAGAGTCTGTGATAGATTAGAGGAAGCCCAGAAAATATTATTGTTGAGTGGGGGGGGGACTACAAGTGGACTACAAAACTAAAGTCACTTTAATCACTTCGCAATACAATTTCTCACTGCCTGTTGCACTTCCTGTGCCTAATAAATGACCATAGTGTGAACTTCAAGTACTATCTTCTTGAATAATCAAAATACAGCCTTGTTCCAGCAAACGTTAACACCAGTCCACAATGTTGACTCGGTCTCAGAGAACCAGCGAGGCAAGGTATGAATGAACTGTGGTCGAAATGGGTCAGGGAACAGGAATCCAACTGTTATATTTGAATCCAATTCATATCAGCACGACAGCCATTCAAATGTGATAACAACCCTGTTTAGTCTTATCCTTCCGATCATAAGTCATAAACAGATAATTAGCCAGATAGCTAATTGACTTCGTTTGGTTACTAATATGGAATGTGGATTTTCAGACAGGTATTTGTCTGACGTGGACAGCCAGTCCTACTGCTCCAATAGAGATGTGTAGGTGATTATGACAGAAATACTTGCCTAGAACTGTCCCTGCTATGTCTCCTGCAAGCCTCTCCCTGAAATCTATCCCTGAGAGCTCCATCCTAACAATGTGTTCCAGATTAAGTCTGGTTTCTTCTGTTCTGCCGTTTCATTTACAGAGCTGGTTGCCAGAGACTACAACAGAGGACTGATTTACAGACTGAGAAAACTGCCCACCAGCCTTTTATACAAAATAAAATAAGATTAAATAGACATTCCTACTTGTCTCTGGATACTCGATACGCAAACTCACCGTTTCATTTAGTAGCATATAGGCTAGTCGAAAACCACAAGGCTAACATTCAAAAGGTGACCTAAAATTTCAACCACTGTGAAAATAACCTGCAAAAGACTCTTTGTAAGCTTGGAGGATGGGTGGGTACTTCAACTACAATGGGCATTATCCTCTTATTACAAGATGATAAACAAAGTGATACCTTCAAGGATGTAATGAGAAGGAAATGGGTGAAGGAAGTACTTGTGTAGAAATAAAATAAAGTACATGAGAACTGCCCTGAAAATAGACAATAGGCTCACCAGAACTTGGTCCAGTTCAAAATTTGTGGAAGCTCTCAGATCTCTAAATCAATATACTATATCGGAAAGGCCCATAATATAGGCTCCATTGTGGCTCCATCATGCAATCTATTTCAAATGTATATTGATAGAGAACACATCATTTCTAGTTCTTAAGATCTTCTAAAATCCACATTTTCTTCTTCTAAGAGAAATTAGACAAACATTTCAAATTTAAAAAAAGTAAAAAGTAGGACTTGCATTTTTAACAATTCAGTGAGGACAATATAAGAGACACAGATAAAACACTGACTGGTTTGACACTGTATGCTTTCTAAATTGATCATAGCCTGCAACTACCACAGGTTAGAGCTTCTTCCTATGGTGTGCGCTCCGCACCTGACTGAAAGGTATCACCACGCCTTTGATATTCACCTCACAGACGAAGTTGAAGGACTGATAATAGCACCTTGAATGCGTAATCTTTCTCATGACATCTTAGCGTCGTAGTTTGTCACGTTTCTCTTTATTGAGCCTTCCATGACAGATCCGTATATGCAGTACAGTATCTTCAGAAAGTATTCACACCCCTTGACTTTTTCAAAGTGGGATTTAAATGGATTTAATTGTCTTTTTTTTGCCAACGATCTACGCAATGTCTCTGCAATGTCACTGCCATGTCAAAGTGGAAGAAAAATGCACAAAACAAATAATGGAAAATAAAATATGAATATATTTTGATTAGATAAGTATTCAACCCCTTGAGTCAATACATGTTATAATCATCTTTGGCAGCGATTACAACTGTCCGTCTTTCTGGGTAAGTCGCTATGAGCTTTGCAAACCTGGATTGTACAATATTTGCCCGTTATTCTTATATATTTTGTTCAAGCTCCGTCAAGTTGGTTGTGATCATTGCTAGACAGCCATTTTCAAGTCTACCTCACCTCACACCGAATCAAGCTATAGAGTAGAATCACTTTATTGACCACTTGAAAGTGGAAGTTTGTAGCCGGGGTTTATGCTCCTCAGCAGAGAACGCATGTAGCAGAAAGTAGAAGTGACTGTGAAGAACTAAGAGCCAACGGCATGCCCTTTTGGTAGACTGGTTTTCTGTCTGGCTTCTTTTGCAGGCATGCATGAATTTTCAAAATATTACATCACTTTGTCATAGCCATCCATTTTGGAGTGGCTCCAAACACAGCAGTAGGAAGCTCCGAGCAATGAGTCCCTGTAGGAACCTATTGGGAAGGAATGCAGTTAGCCGATCCCATTACCCCCTCCCTCTGCCAAAAACTCCTTTCCACCCCCACTCTACATTAGTGTGTCTCGACTGCAAGGCCCCGACTTGCTGGAGTTCTTTGGCATGCCCAGTCACGCTCCATCGTCTGTGAGCAGAACTAGCCGCTGGCTTGTGTGGGACGCAGGTGGGTTGGCCAGTCACCTGCCGGCTGGGATCACCCCTCTTCCACACAGACACACACTTGCAATACGACACTTGCGGGTGCAGTTCTATTCTACGCATCCACCCAAGTGAATATTTCACTTCTGTCGTCAACTACAGTATGCTACTGACCTTTAATCCGATAGGAATTGCTCTTATCATTCAAGTAAAGTGGGAATGACTAGAACAGCCAAATATGAAGACAACCTGCAAGCTCATTACAGTCTGTAATCCATGCAAAAGGAATGAACACCCTCTGACACAAGTCGTATCATAAGAATATGCTAATCTCCACACCATAGGTATCCTAGGGAATGTGGCCACACTTTCTGATCTTATAAGCTACTTTATTTATTTGTATTTTTTTATTTCACCTTTATTTAACCAGGTAGGCTAGTTGAGAACAAGTTCTCATGTGCAACTGCGACCTGGCCAAGATAAAGCATAGCAGTGTGAACAGACAACACAGAGTTACACATGGAGTAAACAATTAACAAGTCAATAACACAGTAGAAAAAAAGGGGAGTCTATATACAATGTGTGCAAAAGGCATGAGGAGGTAGGGGAATAATTACAATATTGCAGATTAACACTGGAGTGATAAATGATCAGATGATCATGTACAGGTGGAGATATTGGTGTGCAAAAGAGCAGAAAAGTAAATAAATAAAAACTGTGGGGATGAGGTAGGTGAAAATGGGTGGGCTATTTACCAATAGATTATGTACAGCTGCAGCGATCGGTTAGCTGCTCAGATAGCTGATGTTTGAAGTTGGTGAGGGAGATAAAAGTCTCCAACTTCAGCGATTTTTGCAATTCGTTCCAGTCACAGGCAGCAGAGTACTGGAACGAAAGGCGGCCAAATGAGGTGTTGGCTTTAGGGATGATCAGTGAGATACACCTGCTGGAGTGCGTGCTACGGATGGGTGTTGCGATCGTGACCAGTGAACTGAGATAAGGCGGAGCTTTACCTAGCATGGCCTTGTAGATGACCTGGAGCCAGTGGGTCTGGCGACGAATATGTAGCGAGGGCCAGCCGACTAGAGCATACAAGTCGCAGTGGTGGGTAGTATAAGGTGCTTTAGTGACAAAACGGATGGCACTGTGATAAACTGCATCCAGTTTGCTGAGTAGAGTGTTGGAAGCGATTTTGTAGATGACATCGCCGAAGTCGAGGATCGGTAGGATAGTCAGTTTTACTAGGGTAAGCTTGGCAGCGTGAGTGAAGGAGGCTTTGTTGCGGAATAGAAAGCCGACTCTTGATTTGATTTTCGATTGGAGATGTTTGATATGGGTCTGGAATAGCCTGCAGTTTATCTGATTTACCCACCCATGCAATTACCCAAAATGTAGGGTGTTTAAGTGCTTGGCAAGAGGGTCATCAAAGGCAGCATCCGAAAACCCCAAGGCAGCCATGAAATTCTAACTCCAAGCTATATATAACAAAAAAATAGCACACAGAAACCTAAACAGTAGAAATCCTTAAATGACCCACCTATATTTAAACCCCCATAATAGCTGGTAAAACAAACACTGCCTATTACCTGCCTCTCCCCACCCTTTCCCCCATTGCTGTCAGTGTGTAATTTTGTTGTAATTGTTTTAAAGACGTCAAAGGGTTCTTTCACTGAAGAGGGCCAGCCTCAACGCTTCTGCCTACAGAGGGGCTTCAACAGAGGGCTGTGCAGGGGGAAGCAGCGGCAGACAGGTGAGTGGTGCACCCTGCACACACACACAGGCCCTCATTCACTCTCACACAGCACTGAGAGGGCAGTCAGTTGCTAGAATCTGATCTTATTCACACTAAAGACAGACTGGTCCTCTCCTCCCTGTCTCTGTCCCCTAGAAAACTCCCAGCCACAATCAAGCCATTGAGGGCCAGGGGCCAGGCTTGATACATGCCCTCACAGCTGGGAGAATGTGGAGGGACATCTGAGTCTATTATAAGTCAATCATCCTCAATCATCCTCAAGTGTCCCAAGTGCATGACTAGTTGAGCTGATGTGCAGATTCAGTGTGAATGCCATTATGTCACATGATTTCCCATTCATATGTGTGAAGCATCCCCAGTTAAACCTCTGTATGTCCTATGGGTGTTCGAATTAGATGAAACATTGACCCATCGGGGAGTAGTTAAAGATACAAACCACCACCACTCTCTCCTCAGAAGAATGAGTCATCATGGAACATACAAAGCCTAATGGGATCCTTTCCAGATTGCTCACCATTTCTCCAAATAGCCCATTGGCTGGTCCAATTTTCCACCACCTACTAACAATTATGTACTCCATCTCTTTGTGGTGGGGTTGTTTAGTCTTGGTACAGTTTGTCATTTTCCAGTGACATTTACTCTTGATCCATGTGTGTGATGTGCTGAATATTTAACTTAACTAATACATGAGGAATATCATCTTCAATTGGATCAGAGTCATTTATCGAGGGCCATCATAAAAGTGTGATTGTTTTCACATCTGTCACAACAGTCTTTACAAATGCACTGAAGCCGGATGCATGAGCAGGATCAACTCCACCTAACACGCCCACTTTAGATCCGGCACGACTGTGAAAGAGAATTTTCTGAAATGCACAGCTGGGTAAATTAAACAGCAGTAGCTTACATGCCGGCTGTTTATCTTTCGTAATCGTTTCAGACACGCATGTGACGAACCCAACTCCTTTCTCTGACGTGCATTGGATATTTGCAGTGTAGACTATCAGCTTAATTCCTGCATAAATCAGGTTATTACAGAGTAATTAACACGTCTATCACAATCGAGACAGAGGAACACTGCTGACACTGTGGACACTGAAAGCAATAATCGCATAGGCTATAGGCATACAGCCGAATAATATATCAAACATCCGGAGAATCAAAGCGAATCACGATTTATGCTGCATTACAGTTTGTCAATCACTGTGTGCGTAAAGATAAGTGTTGATAATATGTAGAATATAAAAATGAACATCTGCACATACCACATTGTTGAGAAAATCCCCTTCATTCAAATCCTCAAGGTCCAACAGGTTGGCACTGGGGAAAAGTTTATCCGGGGCGAAATTGTCCAGAATGGTGTCCATAAGTGCAATTGCTGTAATTAAACTCTATGATCAAATATATTTTCACAAAAGCAATAAAAGGTAAATAGTTTCAAATGTTAAGAACCGATGACAGCAGCTCTTTTAGGCTGCTCTGTTCTGAACTGTCTCTTATACAACTATAATGTTGTTATGCATCCCGCGACTCAATAGCGTGTAGTGCTTATTAAGATACTATTTTAGATTTTATATGCGTTGTTATGATGCGCGGTGTCCTCTAGTTCATTCAAATCAGCGACATCCAGCTGCGCTCTGTCTCTAAGGAACAAATCACGTGATTAATATTCATGATGGTACCGCCTCACTTTCTCTGCACACATCCCCCGCCTCTTTTTATTTCATTTTTTAAAGAAGCAGTAGCTTCGGTATTCTCTGACTCTTCTTATAGCTTTGGGGTATTTTGAGTGGCATGTAGAAAGTGCAGATCTCCAATGAAAAAACATCAGGTATATCTCTGTGAAGGTCCTCTCAAAGTATTAGTATGCAGTTCTAACACATGTATGACAACTATTTATTTAATGAGGTAAGTTGACTGAAAACACATTCTCATTTACAGCAACAACCTGGGGAAGAGTTACAGAGGGATGAATGAACCCATTGGAAACCAGGGATGATTAGGTGTCCATGATGGTATGAGGGCTAGATTGGGAATTTAGCCAGGACACCAGGGTTAACACCTCTACGCTCACAATAAGTGCCATGGAATCTTTAGTGACTACAGAGAGTCAGGAGAGCTGTTTAACATCCCACCCGAAAGACTGCACCCTACACAGAACAACGTTCCCAATCACTGCCCTTGGGATATTATTTTTTAGACCAGAAGAAAGAGTGCCTCCTACTGGCCCTCCAACACCACTTC
Source organism: Oncorhynchus keta (assembly GCF_023373465.1). NCBI lineage: Eukaryota > Metazoa > Chordata > Actinopteri > Salmoniformes > Salmonidae > Oncorhynchus > Oncorhynchus keta. Next base: position 60,221,697 of record NC_068422.1, read on the forward strand.
CAGCAGCATCTGGTCTCCCATCCAGGGATCAACCATGACCACTCCTGCTTAGCTTTGGCTGAAAGCCAACATTGGGATGCAGGGTGGTATGCTGCTGGATAAAAGATGCTAAGAGACCGATCAAAATGTACAGAATGCTTAACTGGAGGAAAATCATTTTTGGATTAGGCCTAGTCCAAAAAATATTTTGCACTGACTAGCCTATAGTCTATGTTCTATTCAGTTTGTGGAGAACGCAAAGGGGAGGAGGACCAGAGGTCAACTTTGATAGCTTGCTACTACTATAATTGAATTGATTAAAAACTAAATGTTTCTTGCCCGTGATGTGTTTATCTGAGTTATTAACCTCACAATAAGCCAGAATCAAGTAACTTACATTGTTGTGCTAAAACTTGAAGCAGCAGCCTCGGCACAATCAATCCGAAATGGACAGCTCATGGTGCTGAAAGTAGATACATTTGAGTATGCATAATTAATTTCAACCATCCTCATTTAATTAGACTTTACGAACAAGAGGTCTTTGTGTTGGAGCCTATTTCTTTCTATTTAAGAAATTAGGTAAGCCTACCTGTTTGACAGACAAAATTAGGCTATGGACTGCTATAGTAAGTTTTAAGTTCCTCGGCGTACACATCACGGACAAACTGAATTGGTCCACCCACACAGACAGCATTGTGAAGAAGGCGCAGCAGCGCCTCTTCAACCTCAGGAGGCTGAAGAAATTCGGCTTGTCACCAAAAGCACCCACAAACTTCTACAGATGCACAATCGAGAGCATCCTGTCGGGCTGTATCACCGCCTGGTACGGCAACTCGGGGGCAAACTACCTGCCCTCCAGGACACCTACACCACCCGATGTGGAAGGCCATAAAGATCCTCAAGGACAACAACCACCCGAGCCACTGCATGTTCACCCCTCTATCATCCAGAAGGCGAGGTCAGTACAGGTGCATCAAAGCAGGGACCGAGAGACTGAAAAACAGCTTCTATTTCAAGGCCATCAGACTGTTAAACAGCCACCACTAACATTGAGTGGCTGCTGCCAACATACTGACTCAACTCCAGCCACTTTAATAATGGAAATTGATGTAAAAATATATCACTAGCCACTTTAAACAATGCTACTTAATATAATGTTTACATACCCTACATTACTCATCTCATATGTATATGTATATACTGTACTCTATATCATCTACTGCATCTTGCCATCTTTATGTAATACATGTATAACTAGCCACTTTAAACTATGCTACTTTATGTTTATATACCCTACATTACTCATCTCATATGTATATACTGTACTCTATACCATCTACTGCATCTTGCCTATGCCGTTCTGTACCATCACTCATTCATATATCTTTATGTACATATTCTTTATCCCTTTACACTTGTGTGTATAAGGTAGTAGTTGTGGAATTATTAGGTTAGATTACTCAATGGTTATTACTGCATTGTCAGAACTGGAAGCACAAGCATTTCGCTACCGAAGTCAGCCTGCAGGCGCCCGGCCCGCCACAAGGAGTCGCTAGAGCTCGATGAATCAAGTAAAGCCCCATGGCCAAAACTTCCTGACGCTGGGCCAATTGTGCGCTGCCCTATGGGACTCCCGGTCACAGCCGGTTGTGACACAGCCTGGATCGAACCCCAGGCTGTAGTTAAGCCGCAACACTGTGATGCAGTACCTTAGACCGCTGCAATGCTTTTACTATAAAGGGGCTCTTTCCACCCCTACTCTTATCAACAGTGGTATGTGTACCCACAACCTTCTGGCCCGCAGCCCTGATGCCTGTCCAAGAAGTCAGGGCAAAAGAAGACATGTTCTCTGCTATCTGCTTTGTTTTAATTATTATTTGGGGTGTAGATGTAACGGATGTGAAACGGCTAGCTAGTTAGCGGTGGTGCTCACTAAATAGTGTTTCAATCGGTGACGTCACTTGCTCTAAGACCTTGAAGTAGTAGTTCCCCTTGCTCTGCAAGGGCCGCAGCTTTTGTGGAGCGATAGGTAACGATGCTTCGTGGGTGACTGTTGTTGATGTGTGCAGAGGGTCCCTGGTTCGCGCCCGGGTATGGGTAAGGGGACGGTCTAAAGTTATACTGTTACATAGAGTACCATGAGTCAAAATACCGATGAAACCTAGCAGTCAAACAAGGAAATGGTTCAAATTGTTTTTCCACCATTAATTTCCCCATAGGGGATTTTAGAAACACTTAAAATAAGAGCTGTGTTTCGTGTAAGCTTACCCTGGTGTGACATTTTGATAACCTTGTAAATCTCTCAAGGACAAGGTGACTTTTATCAACATATTTGCCTGTATGTACCCCCCCAAAATGAAATGCTAATTAGCTGCTAATGTGGCTATCATAAAGAACTACAAATGCCATGATGATCTGGACGAGATGGCCGAATCGAGGCAAAGGTAAGAATCTCTGGATGAACTATCTAATATTAGCTAAATTTAGTAATGAATAAATTGCCTATATTTCTTTCAATTGACAATTCTGTGAACTGTCTTGTGCAAGTTTTAAATGGACAAAAAACCTGTTAGCAAAGGCGTTAGCTAGAGATTATGTGCAGGAGCTTTCAGGGATTTGTAGCTTTACATGATGTCTACTTTGTCTATTTTCAAATCTGAGAGTAAATAGAAACAAATATATTGATAAAAGTCACCTTGTCCGAGAGAGATTTACATGGTTATCGAAATGTCACACAAGAGTAAGCCCACATGAAACACAGCCCTTATTTGAAGCATTTTGAAAATTCCCAATGGGAAAATGATTGGTAAAAAAACATTTGGATGGGTTTTTGTTGTTGTTGGGGGCTCTTTTTAGGGGTTTTTGTGACACCTCCAATGTGGGGCTCTTACAGTCACTTGTTTTTTTTCAAGCGTTCAGGGAGGGTTTAGGTCAAATATATTTTGTTGAAGGGAGGGTTTAGGTCAAATATATTTTGTTGAAGGGAGGGCCATCCATTTTCCTAACAGAGAAGTCTTATTTTCTCCATGTAACCCTTATTATAAATAATGTTTACTCCCTAACATTCCATTGTATCATGAAATACTAAAATGAAATACTAAAATACTACACACTGTTAAGCTCAATATGCAGTGAGGTGATTCATACATTTCATAAAGAGGATACTTATTATGTTGTCTCTTTTGTGCACTATGTATACAGTAAATCCATCCGAATGATAGAGACATCTAAACTGACCGAGAGTGTGGATTTGAGGTTTTGAACACCCTGCTGTTCTTGTCTGGCCTGATGCATCAGTGTGTTCTTGACTGCAGTGATATACTGACTGCGTGTGTGTGCCTGCGTGTGTGTGTGTGTGTGTGTGTGACGAGAGGAGGGGAGTGGCTGGCTGGCTGATTGAGTGTGTCAGCCACAGGATGCTACTATGATATAGTGCTGTGGCAAACCAAGCTTTTCTCAGCTCACAGCCAGGCCTCATTTACACAGCAAGGCGTCAGGATCAGATCCCATCACCATGTGACCAGAAAGTGTGAGAGTCAGTTTGATTGAGTTGGATAACATCCTTGAGTGATCACAGGCTAAAATTAGTTGCCTAGTGGTGTGATAATCACCTATTTTGCAGGACTTTTAAAGACATGAATTGAAGAGCCCATTTATCTTGAGAGGCGATTGACAGCGACACTTCTTGTGCCGAGCTGATTGTAGTCTCTGATCACTGGGCTGGATTCAGTTCACACCTGGTTACCCGATTTGACCTCCTCCGCTGAGGGGATGGATCAATAAGCCTGTTTTAACCCAGTCAAGCAAATCACAGTGTCGCTGCGAACGGATGATCTGGATCTTTACGCAGCTCTGGTGCTATTTCAAGAGGGAGCAATAATGAAGATGTTTATGCCATGGTCTTTAACAGCACTTCAGGGGGACAGAGGCCACCTGATCCTGGAAAATATTCCCATTCTTGTGGTTCTTTCTCTCCACCATTTCCTCCAGATCCTCAGCTAATGTTTCAATTCCACTCTCTGTCCCCTCCTTCAGGGACTGTTTAGGTGCCCTAATTTGTAAAAACCTGCCCCATGATGCATTACACTCAGTCGTTTGTGTGAAGGTGTCGTTGACTGTGTGTGGTGTAATATGTCATTTCAAACCAGTATATGAACAGAATGTAACCTTCAGAGGTATTTCTGAACCCTTGTTTTGTCAGGTAGGCTATCCCCCAAGTTTTCAGTGTGTATTTGTTAGTATGCTTACATTGTAATGAGTACTGTTTAACACCCACTGATATAATTCATTCCTGTGTTAAATCCTGGATGTGTTTCATTTCTCAAAATCCTGTGATATGTGGCCTAAGGCAGGCAGGTCGTATTGAATTTCTGCTTTATGTTTACCTATCTCTCCTTACCCATTTAACATGCTTAACGGAGGGAAATAACTAATTATCACTTATGCAACACTCACCTTCTGTAATTTGACCATTTGTTTATTTTTTGCTCCAGACCGGCAGCTGTAACAGTGGCTGTTTTAAAAAGTAGTGACCTTGTTCAAGACTCGGCCTGGTATTGACGCAAGTGCCCCTCTAAAGGAAGTCAATGAGATGAGGAGGGACAGTTGAAGCCGGCAGTTCTTTATTTCTTAAAATGAGCTTATTATCCCTAATTAGGAGCCCATTCTAACAGGAAATGACTCCTCGCCCGGGCTTCTGATGAAGCCGTCGCTTGCCGAGTGTAAGAGTGGCTTCAAGTAGCTCGGTGATTACCTATAATTACCTGGTCAATTAGAATACAGACAGCAGGACCACAGATGAGATCAGATGAGGACACTGTTAGATTTCTTCACGTTGTCTTTGTCCAGGAACATAGCTGTTTTGTCATTATACAGCACACCCCAACTCTCACTGGCATATATGTTCTCACCAATTACTCTTTGAAGCAACAAGACGAGATGAAAGTGTGACTAAAACAGGACAAGGCGAAAGTGGCAACAAGACAAGATGATAGAACGTGGCTAAAACAGGTTTGACGCTTGACACGAGTTTCACCATTCGCGCACTGGGCTTCATATGTCGTACATCATACTCCCAGTCCTTTCATGTGTCAGGCCATACATTAAACACTTCAGGTACACCATGGCTTCCTCTCACTCTCGTAGCTAATGATGGTGAAAACAAAGTGCCATAGCAACGCAAACACCTGGCGGGAGGGGGCTGTTGGCGCTGCTTCAAATGGCTGCCTCGGGCCTTTTACCTCCTCTCTGAAGCCTCTCCACAGCTCTTACGTCCGCCCTGTACGGTTGTAAACCCCACCCCGCTGTAGATGATGGCTGGTAGGAAAACGTACTATAAATCCCCCGAAGTTTTCCTTGACAAGATTTTGCCCATTTAACGTGAAACGCAACGGTGACACATGACATCAAATGCAAAGGTGTCAACACTGGTTTTGCTGCAAGATGAAAGAGTTTGGTGCTGTATGACTGATTGTACAACGTCATGTAATCGTGGTGGTTTATAGACTGAGCAGCAGGAGGGTAGCACCATGGTCATTCTGCGTGATGCCAACGACGTCCAATGCTGATGATGCCATTGCAGGATACAGCAGGGAAAGAATCCCCAGGTCTGGACTGTGATGAATTCAATTGCAATCAACTACAGTAGCTGGTGCGCAATGGTACTAAACAGTGCTGTTTTTTGTGAACCCCAGACAAAACAAAATCTTAGTTATCATTTCGTTAGAATAACTCCAAGCGCTACCTTAGTAAAAAAGCAAAGACGAGGTGAATAGTGGAAGGTAGCATAAAACAGGACAACATGCCTTGTCACAACGTGACTATTTGTGACACACCTCACCTGCTTTGTTCACAGTGTGGCTGGAATACCAAGGCCAAGAAGACTAAAGGTCTCACCTCTTCATACCCACAGTGCATCTCCCCTCAGCTTTTTCCCTTTTGTCTCCCACCTCCAACCGGCCTCTTACATAATTGCGGGTGGAAACTTGACTCTGTGAAACAGACACCTGTGGTTGTCACATATAATATATTATTATAAAGGAGGATTGAAAGAAAGACAGGGTCAGAGAGGGGGAAGACTCTGGAAAGGTGAGCAATATATACTACTTATTCTCCTATTGACAAAAGGATAAATAATAAACTGCATTGCTGCCATGGAGGACATTTTATATGCCGCCGATTCCTGCCAGTACTTTGACTACTACCAAGGATAAATGACCGACCTCAGTGAACCTCTGTGCTCTTCTTATTTCACAGAATGAATGGGTGAATCAGCCAAAGCTAGAGCCATGCGGAATTTTGCTTAGGGATTGCCATCCAATATTATTCAATTTACGTCCCTTTTGCGGCTGTGTCATCTGTCAACTCCATTAGCTTGGCCACTAAGTATATCCCTACCTAATCTCGGTTACCCAGGAGTAAAATATGCGCAAAAGTTTGTTATGTCCACGAGAGATAAATCCCTACCTTATCGAGAAAGGACAAAAGAGCAACGCATGAATACGAGAAGGTGCGTGACACCCACGTACGTGACAAACCAGATGGCAACAGTGTGTGACATCCTCTCCATTAACAACACTCATTACCTGTCCCCGTCGTGGCGGTCTTTAATATGTATGTCCAATTAGAGGTTCTATCTCTAGAGGGTACCGATGACGGGTGAACAGGAGTGTTGTCCAACTGAGACATTGGCAAGGATTTCAACTCAAGGAGCACTTGCATAGTAGAGAGTGGGGACTCAAAGACAGTGATTTAGTGACGTAGAGTGCGGAGAGCAGTTACTCATGTGGAGACAGCGTATGATCACCGCCTTTCAAAAGAGAGTTGCACTTGATGTCGCTCTCTGGCCAAAAATGACAGGGCTGCACAGAGAGTGGGATGTGATTATACCGTCCTATGTGGTGTAACCGGGTAGGACTTGGCTTCCCTGTCGGAGTTCGAGGCCAGCTAAAGATGACTTTCAGTTGCACCCACCCTGTCAGCGCCCACACATGCGCATTGGAAAGTTGTCAATCAAAATGCTCATACTGTACAGAAGCCCTTTAATTGTACCCACTGTTTCAGAGGTCTCTGAAATGACCAGCAAATGAAAACACGCAACCCGAAAGGACGGACGGATGAAAGACGATAAAATATGAATTATGGTCATTATAATATACTGACACCCAACAACCAGCCGTCTAAAGCAAATGTACAACACATTCTGTTGCCTCTTCTCAATGGCACGTCTATGGAGTTTACTCTGGGAAGGAAACCCTTGTACAACAACTATGCCATTGTGTGTCCTGTACAGTGACTTGTTCTTGTACTTCCAATGAGCAGACCATTAAGCCCCTTTCTTGCACACTGAAGCACACGTATAGAACAATAACCTGTGTATATATACACACGAGTGAGGGAGTACTTACCAGGAAGAACTCTATGGAACCCGATGACAGGGCCTGGCGGAAAGAAACTAGCGGAGTCACAAAATATAATTGTGTGCAGGAGAAAAGTAACAATATCCCTATACTGTCCATGGACTCTGGTAGACAAAGCACACCTGTGTAACACGCCCTCTACAGCTGAAAACTCAGGAGGAGTCCTGATATTGATCAATAGTAGTCCAATATTTCAATAGGCTGTCTGTCCCAGGACGAGAGGAGAAGAGCCTGTCAACTGCACCCATCCCATGATCATTATCCTAGCGAAAGATGGTCACTGGAGAGGACGGGTGTATCCCACCCCTCCAAAATAACGTGCCCCTCAGCTCTGAACGCGTTTACCTTTATGCCTCTGAAGCTACCCAGAGGTTGAATAACAACAGAGAGCTGATTTCAGTTCAGGTAGACCTCAGCGCTACAGAAAACAGAGAAAGTAGGACGGGTGCTCTACAACAATGGACAAAAATCCAACAAAAGGGCCTACCAAGAAACACTTCCAAAAGGAATCCGTTGAGGCGGAGCTGATTTCATCATGAAGTTACCAGATATTTACCTAGTAGGGGAAATGTGATGAAGCTGGGTTGACACCTTAGATTGTCCTGCGTTATATTACATCACCTTTACTAATACTGTGCCTCTACATCTGTTGTAATGATTACCACCTTGAAACACAAGATACAGAGAAATTGCTTCTGTATACTGTCGGGTATGTACAGAAACAGTAAAGTCTGACTTGACAGGTTTATCTGAGAGGTAGATCCTATGACAATGCCCAACTGATCCTGCTAGCTTATTCACAATGGTAGCTTTACTAGGCCAATTTGTACATTTTTGAAGGTAAGAATCAATTCACATGGATCCATAAGTCCTGTAAGGTATATAACCCCACGCTCCTGTTTGACCATAATTTGCGGCATTTTTTTTATAGCTTGAGTACATAACCAAAGTACATCACAAGGACGTCAGATCTTCCAGGGGTCCAGCTAGAACTATGAAGTTTGCGGGCAACTTTTGACTGCATAAGAATTGGCACTATTATCAATGTCATTGCTTTACCTTTTTGGTTTTCAAGGGGATGGAGTCCAGGACAAAAGGTCCTTGACGTCAGGAAACCGGATAAAACTATGACCCTGACTGACTCACCACTTACACTGGTAGCATCCAGTTCTGACTGAGGCACCCAGGGCTCCTCTGTCATTACGGGAACACTACACTCCGCTTTCCAGACACCAGCCTTGGGATGCCATGGTAACAGATTTAGCATGGTGGATGAATGAACACACAGTGAATGTAATGAATGACGGATATTTGCCGTATGCTTTTGTTGTCAGGTGTGAAATAACTGTAAGTATATCTTTATATGGCAAAATATGTTGTCTGTTCTTACGGGAAAAAAACGACACCCATTGAAGCGTGTACTTTCAGTGAACAATCATATCGAAATGGCTAAGAACCGTTACCGTGTCCATTTTCCTGAGGTAATTGGAGTAATCATTTCGGATACTTCATGTTTTAAGAATTGAGGTCAAATCGGGGTCATGTTGTTTTACAAGACAACATGCACTGAGTAGGCTTTCAATGACCCAAAAGCCCATAGAACCACTTCAAATTACACGCAAACATGGAATAAGATTCAATGTTTGTTTCTTTCCATGCGTAAAATCCTGTTTTCGAGAACATAACATACTCCCTGATTCCCCAGACTATTGTGTTACTGTATGTCTCCGAGAAGTGAGTCAACATTTTATTATTATTTTCCAGACCAATATTTTTATCACTTGGAAGATAATGTGCATATAATCTCATTTGTTACAGTAGCTTGAAGTTTATTCCCCTCACGATTTCTTCCTCCCACACAGCAAAAGTCGGCAGTTTTGGTGTTTTCCCCCATATTCCATTTTACTATGAAGTACTCCTATTTTTTTATTTTTAGCACAGTGATTTACTCCCGTTCTTTTTCCCGTGTTGAATGTCACATACCCAATGACATTTTTCCTAAAGGTCAGATTTTGAAAACCATACTGAGATCCACATACGGTCACAGCTTATTTTCTTGTCTGTTTGAACACACAAAGCTTCAGGTCAGTCCTGTATCAGATTGGCATTGGATTGCACCACTACCCAGACTACTCTCTACCTGTCTGTGTGTCATAAAGGACGTTTCAGCCATCTCTTGAATATTGCAATACTCTCAAACTGCAATTCAATTTCCTCGTGTTCTGTCCTGAATTGATGAAATTGACATTTTTAAAAAAAGGTTGAGAAAATGTACTCCAGATTTATGGAAACATGGCGAGGACTCTGGAACTCCTCGGCCTCTTTGTGTCAACAAACAAAACAGTTTGCTGTGTTTGCAACATCTGTGTCCAAGTAATACAATATTTTCATTTATGGTGTGTGAGCACAGACAGTAAAAGAAGACGTTCAGGATCCAGATATCGATGGCCTTTACTCTAAAAGGAAACTGAGCACCAGAAGTGAAACTGCCCGGTGTGGCAAGGCAGTGTTTGAGTGACTGGGTGTATCCTATGGAAATCAAAGCCTGGTCTTGGATGGGTGCTCACTCTACAGGCCAGCTGGAAAAGGCCTCAAAAGAGCTCCTTCAAAACCGTTGCCAACAAATCGTCTGCAGTCTGCCCCAAGGTCAGGTTACGTAAGGAGCATACATGACAAAACCACTCCTGCCACCCTGCCCACTTCATTTTGTAGTTACCACAGGAGCACAGTGGTGAGGATGTTGTCCGTGGTCGGGAGAACAGCACTAGAGTTCACAGCACCTGGACACCACCTTGTTCATGAGGCCGTGTCACACAGCCTGACCCCAGGCTAAGTGTTTGGCTCTCTCCGTCTGGGCGTCCTGCCCGGGCTAACATGCTGTGTCTAATCAATCACAGAGTCCTGTAGTCTGTCCACCTCCATCGCTCATAGACGTAATACACTCAAGCTGAAGGGTCTGTATCAAAACAGATTTTTTTTTTTTAAAGCTCTGTTCAGGGACCTGCTCTGAGTCTGGTCTCAGCTTTTTGTTCTTGTCACCTGCGAAAGCTTAGCAGTAATAGCTTGGTCTTATTTTTAGTTGGATCTGACTGGTCCTCAGCACAGCAGCATAACGCTCAGGGGGTAGTCCAGACAAGACGATAACCTAACCACCACCAAAAACCACCTCAGAAAGCTTTCATCAGTACTGTAACCATGGACATCACTCTTCCTCTCACTAAAACAATGAACACATACACTACATCTTCATAGCCTAAACCCAGATCTTCTTAGTTCACCCAGGGCTGAACAGATCCTCAGGACCGTTTTGACACAGTTATTTCTGCAAAGTGTATCCCTTTGAATACAAGGGAAATGCACAAGGTATTCATCAGCATTTGTGTCATGTTTCTGAAACTAGTTTTGGAGGTGACGTGAGGTTGCGAGCCTTAGCCCATGATGCGGTCACATCCTGCACCGCTCTCTCGGTCAAAAACGGACCATAACAAACCTCTGTTTCTATATTCATAGGGATACTAGCGGAGGATGAGTCACCCAACTGATCACACATGTTGGGAAGCAGTGACCTTTCCGGTTTCCTGTGTGATAGGACAGAGACGCATTATGGTGATCAGATCGGAAAATGTTGCCTCTGCCTCCCCGCTCTGAACCCTTTAGTTGAGTCAATACAGCTAACTCACTGGGACTTGATGTTTATGGATAACGAACGTTGAATCAATGTACTTATCATGTACGTCAGAGGCTGGACAATATGATGTGTACTACTGCCCCAAATTATACTGAGGATACACATACCTAGCACAGTTATACCAAAGGAAATATAATACATATTTAATGCAGCAAATGTTTATGGACCGAACAACTGTTTGTCTGTGGTAACCAGTAAATGCTACATTATAAATATACTTCACACAAACACGCTTGTTAGCAGTTAGCTAAGCAGTTGCCAATAAAATAATATACAGGGTAGAGGGAGAAGAGCTAAATATACATTTTAAACTAGCTATAAAGATACACTATAAATACAAAAGTATGTGGTCACCCCTTCAAATTAGTGGATCCGGCTATTTCAGCCACACCCGTTGCTGACAGGTGTATTACAAGTCAGTTTGCCAGCTTCCAACAAGTCAGTTTGTAAAATGTTTGGCTTGCCATAGCTGCCCTGGTCAACTGTAAGTCCTGTTATTGTGAAGTACAAATGTCTAGGAGCAACAACGGCTCGGCCGCGAAGTGGTAGACCACACAAGCTCACAGAACGGGACCGGCGAGTGCTAAAGCGAGTAGCACATAAAACATGTCTGTCCTAGGTTGCAACACTCACTACCGAGTTCCAAACTGCCTCGGGAAGCAATATCAGTACAATAACTGTTCTCCGGGAGCTTAATGAAATGGGTTTCCATGCTTAAGATCACCATGCACAATGCACAATGCCAAGCGTCGGATGGAGTTGGGATGAATTGGAACGCCGTCTGCGAGCGAGGTCTAATCACCCAACATCAGTGCCTGACCTCACTAATGCTCTTGTAGCTGAGAGGGGGCAAGTCCTCACAGCAATGTTCCAGCATCTAGTATAATGCCTTCCCAGAAGAGTGGAGGCTGTTATAGCAGCAAAGGGGGGACCAACTCCATATTAAGGCCCATGATTTTCGAATGAGATGTTAGATGAGCAGTTGTCCACATACTTTTGGTCATGTAGTGTATTTTGTGTTGTTGTTGCCTGTTATCTTTGAGCATGTCAATAGCCTTCTGCCTCACATATCAACTCTATAAAGCAGGGGTGCGAGGTTTTGTGAGTTCATTCAAACCCATTTGATTCCTATTAGCAGAGTGTGCCCACATTGAGGCTGATTATAGTCCACTGAATCACCTGCCGCCTGTTCATTTTAATAGCATATCTTGTTAGTAAGAGACCTCCTCTGACACGCTTGACAAGAGATGACTCACCAGACTGACGTCACATTGACTTGGACATGCTGTGGTTAGAGAGACGCTTATTAACCAAGCCTTTTTCAATAACAAAGCGTTTGTCCTCCGTGCCCCATTAAAGCTGGGATTTTTTTAGATTTCTAAATTTTTTTAAAACAAAAATCGATTTCTTTGTGTAGTCCGCATGCCAATATCATATTGTTCAGTGAGAGGCACAACTGTGACCTCTGTCATTGTTGAAAGCCTGGCACTGGCAGACTATTTCTATTAGTTATACGGACCAAAGAAAGATAGAATCCCAGGAGAATGTCATTTCTGGTGGCGGTTTGAGAGTATTGCATTCAGAACTCTTCCATTCCCTTTAGTTGACTTCAACAACGACAGTACTGGGAACAGAGAGAAAGAATGACAAGGTTTGTGTAGCTTGGAAGCCTAACACAGAGAAGACTGACAAACCACAAATCCAACCACTGTCTGGAAGGCATCCAGGTAGCTCCTTTATCCCATTGTTTGATGGGAACGTTCGGTTTGGTAATCCATCCCCCACGGAAGTTATTCCCAGACTTAGTTTCAGAGGTTCTCTCCTCAACTCCGAGTGTTTCTTTTTATTTCAGTCTCGGAAAAGCCTAAATGAGAGCCTTCTGGCCATAGCCCCATCACCACCCAGTAATAAGTGGGGTATTTATAGCAAGCCTCAGGGTCACTCTGTCTGCCTGTCTGGGGAGGCTGAGGCAAAAAAGGGCGAGGCTGTAGATTCCATCCAACCATCCTCTCCTCCCCCGGTGTATCAATAATTAGATCCATCACAGAGACCGGCCGGGGCGTGGTACTTCGTGGTTGGTCCCAACCTCTCTCCCCGATGAGGCAGTGGTTCAACTTCACATTAGGTAGGGGTTTAATTATTCTAACATTTTCGATGGTGCTGACTCGTGACTGACAGCCACAACAAAGGAGAGAACAGTAAGGCATGTGGGATTTTTGTTTCTATGCTGTGACTGACAGTGTTTTATAAGGGCCTATGCCTAAAGAAAATGTATGCCTCTAAAGTACAATACACTGAGTGTACAAAACATTATGAAGACCTACTCTTTCCATGACATAGACCGACCAGGTGAATCCAAGTGAAAGCTCCGGTTTGTGTCAAGAACTACAACGCTGCTGGGTTTCTCACGCTCAACTGTTTTCCGTGTGTATCAAGAATGGTCCACCAACCAAAGGACATCCTGCCAACTTGACACAACTGTGGAAAGCATAGGAGTCAACAGGGGCAGCATCGATGTGGAAAGCTTTCGACACCGTGTAGAATTCATGCCGCAACCAACTGAGGGTGTCCTGAGGGCAAAAGGGGATCCAACTCAGTATTAATGTTCTCTACACTCAGTGTATATCCAACCTATTCACAATGCACTAAAACAGAGACCGTATATAAATTATATACAATATATGCTTTCATTGGAGATGAGATGGGAAACAACATTGGGGATAGAGAGTGATTGATGAGGAGGTTCCAGATGCTGTCATCCGTTTGGATGCAGTCTGTCCCTCCCCCGCAGTACCAGTTCCACTAGACAGCCAGCTCTCTCTCTCTCTCTCTGTGTGTGTGTGAACTCCAGACCAGCATGTCTGGGCCACATCTGGAGAGAGCAATACAGCCTGATGGAGAGAACGCTAGTGAGGAAATGGATAGGCCATTTGGATGGACAAAGGCAAAATAAAATAAAATCTAAGAAAAAATGGAATCAAATGTTATTAGTCGTTATTAGCGTCGACTACAACAGGTGTAGACTTTCATGTGAAATGCTTACTTACTACAAGCCCTTTCCCAACAATACAGAGTTTTAAATAGTAAGAACATTTCTGATTTTTTTTAAAAGGAAATAACACAATAAAATAACAATAACTGAAACGGCCATCGTCGGTGGAATAAGGTGAGGACCAAGGTGCAGCGTGGTAAGTGTTCATGATTTTTAATATAATCAAAACTGAACACTAAACAAAATAACAACTTGGAAGAACGAACAAACAAAACAGTCCTGTCTAGTGATGAACCACAAATCAGAAAATAAACACCCACCAAACACAGGTGGAAAAAGGCTACCTAAGTATGATTCTCAATCAGAGACAACTAACGACACATGCCTCTGATTGAGAACCATACCTGGCCAAACTCAAAAACCAACATAAAAACACAAACATAGACTGCCCACCCCAACTCACGCCCTGTCCATACTAAAACAAAGACAAAACAAAGGAACTAAGGTCAGAACGTGACAATAACAAGACTACATACAAGAGTACCGGTACCGAGTCAATGTGCAGGGGTACAAGATCATTGAGGTAATACAGTATGTACATGTAGGTAGGGGTAAATGTGACAGTCAGGATAGATAAAAAACAGAGTAGCAGCAGTGTATGTGCAAGGTGTGTGTGTGTGTTTTTTTATTTATTTGTGTGTGTGTGAGCATTATGTAGTGTGTCACGTTCTGACCATAGTTCTTTTGTGTTTTCTTTGTTTTAGTGTTGGTCAGGACGTGAGCTGAGTGGGCATTCTATGTTGTATGTCTAGTTGGTCTATTTCTATGTTTGGCCTGATATGGTTCTCAAGACCTGCGCCAACTTCCTGTGCTTACCGGAGAGCGAGATAGACCGGGCAGGCACCGTGTTATGCTGTGGAGCGCACGGTGTCCCCAGTGCGGGTGCATAGCCCGGTGCGGTACATACCAGCTCCTGGTATCGGCCGGGCTAGAGTGGGCATCAGGCCAGGTGCCATGAAGCCGGCTCTACGCATCTGTTCTCCAGTGCGTCTCCTTGGGCCGGCATACATGGCACCAGCCTTACGCATGGTGTCCCCGGTTCGCCAGCACAGCCCAGTGCGGGCTATTCCACCTCGCCGCACTGGAAGGGCGACCAGGAGCATTCAACCAGGTAAGGTTGGGCAGGCTCGGTGCTCAAGAGCTCCAGTGCGCCTGCACGATCCAGTCTATCCAGTACCACCTCCACGCAACAGCCCTCCGGTGGCAGCCCCCCGCACCAGGCTGTCTCTCTGTCTCATCCCTACGGGTGCTCCCGTCTTTCCAGCGCTGCCAGAGCCTTCCGCCTGTCCAGAGCTGCTAGAACCTCCTGCCTGTCCAGAGCTGCTAGAGTCTCCCGCCTGTCCAGAGCTGCTAGAGTCTCCCGCCTGTCCACAGCTGCTAGAGTCTCCCGCCTGCGAGAGTCTCCCACCTGTCCAGAGCTGCTAGAGTCTCCCGCCTGTCCAGAGCTGCTAGAGTCACCCACCTGTCCAGAGCTGCTAGAGTCTCCCGCCTATCCAGAGCTGCTAGAGTCTCCCGCCTGTCCTGAGCCGCCAGAGCCGCCA
The DNA here is from genome assembly GCF_023373465.1 of Oncorhynchus keta. Classification (NCBI taxonomy): domain Eukaryota; kingdom Metazoa; phylum Chordata; class Actinopteri; order Salmoniformes; family Salmonidae; genus Oncorhynchus; species Oncorhynchus keta. The sequence continues at coordinate 60,237,375 of NC_068422.1, forward strand.
GTCTGCAAGGAGCCGCCAGAGCCGCCAGTCTGCAAGGAGCCGCCAGAGCCGCCAGTCTGCAAGGAGCCGCCAGAGCCGCCAGTCTGCAAGGAGCCGCCAGAGCTGCCAGTCTGCAAGGAGCCGCCAGAGCCGCCAGTCTGCAAGGAGCCGCCAGAGTCTGCAAGGAGCCGCCAGTCTGCAAGGAGCCGCCAGAGCCGCCAGTCTGCAAGGAGCCGCCAGAGCCGCCAGTCTGCAAGGAGCCGCCAGAGCCGCCAGTCTGCAAGGAGCCGCCAGTCTGCAAGGAGCCGCCAGAGCCGCCAGTCTGCAAGGAGCCGCCAGAGCCGCCAGTCTGCAAGGAGCCGCCAGAGCCGCCAGTCTGCCAGGAGCCGCCAGAGCAGCAAGTCTGCCAGGAGCTGCCAGTCTGCCAGGAGCCGCCAGAGCCGCCAGTCTGCCAGGAGCCTCTAGAGCCGTTAGTCAGCCAGGAGCCGCCAGAGCCGCCAGTCAGCCAGGATCCGCCAGTCTGCCAGGAGCCGCCAGAGCCACCAGTCTGCCAGGAGCCTCCAGAGCCGTCAGTCAGCCAGGAGCCTCCAGAGCCGCCAGTCAGCCAGGAGCCTCCAGAGCCGCCAGTCAGCCAGAAGCCTCCAGAGCCACCAGTCTGCCAGGAGCCTCTAGAGCCGTTAGTCAACCAGGATCCGCCAGAGCCGCCAGTCAGCCAGGATCCGCCAGTCTGCCAGGAGCCGCCAGAGCCACCAGTCTGCCAGGAGCCTCCAGAGCCCAGTCAGCCAGGAGCCTCCAGAGCTGCCAGTCTACCAGCCAGAAGCAGTCTGCCAGAGCCAGCCCAGTCAGCCAGGATCCGCCAGAGCCGCCAGTCAGCCAGGATCCGCCAGAAGCCGCCAGAGCCACCAGTCTGCCAGAGCTATCAGTCAGCCAGGAGTCCAGAGCCGCCAGTCAGCCAGGAGCCTCCAGAGCCGCCAGTCAGCCAGAAGCCTCCAGAGCCACCAGTCAGCCAGGATCCGCCAGAGCCGCCAGTCAGCCAGAATCCGTCAACCAGCCTGAGCTATCTCTCAGTCCTGAGCTACCCCTCAGTCCGGAGCTGCCCCTCAGTCCGGAGGAGTTTGTTTAGTCCAGTGGGGCCCTTTAGTAGGGTTGCCAATCCTAGGTCGGCGGCGAGGGTCGCCGTTCCTAGGAGGAGATAAAGAGGACAAAGACTATGGTGAAGTGGGGTCCACGTCCTGCGGCAGAGCCGCCACCGCGGACAGATGCCCACCCAGACCCTCCCCTATAGGTTCAGGTTTTGCGGCCGGAGTCCGCCCCTTGGGGGGGGGGTACTGTCACGTTTTGACCATAGTTCTTTTGTGTTTTCTTTGTTTTAGTGTTGGTCAGGACGTGAGCTGTGTTGGCATTCTATGTTGTAGGTCTAGTTTGTCTATTTCTATGTTTGGCCTGATATGGTTCTCATTCAGAGGCAGGTGTTAGTCATTGTCTCTGATTGGGAACCATGTTTAGGTAGCCTGTTTTGTGTTGGGTTTTGTGGGTGGTTGTCTTCTGTCTTTGTGTCTATGCACCAGATAGGGCTGTTTTCAGTTTTCACCTTTGTTGTTTTGTATTTTGTAAGGGTTCTCGTTTATTGTCCTTATTGAACACTAACCACGCTGCATTTTGGTCCTCCTCTCCTTCAACGGAAGAAAAACGTTACATAGTGTGTGTGTATTTGTGTGTTGGAGTGTCAGTGTAGTATGAGTGTGTGTGACTAGAGTCCAGTGAATGAGGAGGAGACTGAAACTGTATTGGTGTTTGAACCATCATAGGTCCTTAGCAATGTGGATACCGAGGAACTTGACACTCTCGACCCGCTCCCTACAGCCCCGTCGATGTGATTTGGTTGGTGCTCCGCCCTCTGTTTCTTATAGTGCATAATGAGTTTCTTTGTCTTGCTGACATTGAGGGAGCGGTTGTTGTCCTGGCACCACATTAGCAGCAGGTCTCTGACCTCCTCCCTATAGGCTGTCTCATCGTCGTTGGTGATCAGGCCTACCACCGTTGTGTCGCCAGCAAACTTAACGGTGGTGTTGGAGTCTTGCACGGCTACACAGTCGTGGGTGAACAGGGACTACAGGAGAGGACTAAGCACACACCCCTGAGTGTCCCCCGTGTTGAGGGTCAGCGTGGCGGATGTGTTGTTGCCTACCCTCACCACCTGGGGGCGGCCTGTCCGGAAGTCCAGGATCCATTTGCAGAGGGAGGTGTTCAGTCCCAGGGTCCTTAGCATAGTGATGAGCTTTGCGGGTACTATGGTTTTGAACGTTGAGTCAATGAACAATGTTTTCACGTAGGTTCATTTTGTCCTGGTGGGAAAGGGCAGTGTGGAGTGCAAGACAGATTGCATCATCAGTGGATCTGTTGTGGCGGTATGCGAATTTGGAGTCTGTCCAGGGTGTCAGGGATGATGGTGTTGATGTGAACCATGACCAGCCTTTTGAAGCATTTCATGGCTACAGATGTGAGTGCCACGGGGCGATAGTTATTGGGCATAGGGACTGGGTCAGGGAGAGGTTGAAAATGTCATTGAAGACACTTGCCTGCTGGTCTGTGCATGCTCCGAGTACACGTCCTGGTAATCCGTCTGGCCCTGCGGCCTTGTGAATGTTAACCTGTTTAAGGGCCATACTCACATCAACTACAGAGAGTGTGATCACACAGTTGTCTGGAACAACTGGTGCTCTGAGTGTTGCTAGCTTCAAAGCTAGCATAGAAGCCTTTAGCTCGCCTGGTAGGCTCGCATCACTGGGAAGCTTGAGGCTGGATTTCTTTGACTTAACATGGTCGTCAAGCCAAAGAAAGTATCAGAGAATGGAAGGGGAGTGGAATATGAGTTATGCAAGGGGAAGGGGGAAGGGGGTTGGCTTGGCAAACAGATATCATTACACACTGTTGCATCATACACACAGTCTACAGGAGTTGACATTTATGATATTAAGAGTTTCACAGGATTTTTGCAGTGTACCTGACACCCACGATAATAAGTTTGTGTGTATGACATGCTGAGCTTCTGACTCTAAAGGGTTACTGAGAACCGCCCACAAACCCACTACACACCAAGGGCTTCTCATGTGAAGTTTAAAAAAATAAAACTTGTAAAATAGTATTTTTTATTGAGGTCTCTTTTTAACAAGCCTACTCTTTTTGTTCTAAATATAAAAGATGAAGTACAAGCTTTGAATTGCATGCTGAAATTTGCTGAATGTTGAGACTACTAAATCGTCACTTAAAAGCATGCCTCACGATGAGTCAAGTAAGAAATTTGACCGGATTGTGCAAATTGTATGAGTGCTTTGAATTGTCTAATATTTTATACAGAAAACATTTATTAATTTGACCTGAAAATCTCCAGCAGTTTAATATGCCATACTCTGATGAATCGTCTAATCCAATGTAGAGATTTTCTCCTTTTGTCTCTCCATCTCAACCTGTCTCAGAGAGCTCATTGTCTCATTCTGCTCATAAGACCATACCATGGAGAATACTGCAGCATGAGTGATAGGCCTCTCCATCTTGTGTGGCCGCAAAGATGAGTTACACCATCAGTTTACACTACAGGCAAGTAAAATAGATTCATATGTTTGTTTAGATGATAGTGTTTTGAAGGTGAAAGTGTGTGAAGGGCAGTGGCGTTTGCAAAGGGACAAAGGCAAGCTGTATCCCAGGGTGAGCTACGGATTAAATGCAAGCAGGGGGCCTTGGGTCTGGGAATTTAAGCTCTCTGTCCTCATTGTGTGGTCATATTCATCCAGCCAGATGTAATTCAGTTTATTGAAGACTTCAAGGATACTCCCTTCCATCCACAGGTACACTCTTTCAGTTTAAATCCCCTTCAAAAGACCAAGAAGAGATTATAAGCATTGTAACGACTAGATTTTTCTGAAGGCCTTACATACAAGAAGATTGATGTTATAAAACCTGCCAGATATGCAACTTGGTGACTGTGTGTTTCTTGAAAAGTTCTTATGAAAACATAGTTCTTAGTTTGAACATGTGCTTTTCTTGGAATATCTCAGTATGAAGTAAATATCCTGATTAAAGTTGAATGTTGACATGTTGACGAATGGCTGGAGAAAAGCTTTGTGAGCCCATTGGCTTGTTTCAATTCGTTTTTTAAATCTTATTGAAACTGGATGAAGATGCAGAGACATCAAATCAAACATCAAGTTGAACATTGGCTTCACAATTTGGATGTTTGTTTAACCGCTTAGCCAAATAAGTTATTATGCCAAAGTAATTACTTTTCATGACTTTTTATTCACCTCTGCTCAGTCTGATAAAAAAATAAGATGTGAAAACAAGTTAATTCAGCCAAGACCATGTAGATAGGAGTATGGCTCCACCCACAGTGAATGTACAGTACTACATTTTCACAACCAGCGAGTTCACAGGACTATGAATTCAACTTGAGAGGTGGATATTTGTGTGTTGCTACTTGAAAGACGACATCAATGACTTCCTACGAACGAAAACAAGCACTTGGCCTGAAAATCAATAGGCATATCATCAAAGTTATAACAGATGAAGAATGGAAACCAGCATCAGAGATGATTGATTAAAAGGACTTATTGAACTCATTCATGGGCATGTTAAATATATTCTGTGGGTCAGTTATACTGGGATATACAGTACGTCGACATAGGCTACAACATCCATAAATAATAATACAAAATATTAAAATATAAATGAAACCAGGACTACAAAATAACTGAAACAGGAATAACCAAGAATATAGAGACCATACATTAAATATGATTGAGCTTCATTTTTATGGAATGGTCAGCCTATCAATGTGAGAGACGCAGACTCGGTCTTGACCTTTAAGTCTTTACTGAAGACTCATCTCTTTAGTAGGTCCTACGATTGAGTGTAGTCTGGCCCAGGGGTGCGAAGTTTAACGGCAAGGCACTGGAGCAACGAACTGACCTTACTGTCTCTGCCTGGCCGGCTCCCCTCTCTCCACTGGGATTCTCTGCCACTGACCCTATTACGGAGGCTGAGTCACTGGCTTATTAGTGCTCTTCCATTCAGTCCCTATGAGGGATGAGTGGGTTGAGTCACAAACGTGAACTTCCTGTCCGGTTTTGCATCCCCTCGGGCTCGTGCGGTGGAGGAGATCTTTGTGGGCTATACTCAGTCTTGTCTCAGGGTACTAAGTACTGGACTGGGCCACAGTGTACCCTGAACCTAGGGTCAGTCTGTTATATCTGGTGTAATTCTCCAGTCTTATCTGGTGTCCTGTGGGAATTGAAGTATGCTCCCTTTAATTCTCTCTCTCTCCCTCCCCTCCCGGAGGATCTGAGCCCTAGGACCATGCCTCAGGACTACCTGGCCTGATGACTCCTGGCTGTCCCCAGTCCACCTGGTCGTGCTGCGGCTCCAGTTTCAACTGTTCTGCCGGCAGACATCCTGAAGAACAATCTGGCCTTAATGGCCATGTACCATCTCCACCCGGCACAGCCAGAAGAGGACTGGCCAGCCCTCAGAGGCTGATTCCTCTCTACATTTCTTCCTAAGTTCCTGCATTTCTAGGGAGTTTTTCCTAGCCACCGTGTTTCTACATTTGCATTGCTTGCTGTTTGGGGTTTTAAGCTGGGTTTCTGTACAGCACTTTGTAACATCTGCTGATGTAAAAATGGCTTTATAAATAAATTGTATTGATTGACTGATTGAAAACAGTAACTGGAAGTCATTGCAAAGCCATACTTTGAAAACGTATAAAAAAGTAATTGCTCTCAACTAGGATCTCGACTTATACTCTTCTAAGGAAAAGCCATTGCATTACTACCCTCTAGTGGCCCTTTCAATGCTCAGCAATGATGAGCCACGCTCAGAAGGGAATATTCTGTAGCACGAAACAATCAATCAACAGCAATGTTTCAAAGTCTCACTGACTTACAGTATATTGGATTGACTGACGGTCTATACAAGAGAAGGGAAACATTTCAAGGATTGTCATACATTTTTTTTGCAGCTCAACAATGCATATCCTCACGTTTACCACACCTTCACTCTCAATCACACAACCACAAAGATACAGCATCTTCGGACTGACACTAGATGCTCCCACGTACCCAGACATGGTCTCAAAACATGTCCCTGAACACTAGTAAACATGATTGATCGTTTTCAAAGTGACTTTGGCTAATAGATCCCATTCTTGTTGGCATGAGTATTGTAGTAATTAGCCAATACTCTTGATCTGGCTTCGTTTGCACATAAACAGCAAGCTCTCATTAAGTCATTAAATCTTCACAATTAAACTTCAGAATTCAATTTTATCAGTAGGCTTTGAAAAGCAGTCACTGAATTATTATAAATACAAGTAGACACATTTCTCAGTGTGAAAACTTGGCAGAGCCGAAAATGTAACTCCATTGCTTCATCTGCAGAACAAACATTGAACACCACCCTCAACTGTAAGAGCAGAGATAACGATTTAATAACTTGGTGAGAACACGGTTAATGGACAGAGAAAAGAAGACAGCAGCTGAGCTCCTTTTAGATTACTGATATAGCTGTGAGACCTGTCATTTCTCTCAGGTGTGCATTTTTCAGTGACTGAGATTTTAACTACTCTCTCCTGTGTAGATAGGAATCTGTGCAGAAGAGAATAGGGCATGAGCAATTTGATAGGACCCAGATCTGTGGATTGACCTCTCCCTTCCTTTCTCCGTCATTAAATAACATAATAGAGGTACTTCTGTATCTGAACAGCTTCATTAGAACACTCAAGTGCCTTTGCATTAGTGAATGTTTGAAGATATTGTTCTCTGATATGTTTGACTGTGAAATACAAAATGAAATACATTAATAAAGTTTATAATGCTGTATAGTGCCTACACACAATACCCAATAATGTCAAAATGGAATTATATATTTTTTAAATGTTTACAAATGAATTAAACATTAAAAGCTTATGTGTCTAGAGTCAATAAGTATTCACCCCATTTGTTATGGCAAGCCTAAATTCAGGAGTAAAAATGTGCTTAACTATAGTCACATAATAAGTTGCATGGACTCATTCTGTGTGCAATAATAGTTCTTAACATGATTTTTTAATGACGACCTCATCTCTTTACCCTACACATACAATTATTTTGTAAGGTCCCTCAGTCGAGTGGTGAATTTCAAGTGCAGATTCAACGACAAAGATCAGGGAGGTTTTCCAACGCCACGCAAAAAACGGCACCTATTGGTAGATGGGTAAAAAGATGCAGACATTGAATATCCCTTTGAGCATAGTGCAGTTATTAATTACGCTTTGGATGGTGTATCAATACACCCAGTCACTTCAAATATACAGGCGTTCTTCCTAACTCAGTTGCCGGAGAAGAATGAAACTGCTCAGGGATTTCACCATGAGGCCAATGGTAACTTTAAAATAGTTACACAGTTTAATGGCTGCGATAGGAGAAAACTGAGGATGGATCCATAACATTGTAGTTACTCCTCAATGCTAAACTAAATGACAGAATAGAAAGAAGGAAGGCTGTACAGATACAAATATTCCAAAACAGGCATCCTGAAGTAAAATTGCAAAAAATGTGATAAAGAAATCACTGAATACCACTCTTCATATTTTCAAGCATGGTGGTGTCTGCATCATGTTATGGGTATAGTTGTCATTGGCAAAGACTAGGGAGTTTTTGAAGGATCAAAATAAATGGAATAGATCTAAGCACAGAAAAATCCAAGAGGAAAACCTGAGTCAGTCTGCTTTCCAACAGACACTGGGAGACAAATTCACCTTTCAGCAGGACAATAACCTAAAAGACAAGGCCAAATACACACTGGAGTTGCATACCAAGACGATATTGAATGTCCCTGAGTTTTGTTTTAAAACGTCTTGAAAATCTATGGCAAGACTTGAAAATGGCTGACTAGCAACAACCATCTTGACAGAGCTTGAATAATTTGTTAAAGAATAATGTGCAAATATCCTACAATCCAGGTGTGCAAAGCTCTTAAAAACTTACCCAGAAAAACTCACAGCTGTAATCACTGTTGTTGATTCTAACATCTATTGACTCATAGGTGTGAATACCGTGTAGATGGGTGAGAAATATGTGCCTTCAGAAACTATGCATACCCCTTGACTTATTCTACATTTTATTGTGTTAAAGCCTTAATTCAAAATGGATTACATAGATTTTTTTCTTACCCATCTACACACAATACCCCATAATGACAAAGTACCACTCTTCATATGGTGGTGTCTGCATCATGTTATGGGTATGCTTGTCATCTAGGAGGTGTTGTTTTAAAATTCTTCAAGCTCTGTCAAGCTGATTGTTGATCAGTGTTAGACAGTCATTTTCATGTCTTGCCATAGATTTTCAAGCTAATTTAAGTCAGAACCAACTAGGCCACTCAGGAACATTCAATGTCATCTTGGTAAGCAACTCCAGCATAGATTTGGCCTTGTGTTTTAGGTTATTCAGCTGAAAGGTGAATTTGCGTCCCTGCTTTTCCTCTAGGACTTTGCCTATGCTCATAGCTGTATTACGTTTCTTTTTATCCTACAAAACTGAGTCCATGCAACATATTATGCGATTTGTTAAGCACACTTTTACTGCTGAACGTATTTAGGCTTGCCATAAGAAATGGGTTGAATACTTATTGACTTATTGATACTTATTGACATTTCAGCTTAATTTAAAAAATAAAAAAACGAATTTCTAAAATGTTCTACAAACAAAATTCCAAGTTGATACTATGGGGTATTGTGTATAGATCAGTGACAGAAAATCTCAATTGAATCAACTGTAAATGCTGGCTGTATCACAACAAAATGTGGAATAAGTCAAGTGGTTTGAATACTTTCTGAAGGCACTATTTGAAACAGTCTATGTCATTAGAGTGACTCTGAGCTGAGGGCTGTACTATACTCTATGACTCACTCACCTGATTGCTGCTGTGATCTTGCTGAGATCCCAAAACTGCTGCTTTTTGTGAAAGACTTTCCTCTGTGCATGTTTACCACACAATAACTTTTACAATAGCTCTACTTATATTATGTGATGATAACTAAACTTGATATTTCACATAGCACTGCATCCATAAATTATTAAAGGCCCAATGCAGCTATTTTTATTTCAATATCAAACCCCCCCCGAACATCGGCTCTGACATAAATCGACCCTCGGCTGAATGTAGTTGCCTAACCCTGTCATATTGTGTGCCGCTATGTTGCATCATACTGTATTTTAAGCCATTCGTACGTGACATATAATACGTTAGTGTCCAAAATTGCAGCTGTGCAGTAAATTGAGTACATTTGACCTTTCTTCATAAACTCTACTATGCCGCAGGCCAGGGTCAAGATTTGATGTGATTTTACCCCAACTGAGAACCCTGCTCTTGCATCAGTAGGCTACACAAGACTGTCTCCAGTGATCCCCTATAGCAGGGGTGTCAAACTCAATTCATGGAGGGCCTGGTGTCTGCAGGTTTTTGTTTTCCCCTTTGAATTAAGCCCTAGACAACCAGGTGTGTGGTTCCTTACTAATTAGTTACCTTAATTCATCAATAAAGGAGGAGTGAAAACCTGGAGACACTTGGCTCTCCGTGGAATGAGTTTGACACCTGTGCCCTATAGGTTCTACTTGTGCAGATTCTGTCCTTAGGCATGCTGTGTCTGCACTAATCATCACCACTCTCTGGCTGTTACAGTGGTGGAGACAGTGGCTCACAAAGGAGATGTCAGGGCCACAGTAGCACTTTTGATGAGCACTACTGAAGTGGCTGCAAGATCAATCTCAAACCCAAAGAGCAAACAGACTTTAGTCTACAGCCATGAGATGTTGTGCATTTAGAATGCTCTGTGCCAAATAGGAGGTCAAGGAGAAAGAAGACTACTGCGGGTGTACACAGTGGCAATGCTGCAGACACTCACTGTGGACAATCCAATCTCCAACATAACGCATATGCTTGATCATTTCAACAGGTCAATCAATATCTTATAGGACTACATAAGTCTTGTGTTGCAATCCTTCCAATCCCATCTCGTTAACTGAAGTCCGAGGCTAACCTTTCTTAAACAAGACAACAGGGAAAAAAAAAAAATTGCATTCGTGGAGAACAGAATAGGGCCGAAATAGAAAGTTCTGATCAGGTAATTTTTAGCCTACTGTCCTTATGAACGAGTATTAATATATCTCTAAAAGTATGGTACATCTTTCAAATACAAACTCGTCTCATTCATAATGTTCAAACATCCTATATTACTTCAATCACAATAGTAATTTACATACTGTGTGAATGGGAAATTTTTCATAAAAGTAGAATACCCAACTCGCATGTTAGCCTACGGGCAAATGTGCACACCCTTTCAGCATACAAACATTGACATTTTGAGAAGAATGGTTTGATCCTTTTTGTGGTGTTCCAACAAAATACAAAGGATCTGGAATTCTAAGTGTTTCACTCTAGAATTTGCAGATGTTGAATATGATAATATCCACATGTTTTGTGGATATGATTAATATGCCTTAATCATTTGCTTTCAAATAAATTGCCATATTTTCTTTTGTAGTCATGTTCTGTCTAATTGTGTGATACAGGGCTACTGTGGGGTTTAAGCTAGGCTGTAGGACAGGGGCCTGTTAGATATGGGACTGTTCTGGCATTCAATTCCCAATCTTGACGGGGGTGCCCACAAGCTTTGGGGCCCCCAACCCCCCAAAATGAATTTGCTTTAAAACAACAAAATTTGCTCTCAGCCTCATGTCAAAATTATCAGAATAAGCAGAAAGTTTGTTTACAGATTCTTGAAAATCGGGACAACCCTTCTCCAGCAGGGAAACGTTATTGTTATAGTCGAAAATTGTAATGAATACTCGGGGAGAAAAAGGTGTAGATTCACACGTCGAGCGCGGCAGGTGTTTATTACGCCTTCACAGAAGGCAGGAATCATGGTCACATGCAGGTAATGATTATACACAGGCAGGTGAATCAAAACTAGGACTGAAGGCTATAATTGGTTCTCACAAACGAACTACGAAAAGGCTTAGTGGAGTCAAAACAAACAATACCTCACAAAGGCACAAACAGAATGAACTGAACTAAATAAGGAGCTGATGAGACCAGGTGAGTAACTAACAATGAACAAAAATGAAAGTCAGGGCTACGTTCAAGAACACAAAGAAACAGGGCTACGAACACAACGAAACAGAACACAAGGTTGACTAAGAAAATAAATACAGAACCTTACACAAATGATTGATTTTGTTGTGTTATTTGAGCTTAAAATGTACATTTAGGAGAATTTGATAAGGGAAAATATTTATTTTGGTATTTTCTAAATACTTTCAATATTATTCATGTTGGCTCTATGCCTGGAAATGCATTTGTTTGGCTCAAAGGATCCCAATTTCAAACTGTTCAAAATTCTAAAAACTGGCAATAATGATTATTAACTGGAAAATGATCTTATGTATATAGTTTCTTGCAATAGCCCGCTGTGACTTTAATATTTCTCTCAAAAATGTGATTTGGTCAGCGCCGTCAGATTTGTCTAAAATGAATCAGGAATGAGCAGGGTCAGCTATACTGTATCATAAGGACCCTTTATTCATTTCTTAATTACATGTAGTGCAACAAGACCACACATGGTCTGTAAAGTTCTTTACTTTTGATTGATTTAAACAAACAATGTTGGAATCACCATGGTCACAAAACTCCATCTCCCTGATAGATTAAGATAGAATATGAATTCGGTTCAAATACACTGAGTGTACAAAACATTAATAACACCTTCCTAATATTGAGTTGCACCCCCCTCTTTTGCCCTCAGAACAGCCTCATTTCTTCCGGACACGGACAAGGTGTTGAAGGCATTCCACAGGACTTCAGTGCTCAACACAACAGCTGTCTGTGACCAGGCAACAAAAAAAAGACTGTCAAAGTCAACATAGCTACTATAAATATTGCGTTAGCAGCCTCCTGAGTGGCGCAGCAGTCTAAGGCACTGCATTGCAGTACTTGAGGCGTCACTACAGACCCGGGTTTGATCCCAGGCTGTGTCATAACCGCTCGTGACTGGGAGTCGCATAGGGCGGCACGCAATTAGCCCAGGGGAGGGTTTGGCCAGGGGGGGCTTTACTTGGCTCTAGCGACTCCTTGTGACAGGCTGGGTGCCTGCAGGCTGACTTCGGTTGTCAATTGAACGGTGTTTCCCCCGACACATTGGTGCAGCTGGGTTACAGGTTAAGCGGGCGGGTGTTAAAGATCGCGGTTTGGAGGGTCATATTTAGGAGGACGCATGACTCGAGCCCGAGCCCGTTGGGGAGTTGCAGCAATGAGACAAGATCGTAATTGAATATGACTTTTTTATTTTTATTTACAAAAATAATTATGCACTAGTAAAACTGCTACAGTCATGCAGTACAGTGTACAGTCAACAAGCAGTTTAGCAGTTACATCAGCGGACCCTGGTAGCAATAAATTAATAAAACCAAAAGCTTACCTTGACTTGGTAGCATTACAGTGTTGGATAGCCATAGCCAGCTGGCTAACATAATGTAGCATCCCTCTCTCTTTGAGCCTGGTGTTTGAGTAGGCTAAACTAGCTAGCTGCATTCGCTAGTTAAGTGAAAGTGTGAGAACAAATACAACAAAATCTCTCTCTCTCTCGCTTCTCCTTAATTTTTAAATAAATACAGTTGTTCCAAACTGTTCAACTATCGTCTTTCTCTCTCTTTAAGTCAACTACTCGCCACATTTTATACACTGCAGTGCTAGCTAGATGAAGCTTATGTTTTCAGTACTAGATTAATTCTCTGATCCTTTGATTAGGTGGACAATGTGTCAGTTCATGATGCAATAGCTCTGATAGGTTGGAGATCTTCCTCATAATTACTGTGTAAGTATATGGAAGGTTGTGAGAAACATGAGCCTTCTAGGTTTTGTATTGAAGTCAATGTATCCAGAGGAGGACGGAAACTAGCTGTCCTTCGGCTACACAATGGTGTTACCCTATAGAGTGCTGTTGAGGCTACTATAGACCTTCAATGCAAAACAGTGTGTTTTAATTAATTATTTTGTGATGTGAATATATTTAGTATAGTTGTCATCTACCAATAGGTGACCTATTATGTGAGGCAGTGTAAAACCTCCCTGGTCATTGTAGTTGAATCTGTGCTTGAAGTTCACTACTCGACTGGGGGACCTTACAGATAATTGTATGTGTATGGGGTACAGAGATGGGGTAATCATTCAAAAATCACGTTAGCCACTATTATTGCACACAGTGAGTCCAGCAACTTATTATGTGACTTGTGAAGCACATTTTTACTTGGCATTACAAAGGGGTTGACTCAAGTCATTTCAGATTACATTTTTTTATTGTGTAAAAAAAACAAAAACAATTCCACTGTGACAATATCGGGTATTGTGTGTAGATCAGTGGCACAAAATATCAAATTAATTTATTTTAAATTCAGTCTGTAAGCCAACAAAATGTAGAAAAAGTCTGTGCCTGTCAAATAGTCTCACATCATTATCAACCTCAGTTCTTCTAACAAAACATTTTTTTCTTCTATATATTTAACATTTATTTAACTAGGCAAGTCAGTTAAGAACATTATTATTTACAATTACATTTATTCACGTTAGTAAGTAACAATATCTGATTTGTACGTGTTTGTCTGTCTGACTATGATCAAAGCTTCTGAATGTGGTATATCATTGCAAAGAGTTGGGGTATTTGTGTCCGACAATTCGTGAAAGTGGTCTGTTACTTTACATACGAAGCGTTTCATCAAGTCTACATCCGGGTTTTTTTCCTAGGCAATGGAGGCATATCACCTCCGTTCCTTAGGCAAAGGGAAATAAATTCGCCGCACCGTCACATAAAGTAGATCCTCTACTAAATGCGATTTCATCTGTATTTATACATAGCATCACAATATACAGAATCGATTTAATACTTTAATGATAGTATTGAATCAATCAGAGCCATTGGTGACTTGTTTTGTGCTAAGTGCCCCTTAGTTTTCCCTGCCCCGTTCTCGCTCACTCTTCCTACGCGCATTGATGTGCAATGTGCTCAGGATAGGGGGGTGAATGAGATTGACGAAGAGTTCTTGTTCTGTATCTCAGTTTTTCTCTTTATACTCAAATTAAATAGTGGGAAAAATTATCGGGAAAATCACATCATTTGCAATGGAGTGTATTTGGATATTAAGTGGATAAATACACGCTCTGGGCGTTTTTCGGTGAAGAAGTACTACGGTGTTTGTAAATATTTATTTAAATAATTTGTGTGAGAAGAGCAGGGTTGGCTGCTGCTCAAGTGAGTAAAAGAGGAGGGTAAGAACATCTCGGGATCTTTCTATTATTATAAGAACTTTCATTTCCATCTCCGCTACTCTCTTTTATCTGATTAATATTGTTGTTTTAGATCAAGTGTATTCGCATTTTAGTCGAAGGAAAGCAGTCGCCGAGCAATCGTTTTGTTCATATATCCATATTCTAGGAGTTGGGTGATATTTTATAAGTGCCTTGCTATTGGAGGGTATTGAACGTAGTGCGTAAAGGGGCTGATTCTAACTTGCGCTAAGCTTTACGCCTCTGTTATACAATAAAAACAACGTTTGCAAAGAATTTCAAAGCACAATTCTAATGTATTTTATTGCGTGGTGAACTGCCGGGCAGTCATCCATTTCAGGTGGATAATAAGATGTTAATAAGTCAATGTGTCTGCTTTTTAGTTGAGCGAATGCTTTGTTGCTTGCCCTCTGTTTCTTTTTTCGCGACGAGTAACACGTAATAGCGCCACAAAAGCGTTAGTGAATGCGATTGAGTAGGTTACCATTTCACGTAAAAGAAAAAAAACGTATCACATAAGTTCTTATATTTTATTTCAAAAGAGGATTGACATGTGCATCCCCTGCTCTTGCGTAGTTCAATTTTTTGTTTCAAGTTTATACCATGTGATATTTAAGTTAATAGTGTAAAAGAACTAAGCGGATTCTCATTGGACAACCAACTTGCTATTTGGAGGAGTAACTCCAGCTCGTGAATGATCTTTAGCTAATTTAGTTATGCCTGCATCAAGTGGAACTCGATAGTTTTTCTCCTGGTGCCCCACATACTAGCCTACTCTTAGAAATAAGAATATTTACCTACTGAACAAGATACAACTAATTCGCAGGATTCGCTATACAGTTATTTCCCCCCCAAATAAATGTGGCCTAGCTGGTGAAATAGTGGGGGTAGTTGTAGGCCCTATTCCAGTCGAACGGCTGAGATTGGAACGCTTGATATTGTATCAGTTTTTCTTAAACGATGCCTTTATTATTAGTTTATTTGAGTGACAGACAGGTGCAGTGACGTGTCCAGTAGGCCACTTTAGGAGTAGGACGTATACGTTGACCCATCTGTAGCTTACATTTCTAGTTTTGCATGGCGTTCATGTTTGGCCCCACTTTACATCATGTATTTAGACAGGTGCAGCGGAATTATAATGTAGGAACGCTACTCATTGTTGTACTCACTTACTGCACTGTTGGAGCTAGGAGCACAAGCATTTCGCTACACTCGCAATAGCATTTGTATGCAACCAATACAAATATTTGTATGCAACCAAAACAATTTGATTTGATTAAACCGTATGTAGGCCCAGCCTGGTCTCATAGCCTAGACGTAACATAGTAAACGTAAACCTAGAATAACACATTTGTATGATATGTTACGTTTGGTATTGTTAATAAAGACAGAAGGTTACTTAACCTGTCAAGGACTGGCGGAACCCCTGCAACAGCCAGTGAAAGTGCAGGGCGCCAAATTCAAAACAACAAAAATCTCATAATTAAAATTCCTCAAGCATACAAGTATTTTACACCATTTTAAAGATACAATTCTCGTTAATCCAGCCACAGTATCTGATTTCAAAAAGGATTTACAGTGAAAGCACCACAAACGATTATGTTAGGTCACCACCAAGCCACAGAAAAGCACAGCCATTTTTCCAGCCAAAGAGAGGAGTCACAAAAAGCAGAAATAGAGATACAATTAATCACTAACCTTTGATGATCTTCGTCACATGACACTCATAGGACTTCATGTTACACAATACATGTATGTATTGTTTGATTCATATTTATATAAAAAAATTAATCTGAGTTTACATTGGCGCGTTATGTTAAGTAGCTCTAAAACATGTGGTGATTGTGCAGAGAGCCACATCAAATTACAGAAATACTCATAATTAACATTGATAAAGATATGACTATTATACATGGAACTTTAGATAAACTTCTCCTTAATGTAACCGCTGTGTCAGATTTTTAAAAAACATTACGGAGAAAGCAAACCATGCAATAATCTGAGTACAGCCTTTAGACAACAAAGCAGCCAAAAATATACTGGGTAGTCAATATTACTCAGAAATAGCATTTTAAATATTCACTTACCTTTGATGATCTTCATCAGAATACACACCCAGGAATCCCAGTTCCACCATAAATGTTTGATTTGTTCGATAATGTGCATCAGTTATGTCCAAATATCGTCTTTTGTTAGGGCGTTTGGTAAACATCCAAAAGCGCTTACAGGTCGTGCCGAACGTCGTACGAAAAGTTTTAAAAAGTTCCGTTACAGCCCGTAGAAACATGCCAAACTAAGTATGGAATCAATCTATAAGATGTAAAACTTCATTAATGTTCCAACTGGACAATTCCTATGTCTGTACAAAGGAAGTGGAACGTAGCTACTTTTCACGTGAGTGCGCCAGACCGAGGCTGTGGCACTCTGCTCTTATGAGCCCCTCCTTTATAGTAGAATCCTCAAAACAGTTTGTAAATACTGTTGACATCTAGTGGAAGCCTTGGGAAGTGAAACATTTAATTTTTCATTTTACCTTTATTTAACCAGGCAAGTCAGTTAAGAACATATTCTTATTTTCAATGACGGCCTGGGAACAGTGGGTTAACTGCCTGTTCAGGGACAGAACGACAGATTTGTACCTTGTCAGCTCGGGGGTTTGAACTCGCAACCTTCCTGTTACTAGTCCAACGCTCTAATCGCTGCCACTGTATCTTCTTTTTCTTTTTTGAATTTTACCCCCTTTTTTCTCCCAAATTTCGTGGTATCCAATTGTTAGTAGCTACTTTCTTGTGTCATCGCTACAACTCCCGTGCGGGCTCGGGAGAGACGAAGGTCGAAAGTCATGCGTCCTCCGATACACAACCCAACCAAGCCGCACTGCTTCTTAACATAGCACGCATCCAACCCAACCATGCCGCACTGCTTCTTAACACAGCGCGTATCCAACCCGGAAGCCAGCCGCACTGCGCCCGCCACAGGAGTCGCTGGTGCGCGATGAGACAAGGATATCCCTACCGGCCAAACCCTCCCTAACCTCTCTAACGCTAGGCCAATTGTGCGTAGCCCCACGGACCTCCCGGTCGCGGCCGGTCACGACAGAGCCTAGGCGCGAACCCAGAGTCTCTGGTGGCTAACCACTGCGCCACCCGGGAGGCCCCCCACTGTATCTTCAATGGTGGCTGAGTTGAAAAATTACAAACCTCAGATTTCCCAGTTCCTGGTTGGATTTTTTATCGGGTTTTTGCCTGCCATATGAGTTCTGTTATACTCACAGACATCATTCAAACAGTTTTAGAAACTTCAGAGTGTTTTCTATCTGAATGTACTAATTCTATGCATATTCTAGCTTTTACAGCTGAGTAGCGGGCAGCTTAATTTGGGCATATTTTTCATCCAAGCTACCCAATACTGCCCCCTACCCCAAAGAAGTTAAGGCAAAAACAAAAGAAGTGTGTGTGTATAACGCGAACGTCTAGCAACCCAGCGGTTGCATGTTCGAATCTCATCACGGACAACAATAGCATTTTAGCTAATTAGCACCCATCCAGTACCGGGTCGGACCCCCTTTCCCTCCAGAACAGCCTACATTCTTCGGGGCATTGATTCTATGCTCAGAGATGCTGTGGTGTTCAAATGTTATTTGACGAACAGAACCGGAAATGAAAGGGATCTATACGGTTCCGGGAACAGAACGTGTTTTTCATTCTAGTGCTGTTCTGCACACACAAGCTTGTCAGCGAGCTACACTGGTCTGTCCGTAGTGACAGTTTGTGTTTGTCTTTCATTATGATTAATCCATGCTGTTAAGCAAAATACAATTAGCTCATAATGACTTTCCTATACAGATTAAATAATGATTCTTTTCAGAACGAAAATATTCTAATTTTAAGTTCCAACCCTCCCTCTCTACACCACTGCCACTGTCTGTTGTCATCCATGCATAGTCACAACTCTAACTACATGTACAAACTACCTCAACTAACCGGTGCTCCTGCACATTGACTCTGTACTGGCTCCCCCCTGTATATTTTGTTATTT
This sequence comes from Oncorhynchus keta, assembly GCF_023373465.1. Taxonomy (NCBI): domain Eukaryota; kingdom Metazoa; phylum Chordata; class Actinopteri; order Salmoniformes; family Salmonidae; genus Oncorhynchus; species Oncorhynchus keta. The sequence goes on from NC_068422.1 coordinate 60,255,762, forward strand.
TATTTTACTGCTGCTCTTTAATTACTTGTTACTTTTATCTCATATTCTTGTCCATAATTTTTTTGAAACTGCGCTGTTGGTTAGGGGTTCGTAAGTAAGCATTTCACCGTAAGGTCTACTACACCTGTTGTATTCGGCGCATGTGACTAATACAATTGTATTTGATTCTACGAGTTGCAATTTGTAACTTATTGTACAAATTGAAATTCGTAACATCATATGAAATGGATGATGGACATCCACAAATTAATACATACCATATGAAACGAAACATATCATACTAATTGGAGTGTTCTGGATTTACATTTACTATGTTACGTATACCCCTGAGTCCAGGTTGGTAAGGCCTACAACTGTTATACCTATAGTATTAACATTTAGTATGCTCATCATGAATAATTTCAAGGATTTCTGCAGAAAGTACAGGTTTTTAGAAAATAAAGCCACTGTAACTGTTGATGATTTCTCATTGCAATGTCCTAACCCTTGCACTATAAATTGTGCATACCATCAAAGAGTGGACCTCGAACCAAACAAAAACAACGGTGCAAATGCATTTAATGCATGACATTGTTATGTGCAAATATCACTTGTTTTTTATTATATGTCTGTAGGCTATGGTGTTCAAGCAATGACATTCCATGACAGCATGGTCTAATCATAATGAAAGAGAAACACAAACACTGCATGCAAACTGTAACATTTTTTTTAAACATAATTTGAAGCTATACAGTATTGTTTACAAAGTTTTCTGTGATACCAAAAACAATGGACTAAGTGGTTTTTAGTTTTTTGGTTTTGATCATGTATTAACATATTATATTCTTCTAAATCAAGGGATACAGATTATTTCCCTAATTGAAATGACTGGAACTCTTACAGACTTTTAGTAACCTACAGTATTAAAAAGCAGTGTACTTCTCCTAGATCATTTGAATCGTAGATCAGCTTCCTGTACACTTAAGGCTGTGAATTGCCAGGGACCTCCAGATATTATCTTAATGCTTAGGTCCTGATACGATATGTATTGCGATGCGACACTGTGATTCTATTGGCGTTTTGATGTTCCAAACATATTGCTCACTATTTGTCTGCTGCTGAGAGACGAGAGAGAACATGAGAAAACATGTTTTGTTCAGTCATGGAAGTAAAAGTGCTGAAAATATGTTGATCACTATTTAAAAAGAAGATGGAGAACAATCTATAGGATGAAAAATACCATAGTTTTTCCGCAGGTACACCCGGCTAGCGCTGGCTAACGCTACCTACAGTGCATTTGTAAAGTATTCAGACCGCATAACTTTTTCCACATTTTGTTACATTACATTACAGCCTTGTTCTTTTTCCTCAGTAATCTACACACAATACCCCATAATTACAGTGAAAACAGTTTCTTAGATATTTGTACAAATGTGTGTGTGAATATTTTATATATATATATAACTGATATACCTTATTTACATAAGTATTCAGGCCGTTTGCTGAGACTCGAAATTGAGCACGGTCGCGTCCTGTTTCCATTGATCATCCTTCAGATCTTTTTACAACATGATTGGAGTCCACCTGTGGTCAATTCCATTGATTGGACATTATTTGGAAATGCGTCCCCCTGTCTATATAAGGTCCCAACAGTTGACAGTGCATGTCAGAGCAAAAACCAAGCCATGAGGTGGATAGAATTGTACGTAGAGCTTCGATACAGGACTTGGTTGAGGCAGAGATCCGAGGGAAAGGTACCAAAACAACTCAGAAGCATTGAAGGTCCCCAAGAACACAGTGGCCTCCATCATTCTTAAATGGAAAAAGTTTGGAACCACCAAAACTCTTCCTACAGTTGGCCCGCCAGGCCAAACAGAGCAATTGGGGGAGAAGGGCCTTGGTCAGGGAGGTGACCAAGAACCCAATGGCCACTCTGACAGAGCTCCAGAGTTCCTCTGTGGCGATGGGAGAACAATCCAGAAGGACAACCATTTCTGCAGCATTCCACCAATCAGACGGAATCCACTCCTCAGTAAAAGGCACATGACAGCCCGCTTGGAGTTTGCCAAAAGGCACATAAAGACTCTTAGACTATGAGAAACTAGATTCTTCAGCGGCAGCGACAGGGAAACTAGTCGGGATCGTGGGAAAGATAAACGGAGCAAAGTACCGAGAGATCCTTGATGAAAACGTGCTCCAGAGCACTCAGGACCTCAGACTGGGGAGAAGGTTCACCTTCCAACGACCCTAAGCACACAGCCAAGACAACATAGAAGTGGCTTTGGGACAAGTCTCTGAGTCTTCTTGAGTGGCCCAGCCAGAGCCCAGACCCGATCAAACATCTCTGGAGAGACCTGAAAATAGCTGTGCAGCGACACTCCCCATCTAACCTGGCAGAGCTTGAGAGGATCTGCAGAGAAGAATGGGATAAACTCCCCAACTACAGGTGTGCCAAGCTTGTATCATCATACCCACTGAGTAAAGGGTCTGAATACTTATATTATTTGTGATAAATTAGCATACATTTTTAAAAACCTGTTTTTGCTTTATCATTATGGGGTATTTTGTGTAGATTGATGAGGGGGGGGGGACTATTTATTCAATTTCAGAATAAGGTCTGTAATGTAACAAAATGTCAAGGTGAAAAGTCAAGTTCAAGGTCAAAGTCAAGGAAAAGGTCAAGGTGTCTGAATACTTTCCGAAGACACTGTATAGGTGCCCAAAATACCTACTGAACAAAATAAAACGAATTTGCAGGCTTAAGTATACAGTTACTTCCCCCAAATAAATGTGGCCTAGGGATAGGTAACTATCGATTTGTTCCCCCATCACTAATGTACACCTGGACTGTGGTTTACCTATATACTCTTTCCCCTGAAGTTGGCATGTTCTCAAGGATAGTGAGGAAAGGATATGAGGAGAGCAGGAGACAGAGAGAGAGTGAAAAATGGGAGAAGGAGGAAGCCAGTCCACTCAGCCAGGTGGTGAGTCCATGTAATGGCTCCAATGTTATTATTGTTCTCCTGGCACAAGGCCCTGGCCGGAAATCAATCCGCCGGCTGGGAGGCTGTAACACTGCTGCGATTTGACTCGCTCTCTTTCCCAGTTTTCACTCTCTATGAGTTGCTTACACACAGTGTACAAAACTAGCAGGATGTTAGTTTGCACATTCATCTCTTTATTTTCTTAGTGTAACATTTTTGCTACCATCCCATTCCTCGCCCCTACCTGGGCTCAAACCAGGGACCATCTGTACACATCAACAACTGCCTCCCACGAAGCATCGTTACCTATCGTTACCTATTGCTCAACAAAAGCCGTGGCCCATGCAGAGCAAGGGAAAAAACTACTTCAAAGTCTCAGAGCAAGCGATGTCACCGATTGAAACGCTATTAGCGCGCACCCTGCTAACGAGCTAGCCATTTCACACCGGTGACATTAGCATTATAGTTCACTATCAGTAATCAGCAGGTTACTTTTAAATAAGTTGTACAGAATAGCAGAATCTGTATTTAAATGCCAATGATTATCAAACTGTTTTTAAAAAAAAATACTGCATTTGTTTTAGACCACACAATTGTCTAATGTACTATTAATACTTTAAAGGCCCAACCAGGCCTAGAGAAGAGAGGGTAGTCCATACTATCCAAAACATAGTAGAGTGAGATGATGTAAAACAAAAACCATAAAAAAACAATTCCAAAACATTATGCGGAATCTTCTCTGGCTTATCACAATCTAACGACTTAGTGGAGTAGCCTTGGGCTCTGACGTCTTTGAATGGACTCTACAGTGAGAGAGAATAGAGAGTGGACAGCAAGTGTTTTGTGCCCCTGCTGTGTGTGAGGAAAGCCCATACTATGACATGCTGCTGGACGTTGTACTGCGACATTATTTAAGTGGAGTGGCTTATCTGATTCACTCTGTTTTTGTGTGTCACAGCTGCCACCCCCTCAATGCAAAATTGGATGGTGTTCAAAACTGAAGACTGTGTGAAGGTAAAGCAATGAACATTTATGATGTGTGTGTGTTAGGGGTGTGAACGTTTAAATACAATTGGAATCCTTAACACATAACTGAACATTTTAATCACAGTGCAGTTATCACAAAACATATGATTTTACATGTTATAGTCTAACTAGACGATAGGCTATAAAGGCCTCGGGAAAGTTGTGTAATTTAAATAAAACCAGAGAGGATGATGTAAACTTTAGGCTACTTTGGTGAATTTGCGAGGCATATTAGATAAGACATTGAAAGATACAGATTCAGGGCCCTTGACTTTTTTCACATTTTGTTACGTTACAGCCTTATTCTAAAATGGATGAAATATTATATATATTTTTTCAGCAATCTACACACAATACCCTATAACGACAAAGCGAATAACAGGTTTTTAGATTTTTTGCAAATGTATTAAAAATAAAAAACATACCTTATTTGAGCTGAGAAACATCCTGTTTCCATTGATCATCCTTGAGGTGTTTCTACAACTTGATTGGAGTCCACCTGTGGTCCACCTGTGGTAAATTCAATTGATTGGACATGATTTGGAAAGGCACACACCTGTCTATATAAGGTCCCACAGTTGACAGTGCATGTCAGAGCATAAACCAAGCCATATGGTCGAAATAATTGTCCATAGAGCTCCGAGACAGGATTGTGTCGAGGCACAGATCTGGGGAAGGGTAAGAAAACATTTCGGCAGCATTGAAGGTTCCGAAAAATACAGTGGCCTCCATCATTCTTAAATGGAAGAAATTTGGAACGACCAAGACTCTTCCTAGAGCTGGCCGCCTGACCAAACTGACCAATCGGGGAGAAGGGCCTTGATCAGGGAGGTGACCAAGAACCCGATGGTCACTCTGACAGAGCTCCAGAGTTCGCCTGTGGAGATAGTTGTCCTTCTGGAAGGTTCTCCCATCTCTGCAGCACTCCACCAATCAGACCATTATGGTAGAGTGTCCAGAGGGAAGCCATTCCTCAGTAAAAGGCACATGACGGATCGCCTGGAGTTTGCCAAAAGGCACCTGAAGACTTAGACCATGAGAAACTAGATTCTCTGGTCTGATGAAACAAAGATCGAACTGTTTGGCCTGAATACCAAGCATCACGTCTGGAGGAAACCTGGCACCATTCCTACAATGAATCATGGTGGTGGCAGCATCATGCTGTGGGTATGTTTTTCAGCAACTGGCAGACTAGTTGGGATCAAGGGAAAGATGAACAGAGAAAAGTACAGAGATCCTTGATGAAAAGCTGCTCCAGAGTGCTCAGGACCTCAGATTGGGGCGAAGATACACCTTCCAACAGGACAACGACCCTAAGCACACAGCCAAGACAACGCAGGAATGGCTTTGGGCAAGTCTTTGAATGTCCTTGAGTGGCCCAGCCAGAGCCCGGACTTGAACCCAATCGAACATCTCTGGAGAGACCTGAAAATAGCTGTGCAGCAACGCTCCCCATCTAACCTGACAGAGCTTAAGAGGATCTGCAGAGAGGAATGGGAGAAACTCCCCAAATACAGGTGAGCCAAGCTTGTAACATCATACCCAAGAAGACTCGAGGCTGTAATCACTACCTAAGGTGCTTCAACTAAGTACTTAGTAAATGGTCTGAATGCTTATGTAAATGTGATATTTCAGTTATGTTTTAAAAATAAATTGGCACACATTTCTAAACCTGTTTCTGTTTTGTCATAATGGGGAATTGTTTGTAAAATTGATGAGTAAAAAAAAAAACCTATTTAATCAATTTTAGAATAAGGCTAATGTAACAATGTAGAAAAGGTCAAGGGGTCTGAATATTTTCAGAAGGCACACCTCTCTGTCTGTATGCACACCTCTCTCTCCCACACGCTGGCTCGCCTGCTCTTTCTCTTTGCTGATGATGCGAGATACAGCATACCATTTGCTAGATGCAGCTTTTGATTGCCTAGTGCAATAGTTCTGACTTCGTCTACTTGGTGTCTGACCTGCCTATACAGTGCCCCTCCCCTCTCTCATCGTCCCTCGCTAGTTCACTTTGAAAGATGCGAGCGTATGTGTTCACTCATCCCTTGGAAAACAGTGTGCACAGTCATTTTAGCTTGGACTTCATGCTAGTTAAAGCTGCTTTCTCTGATATTTACACCACACCTACACACACACAGACACACACACACACACACACACATACAGCACCCCGAGCTTGGCACACTCCCCACATAACACGCACACCCCAACTTAGCTGTCACAATCTTGACAGTCAGCGATAGGAGTCTACACCGGGATGTCGACATGCAAGGAGTCGAGGAATCAATTATTTTGGAGTCAACTCTCCACCTCTACGTCCTCGCCGTTAACAGTTGGAAAAATGAGAAAGGCAAATGACAACAGCGAAGTCCTGTATGGCCGTACATAGAGAAGTTAAACGAGAAGGTGGTGAAATGCAAACTTTGGTGGAATTGAGGTACGGTAATGGTAGTACAGGTGCAACGCTTAATCATCAGAAAGGGACGCACCGGAAGACCCAAACCTTTGCTGGCAGCAACACAGCTGCATTGTGAATTCACGTGGAATTTCAATGACATTTTCTTGTCCTTTTAATTGGAACCTGTGAAAAGATTGGTTGTTTTAAACGTAAAATATATATATATATTTGTCACGTGTGTGTGTGTGTATACAGTTGAAGTCAGAAGTTTACATACACCTTAGCCAAATACATTTAAACTCAGTTCTTCACAATTCCTGAAATGTAATCCTAGTAAACATTCCCTGTCTTAGGTCAGTTAGGATCACCACTTTATTGTAAGAATGTGAAACGTCACAATAATACGAGAGAGAATCTTTTATTTCTCTCATCACATTCCCAGTGGGTCAGAAGTTTTCATGCACACAATTAGTATTTGGTAGCATTGCCTTTTAAACAGATTAACTTGGGTCAAATGTTTTGGGGTAGCCTTCCACAAGCTTCCCACAATAAGTTGGGTGAATTTTGGCCCATTACACCTGACAGAGCTGGTGTAACTGAGTCAGGTTTGTAGGCCTTGTTGCTCGCACACGCTTTTTCAGTTCTGCCCACAAATTGTCTATGGGATTGAGGTCAGGGCTTTGTGATGGCCACTCCAATACTTTGTTGTCCTTGGGCCATTTTGCCACAACTTTGTATGTTTGGGGTCATTGTCCATTTGGAAGACCCATTTGCGACCAAGCTTTAACTTCCTGACTGATGTCTTGAGATGTTGCTTCAGTATATCCACATAATTTTCCTCCCTCATGATGCCATCTATTTTGTGAAGTGCACAAGTCCCTCCTGCAGCAAAGCCCCCCCCCCCCTCACAACATGATGCTGCCACTTCCGTGCTTCACGGTTGGGATGGTGTTCTTCAGCTTGCAAGCCTACCCCTTTTTCCTCCAAACATAACAATGGTCATTACGGCCAAACAGTTTTATTTTTGTTTCATCAGACCAGAGGACATTTCTGAAAAAAGTACCATCTTTGTACTTTGCAGTTGCAAACCGTAGTCTGGCTTTTTATGGTGGTTTTGGAACAGTGGCTTCTTCCTTGCTGAGCGGCCTTTCAGATTATGTCGACGTAGAACTATCTGTGGATATATATACTTTTGTACCTGTTTCCTCCAGCACCTTCAAGGTCCTTTGCTGTTTTTCTGGGATTGATTTGCACTTTCACACCAGAGTACATTCATCTCTAGGAGACAGAACTCGTCTCCTTCCTGAGTGGTATGACGGCTGCGTGGTCCCATGGTGTTTATACTTGCATACTATTGTTTGTACATATGAACGTGGTACCTTCAGGCGTATGGAAATTACTCCCAAGGATGAACCAGACTTGTGGCAGTCTGCAATTTCTTTCCCTGAGGTCTTGGCTGATTTCTTCTGATTTTCTCATGATGTCAAGCAAAGAGGCACTGAGGTTGAAGGTAGGCCTTGAAATACATCAAGAGGTACCCCTCCAATTCACTCAAATTATGTCAATTAGCCTATCAGAAGCTTCTAAAGCCTTGACATAATTTTCTGGAATTTTCCAAGCTGTTTAAAGGCACAGTCAAACTTCTGACCTGCTGGAATTGTGATACAGTGAAATAATCTGTCTGTAAACAATTGTTGGAAAAATGACTTGTGTCATGCACAAAGTAGATGTCCTAACCGACTTGCCATAACAAGAAACTTGTGGAGTGATTGAAAAACAAATTTTAATGACTCCAACCTAAGTGTATGTAAACTTCCGACTTCAACTGTGTGTGTGTGTGTGTGTGTGTGTGTGTGTGTGTGTGTGTGTGTGTGTGTGTGTGTGTGTGTGTGTGTGTGTGTGTGTGTATATATATATATATATATATATATATATATATAGGTTTATAAACTAATAATTAAATGTTCAATGTGAAGTGTTTTGGAAATGTCTACTTTAACATCCACCTTTACTCAAGGTGATAGATAACATCTCCATTTTTACAGTGTTCTATGGCCTGATGCCATGTCATTTCTTTGTTGTCAGCACAACTTGATTTCACTGTCACAAGTCTTTATGTTGACATATTAGTATTGTTGTTGAATGAAGGGATAACATATCCTTCTTCCTGGCTGAACAGGCTGAAAGCTGTCCAGGACTGAGCTTCCGACAGAAAGGATCAATGATGGAATTACAGACCCTCCAAGAGGCCCTGAAAGCGGAAATACAGGTTCATCAGGTAATGGGACTATGCGTTTCTCTGCTTTTCTGCCATTTAGCCACCAGTTGTTTACTTCCTTAACCTGGAAATTATCATCAGAGGTGTTTTCGGGAGGAAAGTTGGTAACACACCAAACTGTGCAACAGAATATGGTTGGGTTTTTTGTTAATTCACTCCATCAGATTCTTGCCCTCAGACTGCTGCATGAATACTTCCTCCTTAGACTCATCCTATATGTCTGCTTATCCACCGTCTATTGTCCTCTTAAGTATGGTTTAGTGTCGGGTTTGGGTCAGAAAAATATACTTTGTCCTGTTAATGTATACTCTACACTCTTAGAAAAAAAGGTGCTATCTGGAACCTAAAAGGGTTCTTCGGCTGTCCCCGTAGGAGAGCCCTTTGAATAACCCTTTTTGGTTCTAAGTAGAACCATTTTGGATTCAATGCAGAACCCTTTCCAAAGAGGGTTCTACATGGAACCAAAAAAAGGTTCTCCTATGGGGACAGCTGCAGAACCCTTTTGGAACACATTTTTTGTATGTATCCTCTGTAGTCTTATGAGTTGTATTTTCCTGCCATCCATAATGTTTCTGTTTTGAGGTTTGGTGCATGATACCCTCCATCTGGTTCAACCCAAATGCAGAAACCAGAAACATGAAGAAAACTTATCCCCACACATCTATCACTAGCCAGATGTGCTCCTTTATAGAAACATATGTTCATTGCTATGAGACTGATCACATTAGAGAGACCCACATGTTCAGTGTAGTCTGTATAGTGCTCCTATTCACAACCACTGAATGTACCTCCCGGTGTGGCCCATCCAGTTGAGCATGGACCTCCTTGTTTGCCTGGGATGGATTGTACAGTGGGGAGCCATGAATGTGTTCCAAGGTTGCAGTATTGGAAGGTGCCTCTGGGGGCCACTGTGTCTACAGTTTGTATGGCTGTGACAACAAGAAGGCATTCGGTACTGCAACGTTTAAGGGGGGTGAGCGAAAGGAACGTTCTCTTAGGAAACGTAAAAACCTATTGCAAAACCTTTTCTCAAACCATTACGAAGCATGTGACATGTTAGGAACAAGTGGCACAGCCTCTCTCATTGTAATATATTATGTGTATCAATTAATTTGTTATGTGGTTGTTGATAACTTTCTATGATTTCTCTCTCACAGAAACTAGTGTCCCAGATGAAGCAGGATCCACAGGTAAGCCCCTCCTGTCTCCTAGGCAGTTGTACCAGATTGCTAGGCCCAAATACAGTATACGTTTTGGGGTTGACATTAGTTTAATTACTACAGAACAGTTACGTCTGTTCAGAGGTTTTCAATCTTTTGAAAGAATGTAGTATCCCTACTACTCAGTCTACACAGTTGAGAAATAGAATTTAAAACAGCCTAAGAGGAAAACCGGATAAAAGGCAAGATATGATGTCCTTGTCACTGGGGCTCAGAGGTTTTAGATGTGCTCCAAATTCCACCTCTTTTACTTCACGCTGTCAATTTTGAGAACAGCCTTAAACTCCCCAGAGCTCTTCTATCTCTGTAGTATCCGCCCACCATACTTTATCATCCTGCAGCCCTTTTACGGGGACTCTGCTGTAGCAGCAGCCCATCCCACATTTCAGTGGTGTCCCTACATCCCAGCTCTGAGTTCCCCCTCATGTGGCTGACAGCTGTGGCTGTGGCAGCCCAGTGACGTGAGGGGAGTGGATTACTCTTTCCACCTCACTTCGCTCGTCCCGCGTGGAAAACGGTGTGCACAGTCATTTTTAGCTTGGACTTCATGCTAGTTAAACATGCTGTCTCGGCTCTTTACACCTACACACACACACACACAAACACAGCACCCCGAGCTTGGCACACTCCCCACATAGTACGCACATCCAACTCCGCTGTCACAAATGAGCAGTTCTCCACAGCTATGTATAAGGGAGCTATAACAAGCTTGTTGCTCTCTTTTTTTTCATCTTCTTTTTTTGTTGCAGAATGCTGATTTGAAGAAGCAGCTCCATGAACGTCAAGCAACGATCACAGCACTGAGTGAGAAGCAGGTAGGCAACTGAAACGGGAGAGGAGACCTGTGGGTGGCTCTGGGATTTCGTGTACCATCTCACTGGCACACACCGAGGTCTTCCCCACTCTTACATTACTGCACTGTGTATTAAAATGCTAGAGGTTCTTCGCATGACAGAGCCTACTTTCACTTCCTGCCAGAGCTATCCTTTCTTTTTTTCTCTGTCTTTGTCTTTTTCTTGAGTGGGCCGAGACAAGTCAATGTGGCAGATCTAAGAGTCCTGCATGCCACTGCACATGATGGATGATTTCTGTAGAGTTGAGGGTGTGAGCCTGGGATCACTTTGAGTTGGGTTTTGTCTCCTGCTTGAGGCGAAGGGCTTAGAGTAGGTTTCTGACTGATCCAGTTTCATGGTACGAAAAAGCAGCACTCTCTGACGCTGTTAACATTCACATCCATTGACAACCATGGGATAGGCAGAGATAAGAGTCATTTGAGACTTTAACAGTTTATCAGACCGATGTACAGCAGTGGTGTAAACTACTTAAGTAAATATACTTAAGTACTACTTAAGTCGTTTTTTGGGAATATCTGTTAGTGATGAACCGATATGACATTTTTGGCCGATTCCGATATTTTAGCAGCCTTTTTAAGCATTCTAGTACAGGTAAATAGTTAAAACACACAAATGGACGCAGCAGTCTAAGGAACAGCATCTCAGTGCAAGAGGTGTTACTACAGTCCCTGGTTCAAATCCAGGCTGTATCACATCCAGCCGTGATTGGGAGTCCCATAGGGTGGCCCACCGGGTTTGGCCGGGGTAGGCCGTCATTGTAAATAAGAATTAATTGACTTGCCTAGTTAAATAAAGGTTACACACACACACCACACTGACCAAAAAGTTATATTGTTGGCATTTACGTTTGTCCCCATTACCAGTAAAACATAATCAAACCTATTTCTTTCACTTACTTGCTGTGCTGTTTCGTTGTTCAGTCGTCACATTCTCAATCAGGATTTCTATGGAAATCGTATTTCATATTTCACAACGATTCATCGATACATATGCTATGATGCTGGTAAAGTTGTCTTGCGCACCTACAGTGCTAGTCATAAAAAAATCTAGCTAGCTCATGGATGCAAACAATGTTCATCCCCAAAAACATAGGAAAACGACATAATCTGTTTCAGTAGCTTTATAGTTAGCTAGCTAACTATATAGCTAGGTGCCATCTACAATAACCCTAATTTACAAGACCGTTCTTAATTGTTTAATGGTGGTCGGACCCATCTATGTGAAGCTAGCCACAATAAGGATTAGCCACAACAGTGGACTTTGCGGTTACCCTTCAAAATAAAAGTATGGCATAATTCTACAATTTGTATTAATTTGCATCACTGTCAGTGACATACTTTTATTTTGAAGGCAAACCGCAAATTCCACTATTGTGCGTAATGCTCATTGTGGCTAGCGTCACAACACATAACCCAGTCCAGCAGAACCTTGAGTTTTAAGCTACAATAGTCATTTACAACATTAACAATGTCTACACTGTAAATTTGGATCAATTTGATGTTATTTTAATGGACAGAAAATGTGCTTTTCTTTCAAAAACAAGGACATTTCTAAGTGACCCCAAACGTTTGAACTATAGTGTATCTATTATTTTTTTTGTTGCCAACTTTTAATTCATTACATTCATAAAGAAAATGATGTACTTTTTACTCCATACATTTTCCCTGACATCCAAAGGTAATCGTTACATTTTGACAGAAGAACCGTCCAATTCACACACTTATCAAGAGAACATTCCTGGTCATCCTACTGCCTCTGATCTAGCGGACTCACTAAACACAAATGCTTCATTTGTAAATGTTGGAGTGTGCCCCTGGCTATCCGTCAATCTAGTAGTATTTTACTGGGTGACTTTTACTTGAGTCATTTTCTATTAACTTTTTATGGCTGCAGGGGCAGTATTGAGTAGCTTGGATGAAAGGTGCCCATATCAAATGGCCTGCTCCTCAGTCATAGTTGCTAATATTTGCATATTATTATTATTATTGGATAGAAAACACTCTGAAGTTTCTAAAACTGTTTGAATGATGTCTGTGAGTATAACAGAACTCATATTGACAGGCAAAATCCTGAGTTGAAATCAAAACAGGAAGTTAGAAATCTGAGCTTGTATGTATTCACCAGAGTCCGAAATGAAATCCCCTTGAGATATGAATGATGTTGCACTGCCTAGGAGTTCCACTAGATGTCAACCATCAATAGAAATTATAATGAGGCTTCTATGTTGTTGTGGGAGTGAATGAGAGCAGAATATATAAGATGTCCATCAAGCAGCCATTTTGTGATCGCGCTTTTTCCTCATGGTAGTCACTTGCGTTCCAATGCTCACGATGACAAGAAGGAATACTCTGGTTGGAACTTTATTGAAGCTATATGTTAAAAACATCCTAATGATTGATTCTGTACTTAGTTTGAAATGTTTCTTCGACCGGTAATATCGCTTTTTGAAGTTTTTGGCCGATATAATGCTGACCAGAATTAGCGATTGGATATGTATACCAAACGAGCTAACAAAAGAAGGTATTTGACATAAATAACAGACATTTTTGAACAAAACAAACATTTATTGTGAACCTGGGATTCCTGGAGTGGTTTCTGATGTAGATCATCAAAGGTAAGGGAATATTTATCATGTAATTTCTTGTTTATGTTGACGCCATCTTTGCGGCTGTGGTGTTTTTACTTTTGAGTGCTGTCTCAGATTATTGCATGCGTTTCTTTTTCCGTAAAGTTTTTTTGAAATCTGACACAGCGGTTACATTAAGGAGAGGTATATCTTTAATTCCATGTGTATAACTTGTATTATTTACATTTATGATGAGTATTTCTGTTGAATGATGTGGCTATGCAAAATCACTTGATGTTTTTGGAACTAGTGAATCTAACGTGCCAATGTAAACTCCGATTTAAAAAAATATAAATATGAACTTTATCAAACAAAACATGCATGTATTGTGTAACATGAAGTCCTATGAGTGTCATCTGATGAAGATAATTCAAGATTAGTGATTAATTTTATCTTTATTTCTGGTTTTTGTGAATGCTATATTTTGCTGGAAAATGGCTGTGTTTATTGTGGTTTGGTGGCGACCTAACATAATCGTTTGTAGTGCTTTCGCTGAAAAGCCTATTTGAAATCGGACACTTTGGTGGGATTAACAATGAGAATAGCTTTAAAATGATATAAGACACATGCATGTTTTAGGAATTGTAATTATGAGATTTCTGTGGTTTGAATTTGGCGCCCTCTATTTTCACTGGTAGTTGTCATATCGATCCCGGTATCGGGATTGCAGCCATAACAGGTTTTAAGGTACCTTTTTACTTTTACTCAAGTATGACAATTGTGTACTTTTTCCACCACTAATATACAAGTATATTTGTTATTGACTTACAAGTACAACTGGCATGCATGCAGGCTAGTGTTCAGTGAATTTGCCCCTCAACCAACCATTAACATATTCTTGTAAGAGGCTTTGTTTTGGTGATTTGAACTGAACCTGGCTTTCGGAGATGTTTTTCCTCTTAATCACTTTGCTGCATATATACTTACCCAGTTATTGTGGATAGGTTAAGTCTTGGGAATGACAAAGGTTTCTATTGAACCCTGTTTACAATGTCCCTGTTGTCTCGTTTTCTTTACAGACTAAAGGAAGGGGTGTGATTTCTGTAGACGTGTCCCATTTCTTTCCGCCTGTCACTTATCGATCGTCCTCTCTCCAGGCCCTTTGTCGGCTCAACCGACGAGGTTTTTAAAACGTCAAATTTAAATGCTGTTTGGGAAAGGGCCTGTATTCACTTTCAAAAAGAGAAATAATTGGCATGGTATTTGTGCAGAGGCCTGCACTTTTTTGTACCTTAATTGAGGCTGTTTGTGTTGCTGTATTAGTTTTGAGAACCCTTAAGCTTTATGTTTGTTTAATGGTTTGTGTTATGCGAGTAGTTGGTCATATACTCACTGTGGATGCATGGGTATCTGATCTGAAGAGTAGTTTAACACCTATTGAGAGTTGTTATTTGAGAATCAAGGAGAACATTCTACTGGAATTAGCATCAAACCTGCATCCCCATAGTCCCATCCAGACACTGCTTGTGGCGGTGCACTTTCTCAATCTATTCTTATTTCCCCCTCAAGATATGCTTATTAATACAAGGTTGCTGTTGCAGTCTCTCCTGTATTCACTTTACATGGAGTCAATGTCTTCATTATTTAACTTACATGAAATGAATCCACACCTTGCGGCTCCGCAAGGGAAACATGTTTGAAATATATTTGTCACTAGTGTGTGTGCACATTAGTGCTAAGCGATTAGTGCTTTTAGATTTTTGAGGTTGGTTCGGTTTCAGTTCGATTATAAAAAATAAAAAAAGATATGTATATAATTATCAGTTTTCGGGTTTCGATATATATCTTTTTTAAACATTCAATGCATTATTTTGGTTGAATGCGGTAACAACACAGAATAAGCCATTAATAAAAGGCCCATGATGGTAGTGACTGCCCATTACTGCTGGTCACGTATTAACCATTGTTTATTCACCTTACTTTAATTTCATAAAACATTTGTGTTTTTTACATTTGTTTTATTTGATTGCTTTATTACTTCATTCGTAGTCATCTCTGTAGAACTGCCTGTACTGTGACAAAGTCACTATTTTAGTAGTTCTTTAAAGTAAATGAGTCATACTGAATACCAATTATCAACCACTTAGATCAGGGATGGGCAACTGATTAGGGATGGGCCAGTTCCCGACTACACAAGCAGGTCCCGATCCAGAATTCTAAATAATGTCACGGGTCGAATCAGATATGAATCTCTCGAGCTACGTGTACTTTAAAATGACTTTTCCAGAAGGACCCATATAGTTAAAAACCGCGACTGCTGCAGTAGAGAGAGCGAGAGAGAAATTGTATAATTTATGTTGCTGCTCTTTGATTTTCACAGAGGTGGCATGTGTTGCTTGTTGTTGGCCAATCATAAGCCATCAAAAAAGGCAATAGGCTAGTCATAGAGCCTCTGTGTGGGGCATAAGTTAGGAGCTATCTATTCAATGGAAGATGGAATTAAAATGATGGAATTGGAAGTTTAAGGAGAAGGATTGGCTACAACGACCAAGAGCCAAAAGGTAGGCTGCTACTACTATATTCTGAATGGAGTTGTTGTTGTTTAACTGTAGAACAAAAAAAGCACATGCAACCTTAATTAGCCTACCTAGCTAGCTTAAATATCTTCTCCCGGTTTGAAGACAAGTACTATGTAATCATATTAGATGATGAATAACTTAGTTGTGGCAGCTATTAGTTTACTATAGCGTGAGCTACACTAGCATTAACATCTGCTAACCATGTGTATGTGACAAATAAAATTTGATTTGATTTGAGCTGGCTTGGTTGGTCGCAGTCTCATCTCTCCCTTCCTCCTCCCTGTGTATGAGCCTACACACACAGCACGGCCCCTGCTAGAGCGTCACTTCTCTCTACCTCCTCTCCCTCGCACTTTATCAGCTCCGGGTAATAAAGTGGCATAACATTTTACTTTTCTGCTGCTTCCCTCACTCAGATCGGACTGGGTCTGGATCCAACCAGGACAATATGGAATGAATCTAGTTGTCCTCAGGTCCGTCTAGAATGGGTCTCCTATATTGTAAAAAATGTACTTATTCATATTGGGTCCGATTGGGAAAGCCCCAGGTCCATTTCAGAACTGGTCCAACTTTTTTTGGACCAGTGAAGGCCTCTAGTTTAAACTTACTGTTGCAAGTTAGGATAGTAGCATACACAAGGTGCAGTTTTGAAATGTGGCTGTCCATTAGCAGTTTTTCCTCTCATGTCAGTCACTGATAGTCACTCAGTTAGCCCATGTCAGCGAAAAAATGTTGATTGGTAAGTCAAGTGGCCAGCTATCTAAACTTAGTAATCATGGTCGAATTACCAGCCTGGGGACCCCCATTTGATTTTGTTAGTCAGCCTCACTCAAATGTCATATAAAAAATAACTGCAAACATTTCTCTCCATCCTATGACAAAATGTGTAGTATTTCAACAAACTTGCTTTAAAACTACTAAATTTTCTCTACATCCCGTGGCAAAATGCGTAGACTTGTACAACATTAACTCTAAAATGTAAACATTTTCTCCTCTGTCAAGCAGGAGACTACTAAAATATTTAGCTTGCAATGCGGTGGGGGGTATTCACATGTGGGTATGTAGTGGACGTCACGCTGCCTGCTTAGTGAGTACCACTTCCTCCCGATTCGGCGCACACTCGGGACCTCTGCCTTGCTAGCACATGTAATCGTCCTCCCTCAAGCGTCTTAGCCTATCGCACAACCTCAAAAGCTAGCGAAAGAGGCAACACAAGTGGGACACATAAGGCTGAAGAGTAAGTTTCACACGTGTTCATGTGCTACAGGTACGCAGACCTGCGAGCAACTGCGACCCCTCATGAGGAGTTCCGTTTTTAGTTGCCCATCCCTGACTTAACTCATGTATTTTCAGGTAGAGATGCCTCGTTAAGCTCTCTGGGATATGTGGGACGGTAGCGTCCCACTTGGCCAAAAGCCAGAGAAAATGCAAAGCGCCAAATTCTTTATAAATTCCTATAAAAATCTAACTTTCATGAAATCACACATGTAAGATACCAAATTAAAGCTACACGTGTTGTGATTCCAGCCAACATGTCAGATTTTAAAAAGGCTTTTCGGCGAAAGCAAACAGTGCTATTATCTGAGGATAGCACCTCCATAAACAAAAGAGAACATATTTCAACCCTGCAGGCGCGACGCAGAAATAAAAATATAAATCATGCCTTACCTTTGACAAGCTTCTTCTGATGGCACTCCAATATGTCCCATAAACATCACAAATGGTCCTTTTGTTCGATTAATTCCATCCATATATATCCAAAATGTCAATTTATTTGGCACGCATGATCCAGAAAAACACAGGTTCCAACTTGCGCAACGTGACTACAAAATATCTCAAAAGTTACCTGTAAACTTTGCCAAAACATTTCAAACTACTTTTGTAATACAACTTTAGGTATTTTTTAAAGCAATTATCAATCAAATTGAAGACGGGATGATCTGTGTTCAATACAGGAAGAAAACAAACTGACGCTAGCTTTCTGGTCATGCGCCTCTATCAAACAGTACACATGAATTGAGCCTCGTTCAAGATGGCCGTACTTCTTCATTACACAAAGGAATAACCTCAACCAATTTCTAAAGACTGGTGACATCCAGTGGAAGCGGTAGGAACTGCAACCAAGTCCCTTAGAAATCTGGATTCCCAATGAAATTTTTTAGGTCACTCTTTTCAATCTGAATGGTTTGTCCTCGGGGTTTCGCCTGCTACATAAGTTATGTAATGCTCACAGACATGATTCAAACAGTTTTAGAAACTTCAGAGTGTTTTCTAATCCAGATCTACTAATAATATGCGTATCTTATCTTCTTGGGGTGAGTAGCAGGCAGTTGAATTTGGGCATGCTTTTCATCCAAAATTCCAAATGCTGCCCCCTATCCTAGAGAAGTTAAACAACTGCTCTCTAGCCATCTTGAATGCACATTCTTCTGTTTCTTCTCTCTCCGTGTCTTCCCCCACTAACGTAGCAAGCGTAAAAGAAGTACGCGCTCAATGTATTATGGTCACTGTAGTTAATTACCACGTTTTCTGCGCTAAACTATGTAGAATATTGGCCTTTTGGAAAATACAACTTCCCACTACATCGCACAGTTCAGGCATAGCACTCTCTGTACTGTCTCTTGCCCGGTGCTTGAAAGACAGGACACCTGCTGACGGAGTGTGAATAATACCAGGTTCATTTTTAACAAGTGTGGCAGGCTGCTCAGGCCAAGTATTTCAGCAGCTCAGCTATGAATTTTTAAAAGTGTTTTCTGTAAATTCACACGAGCAGCCGATTTATATTCTATGACGTGTGGGGCCTCCACTAAGTCGATGTCGGATGAGCGTAGCGTATCACAGGAACGATTAGATTATCATTCCATAGAGCATTTACATTTTTTTTTTATCATACTGAACTACTCGTTGTCTGTATGAATAGAGGTCCTTTGAGAGGATTACTTCATTTCAGCACTATGTGTGATAGACAAATAGTCAATCTGAGGATTTTCCGCTGAAATTAGTCACACCATTGTGCTTTTGGCCACATGACCTCCACCACTGCATTGTAACCAGAAAGAATGAAATATTTAAGCACTGACTGAAGGTCAGGTTGGTTGTGTGTGTGTGTGTGGAGAAACCTGCAGGCCATTTCATGGACCTGAGCTGTTTTCATCTAGTTTTTCACACTGTTCGAGAGGATTCTAGCTGACTTATTTGCTGGACTGGCTTGATTGGGAGTTAGATACTGCAATGCTCTTGAGGAATATAGTTTTGACATAAGTTGTGTAACGCGGCATTTGACGTTCTGCTTATAAACGTATAAATCGCTATTTAAATTGTTTTGTAACAAGCTTTTGAAAAAGGTCATTATAAGGAATTCATTCTTGTTAGGACCTTCGCTTAGCCCCCATAATGCACGGATGACTTATTTTATGAGTGGAGAAACTTTTTCAGAAACCGTTTAGTTAAAATGTCCTGGACGATTAGCGTTCCACACATCAGCAGTTTTCATTATGTGGACTGAAAAGATGTAAACTCTCTCTCACAATTAATGAAAAGGCTCAACTCTGGGGATGGTACCCCCATCGGGGCTATGGAAGCAGCCATGCTGTGCTTCTATAAGTCATGCTGCAATGATCCAGCTGTCGATTTCAGACTGGGTTTGTCTTTAGCACAGTTGAAAACCCTTAAATGTTTTTTTATTTTTTTATTGATTCCTGTATTTATTTTCTTCCCCCTAACTCTCCCCTGTCCTCCATTTACAGTATTTTTTTCCACACTAGTCTCTCAGCACTGTATCTATGTGTCAGTGTGAAGTGTTATAATCAGAGTTGACAGCACAGTTCTTTCAACATTTTGATAAGAAGTAACAAAGTAGTAATAAACAGACATAAAGCTCACTTCTTGGAGTTAAAATAAACTGCCATGCATTTTGCAGGGGTCGATACTAGGACCTGTTTTTCTACGATTTTATATAAACGCTATTGGGCAATCTGTTAAAATGTTTACATTTCATGGATATGCTGGTGATACGATTATGTATGCAATTTCCCCGACTGCTGCCCTGGCTGTGACAACGCTACAGTCTGATTTTGCAGCTGTGCAGGAAGCTCTCCAAATAATCTCCAGAAGATGTTTTGATTGGATGCTTTGAAGTCCCTAGGACAATTCAGACGGCTGATTTATTTTATAATGAAGAATGTGTTCGTTTTAAATTAATGTGTTTTTGTATCTTAATGTGTATATTGTCTATGTTTATGTTTATCCATACTTGCCTGTTTTATGTGCTTGTTTTTGTATGGTGCAGGGCTCATTTGCGAAAGAGACTCTAGTCTCAATATGACTTCCCCGTTGAAATAAATGGTAAATAATCTGAATATTTCTCTGAAAATCCTTTTTACTCTGGATAAAGAAAGTCGCTTTTCGTTGTTATTTGTAGAGACTCAGTAGCTTGTCTTTCTGAGCGTTATGGTAGCTCTGTTGTCGAGTTTACATTTTATTGGCTTTTGAGGGGTATACCGCTGAGGATGGCCGTGAGAATAAAAGGGGTTCAACCACTGGTCACATCTGACCTGATAAACTTGGGACACACGGGGGCAGAAAGTGCTGAACCTACCTTCTCTGATAATGTACTCCAGGGAGACTGTCAGTGAGCTGGTGTCTTATGTCTCTTTGTGGGTTGGCCCAGGATTTATCCATATTTTCAAGCAGTAGAGGAAGATTCCAGCATTCTGTATTTATGATACTATGTGGCGGTCCCTTCCTCTTAAGAGGTGTGCTATTCAATTTGGTCTGCAGAATTCCGAAGAAAAGGCTGCTGGCCCTCCTTTAAATGAGGGATCTCTATTGTCTCGGAATACCTGTATGTCTGTGTGGCTCCCACCCCGGGATAATAAAACACCTTGAGCTCCTTCACTGTAGCAATAATGACCCATGGCACTGACACTAGGCACAATTGAATCAATTTATCTGCAGTCTGTCCTTTCTTTGACTGCCTCAATGGTCTGAATAGTAAGAGACATTTTATGAGGAGAGGAACCCTATGGGTCCAGAGAAATGGCACTGCGTTGGATGGTTGGGCTCGTCTCAACTGGCCTGCCCATTGCTGAATAGAGGGGAATCCGACAGACTGGCTGTGACGTGACATTATGGCTCACTGTAAAAGTCTCGCAGCTAAACTCAGAAAAACAAGAAACCTCCCTTTTTAAGGAACCTGTCTTTCCAAGACAATTTGTAAAAATCCAAATAA
Source organism: Oncorhynchus keta (assembly GCF_023373465.1). Taxonomy (NCBI): domain Eukaryota; kingdom Metazoa; phylum Chordata; class Actinopteri; order Salmoniformes; family Salmonidae; genus Oncorhynchus; species Oncorhynchus keta. The sequence goes on from NC_068422.1 coordinate 60,276,879, forward strand.
CTTCACAGTTCTTCATTGTAAAGTGTTTAAACACTGTTTCCTATTGTTTGTTCAATGAACCATAAACAATTAATGAGCATGCACCTGTGCAACGGTTGTTAAGACACTAATAGCTTACACACGGTAGACAATTAAGGTCACATTTATGAAAAGTTAGGACACTAAAGAGGCCTTTCTACTGACTCTGAAAAACACCAAAAGAAAGTTGCCCAGGGTCCCTGCTCATCTTGCTGAACATGCCTTGGGCATGATGTAGGCAGGCATGAGGACTGCCGATGTGGCCAGGGCAATAAATTGCAATGCCCGTACTGTGAGATGCGTAAGACCAGCGCTACAGGGAGACAGGACGGACAGCTGATCGTCCTCGCAGTGACAGACCACGTGTAACAACAACGTACACAGGAACGGTACATCCGAACATCACATCTGCGGGACAGGTACAGAATGGCAACAACAACTGTGCAAGTCATACTAGGAACGCACAATCCCTCCATCAGTGCTCGGACTGTCCACAATAGGCTGAGAGAGGCTGGACTGAGGGCTTGTAGGCCTGTTGTAAGGCAGGTTTTCACCAGACATCACCGGCAACAACGTTGCCTATGGGCACAAACCAACCGTCACTGGACCAGACAGGACTGGCAAAAGTGGTCTTTGCTGACAGGTAGCGGTTTTGTCTCACCGGGGGTGATGGTCTGATCCGTGTTTATCGTCGAAGGAAAGAGCGTTACACCGAGGCCTGTACTCTGGAGCGGGATAGATTTGGAGGTGGGGGTCCGTCATGGTCTGGGGCGGTGTGGACTGAGCTTGTTGTTGTGGACTGAGCTTGTTGTCATTGCAGGCAATCTCAATGCTGTGCGTTACAGGGAAGACATCCTCCTCCCTCATGTGGTACCCTTCCTGCAGGCTCATCCTGACATGACCCTCCAGCATGATAATGCCCTACTGCTCGTTCTGTGCGTGATTTCCTGCAAGGCAGGAATGTCAGTATTCTACCATGTCCAGTGAAGAGCCAGGATCTCAATCCTATTGAGCACGCCTGGGACCTGTTGGATCAGAGGGTGTGGGCTAGGGTCATTCCCTCCAGAAATGTCTGGGAACTTGCAGGTGCCTTGGTGGAAGAGTGGGGTAAACATCTCGCAGCAAGAACTGGCAAATCTGGTGCAGTCCATGAGGAGGAGATGCACTGCAGTACTTAATGCAGCTGGTGGCCACACCAGATACTGACTGTTACTTTTGACTTTGATTTTGACCCCTCCTTTGTTCAGGGACACATTGTTCCATTTCTGTCAGTCACATGTCTGTGGAACTTGTTCAGTTTGCCTCAGTTGTTGAATCTTGTTATGTTTATACAATTATTAACACATGTTAAGTTTGCTGAAATAAAACGCAGTTGACAGTGAGAGGACATTTTTCTTCTTTTTGTTACTGAGTTTAGTTGCACTTTGCCATTTGTGAAAACGTGAGGAATAGAAAGACTGTATGATAATATGCTAGATAATGGAAGGACTAAACCATTGACGCCAAGGAAAAAAAACTTTCCCCCATCTTTTGTCAATGCTTTTATTCTTAAATCTCACACGTTATGAAGATTCAAATGGATTAACACAGACTTTCAAGCAGTGGAGTAAAGTTTTAGCATTCTGTATTCTTGATACTATTATCACCCTTATATTGCTCTAGGGACACAGGTTTGCTAGTGGGGCATTTTTGGGCAGGGCTGTTTTTCTGGCTACTTCAGGAATGGTTCAGGGCTGGTTTCAAGACTGGTGCAAGTTTGGTTTGGGCTTGGTTAATCTGGCAATCCGTCTGAGCTGTATTTGCAGGCTCTAACGAGAGTCCCTGCTGCGGGGCCCAGTTATTATCACACACCGCTGCTCTTCCATGCGTGGAACAATTGAGTAAGTCTGGTTGTGTGTCTCTGCTGTGTGCCCAGGAAAGAGACGAGGGAGGTAGGGAGGAGAGAGATGGGTGGGCATAAAAAGAGCTGAAAACTAAAAAGTGCTTTAGTGTTGAGGGATGATTCACAGTATTGCCCTGAAATGAACCAAACATTTCTTGCATACAATATATGGTTGTCCTCGGCTGCACTCTTCTATATGCAGACAAGTATTGTTTCACACAATCTCCAATTGAATATACATCAAATTAAGTTCATGTACTTTTTAATTATTACCACACTCGCGAGGCTGTACCACACATTAAGTTGTGCTTTCCCCTCCTCACACTTTGAAAACACACACACAGTAGAGGCATACATATTACATTCAGCCCACCAGGTAGACTCCTATTTCTTCTGTGTGAGGTACCTGTGTTGGAGTCAGTCTGCACAGGGTTCAGTGATCACTGTTCCTTAGCAACAGGTGAGCCGAGCCATATGGTCGTTTCTGGCACAGTCAGTCTTCGTGAGCAGCTGGCTAGAACTTTGAGTTTTTTTTGTTCTGCTGGCGCTTGTGGGGTGATTAGGGTTGCACTTGTGTCTGGTACAGGTGTACTGTATGTCAGTGATCTCCCGGTCACCTCCCAGAGTGCGCCAGGACATCTTCCGTAGACCTCTAGCTCCGTCTCAAGAGAGGAGAGTAAAAGAGCCAGCCCCCTCACTGACTTTTCCCACTTACAGTTCAAAGGTTAGTGGAGTAGATGCACCTCCATTCTACCCTACAGCCCCTTTTTAAGAACACCCTAAACACTTTAGAAGCTAACGGGGGTAGAATGCATCTCTATCTCTATCAAATCTCTATCATTGTCTTTTCTCTTTAATCTGAAAAGAATCAGAAAATCCTTATTCCTGAGAAGTGCTGTGGCGTTGCTAAGTCACTGTTTTGAAAGGAGAGGGAGGGAGTGTGTGTGTGTGTGCCAGAAAGATGTGCTTTAATCCAGCAGCACGGTGCCTCTCTGTGTGTTAGAATGTCAGCTCCACTCTTCCACACAGATGCCCCCTGGCTCCCTGCACTGTGGTCTGGAGAGGAGACTGTGGCAGGCCAGAGGAGAGCAGGAGAAAGGGAGCAGCCTGGCTGGCTGTCACTGGGAGAGTGGGGCCCAACTACCATGCTGTCTGGGAGCCGTGTGGGGAGGAGTTTCACTAAGACATGCCCCCGCGCTGTTCCACTGCAGGTCTGTCCTGTCCGACCCCCGGAAACCTTAAACTACAATCCAGGATAATCTCCTTGATGCCTGACTAATACAGTGAAAATCAGAAATTAGCCTCATAGACTCCCTCCAGGGGTGTGCTTTCCTCGGCGTGTTCTTAAAACTAATGACCCCCACCTGCTAGTTCACTGATACTTAAATCTCCATCACCAATCTCTCGGTAGATGAACATTTGCTCAGGCTGAATAAGCCACCAGGCCAAGGTCTTTGACTCAATTGAAAGTTCCTCCAAAAACACATCCGAGTGCTATGTGCTTTATAGGACGCTTTGACGGTGACTACAGACAACGAGCTTGTTAACTATCTGGGTAGATGGGGATTCTGTTTTCTCTCGTTTTCTATTCTGTACTGAGAAGGATTTAGAATATGCGTCATGAGAAATGCTGTATTGTAGGTAAAATAAAATAAAAAATAATTTATTTGGTAAATATTAGAAGAAAATTAACAAATCACCCAATTTTGTTAATACTATTTAGTTGCTTTATCTATATCAAAGCAGGTAAAGCTCTGCTCCTGGTGGACTCAGTAAATTGATTTTATAAATTAAGTTTGAAGATTAAACACACATTCATGGAAATGCTAATCCTTTCCCTGCTCGGGGTGCAGTTTACATTGTTCAGCACTTTGTACTTTGAAAGTAGATTTGTATTCAGTGCCCTGCACTTCCTCCCACCTCGCTAGAGCGTATCTGCAGGGAGCAGGGCTGTCTGGATAGAGGAGAGGTTTTATACCTGCTTAACCCACTTTCACAGCGCTCTGTGGCTGACTGAGACTGACTGAGTAAAAGAGAGCAGCTCATACCCCATGATGCATGTAGTTGCTGAGTAAATACTTCATTCTGACGGTGTGTGTGTGTGTGTGTGTGTTAGGAGACTGTATAGCTTTTACTGTTTCCTCCCTGGGTTTTAGCTCTAGGTGTGGTGGGCTTGATGGGAGGGGGGTAGAGCTAAGTCTGCTGGGTTATGCTTAGCTTTAAGGCCGACAACACGTGAAAGTGCCTCCCGAGGTCAACCTCTACTGTGGCCAGCCATGGTTGCATTAATAGCAGTGACACGAATCTACCATGCACGTTCATCGGATGTAATTGATCAATTTTTTTTTTTTTTTTCATTTACTTATATGCTTGTGTATGCTTTTAGAGGCCTTATGATAATTACCTAAGCACCCTCTTGTTCAACCTCTCTTTTGTCTCCACTCCTATCTCTAAAATACAAAAAAAAAGAAGCTGCAATGTGTTTAACGCTCCCCCAGCTAATTGATATTAACGACTACCATTAAAGTACAACAGCATAGTAAATATCCCAGGATCCCTTACAATGCTTGACAATGACGCCATCCCGAGGTAGCTCTGACTTTAAACTCAGGCTCCTGTGAGAGGGAGATGAAACTGACGGGATGACCAGCTCTTTATTCCTTGTATTTGACCCTTTGTAAGAAATGTCTACCGTTTACTATTGTCAAGCAATAATGTAACTAATAATGTCAAGCAATAATGTAACTAATAATGTCAAGTAACAGAGTAGATAGAGATGGACACGGTATGAAATTGCCACAATCTAGTGCAACTGAGGCGGCTTGGCTGCGTTTACATTTTTTTATTTTTAAATCACACTCGTACTTACTGTAATATGCATTGGTCACTCTGCCTCCGTGAAGAGCGTTGTCTTGGCAGCAGAGTGTTTAACAGTTAAGGGAATTGACTACCACTTTCACTGTAACGGGTGATAATGAAAGGCACAGGGAAAGGGCAAACGGTGGAAAGGGGTTGTGTGGAGGAGCGACATGTCAGGCTAGGACAGGATCCCTGTTACTCTTTCATGTTCTCAGTATTTTGCCCCACAATCGCTGTCAGTTTGTTGAAAATGTGCTCTCGTTTTAGTGAAGGAGATATGACCTTGCCTTCATTAGACCGCTGTGGCGTGAAAATAATCCCATGACAATACAGCTCTACCTGACACTTGGTACTTTTGAATTGGCTGCACGTGCGTAACTGCGTATATATATGTGTTTGTGTGTGTGTGTATTTATGTGTGGCGATAGGATCTTTTGAGCGGTGAATAATTGTAGCTGACGCATTGCATCCTCCGGTGTTTATTACTCCCTCATGAATCTTTGCTGCGAAACAAAAGGACATGGACGACTCACTCCCTCTAACTCATGGTTTCCCAACCCTCTCCTCGGTGCCCCCCCCCGCCAGATGTTTTACATTTTTGTTTTAACCCTGAACTGGCACACCTGATTCAATTAGTCAAAGGCTTGATGATTAGTTGACTAGGGTTTAAACAAAAAAAATGTGAAACTTCTGGGGGGGGGGGGGACCTTGTGTCCAACTGAGGACGGCAACAGGAGTCGACTGCAGCGGTAGGCAGTGCTGCGGGCACCTGGAGTTTCTCAGGCACTTCATGGTTTCGATTGAACCGACCTGGAAGACCAGGCGTGTTGAATTTAGGCCGTCACTCAACTGATCAATTAGCGGATCAATGGTGCCTAGTTGGAACAACCATCCTGCAGTACCTGCAAACACTCCAGGAACAGGGTTGCCTACCCCTTGCTACTGTGTGTACAGCCCAATGTAATCTGTAGTGTGTGTGTGTGTGCATGCAAGCATGCCAGTATGTGTTACAATTACACACACTGGCTGCAGTAGGGAGGCTTTGTATGTGTCATGGATCTGCCCAGATGGAGCGAGAGGAGAGTGTTAATGTGTGCCTGTGGTGGGTTTAGTTCTAGCGTCGAGAGATAGCGAGAAAGAAGGGAGGGGGAGCGAGAGAGGGAGGACTGTGAGGCAAGAGGTAGTGTGAGAGGAATTTCAATCAAGGGCTCAACATGCTGTTTAAATACCATCAGCACAAAAGGGGAGGGGAGACTGTCGGGGGGATAAATCCTCACACCTGAGAGGCTGAGAGGAGGCAGGCAGCCCCAACCCCACCAGACCTCCCTCCACATGGCTGGGAAGCGCCAGATGTGCCGCTCACATTTCATCCTGTTTCAGAGGAAGATAAAAAATGAAAATATAAAAATGAGAGGGCGAGGAAAGCCAGAGTCAGCAGGTCTTAAGCCAATGATGATAGCTGAGTACCAATACACAGGATCTGGCTTTTATGAGAAGAGATACATCTTGTTGATGGTTAGTACTAGATGCCATCATTTATAAGTCTGTTTATCTTGAAGTTTCTAGTTTTTATTGTCACATGCACAAGTACAGTGAAATGCCTTTCTTGCTTTGTCTTTCCCATGCAGTAATCTATATCAGTAGTACTATAAAAAAAAAAGTAGAAAGAAACACACAAAGAAAATAGAAATAAGGAGAACATAAGTAAGCTATATACCGGGTCAGTTCCAGGGTCAGTATTTATAACTCCCAAGTTAAATCAAATGTTTGGACTATTAGGTTTTTTTTCTTTGTACCGGGCAAATTAAATCAAGTGCATGTTAGTCATTTAAAAGTACACTGAACAAAAATATAAACGCAACATGTAAAGTGTTGGTCCCATGTTTCCTGAGCTGACATAAAATATCCCAGAAATTTGCTATACACACAAAGCTTATTTATCGCAATTGTTTTGCACATTTGTTTACGTCCCTAGTGAGCATTTCTCCTTTGCCAGTATACTCCATTCACCTGAAAGGTGTGGCATATCAAGAGGCTGATTAAACAGCATGCTCATTACACAGGTGCACCTTGTTCTGGGGACAATAAAAGGCCACTCTAAAATGTGCAGTTTTGTCACACAACACAATGCCGCAGATGTCTCAAGTTTTGAGGGAGCGTGCAATTGGTATACTGACTGCAGGAATGTCCAGCAGAGCTGTTACCTGAGAATTTAATGTTAATTTCCAATGTTGTTTTAGAGAATATGGCAGTATGTCCAACCGGTCTCCTAACCGCAGACCACCTGTAACCACTCCAGCCCAAGACCTCCACATTCGGCTTCTTCACCTGCGGAATCGTCTGTGACCAGCCACCTGATGAAACTGAGGAGTATTTTTGTCTGTAATAAAGCCCTTTTTGTGGGGAAAAGCTCATTCTTAATGGGCTGGGCCTGGCTTGTTTATATTTTTGTTCAGTATATATGCCATATGTACAGTATTTGACCCAGGTCTGCTGTACACGGTTTCCATGGCACAGCATGACATGAGGAGGAGGAGTGGGCCTGAACAGAGTGTACCCCTTCATTCCATCTGTTATATCCCTCCCTTGAGATGAGATGGGGAAATAAAGGAGCTTGTGCTTTTATAAAGTCAACCTCATCTGTGAGTCACTGCTTCCCCTCCCATTTGTATGCCATTTGAAATGACCGCATTCTGTCCTCGTTGACAGGGTGATGGCCATCGGAGGCTGAGTGATGAAGTGCAATTTACCCTCGCCCGTCACTCACACGGCAGAGATCCCAGTGAGTGATCGACATGTAGTCGGGGACTCCTGACAAAGAGGTCTGACAATGTCACCTAGTAACGGCAATGCCGATGACGAAAGTTTTTTTTATTTTTTAAACATGCGCTATGGGTTTTGACACACCCTGAGGAAAGCTCACAGAGGAAACAGCTGATGCTTTGAAGCCAGAGACTAAAGACCATTTAGCAGAGCATTGGTTCAGATTTTTCCCCGACAGGCAGCCTTTGGACTTTCCACCATGTATAATTTGTGAACAACAGACCCTCCCAGAGAAAGTGGGAGGGGGGCCAGTTATAGGGCGCCCTGCTGTGCGTGCTGAGTGAGCACTGGGCCTTTGATTAGCCAACCACTGCTTTGCGCCGTATGTTCAGCAGCCAAGTCAGCACTTCAGCAGACACGCGGGGCTTTCTGCAAGGCCTCCGAAACACGCCAACAAGCATCTGGAGATGACTCACTTGTGGTTCAAATCTATAACTGGAAAGGAATTGTTGCTATGGTCTCTCAACAAATGATTTTAAAAAAGTACATTAGGCTGTGTGTAAAATGTAGTTATTGTCCATTCCTGTTTTGGTTTTTGAGAGATTCGTATCTTTTTGACCTCGTATTTATTCATCATTTATCATGTAAGCCTTGACCACATTGTCTGTACATACAACTGATAAACAGTGTCCCCCATCAAAGAAGTAAACGCTTTGATTTCAGTCATTCGAAGCTCTGTGACCATATTGGGCCCTCTGGGGGTCATCTCTGCCTGTGCAGGTTTCTTACCGTATCTTACTGGGCTGTGTTCCCTCAATAAAAAGCATTCCATCACCAAGGAGACCCCAAAAGGAAATGTAACTGTCTGAACTACCGTATGCCCCAAGGACTTCTGCAGAATGAAACTTCTCCTGCTGTATAAATGGTCTCTGAAAAGCTGCTAGCTTGGTCTAGCTATTACTGAGCATCAGATAATACTGAACGGTTATGCTAAAAGATGAGGTACATTTTAAAAGGACCTAAGGACAGTAGTTCACATACTGTAGCGTAAGTGGAGCGTAGTGGAGTAAGAGAGGTGGAACATTTGAGGATGATTCAAGATGTCTTGCATTCGCCCAAGATGTCCCAAGACCTTAGCGGCTGATAGCTGTTGTCTGAGAAGGACAACTGTCAGAATCATGAGGGTGGTCTTTGATGAAATCTGTCTCACCGTGGCAGCTGTCCTGCTTTGCGTGCTTGTGTTTGCGTGCTTCGTGTGTGTGTGTGTGTGCGCGTGCGTGGCACAGAGTTATTTGTCCATTGACTCAATGTAACTGATGGCAATAACAGCAGAGAAAGCTTGAACGTGCCCAATTCTTCTTTGCGGAGCACTAAAGGGCAGCTCGTGCATATGCATCAATGACCTTGCCAAATAAAATCTGAAGCGTTACACTGATTAAAAAAAGAAGAAGAAGAAGCAATTAATGTGGATTCCTGTTACACGATCATCTAATTAGAATTTCCGTAATAAGCGGACGGTAAAAAAAGGCTGGTTTAAAACGAAATCATTAGTTCAACAAAAAGTATAATAGAAATCACTGCATCGGTCCTCAAGGCTTAACAGGAGTGCGTGCACTGAGCAGATTATGAAATTCCAATGTTGATGAGCCTTTAGTCCTTATTAGTAGTGTTGCACGGTATACCTAAACGTCTGTACTTTTTCGATACTATAACATTTTTAAAAAACGGTCCGGTACTAGAATTTATTTTCAGTCCTTCTGTCAAATGTGTCTCACGAATCAAGCCTGTCTATCAGCGTGGCCGACCCCATTTACTCACTGCTAACCTGCACTTGGGAGTCTGGGCTGCGTCATGTTCGCTCCCAACTCATGCTGCACAGAAGTTAACCCACTTGAATAATGCGACACAGCATGTAGAAATGTTGCAACTGTTACTGTTTGCAAAACGGGCTAGTACATTACAGACTAGAACACTTTACAATGGAAGAAGACGCTGGTAGCTTCCAGCTTTGTTAGCTCTCAGCTAGCAAGGACATTTTGCTAAAGCTAACATACGTCAGTCAATTCACTATCCTAGTACCTTGTTTGTGATAATATGCAACCATAAGGCAAAATATGCAGCTTTTCCAAGCTGATTGTCACCAAAAACGTTATTCGTTGAATTGATAACAGACAATGTAACAGACATATACAACAAAATGTACAATGTGGACCCAGAGGATATCACTTGAAAGTATTCAGACGCTTATTTCCAAAGTGGTCCGTTGACTTATTTGGTCTCACTCACGTCTCTCTCAAAGATGATCTATAGAGAGCAAACGTAATTGCGTCTTTTTGTAGGGACTAACTCCGCCATGGTTCATTGGACAAAGCCTATGGGGAAAATGAATGCTGTTTTTTTTTTTAGGGATTTTGAATTAAACGCAGAAAATTAGGTCTGTGGTAAAAGCAGGCTTAGGAGATCTTGTACGTTTTTGTTATGAGATCATCTTCATCAGCTAACGTCACCAGTTGTGAATTCTTCAAAATTCATGTAATAAACCATATAAAGGCTTTACAATTCATAAAAGTCATGCTAACTGACTGCTATTATCTCAAATGGAAGGGAAACTGATTTTGTCATCTGTAGCCCCATGAAGTCAGTCAAAACAAGCTCTAGAACTCAATGCACGCACACACTGCTATTGAATATGCATTCACCTGTATTGTGGATAGGCCTAGGCTACATCTCGGCAGTTTATCAACAGAGATTTACCATCCAAATACATGATTACCATTATGTAGTTAGATTGGTAAAAAATCAAATTGACTTTTTAATTTATGAATTAATGCGTACATGGAAGTCTCTGGGGAAAAAAATGTATGTAAAAAAATAAATAATAATAATAATAATTGGGGGGTGGAAAGCTGCACTGGGGGGTGGAAAGCTGCACTGGGGGGGTGGAAAAAGCTGCACTGGGGGGTGGGTGGAAAAAGCTGCACTGGGGGGTGGGTGGAAAAGGCTGCACTGGGGGTGGAAAAAGCTGCACTGGGGGGTGGAAAAAGCTGCACTGAGGGGTGGAAAAAGCTGCACTGAGGGGTGGAAAGTGCAGCGCCTGTAGCAGTTAAATAGGCCTGGTTTAAGAGGAGATAAGGGAATGTGAGCAGCATCACCATGTAGAGCTGACAGGACCCTCACCTCAAAACCAATAAAAGATTACATTAGACGTGTGCAGTGGTGGAATTGTGGACCAGAGGGTGGATGTAGCACATGAATGGAAGTCACTGTCTAATACTGACACATCCCCTTGTGTTAAACTAACACACAAACACATGCCATTCACAACAACACTTCTGAAAGCCTCATGCTTGTTGCTCTTCCCTGGAACTGTGTATTTCACATGCACAGGTTGGCCTTTTTGTTCAGACACGCCTGTGTTTGGTTATTAATTGATGTTGCAGTTGCCATGTGTTCTCAGAGAGTTTGTTCATGCGTGTCGGATCTATTTCCAAATATGTTGTTCCGTATTGTACTACTGCTTGATTTGATCAACAAAAATATTGTATTTTGATGAATAGGAAGAAACTTAAAGGTTGTTTTCCTATTGGGGATCAAATTAAGTGGAAATGGTATTTCAGTGAAATACTTACTTGCAAGCTTTTCCCTCAACAGTGTAGTATGAATCTAACAATTGTCAATGCCAGTAATATATATATATATATATATATATATCTCTATCTCTATCTCTATCTCTATCTATATCAACAAAAAAAGAGCATATCAACAAAAAAAGAGCATGATCATTACTGTACTAAATCAGATAAAAGGTAAGAAAGAACATGCATGATTGGGATTTATATTTATTAATTAATGCTTATATTTTCCTTGTAAAGCTACAGTTGGGTGTTTTTACTTGCTCTGGCAGAATGTATGTAGACAGTCAGTTACCCTCCAGAAAGTTTTGCTCAGCCTGCCCACGGCTACTGAGAGGACGTTGGCTCACTTTTCACTGCAGTGAGTGTGAGTGAATGGACAGAGGTGAACTAGAGCGGTCGGACTCTGTTCTGTCTTATCAGACGCAGGCAGCAGGGGGGGGGGCTTTCAATGCATACGTCAATAGAGTGAATGTGAGGGAAGAATGAACTGCGTCTCATTGTGCTGACTTCATCATACGTGTCCTCCCCTATCTCCTGGCTGGCCCGCGAGGGGCAGTGCCAGTGCCACAGTCAATGCGAACTAGTCTGAAGCCAAGCCAGTTGGAAAGTGTGTGTGTGCAAGGTTCAGCAATTAGCTCTCTGGGCATAAAAGAAAGCAGGAAATATTATAAACCGCGAAGCATTCTATGAGCCTACCAGATAAGGCTGGATGCTCACTGAGTGGGTAAGGTTACAGATCGTTGCGAATGTTTGTGATTTGCTGTGTCAGAACCAGTATAAACCTGTTGGGGGATGGCACAGATGATTTGCCTAGAAGCAGGCTGCTCATAACTGGGGTAGGTGCCCTATGTGCCGTAGCCAGGGGGAATCTGGGACACCTGCCACTTCGCTTGCTGTCAGCCTTGTGTGTCTTTGTCACAGTGTGTGTAAAACGGTTCCAGGCGGTATTTTATTGGACCAAATTCCAAACGTGAGTTTCAAGAACTGATTCTGCAGGAGGCTAGAAGGATTGTTCATCCTCATTTACTTTGTATTAATGTTTAGCTGTAGTAGTTGGTTGTGGTTAATATATACACATGTAATACTGAATCTGTGCCTTTTTGCCACAACAAAGGGATAACTAGAAGTCTCCAGGACACTTCCTGGTATTGCCCAGTGAGGGTTACATGTATATGGAACAGGATTTAGGCCTACATGCGTTTGAAAAGAATCCTCATGTCATTTTATTAAGGTCTAGTCTGAATAAAAATGTGGATACATAGAACACTTGTTTTTTGTTCAACTATCAACTGGGTAATGTACACAGTTTGGATTCTTTAGTTCAGTGCGCGATGTGGCCATTTTTTGGTTTGTTAGCTGATGCCGTCTATTTTGGGTTATACATTTAACCTGAGGCAGATGCTGTTCTCTTCAATGTGAATTTAACCTGAAGCAGATGCTGTTCCTCTCTTCTCGCTCTTTCTGTTCCCATTTACCTCACCACGTCCCTCTGCCTTAAGCAGAAAGCATTTCTATTACGTTTAAGCAAAAAATGCCTTTATTGCCTATGAAGATACTTTTTTATATATATATATATTTTTTTAAATGACTGAGTCAGCCATGAAGGGAATTGAGTTTGTATGAGGTAAAGAATAACATTTGACAAGGACAGTTGCTTGTCTCTTTTTACTTTTGTTTCGTGCTTTTGATATCCTGGTACTGGACAGTTTTTTTTTTTTTTTTTGAGTCATCATTATGTATGTACCTCTCTAGGACAGAACGATCCATATGAAAACTCCAGAATTCCTTCTGTCGACTTAAATCTGTCTGTCCTCCACTGTCTTGCAGAAGAAGGTGGTGGAGCAGCTGAGGAAAGAGCTGCTGGTTAAACAGGATCATCCGGAGGTCCAGGCCCATCAGCAGCCCCAGCACCCAGTGCAGCCTGATGGGAAGGCCTCTGCCCTGCCTAACCTCCACACCCCACCCTCCCTGCCCTCGCCTGACAAACTGAGCACACCACAGGTACTTGCTCACACACACACACACACACACACATACATACACGCACACTGCTGTAATATTAATCTGTTCGTATGCATTGTTGAAGGGTAGCCCCATATTCAACTTAGCTTCTCTCCTGGACAGAACACGATGACTGTCACCCCGGTCATCGCCACTAAGACTCTACCTCTGGTACTGAAAGCTGCCACCGCTACAACGCCTGCTTCCGCCGTGACGCCGCGACCCTCCGTCGCCAAGGTCACCGCCATCAGCAACACGCCCAAGGCCAGCATAGGTCACCCTGACTCACTGAGTGCACCTATCAACATTCAGACATCCAGCAAGTTGACCCATCAGGGGATGGAGCCGGTTCGGATAGTCCCCAAGAACACTATTGTTGTAAGTATACTGTATGTCCGGCATGCCACTCACTCCGCTTCATTGTCTGCACATACAATTCATTTACACTGAAGTGTCCCTGAAGTCCCGATTGTGTTAATAGTATATTTCTGATTTTGTATACAAACATTTGAAATCACGGGGCACAGGTGGGGTTGCCGTGTTCTTTAGATAAGGAGGACGTATCGCCCTTTTCTGTGTCGCCGCAAGAGTGTCTGCAAATGCAGATTTCACAAGGAATGAGTCGGATCTGGGACCAACTTTTCTTCACTGTGTGAAGGTCTATCTCCTTGAGACTGTGTGTGGTTTTCCGCATTCTCTAATGTGTGTAAACGGATGGTTTCATCGCAGGTGCAGGCCACTGCCCAGCCTATCAAAGTTCCTCAGTTTGTCCCTCCGCCTAGACTGACGCCTCGACCTACCTTTCTAACGCAGGTTCGTCCACGTGGATCTCCCCTCCCCTCACCCCGCAGCCTCTCTCCAGTAACACTAGCAGGGGGCGTTTAGACTGGATATCAGTCCTAGAATGGCCAGTTTTTAATTCGTTAGCTATCATCTCACGTCCTATAACGTCAAATGTACTCCATTTGAGGCAGTTTGATTGGATAGCCTACCAGACTACAATGGGTTTTCTATTCAGAGGTCTGAATAGGGATTCTACTGGAGGGGACTGTTGGAGCAAGTTCTTTCTAATTTGTTGTGTTTGTCTCGTGTCCTTTTGTGACTTGTGTGTGTGTGTTCCTGCGTTCATATGCTTTTTGTTCAGGACCAAAGGCTTGGCCCAAGACCTGTTTCAGTGGCATTTTCGTAACCCCTTGCTAACTACCTGGCTTCACTATCTATGTCAGCGGTGTTGTTCCTTACCACGTGCTTTGGCTGTTCCTTCAATCTACCTGCCCAGTGCCAGCCCACCTCCTGCTAACCTTTGTTGTGAATGTGGCATGCCCTCTGTTGTTGCTGCTCTGTGTGTTGATCACAGAGGGCTAATGACAATGCTGTGTATTTGGTATGCACTTTTTCTTACTGTTTAAAAGACATGGGCCCTTACATACTGTATACTCACTATCCTCCTGTCTATATTGTGGACCAGGTCCGACCTAAACCAGCCACGCCTACGCCCACTTCTATGGTGCCCATCGCTCCTGCGCCCCCTCCTCCCATGCTGGCTGCTCCTCAGCTCCTCCAGCGGCCTGTCATGTTGACCACCAAGCTGACCTCCACCTCACTGGCCTCCACCACCGGGCCCATCCACCAGGTATGCGTTGTAAACGGCCAGCCCTGCGCCAGCATCACCAAGACCCTGCCCTCTGCCCAGCTGACTGGCATCGTCATCACCTCGCCGGCCACAATTACAGCCACCCTGGCAACTCATCAGACCCTTCAGATCAGAAGCCTCAGCCCTGACACCAAGGTGAGAGGAGGGGGAACAAAGAGGGGTCGGGCAAACTTGATTTGTTTAAATTACAGTCTTCTCCGTGGACCCAATCAAATGAAATCTATTAGCTTCCAGATAATATTTTCAGTAGGGCCGTCGGTAGTGGAATTACCATTTTCATTGCTGTTAAACCAAGAAGCACCCAGCTGTTAGCCTTGCTATTTTGTGTTCATCACAGGCTTCTTACTTAACTCAATTTGGTCGGCGTAGACACCCTGCTTTGTTGATGTGCATGGCTAGGTACTTGAGCAGCTGCCACAAACTCTATTCCAGAGAGTGAATTCGTAGATACACTGAATATTGGAAGATCTCCCAATAACATTCACGAATGTAGAATCCTCCACCTACATTTACATTTACATTTAAGTCATTTAGCAGACGCTCTTATCCACATAATCCAGGTCATCACCACCCTGGTTTGTTGTGTGTGAAAATGTGTGTCTCTCGTGGGGGGGGGCGTCACATCCACCGTGGAGGGACTGTGGCTCTTGTTGTGTGTGGCTAACTAACTCTGTTACTTCCGCCCTCCAGGCTGTTAAAGCTCGGGGTGTTACAGACCCGAAGACTTCGGCCAGTGCGCCCTCCTCCCCTTCACACACCGCTAGAAGCACCGCTCCACCACTGCTGAGGAACAAGAGAGAGGACAACCCCCAGGTGGGCCTATCCTCTATACACAGATGCAATGACAACATGAAAATAAAAGTACAGTACCAGTCAAAGGTTTGGACACACCTACTCGTTCAAGGGTTTTTCTTTATTTTTTTGACTATTTTCTACATTGTGGAATAATAGTGTAGACGTCAAAACTATGAAACAACACGTATGGAATCATGTAGTAACCCCCCCCAAAAAAGTGTTAGACAAAGTAGCCCCCCGTTGCCTTGATGACAGCTTTGTGCACACTCTTGGCATTCTCTCAACTAGCGTATTCTACAATGTAAAAAAAATAAATAAAGAAAAACCTCACTTTTGACTGGTACTGTAAATGGGCAGCTTTGTGGGGCAATCTTTGACCCGTTTAATGAAAATGTGATTTCTTGTTCTCTCCCACAGAAACTTGCCTTCATGGTGTCCTTGGGACTTGTGACATATGACCATCTGGAAGGTTGGAAGACCCAAATGGAGCTTTTTTAAATTTTTATTTTTTATATATAGCACGCCCCCCACCCTACTCTGCATACGTTTTGTCAATAGTGTCTGCGCCTGCATGAAGACAATTTAACATCAGATATGTCCAGTGTGTTATACTGACCTGGTCTATTCTATACCTGTGTAGAGATCCAGAGTCGGAGGCAGGAGCGCAAGAGGAGAACGACAGCAAACCCAGTATACAGTGGAGCAGTGTTTGAGCCTGAGGTGCAGTACATAGACCACTAACGTTGTTATTATTATGGCATTATGATGATAATGTCAGGGTTGGTCTCAATTCCACTTATGCAGTTCAGGAAGTACGTTGAAATTCCAATTCTCTTTAAAAATGTGGAATTGGAATTTGGTTTACTTTCTGAAATGGACTGGAATTGAAATGGAACCGACCCCAACTCTGGATACTGTACCTGTTCTAGGTCTGCTGTGTGCGAGAACCAGACCTAAGTAGTAAACACAACCTATATTTACAGCGTAAGAAGAACGGCGTCACCTACCTGAACACTCCTCTACACCAAGGCACCAGGAAGAGAGGTCAGTATGAATCTCCTGTCAGGTTATGGAAACATCGAGCTACTCAGGGTTGTGTGGAGTGTCCCACCTTGTAACCTTGCTAACACAAGGTCAATTGGACCGCACAACCCTGCTCTCCCAGACACCTCGAGGAAGTCTATGCTGTCATATCTCATACAATGGTGGAGACCAGTATACATCATTTTGTTGTACTGTGATACTGCCCCATCACAGACTTACTGTCGGAGCTCTTTTGGTTGTGCTATCATGCTAGTGCAATAGAGCTGGCTCTTTCCTTGCACTTCCTGCTTTTAATACCACTTGACTCTGTGCTTTTGCCCTGTCTGTAATTCATTTTACTCCACCAGCTCTCTTTGCCCTCTCAGTAAGATGCCTTCCCACCCTGCTCTGAATGTATTGTTGAGGATGGCTTCACAGCTCTGTACTGTATTTGCTCACCCCAGGACTCCACCAAGTAAAACACCCCCATGTGGATTTGAGCCACGTCTCTGTCTGAATGCTATGTGTATGGCATTAGCCTGGGTACCAGTCTGAGTTAGCATTCCACTCCTTGCCACTCTTTCTCATGTTTAGCATTTACACGGAGTATATGTAGTGGAATGTTAACCAAACAGGTTCGTGGAGCTCAGGCTAGTATGCCAAGCCAAGTCAGATCTCACTGCTCATTTGTTTGTAACAGACTTAAGAGGCCTGTTATGTAACATATTTAGTGTTACACTGCGGTTCTGTGAGCAGAACATTTGGGAGAATGAATCCTCATATGAACCAAGCTTTTGCTTCCCACGTTCTCACTGACAATGTTGAATGCAGCTGTATTTGACCTATTGTTTCATAGAGTACATTGGAATAATGTAGATATTAGATTTTACATTTGTTTCAACAAAGTCTTGCCCTGCGGGTCGATTCAATGTGGCTTATGTCTTGCTTTGACCTGCTTTGTTCTCGGAACTACTGTCCCAATTAACTGTCAGCTTTGCCCAGCTCACCCTTCCCCTTGACCCGACTTCATGCTGTTCCCCCTCGCTGTGTACTAACGCTTCTGTCTGTGCTCCTCCTCTTCCTCTTCCTTATGCGCTAGCCAATGAGGACCCATTGTCACAGGTATGTCATGAGAATGTTTTTTTTATTTTGTTCTCCCATTTTCCTTTCTTTTGTTTTTGTTTTGTTTTGTCGTGTCTCATCTCACCCAGGTCGCCCACCCAAATACAGCAGTGTTCCTGAGCTGGGTCTTCACACCCCAACATCCCCCACCAGCAGTCATTCCGCCTCCCCGGCCAACCACCGGCCAGAGAGGGGGGGCTCTCACTTCCCCGTCCACCCCCACACCCTCCCTCTGCCTAGACCCAGCTCCGGGGATGTAAGTAGATGATGGAGAGCCCACTGCACCTACCAGGACTAGAGGAAGCCTCCCCCCAAATCCCCCCCTCAGTGGTATCTCCCTGAGGCCCTATGGTTTCAGGACAGACCACCCCTCCTTACAACATGAAACATTCCACATCCATTCACTTTTACACCCTACATGCCATTACATCCATCATTCATTTATGTGTGACAGTCTATGTGTGTCCTGGTGTCCATAACCTTACAAAGTGAAAAGTCCCTCACTCCTTTGGCTGAGGATGTTTGGATCAACGCATCGCACGTCATTGCTGTTGACAGTGGTGTTTGGGGTTTGGTAGGGTACCGTGACCAGCAACATTACTCGCGGTCATCCAGTGAAAACTGACTCGTGTGAACAACACCCAGTGCCCACAAACACAATTACAATGTGAACAGTTTGAAAGCACAGTCAGATTGGGCAGGTGTCATTCAGTGAAGTTCGACTCCCCTCTCCTCTAGTCCCACATATCCAGGTATGATCGGTTGGGCGTAGTGGGCCACAATACTGATTGCTGCAATTCTTCCTGACAGGGAGACATCCATGAGGACTTCTGCACTGTGTGCAGGCGCAGTGGTCAGTTGCTCATGTGTGACACATGTGCACGTGTTTACCATCTGGACTGCCTCGCTCCACCCTTGAAAACCATTCCCAGGGGCATGTGGATCTGCCCCAAATGTCACGACCAGGTAACAGCATCACCTGTCCCTGCAGTCTCAGCCTCTTAGAAGCTCCCCCAGCAGTTCCCAGGCCGGTCGTACACTAAATGCAGCTAATACAAGCTCCAGCTGAGCCACAGCCACCGCTGTTTATCGAAGCCAGTTTTTTCAGAGTGAGATATTAGAAGGGTGAAACCTCCAGTGAGAACCACTCGTGCCACCTTGTCCTGGTGCTCTCAGGAATCTCAGAGCTTGTCTTAGTGTAGGGGGTCTGAGCAATAAGACTGTTTCCTAGCTTTGTATGTTCTCCAAACAACGTTTTTGACCAGGCACGAGAAAGCGCCATGCATTTCACTTCATTATTTGTACAAAATGCTTCTTGCACTGTCATCTTGTTCTTTTTTTGTTTGTCTGGTCTATGAAAGATTTGTGCACTTTATGTGGAAGTGCTCCAAAGGGGCCCTGTATGTGTCCATGGACTTTTGGTAGCTTGGTTGAAAGGGAGGACGTGTTATGTTGATATCCCTCTGTGCAATGTTTCCATAACATACAGTATGATAACCTACAGTAACCAATAATCATTTGATTCACGGCCTTGTCTCGCTGTCCTAAACTCCTTGACAACAGCGTTCAGAGCCATGATTGAGTGAACATCTAAAAGTGGGGCGACGAATTCAGGCAATTTCAACTAAAGTATATACAGTGCGGCCCGAAGTTGTTGACACCCTTGATAAAGATGAGCAATAATAACTGTATAAATTAAATAATTCAAATACCGATTTTAATTAACAAGTAATAATGTTTTTTTCTCAAAAGTAGCCATCAAAATGATTGACACTCATAAATACTCGTAGAATTAAGGTAGTCAAACGGTTAGCATTCGGTCCCGTATTCATAGCACGTAAGGACTACATCAAGCTTGTTTATTTCGTTTTTTAAAAAACATTTTAATTTCATCTTTATTTACCTAGGCAAGTGACTACGAACTTGTTGGATGCATTTGCAGTTCATTTGGTTGTTTCAGATTATTTTGTGCCAAATACAAAATGAATGCTGATTCATGTATTGCGTCCATTTTAGTCACTTTTTTTTTGCAAATAAACACTCTAATATGCTTCTAAACGCTTGTACATTTAATGTGGATGGTACTGTGAATAAGGATGAGTGATGAAGTCAGAGGGCCAGAGATCCTACCCTGAAGACATGCTAACCTCTCACCATTACCAATAACAGGGGAGGTTAAGCATGCGGCTAGGTGTATGATCTTTGACCCTCTGATACTTTTTCACTCATCATCATTCACAATTAATGCAGGATTATCCGTAATCATGTTAGCATCCACATTCATGTAGAAGTGTTTTTAGAAACCATATTTTATTCTTATTTACAATAAAGTGATTTGGATACATTTATTTACCATTAGTTTCTATTGGGAATGAAATCATCTGAAACAACCAAAACTAACGTGAGCTGCAAATGCGTCCAACAGGTTTGGAGAATGACAAGTGCTAGTAACATGGGACCAAATGCTAAACCTTTTGACGACTTCATTTATCAGAATCTTTAGGAGTGTCAATCATTTTTGAGCGCAAGGCTAAGAAAGTATTACTTGTTAAACGGAAATCTCTTTCTCTAAACAATTATATTCGTATTATATCCCAATTTTGTGGGGGAGTATACACTATATAGCTCAGTATTTGAATTATATTGTATTTCTCCGCTCACTTGTCTCCACCCAAAAAAAAACGAATGAAACCTAATGGATAGTTGAATGGTTATTCAAACATTTTAAAAAAGAAGACGAAAAAGATGCAGAACTTAAGCCTATTGTTGACATGGATTCAATTGTTTTCCCTTTTCTTCTTTAGATTTTGATGAAAGATGAGGCAATCCCATGGCCTGGAACCCTCGCTATTGTTCATTCCTACATTGCATATAAAGCAGGTACAGGAAAAGCCAGATCTTAAAAAGAGCTACCTCCAAATGAATTTGTGTTCATCTAATGTAACACTTTAAAGTTGACTGTAATGGTTTATCTGACAGCTAAAGAGGAGGAGAAGCAGAAACTGGTGAAGTGGAGCTTGGAACTCAAGCAGGACAGAGAACAGCTAGAACAAAGGGTCAAACAGCTGAGCCAATCCATAACGGTAAGCAGTACACTGCATGACACTGAGGCTAACCCTGAAGGCGTGTGAAGTCATCTCAGAACAATAGATGAACTGGATGGTTAATTACTAATGAGCCTGTCCCTATTTCCCTCTAAAGAAATGCATGGAGAACAAGAACACTATCCTGGCCCGTCAGAGGGACATGCACAACTCCCTGGAGAAGGTCAAGGGCCTGGTGCGTCTCATTCAGGGTATCAACTTCTGCCCATCCCCTGAGGCCTCACCGCCAGCCCTCCAGACCAGCCTGACAAATGGAGGAGCAGACTGTGCCAGTGCTGACCACACGGACGACACAAGTCCCGAGGATCACAAGAACATGACTAACAATAGCGGCGACGACCTGAACAACAACGCGGACGGGGCGACCGAGGAGGAAGGGAAGAAAGAGGACGTTAAAGAGATGGACAACCTCAACAGCAGCAGCCTTGGCAAAACCTTTGAGCCTCCCCAGACTATAGCACCGGCCCTTGTGGATGTAGCAGAGGGGGCCAAATAACACCCACCCACCCAGTCCAGGGACAGGAACCCCCAACGAGAGGGAAAGAAAAAGATAAAGCACCCCATGAAGTTGCCCAAAGTTGCCAATCGATTAACACACACACCGACATATATATTTTTGGGGTCGTTGTTATTGTTAGTTTGTGTATTATTGGATTATCTGAGAGGACATTATGATTATCAGACGGAGAAAGGGAAAGGGACGAAGGAGGGTGACTTTATGTACCAGTGGTATGCCAATCGAGGTCAAAGATTATTATTCAAGTCTGACGATGGTGACACTCTTACTCATAATAACGATATTGTTAATAGTAATAAACATCACACCAATGTGTGCCTCCAATAGTCGCCATAGCGCCTCTTTGTGGGGATGGTTTCTTAGGGTGTCTTAGTCTGCAGCTTCAGGGGAGATGGATCCGAGATGTCCAAAGATGAGACCTGCCCGCTCGCCTGAAGATCCACCACCTACACCACACCAGAAACAATTGGATCAACCAAAACACCATAACAGCCATTTGGAATTTATAAACTACCAGGGGACGAAGTTTTTGTTTGCTGCAGTATTTGTCAACAGTTTTGAAAATCACTGAAGTATTGCCTGAGGGATCTTATTAGTCCCAAATCACACTTTTTGTCTTATAGGAGCTCCAGCTCACCTCCATCCATCTATCCCACCTGCCCCCATTACGACCACCAACAACTCTGACAGTACAGCTTAAAGCTACATCACAGGACAGATGATGGATCAACATAGGTCAGCCTGACGTTCAAGTTGTATCCACTGTCACCTCAGTGCTGCCCAACAGACAGCCAGACAGACCGGCTACAGTGGGAGGAGCCCAGCATTCAGCTTACGGTCTGTTGTCTTCAGCAGCATCACATGGACTCGTTGCAGGCTTCATTGACAATGAAGATGTTTTTCTTTACGAGGTCACCTTTATCATGACTTGTTTTGCGTTATCCATTGTTGCTGAACCTAGCGTTTCTTTTGTATTATTTTGAGAACATGATTGACCACTTTGTTGATTGATACGTTCGGAGGCATAGACGGAAAGCGGCTGCATCAATATTCCATATGACTGCAGCTCTAGGCATGCACGGGGGACTTAGCGACTATCAGTTCAGATATTGTCTGAGAGGTTTTTTTTGTGTCCGTTTGTCATGATCTGTTGCTAAAGGAAACTTAACCATTTATTCTGGGGGAATATGTTTCTATTCACGTCTTCCTAGTTTTCGAACATCAAGATATGCTTCTTCAAAAGTGCTTTTCTCTTTCGCATTACTTTGGTTTCTTATAAAAATATATTTGAACCGGAAAAAACTATGTAAATAGCTTCTTTTTTTAGATGTTCCTTGCAATTGAATTTTTATTCAATATGCTCAATTCATAACTGCCAAATGCTATTGTATCCAAATACAACAGGGAAACAGTCCTATTTTCTTATATAATGTTTTTAAGGTTTCAATTAGGAGTCCCCGTAGATAGACACAAATTTAGCATGGCAGTTACAGATATACAAAAGAGAGCGTGGCAATGACATTGTACCATATGTTGTTTGGGAAAATGGTCAGGAACGCTATAGGAAAAGCACAAACTTGTTGGCAAAAAAAACAAACTGGAACCGAACCACATACCCTCATCCTGCCATAAACATGTCTAAAGTAAATATGAACATTTGAACGATTATATTTTACACCACCACACTGACAAGTCACTCTTCATTTGACACTTTTGTACAGTATGTGTAGCTTTTGTTCATAACCTGCCGTTTTACATGTTTAAGTCCTTAAAGAGTTGCAATGCAATGTCGATATATTTAGTTGTGAAACACTTGAGAAATTAGGGACGTTGAAGGAATAGGTTGCCGGTAAACATATCATTTCATCACAGGGCCTACTTGCTGTACTACATCGGACGGTATGGGTCCCCCTGGCGGTGCCTTTGTCTAGAGAGTTTGAAGGCTTTTACAGGGCTCTATATATTTCCTCTTGACATGAAATGCACCCGAACGATGGCAATGTTTTATGTTTGAAAATACATAAACAAATCATCATAATAATGCAATTAACTGGAAAGCACAAAGAGAAGATGCAAGATCGGGTTTTTAATCTATCGGCAGATCAAAAGGAGAGCATTAGTTAAAGGATGGCCCATTCCAGTGTCTTGTGTTGAGGCCACTCTTCCTTTTGGCCTGCGGGTACTTGTCGTTGTGTAGCAATTGCCTTAAGAAAATGTTGCGCCTCGTGAACAAACTGTTCGGTGTATTGTTGGTCTTGTTTGAGTGTCACAAAAAAAATTCAATGAATTGTGGAAATCTTATCTATTTGTGATGAACCACTTCAGGAAATCTACTTCTCTTTGCACAGAACTGAGATGATAGGCTAAAATGGGAACCTATTGTATTTACAAGGGGGTCAGTTGCTCTGAGTCATGTAAGAGTTCCGATTCGTTTTGACTTGACTTGCCAGTGTATGAAAAATAAGGATTGTGATTTGAACGACTATTTGAGTTGTCCCTCCACCAAGTCCCTCAAATACAAGCAATTAGCAAATATTACAATGCACCTTGTGGTTGAACACTCAACAGTGTTAAATTCTTTAGTTCTCTCCTGACTTGCCATCTTCACGGGGCAAGATGCAAATGATAAAAGTGGCAGCAATGACACATACTTACCATGAAAATGTATAATTAGGGCCAGATTTTTTTTCTGAATATTGTTAAATAATTGACATTCTTCATCTTATCTTTTTATAATCCTTTCAATGTGTTTTTATTTGACCTTTTTTGGTGCAGAAGCTTAGAAAAATGTGCCTCTAATGCAATAGAAATAATAAGGATCTCAGCAAATACACTCCCCCATCTGTGCTCAGCATGATGAGCCCAACAACAACAACTACAGCTGTCGAAACCTCAACAAACCTATGCCTACATATGCAAATAGATTGTATGGACATGATTATACTTATAAAAACCATTCCTACTTTTCATATATAGAACTGAATTTCACCTTTCCAACCTTGGTAACATTTTACTTTAAGGTGCCTTTCATAAAATATTCACAAGTCGTTCATAGACTGTTATTTAGTAGTTTACAGATTTTAGTTTATAACCCATTATAACGAATAAGTAACAAAAAAGTAACCAGGGTGTAGGCTACCTTAATGTAAAGTGTTACAGCAGTATATTGAAAGCTACAGCTGTACCATTAAATGTTTAATGTACTGTATACATACCCCAATGACTCACTTTGGAAATGAAATGTCCCTCTCAATTAGTGACTTTTATTGGATCTTAACTTTGAAGGCAAAGTGCTGAATATTATGGGCGAAATTGTTTTAATTTTCTGACTTAGGGAGGAAGATGGGGGGATGTGGTATGGCCAACTCAAATATTGTCTAGTGCTTTGTGCTGTGAAAGAAAGTAAATGTCATGTTGTGGTAAGAAAAAAAATAGAAACAAAGTTAATATCCAAAGAATGATTTTAAAGATTTTTTATTTCCATTTATGATCTACACCAGCTAAATAATATTCACAACGAGAGCAACCAATTAGGAAACCAATATTGATTAGATTCTCTCATCTCTGCATATCTTGATGAGTTCTGAAAACAGTTATTCTCATGCGAAATCACGTCACATCTGTGGCCTTCAAATATTTTAGTTGCATTTCATTGCCATCAATATGGAGACTCCCCCCTTTCTTGTAAACCTCTGTCCCACCTCTTACTTCATGCACTCGTATCATTTCATTCATTTCGAAGGCTTTTTTTCTCAACGTAAAGTATTCTTCCTCTTTAAGATGCATTGTAGCAGATCAAGCAAGTCAAAGGCACTAATGTGCTGGATATAGTGTAAATGGTTTATTGCACAGACTGCATACTCTCTTGTAATATTTGTCGGTTGTATTTTTTCACAATTTTTTAAAAGAAGTATTTGTTTATTTTTGACTACGGTTTTGTTACCAATCCTTTTTGTTGCCTGTGATCCACTGATTCATTTGACCTCTTTCCTGTACTTGAGTTATTTTATGCAGCTATTTGTATGCAGTGTTTGGCAAATTCCATTACAGTGTCAGAGTAAGTCAAGATTTTTTGGAGCATTCGATCAATTTGTATTTATTTATTTGACCATTTTTAAATAAAATTACAAAGTTGTAATTGTCTCTTCTCTCTCTGTATAAACATATCTGGATTATGAACAGCCATCAAGATGAGGTGTGTGACAGTTCTTCTTACAAACACTGTAGACAGCAATCAATTCACTGTGAAACAGGTAGTGAGTGATAATACCTCCAGGTCAAAGTGCAACTTCCGATCCATTTTCAGCTGCTTTCTGTCAAACTCCCATTGATGTTGTCAAGTGCCATATCAAAGCTGTGTGAACCTCTATGCAATTGTGCATTAACCAAATATGCCATACACACTGTGTGTATATACTTTCTGTGAAATGCCTTCGTCACCATTGCATGGTCTTGCTGCGGGGGAGCTTGAGTGACTGTCCATGGCCAGTAGGTGGCGTTGGTATTCCAGACGCACCTCTCGTACTAACATCTCAACCGCTAGCTCCACAGCCACAGAACATTCCGCCGCAGACAACTCAAAGAAGTTGTTGCTGATGGCACCAGACAAGTGAATCAATTGAAACATGTCACCTCAGATCACTGGCAAGGGCCTTTCCTTCTCCTGTCCGCACCACCATTCTCCATGTCACATTTATTCACAACTATTACAGTAGGTATGCCTGATGAAAAAGCATGAAACAGAGTTTAGAAACCTATTAAAGGGACACAAAACACACACAAAATACACAAAATACACAGATCTTGTTTAAGATGGTCTATCTTGCTATGCAGAAAAGACAACCGCCACATAACGTTTGCAGTTACAATAAGCAGACCTACTGTTTTATCACTGTACTGGTGTGTAACAGTGGCTTGCGTATTTTATTACAGCAAAAGCTGTAAGCAGTCAAACTCCGCTTAACACAGCCTTGATAAAACCAGTTCCCCTAGTCATGAGTGATTTAATGGAATCATTATGATAAATTAGACAAACATTATACAAAAGCGTAATATCCGCCAATGAAAAGACAGCTGGACTAGCCTATGTAAAGTAGGTTCTGAAAAGAGTCATGGGTGGGTTGGGTTCTAGGCTGTCCTATTGCCTCTTAGAAGATGTAACCTCTGCAATAATGAGATGCCCTCCACTCCAGACTCCATTTGATTGCCCTTTCCTGGTGTTTCCACACATTTAAAGTTGTCATCTCACCCAGGGTCTGCTTGACGTGATCAATACTCATCCTCTTTAAGTGTGAGACCGACTCAAAGCTGCTCCGGTCTGTGATGGAATACATCATTTGGAAACCATCGGCCCATTTAATGGAACTCTCAAGAGAAGGTGCTGCAGTACCCACAGACTCCTGCAGAGAGAGAGAGAGAGAGCGATAACAAGAGACGGGGGGGGCACAAAGGTTGTTGTCATTTAATAAAGAACAAGATACATCTGTACACTGGTTTTATGCTCTCAAAAGTGGTCTGTTCATGGCAACATTTCGACTCTAGCAGGGGCATAGCACTTTTGTGAGCATACGCCAGTTTGTTTGTTGGTTGTTTGAGCCTGAGAGTAATCTTCCTCTTTGGGTTTATAGAGGCCTGACACAAGGGCAGACAGAAACAAATCCCCAAAACAGTAGAAAATATAGACTTAATTCTGAGGTTGATTAAAACTGAGAGCATGATGACCTCAGTCTCTGGATAGTACCTTGTTGGCTGTGTCCAATATTTAAAAATCGATGGTCTCCTTGTCCACAGTTTTCCAACACATGTATATTACTCCTGTATGAGAACCCCACAGACAGAATGCTGTCAGCCTAATATAGTCAAGTGACAACTTGCATAAGGGACAGTAAAATTAGATGCAGTCTTTACCCTTTTGATGGTCATACTCTCCAAAGAACCGCTTGGTGATGTATCTAACACACAGGGGTGAAGTTCAAACAAAGCAGACCATGAGCACTCAGGTATTTTAAATATTTCCCCTTGCATAGACCTCCCCGCACTAGCTAAGCCCAGGCTACTGATAGTAAATAGCATAGTAAACATCATACTAAATGAACATAGTATCAACAATTCAGAGTATTATTATTTTACATTAATTTTTGTATTGCAGATTTGTCTCACCTTCAGACTTTAAAAAAATGTCTGTCCTGGATGACCAATATAATATCCCACTCAATTTAAGCCATCAGTCTCCATCTAAAAATATTTTTCAACATCTGTCTTTCCACAGGTGTCTCGATATCACCAAAATCAATTGCATGTCCCATCGACAGTTTCAACCAATGAGATATGTTGATGAATTCTTTAGAAACACTAAAACATGAATAAACTTACTTTACAAATAATCACAGCTCGTCTAAATTAGTTGAACACTTTTTATTTACTCTACAACAGTCAGTTCAAAACCAGGATTCAGCAGAGTTCTGAGAACTCCTACTACATCTGTTCATGCATATTTTCTTTTAAAAAAGTATTTAAAAAATCGGTGCAACACACACAATGTAATATATGAAAGTATATGAAATATGCAAGTATATGAAATACTGTCTATCCTTACTTGCTCTCTTCGATCACTTCGCTATGTCTGGTTCTCTAATTACTCAATAAGATGCTGGGAGACAGAAATATGTTTGTTCTCCATCATTTGCTCAGGTTTTCAGCTCACAGTCCAGTCCATCCATTGCCTTCGTTTCCCTTTTCAAAATGAAACAATCTGGAAGGGCGCGCCCCTTCCAAGTCTCA
Source organism: Oncorhynchus keta (assembly GCF_023373465.1). Classification (NCBI taxonomy): domain Eukaryota; kingdom Metazoa; phylum Chordata; class Actinopteri; order Salmoniformes; family Salmonidae; genus Oncorhynchus; species Oncorhynchus keta. The sequence goes on from NC_068422.1 coordinate 60,305,032, forward strand.
TTAAATTGATTTGATTTATTGCTGTTGTTGGCCAAGCATGCTGTGCGATGGAGACAGCTTGGCCTTTTCACCGTTAACTCAAACAAACCTTTGATATGGCGAATTAACTTTCTATCGAATAGTTTTTGGAATGAACTTTAAACTGTATCGTTTAAAAAAAAATAGTTGTGCATAGTTATGCGTATAATGAGTAAAATAAATGAACCAGTCATTTACACATGTATTTATTGGAGCATATACATCTTGTACACCACACCCTGCCCTCTTGTAGACAATTCCAGTGTCTGCAAATACATAGTGCCTTCAGAAACTATTCACACCCCTTGACTTTTTCCACATTTTGCTGTGTTAAAGCTTGAATTTAAAATGGATTAAATTGAGATTGTGTGTCACTGGCCTACACACAATACCCCATAATGTCAAAGTGGAATTATGTTTTTAGATTTTTTTTTACAAATGAATTAAAAATGAAAAGCTGAAATGTCTTGAGTCAATAAGTATTCAACCGGTTGGTATGGCAAGCCTAAATAAGTTCAGGAGTAAACATTTGCTTAACAAGCCACATAATAAGCTGCTGGATTCACTCTGTGTACAATAATAGTGGTTAATATGATTTTTGAATGACCACTTAATCTCTTTACCCCACACATACAATTATCTGTAAGGTCCCTCAGTTGAGCAGTGAATTTCAAACAGATTCAACCACAAAGACCAGGTACGTTTTCCAATGCCTCGCAGAGGGGCACTTTTTGGTAGATGGATAAAAAAATAAAAAAAGCAGACATTGAATATCCCTTTGAGCATGGTGAAGTTTTTAATTACACTTTGGATGGTGTATCAATACACTCAGTCAATCCTGAGTGGTGCAGCGGTCTAAGGCACTGCATCTCAGTGCTAGAGGCATCACTACAGACCCTGGTTTGATCCCAGACTGTATCACAACCGGCCGTTATTGGGAGTCCCATTGAGGCGGCACACAATTGGGGCTCAGTGTGTGCTGAGCTCAGTGTTCGTAACTGACTTGCCTAGTTAAATAAAAGTTCAATTTAAAAAAGATACAGCTGTCCTTCCTAACTCAGTTTACTGGATCGGAAGGAAACCGCTCAGGGTTTTCACCGTGAGACTAATGGTGACTTTAAGAGAGTTTAATGGCTGTGATAGGAGGAAACTGAGGATAATATAATAATAATAATAATATAATAATAATATAATAATAAATAATATAAATAATAAATAATATATGCCATTTAGCAGACGCTTTTATCCAAAGCGACTTACAGTCATGTGTGCATACATTCTACGTATGGGTGGTCCCGGGGATCGAACCCACTACCCTGGCGTTACAAGCGCCATGCTCTACCAACTGAGCTACAGAAGGACCACAAGTAGCTAGGACAAACAAAAAACTGTAGCTATGAGACAAACTGTAGCCAGGACAAACAAAACTGTAGCTATGGGACAAACTGTAGCCAGGACAAACAAAAAACTGTAGCTATGGGACAAACTGTAGCTAGGACAAACAAAAAACTGTAGCTATGAGACAAACTGTAGCTAGGACAAACAAAAAACTGTAGCTATGAGACAAACTGTAGCCAGGACAAACAAAACTGTAGCTATGGGACAAACTGTAGCCAGGACAAACAAAACTGTAGCTATGGGATAAACTGTAGCCAGGACAAACAAAACTGTAGCTATGGGATAAACTGTAGCCAGGACAAACAAAACTGTAGCTATGGGAGCTTGACAGTGACCTTGGTTCTCGTATGAACAGAAACCACACTGGGCAGACTGCTTTGCATGTCCCTACTCCTAAATGCACACACTGACTGCGGCAGTTCCATGGCATGGTGATTTTTGCAGCTCAACGTTTATTGTCATGAATCTTGCCCTGCAGGCAGATATGAGCGATTTCTGCTAGATGGGCCAGCTGCAAAGTCAAAATTGGCTATATTGTAAAAATGTATGAAAACAAAAACGTGTTTTTGGTCTTAAATTTAAGGTTAGGGTTAGACATTAGGTTTAGCGGTGTGGTTAAGGTTAGGTTTTATGCTAACCTGCGGTTATTTAGTGGCAATACGGTGACCAGGGCCAAACTTGATCAGTGACATCCCTCATCACCTCTAAGCTTCACATTACATCAACCTCCCACTGTCAACTACCACATAACCTCACAGCAGCCAGGGGGAAATGAAACTGGGGACCTTCCTGTTTCACAGCACTGCGTGGGCCGTAAGGGGAGTTCTGAGGTTCTCTGTATGCTTTTAAACTTCTCTCTGTCCCGTGTCTCTACAGAAGTGGTTTAAGACCTGACAGGGATGTCCATACAAGGGCATTCATCACAGAGCACAGCTACAAAGTATAGCGGACCTGAAATACTACAGTCTATATAATATACACCCTTCCTCTCAGTCTATGCTTGGCATCCCTTGTCTGGCACCAAAGTTCCATCGGTGCCTCAGGTTTTACATTTCACACCACTTCTGCGTCCTGTAACTACACTGCAGTCACATTTCACACCACTTCTGCGTCCTGTAACTACACTGCAGTCACATTTCACACCACTACTGCGTCCTGTAACTACACTGCAGTCACATTTCACACCACTACTGAGTCCTGTAACTACACTGCAGTCACATTTCACACCACTACTGCGTCCTGTAACTACACTGCAGTCACATTTCACACCACTACTGCATCCTGTAACTACACTGCAGTCACATTTCACATCACTTCTGCAACTACACTGCAGTCACATTTCACACCACTTCTACGTCCTGTAACTACACTGCAGTCACATTTCACACCACTTCTGCATCCTGGAAACTACACTGCAGTCACATTTCACACCACTTCTGCGTCCTGTAACTACACTGCAGTCACATTTCACACCACTACTGCGTCCTGTAACTACACTGCAGTCACATTTCACACCACTACTGAGTCCTGTAACTACACTGCAGTCACATTTCACACCACTACTGCGTCCTGTAACTACACTGCAGTCACATTTCACACCACTACTGCATCCTGTAACTACACTGCAGTCACATTTCACATCACTTCTGCAACTACACTGCAGTCACATTTCACACCACTACTGCGTCCTGTAACTACACTGCAGTCACATTTCCCTTGTGCAGGTCAGCAGTGTACTTGTTCCACCCGCTTTAAAATTATCTTTAACTGTTCCAATTGACCCTCAGTGAAATGATTAAGACCTGGAGGGCAGTGTGCCAGTCTTAGTGGCAGTATCACTGCTACACTACATCAGGATGGATCGAACACATTGTAGTTACTAAGCTAAATGACAGAATGAAAAGAAGGAAGCCTGTACAGAATACAAATAATCCAAAACATGCACTTTAAAAAAAATCTGATTGAATCAAGCCCTAAGAACGGACACATCTCTCAACATGCTCACAACCCACCAAATACAGTATTTGAGTAGAATTTGACTTGCACCATTTTTTTTCCTGTATCCAAATGTTTATAATTTGGATCCAATTGCATGTTGTGAGCATGTCGAGAAATGTGTCCGCTATTAGGGCTTTAAAAAAAAAAACATGTATTAACCCCTCCACCACCACCCCTCTTTGGAGGAGAAATATATTTTTTTTTACAGCTTTTCTGCTACATATACATACATTTTACATATACATACAAATCCAACACAACACATCACTCAGTACCACCATATTTTCAAGCATGGTGTTGGCTGCATCATGTTATGGGTATGCTTGTCATCAGAAAGGACTAGAGGTTTTTAGGATACACATTTAATTATCAATAAATTTGCAAACATGTCTAAAAACATGTTTTCACTTTGCCATTAGGGGGTATTGTGTGTAGATGGGTGAGAAAAATAATAAATGTAATCCAACAACAAAATGTGGAATTAGTCAAGGTGTATGAATACTTTCTGAAACTGTACATCTACACCTACTAAAACCTATATTAGTCACAAAATCATCTTTCTTTCTGCTTATACAGAATCTGGTGTCAACCACTTCTCTATTGCAGGCAGAGGCTCTGTGAAACATAGTGTTTTCCCTGTTGATTCTGAGCTGGCAGACCTAGCTGAAGTGACTAAGAATGAGCTCCTGGCGGATTCGGACTGCCTCAGAGTCCACAGCCTCTGGCTTTCGACTGCCGTCATCTGACTGGCCTGGTATATCAGTCCTCTCAAACGTCCAGGCATCCAAGCCTGGTTGCAATGACACGTTGTGCAAGACGCAGCAGGCCAGAATGATGTGAGAGCACTTCTCAGGTGAGTACTGAAGGTAGCCTTTGGACCCATCCAGGCAACGGGTTTGAATGGCCCTGAACGTGTGGTCCACCATCTCATGAGTGGCAGTGTGAGCCAGGTTGTATCGAAGGCATGGCTAGGTTAGACATTATGAAAGAGGGAAGCTTGAAGAGCAAGACAATAATTTTTAAAAAAAAGTATTTTTGTGGTCCTTCTGTAGCTCAGTTGGTAGAGCATGGCGCTTGTAACGCCAGGGTAGTGGGTTCAATTCCCGGGACCACCCATACGTAGAATGTATGCACACATGACTGTAAGTCGCTTTGGATAAAAGCGTCCGCTAAATGGCATATATTATTATTATTATTATATTAACAATGGAAGTTTAAAATGGAGGATTATCAGCTATATTACCTAATAACCAGTCTTCGTGATTTTCCTGCTCTTCCAATTCCTTTGTACACTGAAGACTCTTGAAATATGCAGTTATCCTGTAAACTGCCAGGCCAGTTAGTCTCTGCACTGAGCAAAAGTCCCCTGGCATCACACACAAGTTGACAGTTTATTGAATGGAAGCCTTTCTTATTGACAGATGAAGAATCATCTGCATTGGGTGCCTTAATGGCTATATGGGCACAGTCTACAACACCCATGACGTTAGGTATTCCTGCTACCCTGAAAAACTCCTCTTTGGACTGCTGTTTTGTGGCTTCCTCTCTCATGAATCCTGTGCACTCTGGAGCTTTCTCAACCAGTGCCTTAGTTGCATTTGTCACACAGCGACTCATGGAAGCCTGGCTAATGCCAATGGCGTCTCCCATCCTCGTCTGGAAGGATCCTAACGTATAGAATCCTAAAGTGTCACGCAGTAGCTCCACCAGGTAGTAGATGAAATCTCGAGGGGATCCAAATGTTGTTAATAGGAACTCATCTGAAACAGTCTCTATATCAAACCTGTCGAGAGTTTTATGTCCACGACCATGGAGCAGCAGGTCACAATCCAGAATGGCTATTTGTTATGCAATTTCGTTATGTTAATTCTGTAGGGGCCTTGTGTTTTCAGCATGGTCTGTTTCTTTCAATATTATGTTCTGGTCAGATATGCTTAATCTCTAACCAAATGTCCAGTTAGATAAATCAGAGATAGTCTCTACTAGATATAAAGATGATCGGTGTTCTATGTTGTATAGCTAGCTAGCATTAAGGCTTGCGGCTAGCTTAGCAATTTCCTTATCAGACATTTAGTTGGGAACAGTGAACCAGAGTCACCCAAGATGGTGCTAACTTAGAATAATAGGAACTATAAATATCATTCATTAGTAAAAAAAAAAAAAAACATATTTTAAAAACACGTCGAATTTGAACCTACCGGCGTTTGTTGTTATTGTCGTTGTGACTCTTCTGCGCATGTCACTTTTCTGATATCTAGCAAAAATATGTGAGACGCAGTTTCGAGTTTAAAACAAACCAATTAACGTAAGTATTGTTTTCAAAACAACTTGTCCTGTGTTTTATTGATATTAAAACACTGAAATGATGAAAGATGAAATTTTGCACATTTTATAGACCACAGCGTTGGAGATGAAAGTGCTTCTCAAAATACAACTCTTTCGAGACACGTCATACCCCCAAAGAAAATAAACAAGAAATGGGCCAGGTGGTCAAGGCTGGTGTCCAAATAACATAATGCGACGGTGTAACTTAGCCAATATAAGAATATATATCATTTAGACATATAGGTAACCAGAACTACGTTATTCAGTACGCTATCAGCGCAACATTGAAATTACATGTGCATTTCTGATGTGATGAGCTAAGTACGTGCATGCTAGCTAGCAATGTTGCTAAACGCGGTAATTAGCCATGCTATCAAATGAACTATCTAGATAGCTACCACCAATCTTGAATATTTTCTTGTCATTGACATCCAATATGTTTTAGTCAAGTATTACCTAGCTAGAGTCGAAGTTAGCTCGCTGTTTTTTGTCAACACACACAAGCTTAATGTGGACACTGTTCTTAGCTAAGATGTCTATAGAATGGGGCTAGACAAAATCTAGCATTGTTTTGACTGACACGCAATTGATATAGCCTGCCAACAGTTAGATTAATGTGGCTGTCCTTGCTCACCAGACTGTGTTTTTACATTACAAGTGCATTCCATGATGGACAGTGATCTAAGTCCTCAGGATAAAAAAGACTTGGACAAGTTCATAAAGTTTTTCGCTTTGAAGGTACTGTCTTTAATTATGCACAATATTGCCACAATTAGATTATCAAGCACTTTCTATAGTATTCCTGAGTTGATTAATTCACTGAGGTTGATAATTTCCTAATTTGTCATCAGACAGTACAGGTGATAGTCCAAGCTCGACTTGGGGAAAAAGTATGCACACGCTCCTTGTCTTCACCTACTGGCTCTGATTGGGTATGTCACAATTCATTCTTGTTCTCTCAACTCATTAATTTACCGGTGCCATTTTTTCCCCCTGAAATAGTTGTAGATTCAAGTCTCATTAAACTAAATTATTTTCACCAGTTCAACCTGGCAATCAAAGATATCCCAGAAGTTACACATGAGTCAAAGAAAGCTCTGGCCGGGCAGCTTCCTGGCATCGAACGGTCCATGTGTGTTGAGATCTCCCTCAAAACCTCAGAGGTAAGATAGCACAGACTGGTGTCACAGACAGTTCTTGAGACCAGTGGTCTGGATCATTGGGCATTTGTTTGTCAATAAGTCCAAGTGACTGTAAAGGTTAGAAAAACATCATGTCTTTGTCATATTTTCCAGGGAGACTCGATGGAATTGGAGACATGGTGTCTCGAAATGAACGAGAAGTAAGTAATGAGGATAAGTTTAGCATTTTCTTATTTTTGTGCCCCAGGTTTTGTAGTTTCTTTTTACATTTCATGGAGCGTAACACTCATTGTAAAATGTATGATTCTTTTTTTTGCAGGTGTGACAAAGATATTAAAGTGTCCTACACTGTCTATAACCGCATGTCATTACTGCTCAAGTCACTACTGGCTATCACAAGGGTAACCCCAGCCTACAAACTCTCACGAAAGCAAGGGCACGACTATGTCATACTGTACAGGTTTGTTTGTTTTATGGTATACAGATATGTGGTATCATTATTTTGACCAGTATTGCTAATGATGATGTATATCGTGTTAGTAAACAGTCTGACTAATAGATACATTCTTTTGCAGGATATATTTTGGAGAGGTTCAACTTACAGGATTGGGAGAAGGTAACCATGCCTGTTATATTATTTACAGTGCGTTCGGAAAGTATTCAGACCCCTGGACTTTTCCCACATTTTGTTATGTTAGTCTTATTATAAAATTGATTACATTGCCCCCCCATCAATCTACACACAATACCCCATAATGACAAAGCAAAAATAGGGTTTTAGGATTTTTTTGCAAATGTATTAAAAAAAAACGGAAATATCACATTTACATAAGTATTCAGACCATTTACTCAGTACTTTGTTGAAGCACCTTTGGCAACGATTACAGCCTTGAGTCTTCTTGGGTATGACGCTACAAGCTTGGCACACCTATATTTGGGGAGGTTCCCTCATTCTTCTCTGCAGATCCTCTTGAGCTCTGTCAGGTTGGATTGGGAGCGTCGCTGCACAGCTATTTTCAGCTCTCTCCAGAGATATTCGATCAGGTTCAAGTCTGGGCTCTGGCTCGGCCACTCAAGGAAATTCAGAGACTTGTTCCGAAGCCACTCCTACCTTGTCTTACCTGTGTGCTTAGGGTCATTGTCCTGTTGGAAAGTGAACCTTCATCCCAGTCTGAGGTCCTGTGTGCTCTGGAGGATGTTTTCATCAAGGATCTCTCTGTACTTTGCTCTGTTTATCATTCCCTCGATCCTGACTAGTCTCCCAGTCCCTGCCGCTAAAAAACATCCCACAGCATGATGCTGCCACCACCATGCTTCACCGTAGGCATTCAGGCCAAATAGTTCTATCTTGGTTTCATCAGACCATAGAATATTGTTTAGCATGGTCTGAGGGTCCTTTAGGTGCCTTTTGGTAACTTCAAGAGGGCTGTCATGTGCCATTTACTGAAGAGTGACTTCTGCCTGGCCACTCTACCATAAAGGCCTGATTTGTGGAGTGCTGCAGAGATGGTTGTCCTTCTGGGAGGTTATCCCATCTTCACAGAGGAAATCTGGAGCTCTGTCAGAGTGACCATCGGGTTCTTGGTCACCTCGCCGACGAAAGCCTTTTTCCCCGATTGCTCTGTTTGGCCGGGAAGCCAGCTCTAGGAAGAGTCTTGCTGGTTCCAAACTTCTTTCATTTAAGAATGATGGAGGTCACTGTTCTTGGCGACCTTCAATGTAGCAGAAATTCTTTGGTACCCTTCCCCAGATTTTTTGGTACACTTCCCTCGACACAATCCTGTCTCAGTGCTCTATGGACAATTCCTTCGACCTCATCGCTTAATTTTTGCTCTGACATGCACTGTCAACTTTGGGACCTTATATAGACAGGTGTGTGCCTTTCCAAATCATGTCCAATCAATTGAATTTACCACCGGTGGGCTCCAAACAAGTTGCCAAAACACCTCAAGGATGATCAATGGAAACAGGATGCACCTGACTTCAAGTCTCATAGCATAGGGTCTGAATACTTACCTAAATAAGGTATTTCTGTTATTTATTATTTCATAAATTTGAAAAGATTTCTAAAAACCTGTTTTTGCTTTGTCATTATGGGGTATTGTGTGTAGATTGATGAGGGGAAAACAATTATTTCATCCATTTCGGAATTAGGCTGTAACATATGATAACGTGGAAATAGTCAAGGGCTCTGAATACTTTCCAAACGCACTGTACATATTTTGTCGGTTGTTTGGGTCTTTGGAAGTGTTGTGTAGGGCTGTGAAGATTCTGATATTTGTTGTTTCTGAATTCTGTTTTTCAGGGTTCCAAACAGTGCGTGTAGGAGTTGTGGGTACTCCTATTGGAACCATCACCTTATCTTGTGCCTACAGGACAAACCTGGCCTTCATGTCCACCAGGTACAGAAACAGAAGTTGTTCACAGCACTGCATGTGCTCACTCAGCGGTCTCATGCACTGCCTGTAAAATATGCCACTATATGTTTTCCCATTTTCTTCCATATCCTCCTTATTCTCCACTGGTTTTATCTATACATTTATTCCTAATTCTATATTCTCACAGGCAGTTTGAGAGGACGGCTCCGATTATGGGCATAATCATTGACCACTTCGTTGAGCGCCCCTTTGGCAACGTGGGACACATGCATCCATGTAACTACAGGTTGGTTAGCCCGCGCCCAAACACCTATACCGACCCAATACAGATTTGTGCATGCCTATTATTTATGATCATCTTTAATGAAGTTCTAAAATAAAGGATTGTGTAATGATCCGGTCATGTTTGTTTGCCTTCCCTATACTCCAGAGCACCCGGAGAAGATGAAGGAGCATACAATGGGGTGGAGGATTCTCAGGAAGTGTGCACCACGTCCTTCTCCACTTCTCCACCCTCACAAGTACGTATCTCACTGTTTGGCAAAGTCAAACTTTGCAACTGTGCAAATTTTACAAACGTGTAACTTCATGTGTGGTGTCCCTGGTGAGATTTGTGACTTCACTATCAAAAGGGTCAGGTGTTTTCTTAAGCTATTTTGTCTTGGACCGCGTTCAAATAGATATAGAAATAGATATATTCAAACATTTGACCTATATTGATGACCATACATCCAACTGTTGTGTAGTTGTGTATCTGGTGGTTTGCTATTCTCATACCCAAAGCTCATGTCACAATTCTGGCGGTGGGAAAGCACTGTGTTGGAGACATTACCAAGCCCCCGTACCAAATGGGTCCTCTCCGTTTTTCCGTATAAGTGTTTTCATTTCTTAGCCCCTTTCTCTCCCTCTTTCTGTGCTGTCTGTGTAGTGCGTGTTCACTGTACGTAAGGCACATTTAAAGACCCCTAAACCTGCAGTGATGGAAACTCTGAAATGACCCATGATGGGCCTGGCCTTCTCACACCAAGTGAGTCTTGTGTGTGTGTGGGCATGTATCTCACTCACTCACAATGCCTGAGGTGTTCCAGGACTATTTGGCCTGTCTTCTGATACCTCTTTAAAAGTAATAGAAGTATAGAACGCTTAAATGCAAATCAATGAAGCAATCAAATGGGACATCTCTTTATCCCTTACATTAGGGTGTCCAATCAAAAAACACATATTTTGACCCAATGGGTAAAATAATATGTTTGTTGTGTAGATACTCCTCTAATAAAACCAATGGTCCTGACCTCATCTCTCTATAATAATCAGTTCAAAAGTTATCGGTGTTGTTAACCCTTGTAGAATGGACTAAAACAATGGAGGCCAGAACACAAAAAAAGTGGTAAAAAAAATCAGGACAATTGCATCGAGTCAGCTATGCTGGGTTTTGTGCAAGAAATAAAGCTACTGTGGCTACCTGGCAGGCTCACTTTCCCATTGAACTCATCTTTCTTCAAATCCGCAGGACATAAAACAATATAGATGTAAGATGGACACTGATTTTGAGACATGACATGTAGAATTCTCATATTTTAGTATACCCTTTTCATATTCATTTGAAATTCCTGTTTTTTTTTTGAAGATTTCTCACAAAAACAAGCGTATCTCTGAAATGTCAACTGAGTGTTTTTCCAAGCTTTTCTTTTCTTTTCCCAAAGCCTTTTATATTTAATTCAGCTCGTGTCGGGCTAATTGTGCTTTTTGCCACCCACGGAAACAACTTTGAAAGACAAGGACCACAAAATGTAAAATGCTCAAAAGTTGTTACGAGAAACCTTCCGTCGCTAGGTCAACAGAGCTCTGTGCGTATTATCGTATGTATAATGTTAAGAAATTTAAAAAAAAAAAAATATTTTTGTGGTCCTTCTGTAGCTCAGTTGGTAGAGCATGGCGCTTGTAACGCCAGGGTAGTGGGTTCGATTCCCGGGACCACCCATACGTAGAATGTATGCACACATGACTGTAAGTCGCTTTGGATAAAAGCGTCTGCTAAATGGCATATATTATTATTATTATAAATCCAACATTTTGTATATAATGTTAACGATATGTTATAGAGACTCCGCTGAACGATTCAGAACATGAATAATCATATTTGTCTTGGTAAAAAGGTATTTTATAACCTGCGGAAGTGCTTATGTAATTGACTACATTATCTACGGACTGCCCTAGGATTCCTAACCTTAATCCTTTCCACATGGTTACATTCGTTTGCTGACGAGGATTCCTTAACAAGTAGTTCGTCATCACATAAATATGTTTAATAGATTATCACGTTCATTGTCAGGGTAAGTCAAATCTGCTTAGAAGAGCCGTGCTTAAAACGTTTACCCTGTCCTCTGTAATGCTATAGTTTCTACCTCCTGCTGCCCGCCTCCCATCAGCCCATTTCTCCTTTGTGGATTCATTCATGTTTTAGCTCGCTCTCTTTTCTTTCTTTCTTTTGCTCTTTCTCGCTGTCTCTTTCTCTCTCTCTCACTCTCTGTTTCTTTCACTCTCTCTCGCTGTCTTTCTCACTCTCTGTTTCTGTCACTCTCTTTCTCGCTCTCTCTCGCCCTTTCTCTCTCTGTCTCTGTCGTTCTCTTTCTCGCTCTCTCTCTCTTTCTCGCCCTTTCTCTCTCTCTTTCTCGCCCTTTCTCTGTCTCTGTCTCTCTCTTTCTCGCTCTCTCTCTCTCTCACTCTCTCTCTCGCCTTTTCTCTCTGTCTCTTTCTCGCCCTTTCTCGCTCTCTCTTTCTCGCCCTTTCTCTGTCTCTCTCTGTCTGTCTCTCTCTTTCTCACCCTGTCTCTCTCTCTCTCTCTCTCAGCTCTACTGCTCTCGTCTTTCTTATCAGTCTCCTGTGCTTGTTGGAGCTGCTGACTTCTGCCACCCCTCTACCTTAAACGCTGCCAACCCACACAAGGTAACCACCCAGGTGTTGAGCTAGTCAAATCACATTTTATTTGTCACATGCTTTGTAAACAATAGTTGTATATTAACAGTGAAATACTTACTTACCGGCCCTTCCCAACAATGCAGAGAGGGGGGACAGCGAAATTATAGAAGAGTAATAATAAATACACATTGAGTAATGATGACTTGGTTATATACACGAGGTACCAGTGCAGGGGTACGAGGTAAGTATGTACATACTGTATAACTAGGAATAAAGTGACTTGGCAACAGGATCAATAGCAAACAGTAGCAGCGGCGTATGTGATGAGTCAAAGTTAGTGCAAAGAGGGTCAGTGCCGATAGTCCAGGTACCTATTTAACTAACTATTTAGCAGTCTCATGGCTTGGGATAGAAGCGGTTCACGGTCCTGTTGGTTCCAGACTTGTTGCATCAGTACAGTCTATGACTTGGGTGGCTCGAGTCTTTGACCATTTGTAGGGCCTTCCTCTGACACCGCCTGGTATAGAGGTCATGGATGACGCCTTGCGGTCGGATGCCAAGCACTTTGCCGTACCAGGCGGTGACGCTGCCAGTCAAGATGCTCTAAATGAATAGGTTTAGGTGTTTAGGTGTTTCAACATGACTCAGCCAGTGGCCTTTCACATGTCCTATGTAGATGGGAGTTCCAGGGAAGGAGTGCGGCGTACCCCAGCAGGTGCCTGTGCAGCCTTGTCATGGAGCCCAGGCAGAGCATCGACGAGTGTCCTCATGCCCCCCTGCTGATCATGTTCCCGCCACGCCCTCCAGCAGGTAAACCCCAGTCTGCCATGACCCCCCTCCGTGTGACAAAGCGAAGCACCCTGTGGAACTGAGGATCACCTTAGGTGACGCTTGCTTGGGAGAAACCTGTTTGTTACAGCTTTGCCGTGTGATCTTTCAAAGTGGTGAGGACGCAGAGACCTCGTCGAGGAGCGTTGGGGTGAAGAGTGGCTCTCCCTGTGGTGTACTGGAGACCACCTTCACCAGGAAAGTGGGTGCCTTTGTCAACAAGCCAGGCACACAGGTAGCGACAGCCCTTTTATGTCCTTGTTTAAGTACAAAGCTTAGATATTTATTCCTGGAAGTACCCATTCTTACGAGTAAAGGACATATTACCAGTGAGTGTTCTACCCTTGTAATTACTGCAGTATTAATCTATGTCCATTGCAGGTAACCACAGCAAGCCTGGACTTACCATTTGCAGCGTTTGCTCCCAGAGCCTATGACCTCGAGGAAAATGACCCTATGGTAAATAAATTATTCACATGAATAATTGTCAGCCTTAAGTAACTATTTTCTGGGATCTGGTTAGGAGTCATTTTAGTGCAGACTTGGTAATGATATTACCTCTCCTTTATCCAAGGTTCAGCCGCCGGAGTCCTCAGCCACGTCCTCTCCCCTGCAGGGCAGTTTGCACTCCCAAGGCTCTGGTGAGAGTGGAGGCCCGGCACAGGACGACTTTGTTATGGTGGACTTTGTAAGTACCCTGCCTTCGGTAACACGGATTGCTTTTTCAGAGGAGAACAGAGACTACTACATTTTAGTCAAGGACAGATAGTAACTCAATCAATCTGCCCCCATTTCTATGTCGTATCAAATGCTGCTACGAACAAATGTCTGTTTATGTCTGTCAATTGTGGATGTTATCTGCAGAGGAAGAAAACGTTAATTTTCTTTATATAGAAATGAGCATTACTTACGTCACTTAGCAGTGGTCATTAATGTGTCTGCATACGAGGTTCGATTTGCTCCTAGCAGAACTCGGGTAGACAAAGTGAATGTCTGTGCCTCACATCCTCCCTTTAAAGACCTTGGCTTGAAAAATTATTTTAAAAAGCAGCAATGGTACTGTTTGTCCCTCTTTAGATGCCGTAGCAGTATTCAAGATTACAGTATACAAGTTTTCGGTCGTAGTCTTGCAATTTTACAACTAACTGAGATTGTGTGGTGCAGTATTTATCAACTGAAACAATTTGCATGAAAACGAGTCCTCTCTCTCGTTGAATGACATCAAACACTCCATTGAAGAATCCCTACTCTTGACCAGTCACCCACGAAGGAGCGGAGACTTCGGCTACCAAACATCGGCTTGCCTCAGGATTTTTTTTTGTTGTGTGCATATGTACAGCCGAAATAACCCTTGCCCAAAAGACCAACATTAACAAACTGCTTCAGACAGTTTTTATTTCTGACTTGTATCTGGGCTGTAGAGTGACCATGAGAAATTCAAATCCAAAACATCAATGGCGAATGCGACAAAGCACATAGCAAAGACCTAATGAAAACCAAAATCGATCAAAGGGAGCTGGCTTTTTAAAGCAACAGAGGGAGGAGATGTCAGCTTTGAACATTTTAGATAAACGCTTCTGATGTCGAGAAAATGAAGCTTATGGGAATGAGCGTTCTTAATTCAAATCTCTGACCTCGGACCCCTTATCTTGTGGTTAACAGTTGAGAATTAATTAGGACTATGTTGCTGGGAAGAAGAAAAAAACGAGAAAAAAAACGGAACCTCTGAGAATAATATGTGCCGCTGACCAAAAAATCGTAGGGAGAAGTCTGTTATTAAGGAAGGGGCTGTGACAGTTGTTGCCCTGCACATCTGATTGTGTTCTGTGTGCTCTGTTCTTCAGAAGCCTGCGTTCTCCAAGGATGACCTCCTTCCCATGGACCTTGGCACATTCTACAGAGAGTTCCAGAATCCCCCACAGCTCACCAGCCTCACTATTGATGTCAGTTCTCAGTCCATGGCAGAAGACCTGGTGAGACACACTTCTCTGACTCCCAAAGAGAGATGGTTTCTGTTTTGTTGCCAGGTTGGGGGGTGTTGTCTATGAAGTGGTCCTGTTGGAATTTAAACGGCTGACAGATAGTAGTGACAGGGGAACATAGTAGTTACCATTATATTATTTACTGTATGTTTGAATGTCTCTTTTCTGTGGTGCTTTTTAGTCTAATAAATCAATATCTTAGTCATTCTATGTTTGTAATGATGTCGTTCATTTTCCCTACAGGACTCTCTTCCTGAAAAACTGGCAGTATACGAGAAGAACATTGATGAATTTGATGCATTTGTGGACACATTGCAGTAGGGATAGAAATGGATCCACTGTCTGCAATGACAAATGATCCCATTTAGTCCATCTGCAAGGTCCTGTTGTCTTTCAAGCTGGTTTGCATTCAGCCTGTGTATGCCTGTTCTTTCTTCTCGTAGTTTAAATTCCATATTGATTTGTAATCCGAATGTTTCTCTTCAAACCTCACTGGTTGATGTATTGTAGAGTAAGAGAGCCTGTACCCAACAACCGAAGACATCTTTAAAAAAGAAAAAAAGTTGCACTGTTTCTTTTCTGACGTGAATAACTGCAACATTTGCTCTAGTGTTGCGCAGACTGTCATAATGTAAATACCAGATCCCCTCTCACCTTGCTGTTATAGAGCTTAACACGTAATAATTAAGACGTTCAGTTCATCAAAGCTGTTGTCTAAAGGTCAGGAGGCGTTGTATTATTGCTGTCCCGTGTGACACTGAGAACGCTCATAGCAACTATGGAGCCAGGCGTGGCCATGTTTTAGTAGATGGGAAGAAGCCAAGCTATGTATGGAAATTGATCAATAGTAGTGAATCTATATCCAAGAAACGGCAAACATGCTGTGTAGCTGAATCTGTATGTTGAAAGAGGTTCCTGTGGTTGTTTTTTTGTAAATGGGGAGAAGAGTTGTCTTCAGCTTTCCTTCTCTAGATGACCAACTTTAGGCCACACATCACTGTGTGTCACTACAAATGATGTACAGTCACTGCTCACCTCTGAATCACCATATAAAGCAAGCTTCCCTTTTCCCTATCTGTAAAGAGGGTAAACATTATTTGCACTTTCAATGTATCGATCTTAAGTTATCTTGATTTCCCTCAACGCTTTAATATACAGTAGCATGGTCATGTGTAATATATTTGATCTCAAATGGCCTATTTTGTATTATGGGAAAGGAATAAGCCAGAGGCCCTATATATTTCTGATTGTGGTCGTTTGTGATTTATACCAGCACAACACGAGGGATCGTATTCATCCTTCTTGAAGCTTTTAAAATACAATAGAGCAGCAATACTCTTGTCACATGAGTACGCCCCTCCACACATCTGAATAAATCAAATGAAGGCACTTTTAACCATCACCTTTTATTTATACTTTATATTCACAACATATAAAAAATTATTGCAGTGAAATACTCAACGAGAAATTTCATTTTCACTAGCAACCAGGAAATACTATTATTTGACAATACAGATAAACAGTACAAACGGGCACAATTTTTTTTAACGAGATATGACTGGAGTTGGTTCCTCGCCTGTTTGTTTCCTTAAGGCACACAGACGCAAAATGGGGTTGTAAAGGCTCTACTAAAGCCACTGATCCGCATGTCAATGCAATTGTTTAATTGACACGACCAGGAAGTTTTCATACACCGTAAACAAATGAATTTTAATAATAGACAAAACATCGAAGCACAACAGAACTCTTACTTATTCAGTCTTAACATTAGCACGGTTCTCGTTCAGGATATGTTCATTACAAAGTCATTCAGGATTACAAAGCACAGGAGCTGTACTCCCAAAAGTTTGGCCATTGCAAATGGAAAAAAATGTTACGGTAAACAATTATCTAAATGGAACCATCTTAGTGTTCTCCAATGCAACCATAATTCTTTGGTTGAGTTGAATTTAGTATTGAACAAAATGCAACAGACGTCAATAAAATGAGCAAAATAAGGCAGAGAAACAGCTCGCCAAACAGTTAACATACAGTAAACAAATGAAATACAGCAAAGCCTGAGAACCCCCAGGTCTGTAAGTACACAGCATTTCAGTCTATCCATGATTAGAAGCCCTTCTAATACCCCTTACTGACTAAGGCTACAGAAAGATATTTTGCCAGCAATGACACTAGCCATCAGTCTTTACAGAGGGATATTGATGTTCAAGGAATAGCTGCTGTAAGTAGAGTAATAATACACAAATTAAAGTAGAATATGTGTCATGAAAAGACTGTCCTGCATTGAGTAAGCTAATCAGGCTTAACATGAAATGTAGAAGTTACATGATTAAGAATAGTTTATTTTATAGTTGACCTGTACAAAATGATCAAACGTAATGCAGCAGAAAGGAACAAAGGCTTGCTGGAAATGTTTAAAGGGGATACCAGTATGTTTTGTAAGATGAGTAAACATTTAAAAAGTAAGGCGATATGTGACCCCCCCCCCCCCAAAAAAACGTAAATACACATGGTTTTATTTAGCTATATACTCTGTAGCTTTACAAATAACCAAGTTGTGGCAAAATATAAACTCCCGATAGAATTTAGAGTACACTGGCTCACTGACTGCAGCGGCCGATCATTTATGAAATTCGAAAATGATTTGTTCCAATGCAAATAGGACTTGACATACCAAGTAAATTAATATGAAATATATCTTGCTCCCCAGATACAAAACATTGCATAAATGTTCTCTGAAATCTGTACCATCAAAATAAATATTTGATATGATTCAAACCAGAACAGATGTGAACTGGTTTCGGTTATTCCAATTGTTTTAAAGTACCAAATCATGTACACTGTGTTGAACTTCTCCTGAGTGATAAGATATCTGGCGGAGACATTAAAGCCTCCTTCATACCGGACTTCTAACCCGACTTTTGGCATCTTCAATGGTTCGTCTCCCCTGTCTTTTTCCTCTCTCTGTGTCCTCAGTCACAATACACACATGCATTTGGCAACACTACTAGGGGACACTGGGAGAGACACAGTTACACTGTACTAGACCAATACAGAGACGGGGTCAGAGATGGGGATTTAAACATGAATGGGGCGTGGTTAGAGACAGCTGTACAGGAGATGTCTTAGGGGGAAAAGACCTCGTAGTGTTGGTCCAACAGAGTTCTGGTGAAGTTATTGATGGGGCCGATGGCACTGAGTGTCATGGCAGCGTCTTGTCCCCATAGTAGGTTGGGTCCGAACACCACTGCCAGGTTGGTGTTGTTCATCTTGTTGATCTCACTCTGTGCGGACACCTACATGGGCAAGCATGCATGTTTGTAGAATATCAATAAGAAAACGACTCACTGGTTAATTTACACAAACTGGTAAGGGCCAGTGTCACCGGGCAGTACTAAATGCCCAGAATGATGCTTATTTAGACAGAACCATAGAACAACAGGCGTCCAAAGACAAAACAGGAATGTTTGCCCGAGCTTCTGATAAGTATTCAGCTGGGGATATGATACGACAGCAAACATACCTGCACCAGGAACTCAATGAGGAACTTCAGGGAGGTATAGTTCTCCTCAGGGAGCATTGCCAGCATGTTCTGGATCGCAGTCACTTTGGCACTGCTGTCAACATCTGAGGAATGAGCATAACAAATAGACCCTTAATGTTACGTGGCTATGACTTAGAACTACCCTCTCAGGATTATGACCTACAAAAGCAAATTGACAGCTTTAGCAAGAAACATAAAAAATAAATCCCCATCTACTGTGTGGAGGATAAGAGAGAGTTCCCCAGACTTACTGTGGAAGTTGACAATGTCATTGTAGAGCTGGTATGTGAGGAGGGGCTCTGGTAGTTCTCTGAGGAATGTCTTGAGGATGACAGCTGCCAGGTGAACGTCCTCCATCTGGGAAAAACTCACCTCCTCACCTGCAGCCACAGACACACACAATCACAGAGCCATACAAATCCCACAGCTACAGCCAAAGAGATAAATGAGGTCTACCCAGGGACTTCATGAACTGATTACATGAACGGATATTATTTTTAGACATTCGTTTAAGAGTAATGAGTGCAAATGCTTCACCCGAGTTATATCTGTGCTGAACATCCTTGACGAGCGTCACGTTGGCTGACCGCCGGAATATCCCCTCAATTTCAAGACCTAAGACAGGACAGAAAAAGGGAGAAACCATGAAAACAAAAACATTTTGTAAAACAGAATCAAATAGCAGAATTAGCCTTGTTTTGCAAGTCAAATACTGAATCCATGTCCAGTATCCATGAAATTGTCTAAAAAACTGAACATCGGAACAAAGACTCAAAAGTTTAACCCATCATCAAGAAAAATGACCACTGGTAAAAATATGCAAGAATGGTGCTTACCTTGTTCCATTAAGAAGGCCACGGTGTCTCGCATCACCAATGGTACTGCTTCGTTGTCAGAACTTCTTGCTCTTAGCCTTGACAAATCAACAACAACAAAAAAACTGAAAATCTTAGAAACATCTTACATATGTAACGCCAAGGTCGGATATTGAGGAAGTAGTCAAATAAAAAACAGCCCTCATCCAACTACCTACATTGGCAAGGAGACTCCAAACTGTTGATTGGGTAGTGGTGGACTGCGAGGGGGGGACATCTGGGCCTGAACTGATGGTTTCAGTGAGGCTCTGATTTTTTCATCATAGCTAACGGTTTGGGTGTGAGAAAGCAAAGTAAATGCACTTAACAAACTAGTCAGATATCACAAATAGACATCCTTTACGCAAGTGTGACCAATTCATTGGCAATGTTGAGATACAGTAGTTACATGAAACGTATGTAAAAAAAGTTCTTACTCTCGCACCCGGGTGGGTATCACTAGCTGCTCACACTTAACAACGTCCTCCAGTTCACTCAGGTAGTTGATGTAGTTGATCTTTCGTCCAAACTTGAAGCTAGACAAGAAAGGAGACTCCATCACACATGGCAAACAGTTGAAAGGAATAAAGAGAATCTCCCGGTGCTAGAATGCTAACCTGATGAGAGGCTTGAAAAGGATGAGAAGAGTCTTGATGAAGATGGTGGGGTGGACAATGTACAGTGCCTTGATGTTCTTCTTGTACCTGAAGAAAGCAGAGCAGTCAGCAAAAGTCAACTTGAATCGGTTCACTTGTTTGAGAAGTCAAGCCATAAGTACAAATAAAGCACATGGTACTTTTCATAGACATAAATATGGGTGAGGGCAAAGTCCACTTCCTCTTTGGCTTTAGTTTTCAGATCTCGAGTGAAATGGAGTGCATCATCATTCATAGGTGAAAAAACGATCAAAATGTGCTTTGTGACTATGGTCTCCAGTGTCTGGCTGGAGGTAGGGTGGGACTCACTTCCGGTCAAATTCTCTGTAGGCGTCTCTCAGCCAGCTGAGAGATGGCTTGTTCTCACTGGTGAGGCCATTATGGAAGTAGATGAGGGTGTAGTCGCTCTCAACATACTGGTCTAGGGTAGCCTTCAGGTACCTGGATGATAGTATGATAGTTGAGAAGTCAATCCATATCACTTATGAAAACACAACGACTACCGACTTGACTAGCAGCGGGGGAATCAAAGCACAACAAGAAGCTATTTATTAGACATATGGCAGGATGAAAATGTCTCAGTTATCTCAAAACAACAACACCCACATCAGTAGCTTGTGGTGGTCCAGTTCGTGGTGGGGGGGCATCCGACAGGCGTTGAAGACAATCACCTTCCTGCCAAAGTTATCATCACCTTGATAGCAGAGTGAGAGAGGAAACAGTGTCAACTGGATTCAAGACTGAACAGGAAATCGAGGTCAGATAAGCTACACATGTAGAGACAAAGTTCTTACCTGCTACTTCGACAATCTGATGCCTGGCAATATCATAGTATGGGTGGTCCCAGGATAGGTGTGACCCCTCCCCCAACCGCTTGGATATGTCCGTCTCTGTTGACAGGAAAGGGGACACATTCAACCACGTCACGCGTATCTCACTAGCTCATATCTTCGAGGGCAGATTGCTCAGAATTTCACAACTCAATGTTTCGGCTCTGCCCCGTCACAGACAGTACTTGCTCACTGCTCAGGCACTCTTAGAATGAGTTTGCGAACACACTTTGAGCCTCTTCTCGATGCATACCAAAATAATTAGTTGGTCGAAACATTGCATTTTACAGGCTACCCTACACACACACACACACACACACGACTGCATTGTGCACTTAGTAAACCAAAGTCCTTCTCACAGAGTAAGTCACTAACATGCAGTTGCTCGGGGCGTCGTCAGACAGTGTGCGCTTCGTTTGGTATCTCATAAGATGAACCCTTGCACCCTTCTCTTAAATCGTCCGTTCATTAATAACGATTCTGAGAATAATTCAAACTCTTAATCATGGTGCTGTAGATGCATCTATTAGTCACAAATAGTGGCACAGTCCTCATCCTCCAATCGGACAAGGGGCTGGAGATCTGCTGTGAAAACAGAAATGAACCAGAAATTTGACTGTGCCTACAAATAGAATGCATAACTAATGTACGCACACTGCATCAGAGGGCAATATGCAATCAAGTTGACACGAGTAACAAAAGGCTCACTGCATTGGGCTGTGAATAAGGCTCTCTTTTACTCTTCCCTTGGACAAATGACAGATTTACATAAAACTACACGATTTTTAGGGAAATAACAGTGATAGCCCTAAAACACCGTTCCATTTCTAAAAACTCAGCTGATCTTACAACAGGCTGATTATTATCATATTACAAGGGCCAACATTTTGCCAGGAATGTGGCGTTTTAAAACAGTGATCTCACGATTTTGTTTTACTCAAAGGATTAGGTGGCTTATAGAACAATAGAAATTCTTTAAGCAATTCTCAAATTTCAACAACTTATTTTTTTTGCATTGTTACCCAACTGTCCACATCTGACAGCACAGAGAGGTCCAGCTGTCCTTCTAATAGCCTTTAGGTTCTTACCAGACTTGCTCATACTGGAGTCATCTGGGGGCCACAGCTTGTCCCCCATTGGAGACAGTTTGAGCTGGTCCAGGGCATTGCTGGGGGGATCATCTACACCAAGGTCATCATTGAGGTCAACCAGAAGGTCTGAAGACATGGTGGTGAACTATGAGACTCCACACGGAACAAAATCTGGTCAGGTGCTCAGCCAGCCTCCTGTCACAGAAACAAGTGTGTTCATCAACATCCATCCATCCATAATGCATCTAATGCAATGAGATAAGGTGCTATCTCAACAGTGGGATCACTTTCAGGATCTTTTTTTGCGTCTTCCTCAGAGTCCCTTCCCTATAGCTTAACTTACACAAATAAAACAGCTAACAAGTGCTTAACAGGCACAGATGCACATTTTTTAAAGATGCCTTTTCTATTGTGCTTTGTGGTAAATTATCACTGCTATAATGGACCCTAGGCACACAAAAAAAAACATACTTTAAAGCTGTACTGATACATCATAACTGCAGAAGAGCCACTCAAATGGGGTCAGAAAGGACAATGCATGAAACAAATAGGTCTATAAACTTTTGTCCTTCACTCGTTTCAAAGTCCAACCTAAATGAAAAATAGACAAGGCCTAATTCACATCTGCAATCAGGTTAGCATTTGGTAATAATTTGAGGAGATGTCTGTGCAATGAAGCAACAGTTGATTGGCTGGTTTGTTTGTGGAAGTTCTAAACATTTCACACACACACATTTTGGTATGAAATGACCCAATTTATCTTACAACACCACAGGGGCTGTGTTTGAAGAAGCAGCCTTGTTGTGTGACCCGTTCTTCGTTTTGTGGGAAGGCTCAAATACAGTCCTCCCCAGCTATGAGATGCAATATGCTCTGACATTTTGGTTCTTTAAAATATCACGACTGGAGTCAGAAACACATTAATGTATGCGCAGTCCACGTGAGGAGAACTGCATTCAGGCAAAGTGCAATAATTGTATACATCTATAGTAGATAAACTAGCCAAAATATGGTATATTGCGAAACACTGCAACTGCCATATAGTTTAGCTACCGAAATAAGGTGATTCGTGTCTTAAGAGAAACAGCTAACGTTAGCTATCTAACGTTACCCAAAACAAGGGTGCAATTTGTCCCGACTCCTCTAGTTAACTATTTAACGTATGCCCCATTACGCTGCGATGTCTATATATATATAAATAAATAAAACGTTAGCTAACGCCGGACGGTAACGTTACAGTAGTAGGTAACCTAGCTACTCAATGTTTTACAAATATCGATAGATTAAAACAAACGTTAGCTATAGCTAACGCGTTAACTACCAGCAGCAGCTAACCTGTTTAACGGTAGTTTAGCTAACACCTTGTCAGCTAGCACGGTACAGTACGTTACCATTCGCCTCGGCTGGTTAGGCTAACGTTAACTATCTAAACGAGGCTAATCCTCGGTTATATGAGGCTAATCCAAATGAGCTCGTCTGACGTGTATGTCCTAGCTAGCTTTAGAACACGCAAAATACATTGATTCATTCAAACCTAAATCATCAAATTGGTGGATTTACCGTAAAAGCTGTGAAATTGATCCCCGCTGAAAGGCTTGCTATAAATTATCCCGCTAGGCTACCAACATTAGCTAGGTCAGTGACAGCTGCTTGCTTCACAAGTCACAAACATCCGGTTTTCGTTCCGTGGGTGGAGAGCTCTCCTTGTCTAGGCCCCCACTATTTCTGACTCCGAAATGAGACAGGGGCAAAATGCTGTGTGAACTAGGCTTAGCTTTGATTAATGATAGCAGGTTCCAAACTTCCTGTCTGATAGCTCTCCAGCGGTGCTTGCTTTTACTTCATCATTAGATCTGTATCAAAACAATGTATGGAAAACCTTGTGTAACAAACAACATGCAGAATTCTAGTGGCAGTCTCAGATCTGAATTTAGTTTTGATTAATTTCTGTAAAAAGTATTATTGCTGAGTCTACGAGTAATAACAAGCAGATCATGATCAGGAACGCATGTTTATTTCCAATATTACATCAGTTTCCTTTGCATGTAGAGAAAAATGAGAAGAAATAACAATCAATCATCGTCATCGCCGCCTGTTTTGTCAATAACTTTCTTCATCCACCGTCTCATACGGAAAAGATGGGTGTAGAATCCATATTTCCCATCCCTGTCACATCCTTCTCCCCAGGACACAATGCCGATCTGGTACCAACGGTTGTCATCTGGGCTCTGTGAATGAGGATATAAGTCATTCTCATGAGTATATCAAATAAAGTGGGGGATATGCAAGACATTTAATGAGTGAAGTTTGTGTTTCTCTAGTTGTATACCTTCATGACAAAGGGACCACCGCTGTCCCCTTCACAAGCGTCACCAGTTTTCTGTTCATCTGGTTTGAAGCCTGAAAAGTACATTGGCATTGCGAGGAAGCATCATACTAATGGTAACACCTGTGATTCACCAAATTGTTTATCAAGTCACCAATTCACTTTTGATTAACATATTGGATGGACTTGAGCTGCAGTATACAGCAATTACCACACTGAGATAAGAGCTGAGAACTGCTACTCACCAGCACAGAACATATTGTCAGTGATGCGGATAGAGGTAGAGTCTCTGCAGATATCCTGTTCAACGATGGGTAAATGGATCTGCTGGAGAACTGTGGGTAGAGACTTGGGGGAGGAACTCCATGTCTCATATAGGTTCCCCCAGCCTGTCACACGGCCTTTATATCCAGCAAACATCAGTCTTGAAGGAGAAATAAAAAAAAGATGCTACCATTGCTAGTAAGGGAAAAATCTCAGAAATGTTAATAATTCATATTTGATAATTACTGTTAGCTACGTTAAACTCTCTTACGTCTTAGCAACCTGCTTGGTTGGTAGACAGACAGGATGAATCTCATCTGTGAAAGTAATGGGCCTCCTCATGTGCAGCAGAGCAATGTCCCGGTTCAGGTTCTCCTTCCAGTTGTACTTGGGGTGGACAATTATCTCATCAATAGCCACAATCTTCTCTGTGCCCTTCTCAAACCTGGGATTAGGTTGAAATACGGAATGAGCCAAGAATATTTTGCTATGGCTATATTATTGTTATGTCTTAAGTCTTATGGCATGTCATAGTTCACTGTTGAACTGTGCAAAAGTCAATGCGTGTCGCTTGTTTAATAAAGATAAAATGGGAAAATAGGAGATGGCCACTCACTTAGCTCTGTTATGTTTGCCAAGGCGGACCAGGATGTCATTGATGGTGAAGTTTTTGTTCCATGGTGGATAGAGGATGCAGTGGGCTGCAGTGAGGATCCACTCATCACTGATTAGACTGGCCCCACACAGCAGCTCCTGTGGGCTTTTCTTGTACAACATCACCTGCCTACCATCAAAGCATCCATGATTAACAGGTATCATCATTTTCTTCTGCCAAATTACATCTGTGCCTTTCTTTTTAGGCCGAGGCTGCGGATCTGACTTTTCCGGCCTTGTGCATTTCTCACGGTCAATCGTGAAATGATAATTATTCAGGTTTTACTGGTGAAACGTCCATGCAGCATCTGCATACCAACCATTTGATATCAATCAGATTCATGGGGATAAGCATTTAGATCTTGAGTTTTAGGCTACCGTTTCAAAGAAGCCTACAGTGTTATTTTGAATTCATGTACAGTGAGTGTATTTTAGAGCAGATGGTGTTAACGAACTGTAGTATAGCTAACCTGTGTCGTGTTTCAATCAAAGCACATATTTTGCCAAGTGGTGCGCTTTTGAGTTTTGGCCACATGAGGAAAAAATACAATTTGATCGCAATCATCCGAAAATATCAAAATAAATTAGGTGGTGTTTATTTGTCTTAGAGTAACGTTACTGTGCTATTATATTTGGTTATGCTATGTAGAATAGGATACTATCATTATGTGATCTTGAAGACATCGATTCAGCTTTGATCTAACTTTATTAAAAGGGGCACCATTCGCCAGAGTAGCCCTGTTGTCTATGAGTAGAACAGAGACTGTGTGCAAAGTAGAAAACCTCGCATGTGCAAAAGCTTCGGGGGCCCTTGGCTGTCTGGAAGAAAGGTGCAGAAAAGTCAGATCTGTAGCCACTCCCTTCTTTTAAATTGGGCAATGCATCGACAACCCCAAAACACATCCTCTAAATGACGGACACACAGATAACTTCCTTTCCCGCACCCATGACGACCATCATCCTAAGTAGTAGTCCTACATAAATGCAATAGAACAGATGTGGTGTTTTGAATATCTATTAATTTCATTACCATGGTGCACTGGCCACTTCTGCGTCAATCCCTTTAACAATACGGCCTCCTTGGTAGGAGTCAATCAGTTCTTGCTCTCTACCATCCTTCTTACTCATCTTCTCAAACATGGGTCGCTCTCCGCACACTGAAAACAAAGTCATGAAATAGACTCTTTTACTCCTCTGTTTGCCGTACCTTACACTTTATGCTAAAAATTTTTTTTTTAAATCCTAACCAAAATTATACTACTTACCCAGCTCTCCACTGCCAAAGCTCCGAGGGCTGAAGAAGGATTGTCTGGGCCCAGAGAGTGTTGTCCTTTCCCTTCCGCCAGCCGCCTCCTCATAGTTATCTATTGGGTCATCTGAAAGAGAACAACAGTCCAGCACTCACAGTAAAGAGCATTTATGATACTTGTCAGATATCCTTTTTTCCCTCCCAGTGTCCTAATATTTTAAGTGAATCATTTAAAACGGGAAAAAGTGTTGAAACAGCTCACCACACATCTCAAGGTCACAGTAGTCCACAGTGGTATTTCCATGCTGGTCCACATAGCACCAGGGTCCCTCCATATCTCCGTCAGGGTTTCTACAGTGGTTCGTCACAAGTTTGACCTCTGGGATGAAACTCTTTCCTTTGCTGAGTGCCAATACCTTTGGGGAGGCCCAAGGCAGACACGTTTTGCCATTCATGGTAACTGAGAGATCACCTGTATAATCCAAGCCATTGTTGGCCAGGCAGTCCTTCTTAATGTACTTGGCTTTCCTATCCACTGTAGCAGATACTTTTGGGGGTACCCAAGGCTCACCTGTAAGGGAACAATCACAATAGAGGACCACTAAGACATATTGCAACAAGCAACATGCTCTGCACTTTGTTGTTGGAACAAGGAGGCATATAAACCACCGATTGTCAGTGTAAAAGTACACCTAGCTCAGCAACAACATGCAACCAAATGTTGGTTATTATGCAAGTAGTGAAATCATACCACATTTTGGGACGGTGCATTGCTCTCTCCTGACTGTGGGATCCCTGGTGAAGCACCAAGGTCCTTCAGGAGTTTTGTCTGGGTTCCTGCAATAGTTCTCATACAGGGTCTCATCCAGCGAAGAATTGAACTCCCTAAGAAGAGACGTTACCCCTCAGCAACAACACATCACGAATGGAACAACTTTGAAATTACGTTGCTCATGTTATGGGGTCAATAATACATACGTAATTCTGTGTGGGAAGTTACTGGACCAGTACTGGCATGTTTTTCCCGAGGAAGTAGTGGAGATGGTACCGTTGTAGTTCACACCATTGCCCACTGAGCACTCCCCTGTAAGATGCAGGCCCACATAATATTTGAGAAACAGGATGTCCTGCTCAAAAAATGTATCTTTACAGTATAACATTTTCCTGGTAGATTCCTCACACTTTTTAGCTGATTCCAACACAAACATTAACATTAAGTCAATCAATCATTGACGTACAGTGGCTTGCAAAAGTATTCGTCCCCCTTGGCCTTTTTCCTATTTTGTTGAATTACAACCTGTAACATAAATAGATTTTTATTTTTATTTAATGTAATGGACATACACTAAATTGTCCAAATTGGTGAAGTGAAATGAAAAAAAATAACAATAAAAATAGGCAAGGAGGGCATTTATCAGAGAGGCAACAAAGAGACCAAAGATAACCGTGAAGGAGCTGCAAAGCTCCACAGCGGAGATTGGAGTGTCTGTCCATAGGACCACTTTAAGCCGTACACTCCACAGAGCTGGGCTTTACGGAAGTGGCCAGAAAAAAATGCCTTTTCTTAAAAAATAAAATAAGCAAACACGTTTGGTGTTCACCAAAAGGCATGTGGGAGACTCCCTAACCATATGGAAGAAGGTACTCTGGTCAGATATGACTAAAATGTAGCTTTTTGGCCATCAAGGAAAACACTATGTCTGGCCAGGCAGTCCCAACACCTCTCATCACCCCAAGAACACCATGTGGGGATGTTTTTCATCGACAGGGACTGGGAAACTGGTCAGAGTTTTAGGATGGCGCTAAATACATGGTAATTCTTGAGGGAAACCTGTTTCAGTCTTCCAGAGATTTGAGACTGGGATGGTGGTTCACCTTCCAGCAGGACAATGACCCTAAGCATTTTGCTAAAGCAACACTCAGGTGGTTTAAGGGGAAACATTTAAATGTCTTGGAATGGCCTAGTCAAAGCCCAGACCTCAATCCAATTGAGAATCTGTGGTATGACTTAAAGATTGCTGTGCACCAGCAGAACCCATCCAACTTGAAGGAGCTGCAGCAGTTTTGCCTTGAAGAATGGGCAAAAATTCCAGTGGCTAGATGTGCCCAAGCTTATAGACACTCCAAGAGACTTGCAGCTGTAATTGCTGCAAAAGGTTGGTCTTCAAAGTATTGACTTTGGGGGGGTGAATAGTTATGCATGCTCATGTTGTTTTTTTTGTCTTATATCTTCAAAGTGGTAGGCAATGTTGTGTAAATCAAATGATACAAACCCCCCAAAAATCTATTTTAATTCCAGATTGTAAGGCAACAAAATAGGAAAAATACCAAAGGGGGTGAATACTTTCGCAAGCCACTGTATTTGAAATGTGCAGTGTAATCAGGCCATAATTATTACCACTGGCATCAATACACCCTCTCAATTTTTTTATACTGTCCTTGGCTCTCAGCAGTGAAGTGCCTTTGCAAGCTGTGAAGAAGACAGAGCAAGAATTAGAAAACATGAGGAAATACTTGACTCTACTTGCTTATAATTGCCAAAGCCGATATTAATGTTTGTTTTTTAAGCATAAAGAGCATAACATGTGTGGGAAGAGCAAAACGTGTGGGGTCACCGACACTGGGGCTAAAGCCTGTTCCTCAAACAAGTCGACTAACATCTCAGTTGCACTTTGTTCTGGTTCAATACCATCTATTTACATTGGGTGTTCTGACTGATGATTGCATATTCCATGGATAAGGTTTTGATAGAAAACACACGTAATAACGAATAAAAAACAAATACTTACCCAAATAGATGGTCCAAAATGCCTTCTAAATTAAGAAAGATCAATTTAGACAGTTATTTGGGGAGAAATACTATAATCATACTTTATTACACAAATAAACATAGTGTTACCCAGGTAAACAGAAAGCTCATGATTTAGTTACCAGTATACCACGGTGAATATTAATGTGCTTTGCATGATACTTCAATCGAACAAGCCAGACATTCTCACCGTCTTGTCAGGCTTTTCAAAGACTTCACGGGCTTCTTCATGGTCACAGATCTCCTCGATGCACTCCCGTTCCAAGTTCCCAGGTTTCAACTCCTCAAGGAAGGAATTTGCCCGTTTAGCACGGATAAAAACCTGTGAGGCCTCCTTGCTGTTAAGAAATACTATAAACAAATATTTGATAACTCAACCTATTGTTTAGTGAAATTATAACTGACAAATAGCCTAATTCACATCAAGGAGTAACAATTTAAGGAGCATACATTTTCAGAATATCGATATTTTGAAGCTTGCTTTTAAGCTTTCAGGGCTGGTAAATAACTGGTATCTTACCATTTTCACAAAGGGTGATCTGAAGAGTAGAAGAAAATAGTAGAGTGAAAATGAGAGTTGCGGGTATTCGACCCATTGTTGCGGATGGTTAAGACAGAACTCCTTGCAAAACCTAGGACATCACCAAACCTTCTCACCCCCTCAAAATCCAGTACTCATTGAAACCCCCCACTTTCTGTTACATTGAACCACCTGGTTAATATTGAACCACTGTACTAAGACTGACTAGGGGCTGCGCCTCCCACTTGGGTCATGTCAACAACAGGAAATTGCACTCAGTATTTCCATTAAAGTTTCAACTATTACCTATAGCCATGGATACGCTTTCCACACTATGTCAAGAATAGCTTTCTCCATGGTTTATTTTCTGTCAGGGCCCACTCATGGATTACTTTATAAAAAAATATATGTTTGCTAATAAGTCATTACAAGAGGATTATCAAATGATAAAGACAAAGGCCATGTCAAAAACACACATAATAAATCAACCTGTTAAATACTGCCATTTGCTAATTTAGAGTATGATAGTGTGTGCTGCATAGACAAGCATAGCAAACTCACAGTAAAGTTGCTCCAAACCAGAATATTTGCTGATTCAGTCTCGGACTGTCCCATCCATCTAAATATTTGCACCCAAATATTGAATGACGCATTGGATAAAGAGTGAATGGTCAAAGTCGTGTTCAAAAACACATACAACTGTTGTAAAGCCACCACAGAGTTACTTCTCTATTTTAATTGGAGTCTTCAACAATAATGATCGTCTTGTTGATGGACCATATTTACAACAGTGTATTAAAATACAGTATAGCTATTTAATAAGCCTTCATAAACATTCTCTAGACATCAAATATATTTTAGTCAGATAAAAAAGAAAAACTATTCATGAGGATTTCTCTTTGTAACCATTAAGATATTTCCTCAAATACAGGGGCAGGTAGTTTTAGTATAGTCCTTGAAAAGAACATTTGCTGTAGATAGTGGCTAGACAAGATCCACCACAGATGTGAGTCAATATTTGCTGATATCTTTAACTCGTTGACAATTATGGCTCCCTTCTCCAGTAATCTAAATGGGGTATCCTGATGGTGATAACATATTTCATATTCATGACAAATGTATTTTCCTAATAAGTACTGCTTATTGTCTTCTTTTAGGTAAAGTACATCTAGCAGGCAAAACAACATTTTTTCTTCACATTCTTGGTTTTATTTGAAGATTTAAAAAATAAAAACAGCATCAGAAAGCAAAACGGTGTGACTTGCAGTTTTAAACTCCTGTTTCTATCTCTATTGTCTCTGCCACAGAGCTCAGTCCATCCTCTCCCTGTAGAATCACCAGGTTGCTGTGTGTTTTGTGCTCCCTTACCACAATGCACTTATCATTAGAATCTGAGACAACTATCTCAATGACATTCTCATTTAGCTGGATCTGGCCCAAATCCTGTTCCAACCCTTCCTCTATTACCACAGAAGATATGGCATTATCATGATACGAGTCATAGGTGCTGACAACAACCTCCCCTGAGTTAGGCATGGCTAAGTCTTCGATGGCCTGAACATACACTACTGTCTGACTCTCCATGTTCTCTTCAGTGACATCAACCCATGGCTTGACCTCTGTCTTGCGAGGAGTCTTTCTAGGTCTGCCTCTAGCAGGGGCAGAGTGGCTAGACTCCAGAGCTGCCAGAGCGTCAGCTAGCTCCCCAGATGTCCGATCTTCTCTCTTTTTATGAGAGAGCTGGTGGCGAACCAAGCTCTGCATTAGCGTGTAGCCAGCACCACATGCCTGACATTTGTAGGGCTTCTCCTCTAGGTGGGACTTCATGTGCCGGCGTAGCTTGGTGGCCATGGTGTAGGCCTTCCCACACACCTCACACTTGTGAGGTCTCTCCCCTGTGTGTAAACGTTCGTGGGCCCGCAAGGTGTGGGGGTCCCGCAAGGCTTTGCCACATATAGGGCAGAGGTAGACTTCCCCTGTGTGTGATATGAGGTGTCTGCGGAGTTCAGGCACCTGTGAGAAGTACTGATTACAATGGTTACACTTGTAAGGCTTTTCCCCTGTGTGGATGCGTAGATGCCCCAAAAGGTTCCCCCGCTGTCGGAATGTCTTACTGCAGTGGGGACAGGCATAAGGCCGTTCTCCTGTGTGCAAGCGCATGTGATTCCTAAGGGAGCCCGAATTGGCCAGTTCTTTATCGCAGACAGGGCACTTGAGCTTAGGAGCATGGTAATTTTCTTCCTTGGCGCGGTGGGCCTCCCTATGAATACGTAATGAAGGCCGGCGGGCAAAAGCCTTCCCACAGATATCGCAGACAAAAGGCCTCTCTCCTGTATGAAGAACTTCATGCTCCTTCAGATCCCGTTTCAGGCCATAGCTCTTGTCACACTGCTGGCACTTGAATGGCCTCTCTCCCTTATGCATCAGAAGGTGGGCCCTGAAGTTCTCTTGAGAGCTGTAATTCTTACCACACTCTGTGCATAAGTAAGGCTTTAGGTCCGAGTGAGTGAATTTGTGCTTCTTCAGGTGACAGAGCTGAAAGAAACTCTTGTCACACTCGTCACATGTATACCTCCTTTCCCTGATGTTAAAGAGGTCTGGAGCTGTCGTAAGCTCCTCCGGGTCTTTCTTCCCCCCTTTGTCACTATCCTTTCGGATTTCATCTGCGCTTATATTTTCTCTATCTTTTATGTCTGTTTCTTGGCAAGCTTGTCCATTTTCATCACCAACTCTGGACGTAACCTCCAATGTCACTTGACGATCCAGATACCTATTTTTGCACCCTTGAAGACGCTTGTGGATGCAGCTGACTAATGAATGCACCTTCCTGGGTTTAGCAGCCAGTCTGCAACTGGCCCTGACCACCTGTGTCCCCTGTTCCTCCTGGGGATTTCTTACCACATTACCTGGTTCTTCACTGTTCTTTGGAGGCTCGTCTGCAGGACTCACAAGTTTGTCCTCATTAGAGCATTGCACATTGGTTATTTCTGGAATGAAACGTTCTGTTTTTATTATTTTGCCTGAGTCAACTTCTCCACTCTGTTCCATCGTTTTATCACCCCTGGAATGAGAGTCTCTCACACCTCTCTTTTTCATTTTGTAGATAAGAGGTTTGGTCATTTTGATTCCAGCCTGGCTTCTCTCCTCCACCACCGACCCCAGTGGAGAAGTTGACATGTCTGAATCTTCAGTGTGCTCCTCAGGCTCTGTAAGACATACAAACATCTTCCACGTAACATTTCGGAAACAACTATCCAAATATAAAATGTCATCATTTCATAACATCATCCTTATTAGTACAAATATTTATTAGTTAGTGTGTATTAAGAATGTGGGTGTCAGGCTTACCTGTAAGCTTGAGCTCTTGCTCCATGAAGTTTACACCTGGGGATCTATCCTCCCTGGACTTGCGAGGTGTTACTTGTTTGCGAGGTTTGCCTGGTGTTGTTAGTGACCCTCCTTGGCTTCCATCGTGTTCCGGAGGATCAGCTAGGAAACTCCAAAGCAGAAGTTCTGTCCCTGGGTTGATGTCTTTGCAGGCCCTTAGACAGAGACTTCCGTCCACCTCATGAACAGTAACATTCTGTTCATCCTTTCTCCTTGCATTACAGGCAAATCTGCATAAAACAAAGAGGGTTTCTCTCTCCCAATGACCAAATTAAACATGACAGTAATGTTAATGTGTTTGATACAGCTGAGTGCTACAACAACAAAACATTGAGTTATTCTTCTTTACCCAAAGACACCTACCTAATCCAATAGCACCTGTCCCAAAGATGCCCCTTGATTATCGTATGATATGCTTCTTCCATCAAGCTCTGACGACAACAAATGTTACATTCAATACACTTGCAATATTATAGAAACTTGAGCAAGTGTGTGCCTCCGCCATCACAACCACTCTGATACATACCTCTGTAAAGTCTTCCCTTTGGTCAAAGGTGTTGCTTTGGTTTTCCACACCCAGAAGCATCCCTTTCTGCAGTGCATGTCCTACACACCAGAGCCCCAACTGGCCATCATTTGCTAGAGAGGGGCCCACTGTCAGTCCACGAGGAACAGCATTCAGCACACTGTGTAGGAAGTCCTGGTTTAGGGATGGGCCCCTCATACCCAGAGAGTCCATCCTTCTCTCTGTAGCCACAAAATGTAGAGACTCTTAAAAAAGCTAGTGTTTTGAACGTCGTTTACAATTACTAGCTTACAATGGCACACAAAAAAATGCACGTTTTGGATGTCATTTACAATGACTAGCTACATTGGAAGTATCTCCTTGATTTGTGTTTCAAGCAGTCATTGATACAGTACTTGTATGTGACACAGTACTGTATACGAAACAGCAGCCACATGTACATACAATAGGAATATAGCTAGCTGAGCTTTATGGTCATCATTGATCAATAATTGTGTGACATGCATACGTGATTGCGTGGACCTGGCGGGTGGCAAGCTTTGTCGTGACAACCTATGTGTACATGCGCCGACAAGGCAACACATCTCAGTGCTAATGTAAGCCCCTGTCAAAACCATTAGCCAACGTTAACATAATTTTCTCACTAACAAAAGTTGGCCTGCTTAACTGGAAACAGTACACGTCGACAAGGGACCGTGAGTAAGTTTGTCAATGAATTGTGACACAGGCAGTCAATTATTATGAAGAAGCACAACCCAACTATTAACTGTCGAGCTAGCAAGCTATGCTTTCAGTAGCTAACGTTAGCTCGAACAGGCTTGAGTATATATCAGAACTCTAGAAACAGTGGTTATTTAGCTTGACAGCTAATTAACGAACGTTATCGCTTTTTTAATTTGTTCTCGGTGGCACTGATGATGCTAACTAACAAACTCAAGCACCTGTTTTTGCTACCATGCATGCTACATTGTTGTTGTCTGGCTAACCAGCCGACGAGTGTGAACATGATACTACGATTAGGATATCAAACATATTTCAACTAGACGTTCGATTCGCGGCAATAACACGAAAATATTTAAACTAACTCAGGATTTCCACAGGGTCTTGGCCAATTTGTATCACTCGTTTTTTCCATTTGAAAACTCCGGGAAAATCATCGTTCTCCAGCCGAGGACAGATTCCGGAAGTCCTCAAGTTCCTTTCTATCGAAACATTCCGACAGGAAATATGTCATTTGACGCACATCGTAAATGCTATATTTATTCTAATTAGAATGGTTAAAAAGCCAGATATAGTCATGGATCTTTAGCTATCGTACCTTGCTGCTTTTGTTTTTTTCCAACTTCAACATATATTTGTCAGCGGCAATAGGAACTCATGTACGTTATCTCGTAGAGCAAGTGCCGTGGTCCCATTTATGGTTTTGCCATTGCCAGACTGAAATTTAATGTCGAGTTTATTTTAAATACTAGGACTGATTGTATTACCTGATCCACTTGTATTCATGAACTGCCATTATATTGTGTTTTTTCTACCAACAGACTTGACATGGTATGCTGAGGTGGGGAGTCTGGGGACCTATGCACTATGGCAGAGTCACTTGCCATCCAGGACCATTCAACAGAAGCAGAACTATGCACCAAGTAGTAATATGAATACATTTGGCCTAGTAGCCAGCGGATTGCTTACAGTTGCAGACAGGCTAGGGTCGGACAGTCTTCCTGTGTAAATTAAGACACAGCGCCGGCTCCGAAAATGTACCTCAAATCCAGCGATGAGAAATGTGTTGTCCAGCGATGTCCGAATTGTCCCATTATCCCAACGGTTACACTGAGATGATTGAACGACTGCTATAATAACAGCGGAGCCGGCGCGAGATATGGCTCGCAAAACGTAACCCAAACCAGGGATGATAAATACATTGAACTTCCGAATTGTCCCATTATCCCAACTGTTACACAGAGAAGATCAAATAGCAGTTGTTCAATCGTCTCAGTGTAACAGTTGGGATAATGGAACAATTCAGAGTACAACACATTCCTCCTCCCTGGATTGAGGTACGTTTTGCGAGATATATCTCGCACCGGCTCTGATGTGTCTTACTCTACACAGAAAGCCTGTCTGACCCTAGTGCAGCTGTAAGCAAGCGGGTTGGATCTGCTGGATAGCCTAGTAGTATCTATGTGTTCTATCCTCTACTAATCAATGATCTGCTGTTTTGATCAGTGGAGGCTGCTGAGGGAAGGACGGCTCGTAACATGTGCCTGAAATAGAGTATAATGGCTGAAATGGAGTGAAAGGAATCAAACACATGAAAACCATTCCATTCCAGCCATTATTATGAGTCGTCCTCCCCTCAGCAGCCTCCAATGGTTTTCATATAGCCTAGTCTGTTTTGATATCTGTTGCCTTGATAGCCCATCTTTGCAGGTTAGTTCAATAAATGGATGCTAATCAGGTGCAGTAAGAAAAATAAAATAAAACAATAAGAATTTGTTCTTAACTGACTTGCCTAGTTAAATAAAGGTAAAATTAAAATTAAAGCTGCATGTTGGTTAAGGGCTTGTATAACTAAGCATTTCACTGTCTACACCTGTTGTATTCGGCGCATGTGACAAATAAAATTAGATTTGATTGTATTTTGATATGCTATAATCTTCTAGTGAAATAAAAGACATTGAGTCCTCTGAGACAGAAGGAGCCAACCAGAGATTGAAAGTCGACCACTTGCTTTTCACCATTGAAAGACACCAAAAATGTTACTACTGGTGTGATTATTAGATATTTCCGTACAGTGCCTTTAAACACAGACTCGCACTAAGAGCCTTAGACTATGACTAAGAGCAGCTGAACTGTGTTTGACTGTTTCATTTGTTCTGATACTTTGATACATTTCCCAGTGCCACTAGGCCTATCATTTCTTTATGTGGATATTGCTAATGAAATGTACTCCACAACCTCTATTGTTGGTGTTGAATTATTTTGTCATCCATGCATCATTGCTGTAATATTTTAAATAACTTGACATTTTACCTTCAAATGATATTAAAATGTACCTTTGTCGTGCCTTACAGTTTGCGACGAGTGCAAAGACAATTTTATTGATGAATGCCCCACACATGGCCCTCCAGTATTTGTGCCTGACACCCCTGTGCCAGTGGGTTGTCCTAAACCGTGCCGCCCTTACTATCCCTAGTGGCATTGAGGTCATTCAGGAAGGCAGTGAGGTGGACGTGTACTGCGTAGACAAAGACATTCCCAGGTGGGGCACTCTTCGGTCCTTACCAGGGTGAAGTGATGTCACAGGACAAGTCCTCTGGTTTCTTCCCCTGGATGGTAAGTTGAATCCACAAACCTCCTTACTATGTTTTGCAATTCACTTTTCACGAGTATATGGTATGACTCATGAAATTATCTTCCTTAACGTCATGCATCAGGTGTAACTTTAAGGCACTCGCATCTACGTATTTATGTCAATGATTTTTTTATCCCTAGTTGGTGGACAAAAACAACTCATACAAATCCATTGATGGTAGCGACGAAACCAAAGCCAACTGGATGAGGTATGTCCGAAACTCTTCAGAGGACATTGAGCGAAACCTGACAGCCTTCCAGCATGGTGAGCACATCTACTTCCGGGTGTGCCGTGACCTGTCAGTGGGAGAGAGACTTCGGGTATGGTACAGTGATGACTACATGGACCGATTATAATAATAATAATAATAATAATAATATATGCCATTTAGCAGACGCTTTTATCCAAAGCGACTTCCAGTCATGTGTGCATACATTCTACGTATGGGTGGTCCCGGGAATCGAACCCACTACCCTGGCGTTACAAGCGCCATGCTCTACCAACTGAGCTACAGAAGGACTACACCCCATGGCCCAGGACACCATTGACAGCAACTTGGCCACAGGTAACACTCCTAACTAATCCCTTTGCCAGCCCTCTAGTTAACTACCAAACTTATTGTTGTTGCTTTCCAGAGTGCTACAATGTGTGTACTTTTCTACCCATATCACTGATCTAAGATCTCCTAAATAGTTATTCTAAGAAATGCAATAGTATGACATTTTGACCACCGGGGGGAGCCATGTTGCAAAATACATGCAGAAGCTCAAACAATGAATGGCAATATCAAACCAGTAGTCAGTCACCTTTTTGAAATTAATACTTCACATATCAGCATGTCGTTTTACGCACAAATATAGTTAATAAAGAGGATTTTGTCATTTTATTATGTAAGAATGATTACATGTTTGTTTATATGGGGCGGCAGGGTAGCCTAGTGTTGGACTAGTAACCGGAAGGTTGCAAGTTCAAATCCCTGAGCTAGCTGACAAGGTACAAATCTGTCGTTCTGCCACTGTTCCTAGGCCGTCATTGAAAATAAGAATTTGTTCTTAACTGACTTGCCTGGTTAAATAAACAAAATATTATTATAAGCAGTTTTAAGGTGCTTACCCATCAGAGGCTGATCAAGTTAAACTTGCGGTTTTGAATGATCATTCGATCAGGCCAACCAGGCCCTCATCGAGCACTACGGGTCCTCAGAGATCCAGGGCCTAACTGAACAACCAGAACCAATGATTTGAGATCATTGCCAGTCGGATGGAGGCACAGGGCTTCCTGATCAGTGGCGCAACATGGAGCGCACGTACAAAGATTATGTGCTGGCGTCCAAGAGGACTGACTCTGGACGCAGGAAACAGCCCGAGTTCTTTGACCAGTTCCATGCACTCATGGGCCATGGGCTGAGCTCCAAGCTGGCTCCTGCTGACACCCCAGCCAGGGCGTTGACCAAGCTGAAGCCTAAAGCTATAGCACCAACTCCAAGCCCTCTATGCTATTGTAGTCCCATCGGGCCATCCAGTCAACCTCCGTATCCCCTCCACCCCAGAGTCAGAGATTGGAGTCTATGAAGTCACCACTGAGCCTGAACCGCTAGCCAGGAAGTCCAGGAGCAAATGGTTCCCACATCCCAAGATACTCCAGTCAAATGCGGAGGAGAAGAGGGCAGAGAATCAACTCCAAAAGGGGAGTTGGGGATGGCTTGGGGATGACACATGTTATGACGTTGAATCTTAGCAGTTGGCCTATAACTGAAAAGGACGTAGCCATTTTCAAAATCATTGACAATCTTTGCGTAATAACTCTTCATTTTTCTCTGTCTTCCTATCCACGTCTCTAGCTGCTGAGAACGGTGTTTCCCTGCCTGTGTGGTCAGATTCGGAAAGTGATCAGTCAGGACATTGAGGCTTTAGTAGAGCTGTACAGCTCTCCAGAGATCCAGGGACTGATCAGGGAGAACAAGACCCGAACCAAGAGGATCTTTGAGATCCTAGCTAGCAGGCTGAAGGAGCAAGGCTTCCCCATCAGTGATGTGCCTGAGCAGGCGGGGGTGATGCTTCCAGAAGTGGCAGAACCTGTCGAGGGTGTACAAGGAGTACGTCCTCCACCCAGAGAATGCTGACATGGCCAAGAGGAAGATTCCAGCCTACTTCAACAGGCTCTAGGACCTCATAGGCCACCGGTTCAGCCTTCAACTAGTTGAAGACTCCCCTGAGCCTGATGGCAGCATGGGAGATGCTGAGGCAGATGCAGGGGTTGAGGACATAAGCCAGAGTCTGTTACACATTGTGGAGGTGCCGGCGAGCCCCATTGACATTGTCAGTCCCCCTTCCACTTCTGCCACCTTCTCCTTTTCACATAGAGAAAATCACCTCCGTGTTAGAACCAGTGGGTGGAAGATAAGGAGGATGGCAGATATATTGGATGTCTTTCAGGGTTATAGGGAGGAGGACAAACGATTGCAAGAGGAGAGGGAAAGGAGGGCAGAGGAGCGCTTTAATCAGCTGCGAAGCCTTCTGCAGCAACAGCACACCGAGACTATGGCGGTGATGAGAGAACTGATCAATTCCATGAAGACGAAAAAACTATGATATATATATATAAATATTATATAAGTTTGGACACACCTACACACCTACTCATTCAAGGTATTTTATTTATTTTTTTTACTATTTTCTACATTGTAGAATAATAGTGAAGACATAAGAACTATGAAATAACACATATGGAATCATGTAGTAACCAAAAAAGTGTTAAACAAATCAAAATATATTTTATATTTGAGATGCTTCAAACAGCCACCCTTTGCCTTGATGACAGCTTTGCACACTCTTGGCATTCTTTCAACCAGCTTCACCTGGAATGCTTTTCCAACGTTCTTGAAGGAGTTCCCACATATGCTCAGCACTTGTTGGTTGCTTTTCCTTCACTCTATGGTCCGACTCACCCCAAACCATCTCAATTGGGTTGAGGTTGGGGGATTGTGGAGGCCAGGTCATCTGATGCAGCACTTATCACTTTCCTTCTCGGTGAAATAGCCCTTACACCGCCTAGAGGTGTGTTGGGTCATTGTCCAGTTGAAAAACAAATGATAGTCCCACTAAACCCAAACCAGATGGGATGCCGTGTGGCTGCAGAATGCTGTGGTAGCCATGCTGGTTAAGTGTGCCTTGAATTCTAAATAAATCACAGACAGTGTCACCTGCAATCCACCCCCTTACCACAACATCTCCTCCTCCATGCTTTATGGTGGGAAATACACATGCAGAGATCATCCATTCACCCACACCGCCTCTCACAAAGACATGGCGGTTGGAACCAAAAATCTTGAATTTTGACTCCAAACCTAAGGACAAATGTCCACTGGTGTAATGTCAATTGCTCGTGTTTCTTGACCCAAACAAGTCTCTTCTTACTATTTATGTCTTTTAGTAGTGGTTTCTTTGCAGCAATTCGACCATGAAGGTCTGACTCAGTCTCCCCTGATCAGTTGATGTTGAGATGTGTCTGTTACTTGAACTCTGTGAAGAATTTATTTGGCTTGCAATTTCTGAGGCTGGTAACTCTAATGAACTTATCCTCTGCAGTAGAGGTGACTCTTGGTCTTCCATTCCTGTGACGGTCCTCATGAGAGCCAGTTTCATCATAGTGCTTAGGATAAAGTAATACTTCTCACCCCCCCTCCCCCCCTTAAAAGATTTAGATGCACTATTGTAAAGTGGCTGTTCCACTGGATGTCATAAGGTGAATGCACCAATTTGTAAGTCGCTCTGGATAAGAGCGTCTGCTAAATGACTTAAATGTAAATGTAGTGCTTGATGGTTTTTGCGACTGCACTTGAAACTCTCAAAGTTCTTGAAATGTTCTGTTTTGACTGACCTTCATGTCTTAAAGTAATGATAGACTGTCATTTCTCTTTGCTTATTTGAGCTGTTCATAATATGGACTTTTACCAAATAGGTCTATCTTCTGTATACCCACACTACCTTGTCACAACACAACTGATTGGCTCAAACGCATTACGAAGGAAAGAAATTACACAAATGAACTTTTAACAAGGCACACCGTTTAATTGAAATGTATTCCAGGTGACTACTTCATGAAGCTAGTTGAAAGAGTGTGCAAAGCTGTCATCAAGGCAAAGGGTGACTATTTGAAGAATCTCAAATATAAAATATTTTCTGATTTGTTTAACACTTTTTTGGCTACTACATGATTCCATATGTATTATTTCCTGTAAATAAATGCTCTAAATGTCAATATTTTTATTTGGAATTCGGGAGAAATGTTGTCAGTAGTTTATAGAATAAAACAAACATGTTCACTTTACCCAAAACACATACCTATAAATAGTAAAAACAGAGAAACTGATCATTTTGCAGTGGTGTCTTAATTTTTTCCAGAGCTGTATATACATACACATGTGTGTATGTACAGTTGAAGTCAGACGTTTACATACACTTAGGTTGGAGTCATTAAAACTCGGTTTTCAACCACTCCACAAATGTCTTGTTAGCAAACTATAGTTTTGGCAAGTCGGTTAGGACATCTACTTTGTGCATGACACAAGTAATTTTCCCAACAACTGTTTACAGACAGATTATTTCACGTATAATTCACTGTATCACAATTCCTGTTGGTCAGAAGTTTACATACACTAAGTTGACTGTGCCTTTAAACAGCTTGGAAAATTCCAGAAAATTGTCATGGATTTAGAAGCTTCTGATAGGCTAATTGACATCATTTGAGTCAATTGGAGGTGTACCTGTGGATGTATTTCAAGGTCTACCTTTCAACTCAGTGCCTGTCACAGCTGTTTCGCCTCATCACATTGTCCTATGTCAGATTAGACTCTGGCCAAAACAATGGCTCCATTGCTGACACAACTAGGCAGCAACAAGCATTTGCATTTTAAATTGAAAAGAGAAGTATCAGAACCATGGGACAGGCTGATCTCGTCAGTACGTTTTGCTTATTAATGAATCAGTGGGTTTATTTCGTAGTTCTCATTCATGCAATTATTCTTCCAGGTTCATGTTGTCCTTGCCAGCCAATAATGGATAAAAAAATGTCCCATCGTTCTTTCTCTCTTTTCTGGCCATGACGGATATTGAGGTTGATGAACTGTGCTATTGGCTATGTTATATAACCGGCAGATTGGAAACAACATTCATTATTCATTCTGGCCATGTCTGCAGCTGCAGGGAGATTGTAATGGATAGTCCACAGAAAGGGTGGCAGGTAGCCTAATGGTTAGAGCATTGGGCCAGTAACCGAAAGGTTGCTAGATAAAAATCCCCGAACTTACAATGTAAAAATCTGTCGTTCTGCCCCTGGACAAGGCAGTTAACCCACTGTTCATAGGCCGGTCATTGTAAATAAGAATTTGTTCTTAACTGACTTGCCTAGTTAAATTTAAAAAATATATATTTATTAAAAAGAACAACTGCCTGGAAACACTGGATGATTTATTGTTGCTTTATATCCAACCACTGCCTCTGCATCAGTTAATTTACATAACAATGTAGCTACATCATTAGTTGGAGGTGCTGTTGTTTAGGGCTATAAAGTGTATGCACATTGCACACCATTGCATGCATAATGATCGCACTACTTACACACAAGCTCATATCTTAACAAATAGGCAGGAATATAATGACCATGGCATGCTAAAACAATCTGGCAAAAGATCATTCAGAATCTCATGAAGATGTATATTTGTTTTTTAAAATATCTACAAACAATGACTTAAGGCCTAAGTACAATAACATACAAAATAAGACATTTGTTGAAATTATTTCCTAGAAAAAACATATACATATAAACATATACATTTTTTTTATTAAACTAGGCAAGTCAGTTAAGAACAAATTCTTATTTTCAATGATGGCCTAGGAACAGTGGGTTAACTGCCTGTTCAGGAGCAGAACGACAGAACGACAGATTTGTACCTTGTCAGCCCGGGGGTTTATTACCAGTGTTCTTGTAAATTCAACACCGTGCATGTGAAACAGCCATACTTTAGTTAGTCAATGAGTTATCATTTAATAGGTTGATGATATTCCGGTCTGTTACAGTAAATCTTTGTTTTTTTTTGTGAAATGGCTTGGACCGGGAATATTAATATGTAACTTCATCTCAACGTGATAACGGTAGCTCATTCAGCTATGAAAAGCTAGCTACTGTATAGTAGGTCTGGTCCAAGGTTATATCAGTTACGCAAAATGAGCTCTGAGGATAGGAAGTATCAATAAATAGATATATTACATCAATGTCTGCCCGGATGTGGTGTTAGGTGCTGATACTGCACATAGTGCTCTCTGGATGCCCGTGTATTTGCACATCCTCAGTACAACTCGACGAGAATTCGATTTTGGCATGATATATTTTGAAGATGTTTTTATTTTCACACATTTTGTGTGTCAGTGTGTACAATTTCAAATTACGCAGTGTGTTCCTCACTGGCGCAGTCTATAAGCAGTTCACTTGACAAAAGCTATGTAAAAAATAAAACCACAATGGAGAACAATACCTTTTGTACATAACTGAAGCAAAGTGGGTTGAATGGAAACAGGTGTGAAATTGAGTTGATAGTTGTATTGTAACTACTTTAAATATAACATGTATATCAACTCTCGTATTCTCCTAAGATAGAATACAGCTGCACATATTCATAAAAATGACAAATACAGTACATTACTAGATTGAACACTGCATGATTTTGTTTTAATACATCATGTGGAAAACTTTAGCTGCCGTTTTTAGACCCTGTGTAATAAGATACACTTTAAACATGTAGTCCACTGTAATTTCATCACTGTTACAGTATATCTATGAATACTAATACTTGTCCTTTCAGTAGTACACCAGGC
This sequence comes from Oncorhynchus keta, assembly GCF_023373465.1. Lineage (NCBI taxonomy): Eukaryota > Metazoa > Chordata > Actinopteri > Salmoniformes > Salmonidae > Oncorhynchus > Oncorhynchus keta. The sequence goes on from NC_068422.1 coordinate 60,348,957, forward strand.
TTTTGAATCTCCTATCCGTTCAATATCGGCTGGCCTTTAAGTTTCTGCCAGGTGCATTTTCTCGATTGCTTTCCAAGCGTGTGAATACATACCTTTACAAATAAAATGACAGCTCTACTCTAGAATAATTCACTGATATTTATCATACCCTTACATACCATATACACAATCCCCTATAACACAAAAACACAGGCATTGTCATATTTATTCTGTTCAGCTATAAAAACAGATCATAGAGGTGGTTAAGTATAGGTACTGTAGGCAAAGTATCACATTGCATTGATGAGTCTCATTGAATATATCAAATTTGTTCATAATTGGTATTCTTTGGAAATTCTGTGATATTCAGTGACATTTCAGTTTGGTGTATGCTACTGTTGTCATGGGATGCTGTGGGATAATTAATTGCAGGTAATGGGATACTTTCAATATAAGTGGATAAATAGATTTAGGCTCTTAAATCCTGATCCAGGAAGGCAGTTGACATGCCCCCCCCCATTTGGGTATTTGGAAGGGCGAAGCGGACAGGTGGTTGTCTTAGTCATACAGTGGGTGCCACATGGCAATCTGCTTACGGGGGTTGTCTAGCATTTGCTGCCAGTGTTGGAGGCCAGTGTTAGAGGCCTGTAAACCCAGCTGACAGCGGCCCAGGGACTCCTGCTCACCAGGACCTGCCTGGTTCAACACCTCCAAGTCCAGACTGGATTTAGACAGCAGCTCGCGGGGAACCTCCAGCATCATCATCTCATTCCACACTGGGTTCATCTTGTGCTTGACCCGTCGCGTCTGCTTCTTCTTCCTCCTCAGCTTGGTAGTCTGGTGCTTCAGGGCCAGTTTCACAGACAGGTCTAGGAACAAGGAACGAGGCTTTCACTACAATGACATCCACCAACCAAAATATTTTTCTATCTTAGCATACTCTAGCGTCAACCTGTGGATGGACTACCCATTCACGGTTGTATGGTTTAATGAGCAGTTGTAGGCGTCATACAGTATGAGCGGCAATGGGTTAAATTAATAAACAGGGTGTACCTATGGAGTTCTTCAGCTTGTCTGACTGTAGTCCTCGAGCCTTCATCACCACTACTCCCAGCCGATTGGCTGCAGGCAGGTAACTTATAGACAGCAGGAGCTCTCCAGCTGCCTGGACATCCTGCCGATTGTAGTCAATAGTCAATTACACCAATTCACTGTGATTAGAACAGGTCACATGAAAACGTTTCCTCTGCAATTAATGTCAAAAACACACAGCGGGAAACTTCAACACATAGCAGACTTTAATATACATAGGTTAGAACAAATATCAACAAGCAATGTCCATTTATGAATGACAATAAGGTACGCCTGTTACCTTGACACCATCATTAGCGGACACAAAGGTCTGATTCACTAGTAATCAAATGGACTGGATGAATGGCTGAGTGAGTCACCTCTGTGCCTCAGGAAGACTAGGATTCATTAGGCACAGATCCTTATAATCCCTGCCATTATGCTTCTGATGCTACTGGTGAATCTCATATTGATCTGAAATTGTGCCACTTTGGTAAATGGTCTTCCTGCGTGGGTTAGGGGCATTGCAACTCCTACACATACTGCAATATGTCCCAATATGTCACTTTAATAAGTGGAATATCAGAGACTCTTACAACCAGGAAAGAGTCTGTCGTAAAAATAATATATAAACGTAATGCGTAATATGTGTGTAGGACTGCACAACCAAACTGTGTGGAGGGTTGATTTGTGAAAGTAATTGATATCTAGGGTCTTTGGTCATCCAGTAGTGCACATATGAGGAAGAGGTTTGTATTATGTTAAAACAGGCCACACATAAAAATAGGGAGCCCACTAATGGACAAAAAGTCAAGGATTGTGCATTAGCCAATATGCAGCATAGACGAGGCATGATTGTCTTTTTAGGGGATGCTTGAAAATGACATGTTAACTACATCATTCTAACAGCACCAAAGAGCACAGTACAATTTTACAGCTTGAGCATCCCTTTATAGTCTGCGATACATAGCAAGTAAACCCTTTAAAGTAGCAGCCTGACTCACTCTTTGATTTGCTGTGAGCAATAGATCAAAGGGGTCGTAAGTAATCGATGCAAAGGGAATGGGGTAGTCTGTTTAAAAAAAAAAATAGTGTTCTTCTCTGAGTCATAACTCTGCACATCCACATCCAAATCAACAGTTTTGTGAAAATGTTTCTCTCTCTTTCAGTGGACGTCTGATAAATCAAACATCTTCTCTCTTTCTTCAGTGGAGTATCATAGTGTGTAATCTCCTGAGGAGCTACAGCACAGTCTACTGCTGTGTGTGTCATCACTGGCTTCTGTCAGCCCCATCTGCCCCCTGTGTTCTCTTTATGCAGCTATGACCATTATATAAAGAGCTGAAAAACTTCTCACTGTGTTCAATTAGAAATCATTTATAGCTATTCTCCTGCGGAGGTGTATCACTTGCGTCACAGCCTACATCATACAAACTGCCGCCTTCCCCTCCCTGCATTTCTCAGCCTCCTCCTGTCCTCTCTATCTCCTCTATCTGCTCTTTGTCTTTGGCAAAGACTGATTTCTCTCGTGTCATCCTCGTATCTCCCTCTCGTGCATCATCCCTGTTTGTGATTCCTGGCAGGACTTCATGCTCTCTTGCGCATCCCAGAAGAAAGATAGTCCCAAGGGTTTGTGATGACGTAGATTCTGATCTCCTGCCTAGCTTGGAGGCTTACGATGGAGCTGCCAGGAAGGACTGGAGAGCTGGCTGTTTTTTTATTAAATCCCTATTTGCATTCAGGTGTCCTTGTAGCCAAAGTTTTGAAGAACAGCTTGTGGGTGGACAGAATGAGCTGTTCCGAAAGAAAAGAGAAAGAAGATCATATTGGGGTTTCTTATAATTCCCTTTAGGTTAACATAAAGCCGGATGGTTGTCACTTTATCTTGAGGAGGCTTGACAGTGCTTGTTACAGGGTAGCCATACAGACAGGCAGACCAAGCTATTGAGATAAATGAGTTTGGCCTTGAGTAAAAACGATTTTGATCACAGTGCCTAGTATTCAGTTTCACCAGATCCACAGAACAGTTGTCCAGTTTGAGAGCTGGGATGGCTCAAGTCACTATCAGATCACCGAGGGGTAAGGGCTCTCGAAAGACTCCATGGCAACGCCTACTTTTTTATAACGAACACCTGACAGCCCAGAGAAGCACAGGTTAGAGATAGTTAGTGGAAACACACAAAATATCAGTGACTCAGCCAATACATCTCACCCCAATTCAGAATCCCTCATCATACCACCCAATCTTCAAAAGAAGATAAACAGTTACAGTACTCAAACTATATCTATGATGGTCTCAAATAAGCAACACAGTCCTATACAATTCAATTTACAAAAATATAATAATATTAAAAGAGGAACTGCACACGCTGATTTGGCTCCTTTTATGGCTCGCTGCGGCCTTCTGGAAGAGAGGAAAGGAGGAGCTGGGATCGTTTGAGAGGTTCATGGCTCTGTTCACGGCAGTCTTCGACCATCCTCCCAGAGGGCAGAAAGGGAGGGGGAGATACTTCTCCAGCGGGGTGCCCAGACCGCTGGGGAGTATGCCCTCACCTTTCAGACTGTGTCAGCCTCCAGCAGATGGAATGAGCCGGAGCACCGCACTCTTTTCCGGTGAGGATTGCACAAAGAGGTCCAGACAGAGTTGGCGTGTCGAGATGACAACCTATCCTTGGACGCACTCATCGCGATAGCCATCCGTCTGGATAACCTTCTTCTGGAGCACCGGCACCTACCTCTCTCCTCGCCCTCCTGCTTTGGCTGTCCTGAGGCAGAGCCTGAACCCATGCAGGTAGGGGCCACACACCTTTCCACGGAAGAGCGGCGTTGCCGGAGACAGCTGGGGCTCTGTTCCTATTGTGGCCAGGAGGGGCACCAGCTTCAGTGGTGTCTGGTGCGTTCCAACCCGGGGTCCACTATGGCAGAGGGGCGGCCATGTATGCGCACAAACCAATCTCCCCGGCACGCTCCAGCAGGGAAACTACTTCCCCTTCCTGTGCCTCAGCGGCCTTGGTCCCATCTGTCCATAGACTTTGTTACTGCACTCCCCCCCATCTGATGGTTTCACCACTGTTATGGTTATTGTGGACAGATTTTCCAAATCCTGCCGTTTTATCCCTCTCTCTGGTCTCCTTACAGCTCTCCAGGTGGCAGAGGCACTGTTCCAGCAGGTCTTCCGGCACTATGGCCTTCCGTAGGACGTCGTCTCTGACCATGGCCCCCAATTCACATCGCGGGTATGGAGAGCCTTCATGGAGAAGCTGGAGGCCATGGCCAGCCTCGCATTCGGGTACCAGCCTTGGTCCAACGGGCAGGTGGAGAGTACCGACCAGGAGCTGGGGAGGTTCTTAAGGAGTCACTGCCAGGACCGACAGGGGGAGGGGCCCGGTACTGTCATGCATACTCCCACTCACCCTCTCCAGTGATTGACATTACCAGTCAACTAACCACAGGCCCTGGCAACCATTATTATGCACACCTGCTCCCCATCATTATGCACACCTGGACTTCATCACCTTGATTACCGTCCCTTTATTTAGCCCTCGGTAGCCTCAGTCATCAGGCAGTATTGGTTTGATTTGATTCACGTTCTGTACACTTGTTTTATTTATCTGCATTTATCATTATTAAACTCACATTCTGCACCTGCTTCCTGACTCCCGGCGTATTTGTGACACTCCTCAAGAAATGCCTGCGGCTATGACAGAAAACAAACTTGAGTTGGCTTGGGGGTGTGGTTTGATGTGGGTGTTTCTTACGTGGGTCCTTTCCACCACCAGGACACAACCATCTGTCAGAACCTTGCCCGCAGCCGTTTCCTCCCACTCAATCTCAACAAACCTCCTGGAGGTTGAGTTGAATAACTACAGATGCGTGAGGAGATGACGGAGAACTTTGAATAGGTCTGTAGCCTACAGAGTAATAACGAGAAGAATGCTATTGCTGAATGCATGTATACATTTTAAACTAAGTGTTTTGATAACGTTTAAAATGTAGCAACAGTTCCATGTAGAATAAACAACCCTTTACATAATACCGTAGAAGCAGTGTTCTGCTAACATAACAATGAGCACCTTTCATTGTCATTCCCAGTCGATACAGATACTGTGCCTATCAGCCTGTCAAGTGGTGGTGGGGCTACCTTGGCAAACATGTCAGAGTGGTCATACCTTCCTGTGTGAAATCCCGTATGCAACAGGAGTTCCCTGATCAGATGCAGAATACACAGGGTTTCTCCCTCCCCATATTGACTGACACCATTCAATCATTTTAAAAAAGACAATACAAGTAAAAGTTGTTTCTAGTAAAATGTTTATGCAGAGTGCAAGATCTCTCTCCATTCAGAGACATCTGTATCAAGCTCATCTGTCAGTCTGGACTTCATCCCATCATCTTGCAAGTCTTCATGTGCTGGCTCCATTCATGTTTCTGTTAACACATGCACATAGTCACTGTTCTATTACCAATGGCAGTTAGGATAGGTAATATCTGACACACAAACGGGTGTTATGTTGAAGTTTGAACAAGTCAGACTAGACATACCTAATTCTGTTCTCTCTATCAACGACTGTTGGTGAGCAGGCAAGAGGTGAGGCTGGAGGTGAGGTCTTTGCCAGAGCCCCTTTGATGGGCATAGCAGCGTAGATCAGCTCCTGGACCCTCATCAAAGATACTGGTCGGTCACACACACACAGAGCACTGATTACGATTAGCCTGGTGGATCCAACCTGAACACTGGGTTCATCTTTCTATTTCACTTCAGATCAAGCTTGTTCCACCAAGCTCGCTTATGCCCAGGACATTATATGCATCTAAAAAGGTAGAAAATAAGCAACAAGTAATGTCAGTTTACATCAATTGTTTCACAATTGGGTTATCAGAATGTATCAAAGTAACGAAGAGGGTTACCTTGTGTATTTGTACAAATGATGAGCCTGTGAAAGCTGTTGCCGCCGACAGGTGAAGGTTGCTGGCCGGATACTTGCCATAGGAATGCTCACAGCGAGGGCAAGTCTGCACGATGCTGATGAGGGCCCTCTTGCTGGTCTCTATGCTGCATGTTTGGCTGCAAACTAGACATCTCTGGAACAACCATATGTATTTGTGCCCTACCTGGACACTAACTTAGAGTGGCATGGAAATATGATTACATCGCTAAAGTAACGAAATAATTAGTATGATACAACTTTGCCATAGTATGAAGTCGTCAAATTTACTTTAGAGAGATGTCAATGTTGCCATTACTGTTACGAGCAAAGTTTGTAAAGAAAAATTAGCTAGCACTGCTAGCTAGGCTTTCCTACTAATTATGTGCCTTCTTTTGAAATGTTAACGTTTCTCCATGCCAAATCTGAGTTGGATTTAGGTAGGCTAACACTAGCCAGCTAGCTAGCTAACATCAGCTATGTTAGCGATGATAGTGATGATTATCAGTAAACATAACCAACAGTCTATGGTCTAGTTACCGGTATACTCACCACCACTGGGGACCAACAAACTCCAGCCACCTATTCCGCATGATAGGGTCCTTCGGGCGGGGCATGCAAACCATAGTTATTGGCTATGCTTCTTGCTGAACGCATGCATTGCATGGTCAATCCATATAGATATTTTGAGTCTCAAACGGCCGTGATCCTTTGAACATGTTGGCTGGGGGCGATTAAACAACGGAGACCCATTTAAAGAAGGGAAGCGAAGTGGGAGGAGTGGTGATTTGCATGTGGAGCTTGGCAAAACGGGGCATGATTTGTTGACATAATTATAATCCAAACCCACCCTTCAATTCCAAACTGACTTTATGACCAAAATGACCCTATTTAGACTTTGTAGTCAATTTTGACAATATAATAAATGTTCTGCCAATAGGCCATTTTCAAAAGGATTAGTTCATTTTTAGGAGCAGTTGCTCTTTAACTTTGCGGCCAATGCTGTCTACTATATATATCAATGATAAGAACAGGGTAGCCTACCTGTTTTGGTGGTTGTAGGTCGACCCAGCAGTCTGCGTTGGACATCATGCCCACATCAACCAGCTTGAACCTCATGACGCCCAGGTTGGTGTTCTGGGAGAAGTGGTCACAACTGTGAAGGGAGAGAGCCACTTCACCCTCCACCTCATACCCTCCTGGTAGGGAGAACACCAGGCCTTCCTCCCAGTGGGTGTGGCTGGTCAGGCGTCGCAACGAAGTCTGGGCCTCCCTCTGTCCTGCTGCTAAGGTCAGGACTCCGGCCACATAGCCCTCACAGCCCGACCCCACACTCAAATGCTCCGCTACAGAGGAAGACAGAGAGGGAAGGAAGGCAACAGAGAGAGGGGGAGCGAACCCTGAGAATAGCAGTCTATTGATGTAGTTTTAATTACATTTTTACATTTGACATTTTAGTAATCTAGCAGATGCTAAATTGCTCAAATCCAGAGCGATTTACAGTTAGTGCATTCATCTTAAGATAGCTAGATGGGATAACCACATATTAGTGAGTAGTGTCAGTTCACAAAAGGCCTTCTTTAAGGGGGGGAGGGGGTCTGGGTGAAAAGGGGGTGCGGGGGGGTACTGTGGGATTATTTAAGATACTCTTAGAAGAGGATCGATCGGGTTTAAAATGTTTTCAGAAGATGGGCAAGGACTCTACTGTCCTAGGTTCAGGGGGAAGTTGGTTCCACAATTGGGGTGCCAGGACAGAGAAGAGCTGGGCTGACCGGAAGCTGCCCTCCCGTAGGGGTGGGAGGGCCAATAGAACAGAGGTGGCAGAACGAAATGCCCGCATTGGGTGTGTAGGGCTTGAGCATAGCCTGAAGGTAGAGGGGGCAGTTCTTCTTGCTGCTCCGTAGGCAAGTACCATGGTCTTGTAGCAGACCCGAGCTTCGACTCGAAGCCAGTGGAGTGTGCGGAGGAGAGAATCTCATTAGCTATTCCCAATTCTGCAAAATACCAGGTCTGCAAAATATCTTATTATGTCAAATTCACTGAAGTTAGAACTTTATAGGCTATGTATTTATAAGGAGAGATATTATAAGAGATTATAAGGAGAGAAATACGTATGTCTAGTAGATGTGTTTATGATAAACAATGCAGAAGCACTTTGCAGACCCGGCATAGGTCTCTCCCAACAGTTTCTCTAACAGCAAAGCAGACGGTACGCCTTGAATAAAAATAGTAATTAATGAAGCTAAAGGCTTGGATATAATGAGATATAATTGAGCACTCGGCAGGTGATAAACAAACCAAAGAGGCAGGACTCGCAGATAGCTGGCCTGCAGAGAACCTGTGTCCTCCGTTAGCATATCTCAATAGGCGTATGATGCTGGTATGAACAGTGTGACAGCTTGCACCCGGACCCCACCACCAACTACCACCCACCCAACCGCCCGCAAGGCAAAGTAGATGCATTGTTGACCTTTTCATTGGGTGACGCATCAGCATCTAGTCGCTAAGCATCGACATACGGGGACCAGCCAACAGAGGGCAAATGCAAAGGCGTCCAAGCTACTCAACCCCTTTTCAAATCCCCCACAGTCTTATGAAGGGGGAGGCCGGTGGATTGCTTTGTCTCACCACAAATGAAATAAATTATTTTGTAGATGGAGGACATAGAAGAAGCAAGGTAGAATATTGAAATATAGATTAAGCCAGTGTGACAGTGTTGGTGCGTCATCACTTTGCCACTCTATTGGCTTCGGAATATTGCTCCACAAGACACGATGCACTGAGGGGATTGGGTTGTGAGGTCTCTATTTACAGTTTCAATCTATTTGTCACTACTGATTAACTGTTGCCTCACATTTATGTATTCTATTTGCAGACAACTGCCTCTTAGTTTTTTCCTTTATGCTTGTTTTCAATTGCAGAAGACATCTGCTTGTTGACCTCTTTGATAATGTTAATAAATGAGGTTTGACAGAAAGAAATGCACTGTCATGGAAGTACTTAAATACAGTTGAAGTCGGAAGTTTACATACACCTTAGCCAAATACATTTCAAATCAGTTTTTCACAATTCCTGACATTTAATCCTAGTAACAATTCCCTGTCTTAGGTCAGTTAGGATCTCCACTTTATTTTAAGAATGTGAAATGTCAGAATAATAGTAGAGAGAATGATTTATTTCAGATTTGATTTCTTTCTTCACATTCCCAGTGGGTCAGAAGTTTACATACACTCAATAGATGACATCTATTTTGTGAAGTGCACCAGTCCCTCCTGCAGCAAAGCACCCCCACAATATGATGCTGCCACCCCCTGCTTCATGGTTGGGATGGTGTTCTTCGTCTTGCAAGCCTCCCCTTTTTCCTCTAAACATAACGATGGTCATTATGGCCAAACAGTTCTATCTTTGTTTCATCAGACCAGAGGACATTTCTCCAACAAGTACGATATTTGTCCCCATGTGCAGTTGCAAACCGTAGTCTGCCTTTTTTATGGCGGTTTTGGAGCAGTGGCTTCTTCCTTGCTGAACGGCCTTTCAGGTTACGTCGATATAGGACTGTTTTTTACTGTGGATGTAGATACTTTTGTACCGGTTTCCTCCAGCATCTTCACAATTTCCTTTGCTGTTGTTCTGGGATTTATTTGCACTTTTCACACCAAAATAGAAGATTCGAGGGAAAAAACGCTTTCATGTCCAAAAACCAGGAACACGTACAAATGGGTGAAGCCAAAACACAGGCGCAAACACAACCCAAGGACCACTGGTAATACCCGGACAGCAAAAACCCAACAATAAACAATACACCTCTTACATAGTTACACAGCAACAAGCCCGCACAAACACAAGCGGGCTAATCGAACTTAAATAACACCAACCCCAAAACACCAACAAGGAACAGGTGAAAACAATTAGACAAAACCAAACGAAAAGGGAAAAAGTATGTTTAATAGGTAAACTAGGGTCAATATCATGTTTAGTGATACCTCACCCTTCATAACTGCCATGAAGTGGACATACTGGCAGATCATACTGTTGAGATTGTTGCCTTACCTTCTATCACGGTGATGTGTAGCTCGTTCTGGTCTGTATAATAGGTGAGAGAGAAATGCAGCTTAGGGTGGAGGATGGAGCTGCTTGTTGTCATCCCATTGGTTAGAGCCCTTGCACAGGGGGTTTTGTCCTTTGAGTCTGGGAAAGGAGACGGCGTTAGGGCTGGTCAATTCCTTGGTAACAGAATTGCGCTGAGATTTTTCACTTAAAATGTATGCCAAACAAAAACCATTGATTTCAAAGTTCAACAAACGCTACAACTCCATGCACAAGGACTACTTTTAACAATTTACACTGAACATTTGACAAAAAAACACATTTACTGGAAGAAATATGCAAATGCAAAGTTTGGTAACAGAATTTTGGTAAAATCTCCCTCAATTGTTTTATGTGTCCACGTTTTCCAAAAACTCTGTTAAATATATGCTTCGAATTAAGTCTTAACAATGTCTGCAGAAAGAATGGGGTGTCAGCTATCACATGATACATTGACTTTGAAAAAAAAACATTTATTTTGGTTATTGAACTACAGTAAGTAAAGTGGATTTACACCCGGTAACGGAATTGTGTTAATCGAATGTATTCATGGTCTGTGATCTGTACTACACAGAAATGCATAATTATGGATATGAATGTCATTCTTTTCATGGTGAGGTATCCTAAATCGGAACACAAAGGTATAAATATGCAATATCCTCCTTTGCATATTTGGGTATTATTCTTCACAATGGCTATTATTTTAATGAGCTCTGCCCCCAAACAAGACCAAATTTGTTTGGTCCAGACCAGACCAAATCTGAACCAATCATAGATGTCTATGTTCTACAAGTTTGGACATCGAAGTGCAGCACAGTAGGGTAGAGTTCAGTACAGTATAGTTCAGTACAGTACAGCATAGTTCAGTACAGTACAGTAGAGTGCAGTAGACTTCAGTACAGTACAATACAGTACATTATTGTGTGCTCTACTCTAGTGTGCTCTACTGTGTATTGTACTGAACTCTACCCCAGTACTGTACTGAACTATACTCTAATTTTCCTTGCTGTACTGTACTCTACTGTAATGTACTGTACTTTCCAAACTTGTGAACCCAACTGTGGTTTGTGACTATGATTTCCCATTGTAGCCAATTCAATTGCAGACATTCTGTTACCGATGTTTCGGAAATTAAATTATCGATTTGGTAACACAATTTCAAGTTTTAATCACTTAATAATTCATGAACAAAATTGGTATCAGTAAAAATACTACAACTAATTGATAGGTCTACCTTTACTTGTTTACTTGTACTTTTTTTGTCATTTCTCATGAGAGGAAGAGAAATTTAAAAATATATTAAAGATGTATGGGTTTTTGGTAACGTAATATCAAGGCACAAGGCAATTTTTCTTAAACTTACAGATAGCAGAAACATTTCGCAAAACTAAATATACGTTTTGATATTAGTTGGCAGGGATCTTTACTTCCAACATTATTGTGTTTTGATTGATTTCTACTTCCTTTTCAGACTTTTTCTGTAAGATGTTTCCTAAGACCCCTTTTCCATCTGTTTGGCCAGAAATCGAAGGCTTTGCTCATTCCAAATTGTGTATATACATTTTCATTTCTCTAAAATATAGACCCTTAGCTTTCATTTGACACCCAATTTTTAGAAACAATTATTTGAGAAACTATGTATAGCCAAACTGGCTGTTACCGTAAGGCAACTGCATTCAGGTGTAAGAAAGCACCAAGAATAGCAGTAGGAAGATCTTAGCCTTCTGGGACCAGTCCTATCCATCATGCATTAGGTTCCATTGACTGGACACATCAATAACACTAAGTGGATGAGTGTAGGGACGAGGGAGGGAAGAAGGGAGAGTGGGGCAAAGCCTTTGATCACAATGCTCTGGCAGGAGGAGAGGTGAGTTTATTTGCATTTATCCTTTATTTAACTAGGCATGTCAGTTAAGAACAAATTCTTATTTACAAAGACGGCCTACCCCGACCAAACCCTAACCCGGACGACGCTGGGCCAACTGTGTGCTGCCCTATGGGGCTCCCAATCACGGCGGGTTGTGATACAGTCTGGAATATAAATAGCGTCTGTAGTGACGTCTCTAGCACTGAGATGCAGTGCCTTAGACTGCTGAACCACTTGGGAGCCCAATAGAGTTAAGTAACTCAAACACAATTATCTAGACTGAGTGAGTGGTAACTCTAATACAATAGAAGGAAGTGATTGACTACAGTAATTAGCAACAACATTTGTTTCTGCCAAGAAACTGACACGATTTTTTTTCACATGTAAAATTTCACCTGAAAAATGTTGAATCTAAATAACTGAAGAGTATAACACATTGTATATGATGAAGGCATAGTAGCTATGAAAAGAATAGGAAACGATAAAGGAATTTATCTTGTTTAATTCAGGGTGTATGTTATTGGTTGGGGTTTACCTTGTCTGAGGATCGTGAATGTGTCAGAGCTGTCAGTTGCTTGGTTACCAGCATCAGGCTCAGTCGAGGGTCTCTCGGGAGAGGGCTCGCCCCCCTTCTCTGAGGCATGATCAGGGTAGCTGATGACCTCAGATGAGGTCACAGATGGTTTGGGCTTGTATATTTTAGGAAATTTCAACAATGTCCTTGGTTGGATGGGCTCTGTGGATTTTTCCACACTGAACTAGAGGAGGAAGAGATGGTTAAACACAGGCTAATAATACTGTACTATGATACAAGGTGTGGTGAGAAATCACAGCTAGTTTGTAGACTGCTTTCATGAAGATTTAGTGTTGGTCGTGCAGTTCAAAGACAGCAAGCCTGCTGTATGCAATCAATCCCAGAGGGGTTCATTATGGCCATAGCAGTCCATTATCACTGCAGTCTGGCAATTCACAGGAAAACGTGGAACACCAATTTACACTGAATGCAACTCTCTGACAGTCAGCTAAATGTGGGCCACTCAGATGGGTGAGTTATGGTTATGCTTGCTAAGAATTTCCATCCATTCTCCTGGGCATGCATCATTACTCTCCCAAATCAAACTCTCAATGATAACATTGACTGGTAACTGGAAGCTATTATTTTAAAGTATTGAACTTTATTTATGCTTGTGGAATAAATTGCACACTGTTAAGTTACATTCCATAATGGGATATAAACAATTCAGAGGAGGACTAAATCTCTCCACCCAGCAAGTGTTCTTTCACCTCCTTAGCAGCACAGTTGAAGTGCTGCAAAAAGCAAGCTGACTGCAGCGTGGTGTCCCCCTGGTGCACGCATCATGTGCGAGGGCTTGTGTATGCTGAGGAAAGGAAGGCTGTGTGCATAGACTAGACGTAAACATAGTAAATGTACATCTGGGACGATCAAATCAGAATGATATGTCACGTTTGGTATGGTTACATAAGACAAAGGTTAGGAGTTAGGTTAAAGGATTAACACAAACGTCTCGTAACCCAAAGGTTGCGTGTCTGAATCTCATCACGGACAACTTCGGCATTTTAGCTAGTTAGCAACTACTTAGCATGTTAGCTTACCTTTAACCTAACTCCGAACCTTAACCCTAACAATCCTTTGACCTAACTCCTAGCCCTAACCTCAACCCTAACCCCTAGCCTAGCTAGCGTTAGCCACCTAGCTAACGTTATCCACAACCAATTGTAATTCTTAACATATCATACGAAATGGATGATCGACATCCAGAAATTAATACACACCAAATGAAACTTAACATATAATACTAATTGGAGTGTCCCAGATTTACATTTACTATATTAAGTCTACGCCTGAGTCCAGGTTGTAGCGTGAGCTGCAGGGGTATCCTGCTCCCCAAATTACACTGACACAGATGTGCAGGGAACCCATGCATTCTTTATTAGGCTAGTCCGAGCAGGTTTTTTCCCGCTCTGAAAGATTCTGAATCACTCATCACCTCGTCACAAACTCATCGGATTGCTGGGTGTGAACACGTGTCTTTAAAAAATATATATTATCTGCTTCTAACACCATTATTTAGCCATCATCAAATGAGACCCATATTCAGGAACACTACACAGACCATTAGGCCATAGGAATTAAATGCACTGTCGTTTGTTTAAACACACTGTAGCTCTTCAAAGTGGTTGCTGAGGTGTTAAGTCTGCTTCAAAGCTGTGGGATCTCACTCTATGACTAATCACTCAAGGTCAAATGTGGACATACGCGCAACACCTTTCGCTTGGCTCGGAGAGAGGATGGGTGGGTTCACTGTAAAGGGGACTGCAACAGACAATCAACCTTTCCCACAGAAAGGACACTGTTTGTGAGCAGAACTGTGATACAATGCCACAAGCAAAGTCACAGGTTAAGCCTCCTGCAGCCCATAGGAACAAGAATAGAGTGCTATACTAACTGTACTCCAGTTCCTATCCAGGCTCTATCTTAATGCACTCCTTTATTGTAACGTAACCCCTATCTGATGTTTTTTTTACTTCTGCATTTCCTGTGTTACAATCTTAATATCAGTTAAGGGAGATATCAAAGGCAGGCATAAGCAGATATTTGTCATCATCTTAGCCTGTTCAAAAATCAAGAGTAGTTGTTGTGTCAGTGTATTAAACAACTGTAGTTAGCTATATTATTTACCAAGAGAAACTGTAGTTACACAAAGTAAGTTAGTTACTACTCAGTGAAACTGTAGTTGCTCAAATCAAACATACAGGACAAAGCTTTTTGCACTACAATTATAGATCACAAATGAGATATTTAAAAAAACAGCTCTACATGTGATATGACATTTAGTCAATGTTATCACTCAATAACCATGGCATTCACTCCAGTCCCACGCCACATAAACCTAGTGACACATATTCACCAAGTCCCCTGCGGTGATGGCAGTTATCCTCCCAGGAAAGTAAGCTCTCTAAGATCTGAGTCTATGTCCAAGTACTGTAGTAGGGCAGCTCACCTTCTCTGAGGAGTGCAGAACACTGGGTTTAGCCTTCTCTGGGTCTGCATCTTCACCACTTTCCAACTTGCCTTTCTTACAGGACCTGCAGATCAGTGAGAGCCCACAGAGAGTGAGGATGCCTGACGCAGTGCCCAGCGTAGCACCAAGGACAGCAGCTGTGGTGAAAATCATGCTTGTCAAGAAGGGCAACACAGGAAAAAATAAAAAGGAAGAAAGGAAGCTAAAAATGTCCAAGTTACTCTTCAGGCAGCATTACAAATAAAGATGCTGATTGGTTAGTCTGCAGCAAATGTCCCACAAAAATAGGATGCTTTTTCAGGAGACAGGCTACAATTCATTCGGGTACCAGCAGTTGGTTGGAGGTGGACTTTCAATCTGCAGTTCCCTCATCCAGAGACAGAGGGAGAATGTTCCTGTCTGCAGAAGAGAATAGTGTGAGAGAGAGGCAGTCTGCATTGTCTACTTGCATATATTCAGTGAGAGGAGGGATGGGTTAATGACAAAGGGAGAGAAAGGAGTGGGAGGGTACAGGCTGGCTGTCTGGTTAGCTGGTTAGGACAGAATATGTCTGTTTCATGTATTATGTCTGTTTCATTTATGCTTACCTTCCCTGTCTCTCTTTTGCTTTTTATCTCTAAGTTCCTCTCTCTTCCTTCCTTCTCTTCCCCACTACCACTTTCCTGTTGCCCTCAGACACATCCATGTCTGACATCTGAAAAAATCCTGCTCCCCAGAATAACTTTTTTTTTACACACCAACAGAAAGTTTAAAAAAATAGGCTGATCTCATTCCCCTTCTCTCAATGCACTATCCCCATTATGCTGTTCAGCCAGGGGAATGTGCACCTCCACAATATTTATGTTTATTCCTCATGGCTAGGAAAAGGATATCTCTCTGAATTGAACATCTCTCTGAATCTGAAATAGCTAGAGTATGAAGACATGTCATTTAGCCACATGAACAGTAAAAAAAAAAATATTCTCGCTCATCAAATTCTATATTTGGTCCCCCAACCTTGCCTTAATATGCAGTTTCCATGGAAACAACATAACCCACAGTACAAACAGACTCCCAAAACCTGTAAAAACATCTTGAGGCCAAGCACTGTTCTTAGCACTGCTGTAACCAAAAGTACAGCACTTGAACATGACAAATAAAAAGGCTCAAAGGCTAATTTACTAACAACAGTAGCTGGTAGTAAATTAGCTGGTAGTAAAGTAGTTCCACTTTGCAAGCTCTTCTGGAAACATGCTGTATAATGAAAGCCATCACCATGGCTGTCTGGATAACTTAATAATCTTCTTTTACATTCCATCCCCATGTCTAGATGAATCACATCTTGAAATTTCCCCCGGGGCAGTGGCCATCTCTCCAAACTGTGTGATGAGGTATGACGTATGCTGACTCAGTTTGGTTTTCCTGGCCGCTTTCATTCAGAAGGCAATACTGGTTCATAATTCTCATTTTTAACACAACCCATCTATACAATTGAAACAAAAAGATAGCATTCTATAGGTTTACATGTGTCCAGCAATCTACATCCAGTGTTAAACCCGCAGGAGGCCTTTTTCCTTTTGGTAGTCCGTCATTGTAAATAAGAATTTGTTTTTAACTGACTTGTCTAGTTAAATAAAGGTTAAATAAATAAGTACAGTATTATTATTTCAGACAGTGAGGGAAGTCCCTTTTAAGACAACACTCTTTCATGGATGTGAATTGAACATGCACGAACACAATATGTGAATTGAAGGATAACCCCATGTAGAATATAGGCCTAATCTTTGATGCCATCTTGAGGATGGCCTAAATTGTAAGCAGTTTTAAGGGGCAACATACAGTTGCTACACTCATTTTTGGATGTGTAACTTAATGATATGTACCCATTGATTTTTGAAGAATACAATTTATAAATGCCTCGTGAGCTTAGTTCAATTGTAGTATCCCATCAGAACCCAAAATATAAGATTGTTTTACTCCAAAGTTTGTAAATAAACAAAGTAAATGTAAACAAACACTATATAGCCTCAAAACATGGTAAAAATTGTCAAAGACTCCAGCCACCCAAGTCATAGACTGTTCTTTCTGCTAACACATGGCAAGTCTTGGTCCAAGAGGCTTCTATAAACAGCTTCTACCCCCAAGCCACATGGACTCTGTACCGGTACCCCCTGTACATAGCCTCACTATTGTTATTTTACTGCTGCTCTTTAACTATTTGTTACTTTTATTTTTAGGTATTTTCTTAAAACTGCATTGATGGTTAAGGGCTTGTAAGTAAGCATTTCACTGTAATACCTGTTGTATTCGGCGCATGTGACAAATCAAATTTGATTTGAAAATGATAGTTGATATCATGGATTGTCAGTCCCTGCATCCATAGTTCTGTCTATGGATGCAACTGCTGATTCCTGCTTTAACAGGTGGCTTGAACAAGCAAGCATACATAGCATGAACACTGCACTACCAGCTATAATAATCAAAACTCCAGGTTCCAAAATGGCACTGTCCATGGAGCTAAACTTGAACAATTTGTCCTCCGATCCTTTGCTGTTAATGTTACATTCTTTCTTGACTTTAGAGCTTTGATCAGGTATGTATAACTCGCTTCAGATGGATAAATGCCTGTGCACAAAATACCATTATGCTGTGTAATAGAACTATGCTTAGCCACAGTAGTTAGATATAGCTAACGTTCTCAATATGTTGTTCAAATCTAATTTAATTTGTTGGCTAGCAAGGCAAATAAGTAACTTTTATTTACTAGCTAGCATGCTATCGCATGACATGTTGTAATCTTTCCTGATTGTTTGGTCATGGGTCTTATTTAATTTGACAGTTTCAGGAATATTTATTGCATAAAATGTAACTATCAATTAGCCGTTGGCTAATTTAGTATCGCCAGGCTAATGCTGCGTTCATAACCAAGTGGGAAGGTGGTATTTAGTAGTTACATAAAGAAACATGTCTATTATTCATGTTCTCCGACATCTCCCACATGCTGATCTCTGACGTCACCTACTAAGAAATAACCTCGATAACAGCATTTTTGGCAGTCAAATGTACAGTGTTTTTCAGCGAGTTCAAAGAGCTTGAATGCCGCCAAAGGGGAAATACCACCTTCCCACTTGGATATGAATGCAGCATAATAGTTTGTTTTGGTTTTAGAATCCTTGTTGTTGTAGCTAACTAACGTTACTAATCCGCTGTCCCATTCAGATTAGACGGGAAATGTTATTAAACATTATACAGTGTCTATTCACAAAGCTGCCTGGGGAGATTTTGCAGACACTCCGACGCTGTCTAAACAAAAAGAGCCCAGCAGGAGATACAATTTTTGAAACGTTTGGAACTTAAAGGTACAGTATGCAGTTATCGCGCCGCCATTTCCTGGTTGCAATTTTTTTGTTTGTGTGACAAACCAAGCAATGCATAGTTTTTTTTTCCAAGCAATGCATAGTGTTGAGAATCATTGTACAATCTAAACAGCTGTGAAATATATTTTCAATAACCAACAATATTGTGTTTTCAGCTGTTTGAACCTGGTATACAAAAGTAAAAGACTCAAACTAAATTTAGGAAGGGGAAGCATAGAAATAGCATGCATAGAACATATCTACCGCTTCTTGTACTTGCTTTAAAGATGGCATGACAGATCTACAACTCACTTTTCTATGGAATTTGGTCATAGCCCAAAAAAGTGACATATTGCAGCTTTAACTTTAATATAAACAATGAAAAATATTGTTTATATTTATGCAAACGATACACTTAATGTATGCAGTTTAGGAAAATTGCACCAGGCTGAGAAACAGGAAAGGTGGAATGCAATGGTCCAATGGAAATGTGCGTGCAAGGTGAGGACAGTCATTGTGTGTTCTTTTGAGTTTTGACATTGATTCTTTGCCCGACAAAGTGATGTTAAGATATATAAGTTATCCTGTACGAGCTTTTGTACCAAATACATTACGTTGCTACAGATGTCAAGCTTATGGGCATGTGGCAGCAGCGTGTAGGAGGGAGGTTCCTAGGTGTCAGAAATGCGCTGAAGTGCATGAGACAAGGGAATGTGTTGCATTGGGGAAAGTAGTGGTATGTGTTAATTGTAGGGGTGCCCATTTTTTCACTTTGACAATCAGAGCACTGGGCAGAAATCACATCGCGTCAACACCCACCGCGGGCTTCGCGATGCTTTATTTTAAAGTTGTCATATGCCGAGGCAGTGAAGAAAGTAGAGGAAGATGGATCAAGGGGGAGGGATCATGAGATGAGTGGTATGAGTAGTAGATCTGTACCAGTACAGAGGGATAGGCCAACAAGTAATATATGTTTCAGTAAGATTGGATTTTTAGCATTTATTGCAATGGTTATCAACTGTACTGCAGGGATGGCATATAAGTCGCAGAAAATTGAGGTTGTGGTGGCAGCTGCAGAGAAGTATCTGGGTGTGCGAGACTTGACATCAGAAGAGTTACAGGGTGTGTTTTTATTTTTTATTATTTGACCTTTATTTAATCAGGCAAGTCAGTTAAGAACATTTTTTTTTTTGTATATGTTATTTCACCTTCAGTTGCGAACAAGTTATCATTTAGATAAAGATAAAGCAAAGCAGTGCGACCAAAAACAACAACACAGTTACCCATAAACAAACATAAAGTTAATAACACAATAGAAAATAAAAATAGAAAAATCTATGTACAGTGTGTGCAAATGTAGAAGAGTAGGGAGGTAGGCAATAAATAGGCCATAGAGGTGAAATAATGACCATTTAGCATTAATACTGCAGTGATAGATGTGCAGATGATGATGTGCAAGTGGAGATACAGGGTGCAAGAGGCTAAGTAATAACATGGGGATGAGGTAGTTGGGTGTGCTATTTACAGATTGGCTGTGTACAGGTACGGTGATCGATAAGCTGCTCTGACAACAGATGCTTAAAGTTAGAGAGGGAGATATAAGACTCCAGCTTCAGAAATTTTTGCAATCGTTCCAGTCATTGGCAGCAGAGAACTGGAAGGAAAGGCGGCCAATGAAGTTTTGGCTTTGGGGATGACAAGTGCAATATACCTGCTGGAGCACGTGCTACTTCCGGCGCCTACAGAGATGGCCGCCTCTCTTCGCGTTCCTAGGAAACTATGCAGTTTTTTGTTTTTTTTTACGTGTTATTTCTTACATTAGTACCCCAGGTCATCTTAGGTTTCATTACATACAGTCGAGAAGAACTACTGAATATAAGATCAGCGTCAACTCACCATCAGTACGACCAAGAATATGTTTTTCGCGACGCGGATCCTGTGTTCTGCCTTTCAAACAGGACAGCGGAATGGATCCCATGCTGCGACCCCAAAAAACGACTCCGAAAAAGAGGGAAACGAGGCGGTCTCCTGGTCAGACTCCGGAGACGGGCACACCGTGCACCACTCCCTAGCATTCTTCTTGCCAATGTCCAGTCTCTTGACAACAAGGTTGATGAAATCCGAGCAAGGGTAGCATTCCAGAGGGACATCAGAGACTGTAACGTTCTTTGCTTCACGGAAACATGGCTCACTGGAGAGACGCTATCCGATGCGGTGCAGCCAACGGGTTTCTCCACACATCGCGCCGACAGAAACAGACATCTTTCTGGTAAGAAGAGGGGCGGGGGCGTATGCCTTATGGCTAACGAGACATGGTGTGATGTAAGAAACATACAGGAACTCAAATCCTTCTGTTCACCTGATTTAGAATTCCTCACAATCAAATGTAGACCGCATTACCTACCAAGAGAATTCTCTTCGATTATAATCACAGCCGTATATATCCCCCCCAAGCAGACACATCGATAGCTCTGAACAAACTTTATTTAAGTCTTTGCAAACTGGAAACCATTTATCCGGAGGCTGCATTCATTGTTGCTGGGGATTTTAACAAGGCTAATCTGAAAACAAGACTCCCTAAATTTTATCAGCATATCGATTGCGCAACCAGGGGTGGAAAAACCTTGTATCATTGTTACTCTAACTTCCGCGACGCATATAAGGCCCTGACCCGCCCCCCTTTTGGAAAAGCTGACCACGACTCCATTTTGTTGATCCCTGCCTACAGACAGAAACTAAAACAAGAGGCTCCCACGCTGAGGTCTGTCCAACGCTGGTCCGACCAAGCTGACTCCACACTCCAAGACTGCTTCCATCACGTGGACTGGGATATGTTTCGTATTGCGTCAGTTAACAATATTGACAAATACGCTGATTCGGTGTGCGAGTTCATTAGAACGTGCGTTGAAGAGTTCGTTCCCATAGCAACGATTAAAACATTCCCTAACCAGAAACCGTGGATTGATGGCAGCATTCGCGTGAAACTGAAAGCGCGAACCACTGCTTTTAATCAGGGCAAGGTGTCTGGTAACATGACCGAATACAAACAGTGCAGCTATTCCCTCCGTAAGGCTATCAAACAAGCTAAGCGTCAGTACAGAGAAAAAGTAGAATCTCAATTCAACGGCTCAGACACAAGAGGCATGTGGCAGGGTCTACAGTCAATCACGGACTACAGGAAGAAATCCAGCCCCGTCACGGACCAGGATGTCTTGCTCCCAGGCAGACTAAATAACTTTTTTGCCCGCTTCGAGGACAATACAGTGCCACTGACACGGCCTGCAACCGAAACGTGCGGTCTCTCCTTCACTGCAGCCGAGGTGAGTAAGACATTTAAACGTGTTAACCCTCGCAAGGCTGCAGGCCCAGACGGCATCCCCAGCCGCGCCCTCAGAGCATGCGCAGACCAGCTGGCCGGTGTGTTTACGGACATATTCAATCAATCCCTATACCAGTCTGCTGTTCCCACATGCTTCAAGAGGGCCACCATTGTTCCTGTTCCCAAGAAAGCTAAGGTAACTGAGCTAAACGACTACCGCCCCGTAGCACTAACTTCCGTCATCATGAAGTGCTTTGAGAGACTAGTCAAGGACCATATCACCTCCACCCTACCTGACACCCTAGACCCACTCCAATTTGCTTACCGCCCAAATAGGGAGTTGTACTCCAGTCTAGTAGGTGGCGGTAATGCAACATATTGGATGCCAACCGCCGTTAAGCCTAATCGAAGAAGAGTGAGTTGTAGGGAGGGAACACCTGAAAAACAGCCACACTGTGCAGAAGCTGGTCCTTCTTGGGTATGATAGTACTTGAATCCAAATAATTGTTTGTCTAAATGTTTTTGTCCTGCTGAGCTGAATAAGATGAATTTACATGAAAAAACTGCGCATATTAAGTGTATATTTTGTATTTGAAAGATTCTTTCTCGCTAGTAAGAAAGTTAAGATCCAAAACTGTCCAAAACCTTATCGCTAGTGAGGCTTATATGGGTAAACTGGATATACCCAAAGAGGAAGAGAGAGACCCAACTCGGCTGAAAATATTTTCCCCTCCAGCAGGTGTTTTTTTATTTTTTTATTTTGTTTAGCCCACCAAGCAAGGAGTTTTTGTCAGTGAGCGTGTCGAATTTGTTCAAAAATAAAAGGAATGGCTTATTTGCTACGTGAGATTTATTTGATCGAATAGCAGTTTGGTAAAGCTTATGTTGTTACGTAGGGTTAGGGTTAGGAGCATCATTATGAGATTAAACAACTGCTTGATACTTGCCTGTTTGTGTGTGTGACAAGAACTGAGTAACATGGTGTGACCTGCATGTTGCAAAACTGTAGATAACAGCCCAGCAGATGCTTTGTCCTTGTGTTTGTATGTAACAATATTGAGCACATGGTGTGACTTGCTGTATCTTACAAAGTTGCGGTTAAGCAGGGATAGGGGGGGTGGTCATCACAAGGTTTAACTGAGATGGAAAAATACTGAACAACACAAAAGCAGGAACTGAGCAACTGTTATAACTAGGGGGTGATACCAGAACAGTAGGAATCTTTTCATCGACGGAGGGAGGACTCCAAGAAACGCCAAGAGGCGGGGACCTGCCTGAGCGCCTGCGATAGGCTGAGTAAGTTTAAACCACGCCCAGACTCTACTGTGATAGGCCAACAGACGGGTTGGAACAATGTCTATCACAGTATAAGAACACTGTTTACGTACATCCTGTCAGTTCTCTGTTCTGCCCTGCCCTGCGTGGTATTACTGTGAGCCCGTATATACGAAAGTTGCATTTGCCATTTATTACTTAGCTAATAAAAAAACGTAGTATACAATCGGTGACTCATTGTTATATTTATCCTGATACCAGATTAGAATTTACACAACTCTAACATTACATAAAACATTATAAAAAATATTCAGTTAGGTTGTGTGAAAATGTTTCATGGCGACATCTCACTGCAAGTTAAGCAAACTTAAAAGCAACTTTTATTTGGATGCTTAACAACTAGGTTATTATGTAAGCCCGTTAATTCTTCAAGGTACAGAGGATTCTGGCATTGCTCCCATTCTTGAGGTTGTGGACTAACTGCATGATGGGAGATGTGAAATATAAACTGCTGTATTGCAACATAGCACTTCATTAATGGAATAAAAAAAATTAAAGTCTGGATTATTTGCTAAAATAATATTGGTTGATATTCAATGTTAGTTCCTCAACATAAATGGATTTGAACTTATGCAGTGTCTCACTTACTCATTATTTTTCTTCCTCTCACTCTAATTTCTCACCTTAGGGTCCAGCTTTACTGAGTGGTTTACCTCGTAGGTCCATAATGTGGTAACAGGAGAATACCCCATCATCTGGGATCAGACCTTCAGGTAACCTCCATTAACTTTCCCTTTCTGAAATACCTAAATGGCACATGCAGGGAGGTCGTAGTTTCTGTGTCATGATGGCAATACTCTACAATATGTAGTAGGGCTGACTGAGATTTCTTTAGTCGAGCACAGGCAAAAAAATAAAATATATATATCTCTACATTGTAGAATAATAGTGAAGGCATCACAACTATGAAATAACAGATATGGAATCATGTAGTAACCAAAAAAGTGTTAAATCAAAATATATATTTTATATTTGAGAATCTTAAAGTAGCCATCATTTGTCTTGATGACAGCTTTGCACACTCTTGGCTTTCTCGCAACAAGCTTCACTTGGAATGCTTTTCCAACAGTCTTGAAGGCGTTCCCGCATGTGCTGTGCACTTGTTGGCTGCTTTTCCTTCATTCTGTGGTCCAACTCATCTCTAACCATCTCAATTGGGTTGAGGTTGGGTGATTTGTAGAGAGGGCTGGTCATCTGATGCAGCACTCCATCACTCTCCTTCTTGGTCAAATAGCCCTTACACAGCCTGGAGGTGTGTTGGGTCATTGTCCTGTTGAAAAACAAATGATAGTCACAGTAAGCGTAAACCAGATGGGATGGCTTATCGTTGCAGAATGCTGTGGTAGCCATGCTGGTTAAGTGTGCCTTGAATTCTAAATAAATCACACAGTGTCACCAGCAAAGCACCATCACACCACCTCCTCCATGCTTCACGGTGGAAACCACACATGCAGACATCTGTTCACCTACTCTGCGTCTCAAAAAAGACACAGCAGTTGGATCCAAAAATCTCAAATTTGGACTCATCAGACAAAAGAACATATTTCCACCAGTCTGTCAATTGCTCATGTTTCTTGTCCCAAGTAAGTCTTCATATTATTGGTTTCCTTTAGTAGTGGTTTCTTTGCAGTAATTCAACTTTTCTTCTGCAGACGAGGTAACTGTCATCCTTTCCTGTGGCGGTCCTCATAAGAGCCAGTGTCATTATATCGCTTGATGGTTTTTGCGACTGCACTTGAAGAAACTTTCAAAGTTCTTAATTTTACGCATTGACTGACTTTCATGTGTTAAAGTAATGATGGACTGTTGTTTCTCTTTGCTCATTTGAGCTGTTCTTGCCATAATATGGACTTGGTCTTCTGTATACCAACCCTTCATTGTCACAAAACAACTGATTGGCTCAAATGCATTAAGAAGGAAATAAATTACACAAATTAAGATACACCTGTTAATTGAAATGCATTCCAGGTGACTACCTTGAAGCTGGTTGAGAAAATGCCTAGAGTGTACAAAGCTTTTAAGGTGGCTACTTTGAAGATTCTGAAATATAACATATTTTTTTATTTGTTTCTTTTTTTTTCATTACTACATGATTCCAAATGTGTTATTTCATAGTTTGATGTCTAAACAATTATTCTACAATTGTTCTTTACATATTAAAATGATTGAGGAGGTGTGTCCAAACTTTTGGCTGCTCCTCTATCTACAGAAATAAGACAGATCCTGCTTCTGTTGCCTGTTTGAGTGTTTGTTTAATAGCCTACTGATTCCATGAGCACCAAGCGTAATTTTTCAAATTTAATTAAATTTTTTATATTACCTTTATTTAACTAGGCAAGTCAGTTAAGAACAAGTTCTTATTTTCAATGACTGCCTAGGAACAGTGGGTTAACTGCCTTGTTCAGGGGCAGATTTTTTCAGGGACAGATTTGTACCTTGTCAGCTCGGCGATTTAACCTTGCAACCTTTCAGTTACTAGTTAGAGCTACGCTGCCGCCCCATGCAACGACATGTCAAGTAAACAATTTCACAAATTCAGCTTTTTAAAATCTTTGCTTTGCTGTAATAAAGGCTTTACACTTTATTTTGTTAGAACAGCCTCTCCTGTATTATTTATAATCGATTTTGTGTCTACAGTACTCCAAATTGTCAGAAAAATATTATTATAATAATACTACATTTGTTTGATGTCGTTATTATGATGATCATAAGTAATTTATTTTTTATTTCACCTTTATTTAACCAGGTAGGCTAGTTGAGGACAAGTTCTCATTTGCATCTGCGACCTGGCCAAGCTAAAGCATAGCAGTTCGACAAATACAACAACCCAGAGTTACACATGGAATAAACAAACATACAGTAGGAAAAAAATAAAACAAAAAGTATATATGCAGTGAGTGCAAATGAGGTAAGATAAGGGAGATAAGGCAATGTTTGGCAGCATGAGTGAAGGATGCTTTGTTGCGAAATAGGAAGGCAATTCTAGATTTAATTTTGGATTGGAGATGCTTAATGTGAGTCTGGAAGGAGAGTTTACAGTCTAAGCAGACACCTAAGTATTTGTAGTTGTCAACATATTCTAAGTCAGAGCCGTCCAGAGTAGTGATGCTGGATTGGCGGGCAGGTGCGGGCAGTGATCGGTTGAAGAGCATGCATTTAGTTTTACTTGCATTTAAGAGCAGTTGGAGGCCACGGAAGGAAAGTTGTATGGCATTGAAACTCGTCTGGAGGTTAGCTAACAGTGTCTAACGAAGGGCCAGAAGTATACAGAATGGTGTTGTCTGCATAGAGGTGGATCAGAGAATCAGCAAGAGCGACATTGACGTATACAGAGAAGAGAGAGTCGGCCCGAGAATTTAACCCTGTGGCACCCCCATAGAGACTGCCAGAGGTCCGGACACACCGATTTGACACACTGAACTCTATCAGAGAAGTAGTTGGTAAACCAGGCGAGGCAATCATTTGAGAAACCAAGGCAGTTGTCTGCCAATAAGAATCGGGTGATTGGCCGTCGAAAGCCTTGGCCAGGTCGATGAATACGGCTGCACAGTAATGTATCTTATCGATGGCGGTTATGATATCATTTAGGACCTTGAGCGTGGTTGAGGTGCACCCATGACCAGCTCTGCAACCAGATTGCATAGCGGCGAATGTACGGTGAGATTCGAAATGGTCGGTAATCTGTTTGTTAACTTGGCTTTCGAAGACCTTAGAAAGGCAGGGTAGGATAGATATAGGTCTGTAGCAGTTTGGGTCTAGAGTGTCTCCCCCTTTGAAGAGGGGGATGACCACGGCAGCTTTCCAATCTTTGGGAATCTCAGACGACATGAGGTTGAAACAGGCTAGTAATAGGGGTTGCAACAATTTCGGCAGATAATTTTCGAAAGAGAGGGTCCAGATTGTCTCACCCGGCTGATTTGTAGGTGTCCAGATTTTGCAGCTCTTTCAGAACATCAGCTATCTGGATTTGGGTGAAGGAGAAATCGGGGAGGCTTGGGCGAGTTGCTGTGGGGAGTGCAGGGCTTTTGACCGGGGTAGGGGTAGCCAGGTGGAAAGCATGGCCAGCCATAGAAAAAGTATTATTGAAATTCTCAATTATAGTGGATTTATTGGTGGTGACAGTGTTTCCTAGCCTCAGTGCAGTGGGCAGCTGGGAGGATGTGCTCTTACTCTCCATGGACTTTACAGTGTCCCAGGACTTTTTTGAGTTGCACATTTCTGCTTGAAAAAGCTAGCCTTAGCTTTCCTAACTGCCTGTGTGTATTGGTTCCTAACGTCCCTGAAATGTTGCATATCACAGGGGCTATTCGATGCTAATGCAGAATGCCACAGGATGTTTTTGTGCTGGTCAAGGGCAGTTGGGTCTGGAGAGAACCAAGGGCTAAATCTGTTCCTGGTTCTACAATTTTTGAATAGGACATGCTTATTTAAGATGGTGAGGAAGGCATTTTTAAAGAATGACCAGGCATCCACTACTGACAGGATGAGGTCAATATCCTTCCAGGATACCCGGACCAGGTCGATTAGAAAGGCCTGCTCGCTGAAGTGTTTTAGGGAGAGTTTGACAATGATGGGGTGGTCGTTTGACCACGGACCCATTACGGATGCAGTCAATGAGGCAGTGATTGCTGAGATCTTGAAAACAGCAGAGGTATATTTGGAAGGCAAGTTGGGGAGGATGATATCTATGCGGGTGCCTGTGTTTACAGATTTGGGGTTGTACCTGGTGGGTTCATTGATAATTTGTGTGAGATTGAGGGCATCAAGTTTAGATTGTAGGATGGCCCGGGGTCTTAAGCATGTCCCAGTTTAGGTCACCTAGCAGCATGAACTCTGAAGATAGATAGGGGGGCAATCAGTTCACATATGGTGTCCAAGGCACAGCAGGGGGCAGAGGGTGGCCTATAGCAAGCGGCAACGGTGAGAGACTTGTTTCTGGAAAGGTGGATTTTTAAAAGTAGAATCTCGAATTGTTTGGGTACAAGCCTGGATAGTA
Organism: Oncorhynchus keta; assembly: GCF_023373465.1. Lineage (NCBI taxonomy): Eukaryota > Metazoa > Chordata > Actinopteri > Salmoniformes > Salmonidae > Oncorhynchus > Oncorhynchus keta. Next base: position 60,376,914 of record NC_068422.1, read on the forward strand.
AGACAGAACTCTGCAGGCTATCTCTGCAGTAGATTGCAACTCCGCCCCCTTTGGCAGTTCTAGCCGCAGAGCCAATTTGAGCAGCTTTCGTCGGTAGTCCAGTCGTGAAGGATCGGCGGGGTTCCTTGCCCCGTACCGGCAGTAGAAGGGGGTCCGGGCCAGTTGGCAAAAAGGGTATTATAGCCCAGGAGTCGCTGTTGGGCTTCTCCTGCTAGCCGGGATATGGGCCTAGCATGGGCTAGCTCCAGGCTGATTGGTGCTAGCTTCGGGACAGGGACGTGACGTTAAAACCTCTTAGGGATCCCTTAAGCTCGAATCCTGCTCGAATCCCGTTAGCGGGATAGATTTGACAACATCCAGTGAAATTGCAGAGCACCAAATTCAAACTACAGAAATATAAATATTCAACATTCATGAAAATGTGTGTAATACATAAAAATAAATCTTAACTTGTTAATCCAGCCGCTGTGTCAGATTTCAAAAAGGCTTTACGGCGAAAGCACACCGTGCAATTATCTGAGGACAGCGCCCCGCATACAAAATCATGAAAAACATATTTCAACCAGGCAGGTGCAACACGAAAGTCAGAAATAGCCATATAATAAATACCTTACCTTTGAAGATCTTCATCTTTTTGCAATCTCATATGTCTGTGACACAATGAATGGTCGTTTTGTTCGATAAATTCCTTCTTTATATCCCCAAAATGTCAATTTATTTGGCGTGTTTGATTAAAAAATACACCAGTTCCAACATGACTACAAAGTACTTATAATAATAAGTTACCTGTGAACTTTGTCCAAACATTTCAAACAACGTTCCTAATCCAACCTCAGGTATCCTCAAATGTAAATAATCTATCAAATTTAAGACGTGATCAACAGTTTCCAATACCGAAGAAAAACAACACGGAGCGCGCTCCTGTTCACGCGCAACAAAATACTAGAGACCTTCTGAGTGACACGTAGAAAGAATAGCACTACTTCATTTTTCAAAAGAAAAACATTGAACAATTTCTAAAGACTTTTGACATCTAGTGGAAGTCATAGAAACTTGTCAGGGAAATTGCAAGATTATGTTATAATGTTTGTATTGCATTATAATGGTTGTTTTATTCGACAGAATAGAGTATTCTGTTAACCATTGTGTGTGTCTTCTACTGAGGATGGGCCTCTATGAGAACACGGACAGAGGAGATTTACGTTGTCTTTGGGTGATAAAACCTAAAGCGCATTCCAGAGAACATGAGTTAATGTTTCTGCTCTATACCGTACCAGGGAGAGATGGTTCTAGTTTGGAGTCTTAACCTTGTGACCATTCTATGTATCTGTTGTTTGTCATGTAGGTTGAAAGGGGTGTATCATGGCTATAAAAGACCTTTGTACTTTAATTTTATCACTCTCAACGGATCATTAGAAATGGTGAATCATTGAGAATCCTTGCTATTATTGCTCTTATTATTAAAGATTTATTTTAAGTATAACTCTGGCTTGTGTGATAAGTTTGTCTCTCCTCATTTGATAGTAAGAAAATTAACCACCATAAACTGCAATCTGGGCCCTAATAAATCAGGTTTCCCATAGAAAATCATTGGAAAACACCATGACCTCAAACGGACATCTACTTTGTACATGACAAGTAATTTTTCCAACAATTGTTTTGACAGATTATTTCACTTAGAATTCCCTGTATCACAATTCCAGTGGGTCAGAAGTTTACATACACTAAGTTGACTGTCTTTGGGACCCACCCGCTTGACATCATGGGAAAATAAAATCAGCCATGAACTCAGAAAAAAAATTGTAGACCTCCACAAGTCAGGTTCATCCTTGGGAGCAATTTCCAAACGCCTGAAGGTACCACGTTCATCTGTACAAACAATAGTACGCAAGTATAAACACCATGGGACCACGCAGCCATCATACCACTCAGGAAGGAGACGCGTTCTGTCTCCTAGAGATGAACATACTGTGGTGCGAAAAGTGCAAATCAATCTCAGAACAGCAGCAAAGGACCTTGTGAAGATGCTGGAGGAAACGGGTACAAACGTGGCCATCACGAAGCCCTGACCTCAATCCTATAGACAATTTGTGGGCAGAACTGAAAAAGCGTGTGCGAGTAAGGAGGCCTACAAACCTGACTAAACCAGCTCTGTCAGGAGTAATGGGCCAAAATTCACCCAACTTATTGTGGCAATGCTACCAAATACTAATTGAGTGTATGTAAACCTCTGACCCACTGGGAATGTGATGAAAGAAATAAAAGCTGAAATAAATCCCTCTACTATTATTCTTACATTTCACATTCTTAAAATAAAGTGATGATCCTAACTGACTTAAGACAGGGAATTTCTACTAGGATTAAATGTCAGGAATTGTGAAACTGAGTTTACATGTATTTGGCTAAGGTGTATGTAAACTTGTGACTTATGATATAAAAAATTATTTTAAAAGATATACTAATCTCTTGACATTGTCTGCAGGAGAATTCCCGGTGATGACTCCGGTTAAAGTACATGAGTACGCCAGCTGCACAACCTTCTCTGCTACCTCTGAGTACATGGAAGGCCACAACACACCGCCTCAAGAATGAGGAGATCTTCGACGTCTGCATCCCCTGCTTTCACATGGTTTGCCCTCCATTCCGTGAGTCAATTGTACGGTCGGTAAGTGTTTATGAGATAGTGATAAGTGACAATTGGATTCAGTTTTAAGAGACTTGATAAGTCAGTGATTAGGGCCAACTTTTAGGCTAGGGTTATTAAATGAAAGTGTTTTGTTGGTCTTTTTATTTGTCCCCATTTTTGGTAATACAACAAATGGTAAAGTTTTAAAACAAAAACTTGGTTTAATATTTGCTCCCCCCCATCAGCAGGTATCAGCAAGGGATGTTTCTAGTGCCTCTTTTAACAAAGACAACTCGTCAGACACTGATGACTATAATGAGGGTGAGCTTTGAGGCATAAACATGGCAGCCCCAGGGGGACGATGTCCATGCCACATTTTACACACTTTTCTCACCACAGGACTCAATTGGGAAAGGGGCTGGGAAGGACTTTCACAGTTCCATAAGAGTAAAGTTTGTTTTTGTTATTTGTAAAGCTGTAGCTGATAGCTGGATGATATACTACCACAGCCTCTGCAATATGCCCTCCCATGCAAATCCAAGATCTCGCCATTGTTTATTTTTTTTTCAACAATGGCGCAATCTGGAACTGGACATTGACTATTGAGAGCAGGGTTGTACACCTCTTTTTCAATAGTAACATTGTTCATTCTCTAGCTGACTGCCTAGTGCCTTGAACTAAAGTGCAGATTGGTGCTCTATCTAAATCCTATGAAGAGCCACGCCAACTCTTCAGGTCCACTGTAGGTAGGTCGTTAACGCATCATCAAAAAGGACATTTATTTTACATTGCAGCTGTTTCTGCAGTGGTGTTAAACATTTATAACTATGATGCTCTTAATCAGAGATGGTCACTGCCAGTGGTTTTCAAACCCAACAAAAACCAAGGAATTATATGGAAACACATAAAAGCTGGGCTGTTTGGATACGCTAACAACAATGACAAAGAGAAGCCCACATGAAAGCTGTTGAGCTACTGTACATTGGGATGCCGTCTAGATATACAGGAACATTTTAACGTGGGCTTGTCTCTGTCATGCATTAATGCATTTAATGGATCAGTATCTTTATTCATTGTCATGTGATTATGATTATTTGAAAGTCTGCAGAAAAACCCATCTGTTTAGTAAAGCAGCCAATCAGTGTGCAGTTTCTCATAGAAATCTGAATGTTTGAACAATGAGCTAGAGCATCACACCCCTCCGTATTTATTTGGACAGCGACGCTAAAATGAGTACCTTTGGCTCTATCCTCCAGCATTTTGAATTTGAGATCAAATGTTTGAGGCAACAGTACAGAATGTCACCTTTTTTGAGGGTATTTCCATACATATCTGTTTTGCCGTTTACAAATTAATGCACTTAATGTACAGTGCTTTCAGAAAGTATTCACACCCATTTACTTTTTCCACATTTTGTGTTACATCCTGAATTTAAAATGGATTAATTTCAGTTTTTGTGTCCCTGGCCTACACATACCACATAATGTCAAAGTTGAATTATGTTTTTAGAAATGTTTGCAAGTTAATGAAAAGCTGACATGAGTCAATAAGTATTCAACCCCTTTATGGTAAACCTAAATGGGGTCAGGGGTAAATTTGTAAGTAATTTGCTTAACAAGTCACAAGTTGCATGGACTCACTCACTGTGTGCAATAGTGTTTAACATGATTTTTGAATGGCTACCTGATCTCTGTACCCCACACATACAATTATTTGTAAGGTCCCTCGGTCGAGCAGTGAATGTCAAACACAGATTCAACCATAAAGACCACAAAGACCAGGGAGGTTTTCCCAATGCCTCGCAAAGAAGGGAGATGGGGGAGGAAGAAAAAAAAGAAGCAGACATTGAATATCCCTTTGAGCATGGTTAATTTATTAATTAAACTGTGGATGGTGTATCAATACACCCAGTCACAAAGATACAGGCGTCCTTCCTTACTCAGTTGCCGGAGAGGAAGGAAACTGCTCAGGGATTGCACCATTAGGCCAATGGTCACTTGAAAACACTTAGTTTAATGGCTGTCATAGGAAACAACTGAGGATGGATCAACAAGATATACTGAACAAAAATATAAATGCAACAATTTAAGAGATTTACTGAGTTACACTTCTTATAAGGATATCTCATTAGGCTCTAATCAATGAATTCCACATGACTGAGCAGGGGTGGAGTAATGAATGGACCCAGACAGTAAAAATCCTCAGTTTCATCAGCTGTCTGGGTGGCTGGTCTCAGATGATCCCGCAGGTGAAGAAACTGGATGTGGATGTCCTGGGCTGGCGTGGTTACATGAGATCTACGGTTGTGAGGCCGGTTGGACTTATTGAAAAATACTCTAAAATGACGTTGGAGGCGGCTTATGGTAAAGAAATTTATCTAAAATGATCTGGCAACAGCTCTGGTGGACATTCCTGCAGTCAGCATGCTAATTGCATGCTCCTTCAACTTGAGACATCTGTGTTGTGTGACAACTGCACATTTTTGAGTGGCCTTTTATTTTCCCCAGCACAAGGTGCCCATGTGTGATGATAATGCTGTTTAATCAGCACCTTGATATGCTACACCTGTCAGATGGATGGAATATCTTGACAAATGAGAAATGCTCACTAACAGGGAGGTAACATATTTGTGCACACATTTCAAGATAAATAATTTATAGAAATGTAATTTATAATACAAATTTCTGGGATCTTTTATTTCAGCTCACGAAACATGGGACCAACACTTTACATGCGTTTATATTTTTGTTCAGCATCGTTACTACACAATACTAACCTAATTGACAAGAGTTAAAAGAAGGAAGCTTGTAAACAATAACAAGTATTCCAAAACATGCATCCTGTTTGCAATAAGACACTAAACTAAAACTGCAAAAATTTGACAAAGAAATTCACTTTATGTACTGAATACAAAGCATTATGTTTTGAACATACACAACACATCACTGAGTACCACTCTCATATTTTCAAGCATGGTGGTGGCTGCATCATGTTTTGGGTGTGTTTCTCATCGGCAAGGACTAGGAAGTTTTCTTAGGATAAAAAGAAATGGCATAGATAGAGCTAAGCACAGGCAAAATCATTGAGGAAAACCTGGTTGTCTGCTTTCCAACAGACAATTTGACCTTTCAACAGGACAATAACCTAAAACACAAGGCCAAATATACACTGGAGTTGCTTATCAAGATGACATTGAATATTCCTGAGTGTCCTAGTTACAGCTTTGACTTAAATAGGCTTGATAATCTATGGCAAGACTTGAAAATGGCTGTCTAGCAATGATCAATTTGACAGTGCAAAGAGTTTTAAAGAGTTTTAAAAAGAATCTGCAAATATTATACAATCCAGGTGTGCAAAGTTCTTAGAGACTTACCCAGAAAGACTCACAGCTGTAATCACTGCCAAAGGTGATTTTAACATGTATTAACTCAGGACTGTGAATACTAATTTTCTAAGTTGTATGAAATTAAATCAGATGTGAAAAATAGGCAATGCAAAAATGTGGGCACCCTTGTCATTCTGTTGATTTGAATACCTGTAACTACTTAGCACTGATTAATTGGAACACACAATTGGTTTGGTTAACTCATTAAGCCTTGAACTTCATAGACAAGTGCATCCAATCATGAGAAAATATATTTAAGGTGGCCAATTGCAAGTTGTTCTTTTTGACTCTCTGAAGAGTGGCAACATGGGGGCCTCAAAACAACTCTCAAGATTGTTCAACATTATGGTTTAGAGGAAGGCTACAAAAAGCTATTGCAGAGATTTAAGCTGTCAGTGTCCACTGTGGAACATAGTGAGGAAATGGAAGACCACAGGCACAGTTCTTGTTAAAGCCAGAAGTGGCAGGCCAAGTAAAATATCGGAGAGGCGAAGGATGGTGAGAACGGTCAAAAACAGCCCACAGACCACCTCCAAAGACCTACAACATCATCTTGCTGCAGATGGTGTCACTGTGCACCGTTCAACAATTCTGCATACTTTGCACAAGGAGAAGCTGTATGGGAGAGTGATGCGGATGAAGCCTTTTCTGTACACACGCCACAGAGTTGCTTGAGATATGCAAATGCACATTTGGACAAGCCAGCTTCATTTTGGAATGAGATGCTGTGGACGGATGAAACAAAGATTGAGTTATTTGGTCATAACAAGGGACGTTATGCATGGCAGCAAAAGAGCACAGCGTTCCAAGAAAAACACTTACTACCCACAGTAAAATTTGGTGGGGGTTCCATCATGCTGTGGGGCTGTGTGGCCAGTGCCGGTACTGGGAATCTTGTTAAAGTTGAGGGTCGCATGGATTCCACTCAATATCAGCAGATTATTGCGAAAATGTTGAAGAATCAGTCACAAAGTTGAAGTTACGCCGGGGCTGGAGGAATGGTCCAAAATGTATTTTACTTTTATTTAACTAGGCAAGTCAGTTAAGAACAAATTCTTATTTTCAATGACAGCCTAGGAACAGTGGGTTAACTGCCTGTTCAGGGGCAGTTAACGACAGATTTGTACCTTGTCAACTCGGGGGTTTGAACTTGCAACCTTCATCCAGAATCCAGACACTCATTAGAGGCTATGGGAAGTGTCTAGAGGCTGTTATTTTCGCGAAAGGAGGCTCTACTAAATATTTATGTGATTTTTATATTGGGGTGCCCAAATTTATGCACCTGTCTAATTTTGTTTTGATGCATATTGCACATTTTCTGTTAATTCAATAAACCTAATTTCACTACTGAAATATTACTGTGTCCATCAGTTATTTGATAGATCAAAATGAAAGTGTTGATCCAAACACCCAATTATTTATAAATGGAAATCATGGAAATTGTCAGGGGTGCCCAAACTTTTTCATATGACTATGTCATCACAAGCTTGATGTATTCATTGCATGCTAGGAATATGGGACAAATACTAAACTATTGACTACTTTGATACAATAAAAGTCCATTTTAAAAAAGATGCATAAAGTTATTTAATTTCTAAACAGTCAAAGAGATGTATTAAAATAAAAGGACATTATGTGCTGTCGCCTCATTAAACATACGATCTTAAATAAGAGCCACATTTAAAAAATGTTGCTTGACTGTCTAAGTAAATACAGCGGGAAGTGTATATTATGTTTTATAATGCTTTCTGATGCAATTTCAGGTCATTAGATGGACATTATCTCAGCTTTGTATCACTCATCTCAGCATGTACAGTTGAAGTCAGAAGTTTACATACACTTAGGTTGGAGTCATTAAAACTTGTTTTTCAACCACTCCACAAGTTTCTTGTCAACAAACTATAGTTTTGGCAAGTCTGTTAGGACATCTACTTTGTGCATGTCACAAGTAATTTTTCCAACAATTGTTTACAGACAGATTATTTCACTTATAATTCCCTGTATCACAATTCCAGTTGGTCAGAAGTTTACATACACTAAGTTGACTGTGCCTTTAAACAGCTTGAAAAATTCCAGAAAATGTCATGGCTTTAGAAGCTTCTGATTGGCTAATTGACATCATTTGAGGTGTACCTGTGGATGTATTTCAAGGCCTACTTTCAAACTCAGTGCCTCTTTGCTTGACATCATGAGAAAATCCAAAGAAACCAGCCAAGACCTTAGAAAACAAAACATTGTAGACCTCCACAAGTCTGGTTCATCCTTGGGAGCAATTTCCAAACGCCTGAAGGTACCACGTTCATCTGTACAAACAATAGTATGCAAGAATAAACACCATGGGACCACGCAGCCATCAAACCACTCAGGAAGGAGACGTGTTCTGTCTCCTAGAGATGAACGTACTTTGGTGTGAAAAGTGCAAATCAATCCCAGAACAACAGCAAAGGACCTTGTGAAGATGCTGGAGGAAACGGGTTCAAAAGTATCTTTATCCACAGTAAAATGAGGCCAATATCGAAACGCAACCTGAAAGGCCGCTCAGCAAGGAAGAAGCCACTGCTCCAAAACCACCATAAAAAAGCCAGTCCAACGGTTGGCAACTGCACATGGGGACAAAGATCATACTTTTTGAAGAAATGTCCGATGAAACAAAAATAGAACTGTTTGGCCATAATGACCATTGTTATGTTTGGAGGAAAAAGGGATAGGCTTTTGAAGAACATCCCAACCGTGAAGCGCGGGGGTGCTTTGCTGCAGGAGGGACTGGTGCACTTCACAAAATAGCTAGCATATTGAGGAAGGACAATTATGCGGATTTATTGAAGCAACTTCTCAAGACATCGGTCGGGAAGTTAATGCTTGGTCGCAAATGGGTCTTCCAAATGGACAATGACCCCAAATGTACCTCCAAAGTTGTTGCAAAATGGCTTAAGGACAACAAAGTTGAGGTATTTGAGTGGCCATCACAAAGCCCTGACCTCAATCCTATTGAAAATCTGTGGGCAGAACTGAAAAGTGTGTGCGAGCAAGGAGAACTACAAACCTGACTCAGTTACACCAGCTCTGTCAGGAGGAATGGGCCAAAATTCACCCAACTTATTGTGGAAGGCTACCTGAAACATTTGACCCAAGTTAAACAATTTAAAGGCAATGCTACCAAATACTAATTGAGTGTCTGTAAACTTCTGACCCACTGGGAATGTGATGAAAATAATAAAAGCTGAAATCAATCATTCTCTCTTTACTATTATTCTGACATTTCACATTCTTAAAATAAAGTGGTGATTCTAACTGACCTATGACAGGGGATTTTTACTAGGATTAAATGTCAGGAATTGTGAGAAACTGATTTTAAATGTATTTGGCTAAGGTGTATGTAAACTTCAACTGTGAAAATACCCTGGCTTAGCAGAGCAAATTCAGTTTTTTCAGAGAGATGTTTTATCTTTGACAATGTTGCCAGGAAGATGTGTGCTGTTATGTATTATAACTGACTTGCCTTTTAAAGATTTTAAAAAATAATAAAAAAGTGGCCTCTGTTGTAGCCTGACCAATGTTCCTTTGTTCATCTGTTGAGTTGTGTTGGCCTACTGGTGTAAACCAATAGCCTCATTTCACCCATTCATGTCATGATAACTAATGTAAAGTAGGGTGCAGTAAGTTGGTCTTACTTATGACTAGCATTCAGTCTATGACAACTGTATTGCAGTTCTCAATTCAGTTCATTTAGTTATCTATTCCAATGAATATAGCACATTCCAAGGATGCATTGTTAAACCCAGCTGTTAAATTTTGCCCTGACATTCATTTTCTGAAACAAACCGGTGTAGGCAGTTGTGGGGTAATCAGTTAGTCTACCTGAAGGTAAGAGTTTCAGTTCAAATAGTTGGCCAATTTGAAATGCACTTCAACCTCCAACTTGGTATCTCTCATGTCATGTGTCAATTATTGTATTTTTAAAAAGCTAACCTTTATTTAACTAGGCAAGTCAGTTAAGAACAAATTCTTATTTACAATGATGGCCTCCACCAGCCAAACCCGGACGACGCTGGGCCAATTGTGCGCCGCCTTATGGGACTTCCCATCACGGCCGGTTGTGATAAAGCCTGGATTCGAACCAGGCTGTATTTGGAATTAAGGAATTAATCAGTCCTTAAATTATTAATGCTTCGTCATACAGTATTATGAAATGTAAATTGTTGTACCCTGAATATAACACCACACCTTAAATAATACTGCATTTACTTAATAGGTTGGTGTCATCACAAACTACGTTCCCCAGTAGTTGGCAGTTTATTTTTCTGAAAGGGAGGGGCCATGGTTGATATTTCCGAGTTCCTAAGCACTTGCTTGCCATTTTGCTTTCGTTGTTCGAGGAATCAGGGTAAGTCAAGACCTATTTCCTTAAAAAATGTTCACTGTATGAACTAACGTAACGATTTGAGTTAATGTGGTGTGGGGTTGGCTATCTAGCATAGCTTTAGCTACACAGCTAATGTAGCTAACGTAACCTTAGTCCTGCCAGTTGACCTGGACTATTTGGGACATCAGTAATTACCGTGTTGGTCAGGTTACTGTAAACCAAAGCCATGGCAGATGCATATAGAGAGATACAGCTGGAAAATGGCAAAATAACGTTGGCTAAACTGGAACACTAACCCATAGCAAACGAATGGAACGTTCGCAGACCCTGTTTTGACTGGAGTGATGCATAGAATTTCATTTAACCTAAATGGCACCAAAATGTATCCCTTTTTATTTTACCACTACAATCTGTTCTTAGGACGAAACTAAATAATACCAACTTGTGTAGAAAGTAAACATCCGCACCTCAGTGGTGTGCTCATGTCTGCATAACGAGAAGTAGTTAGCAAATGGCAACATTCTGGTCTAGCGTTTGACAGCGTAATACACTGCCCAGCCTTAAATAATTAGAGGGGATTCTCATGATTAAACTGTCCCATTTTATTTTTCTAAATATACACATTGCGAGAGACAGACATACCTAGATTTCCCTATAGGAAATTCCATTAGTAATTTGTTGTACATTTTTAACTACAAACAACGTGGGTAGGTCTCATTGCCAACAATAGCAAAGCAAGCATTGTGAAGTAGAACAGTAAACTGGGAATAGAACGTTCTGAAGGCTTTAATAGGAGATGGCAGCGTGAAAAAGGCCTTTAAAATAAGGTTTTTTTTCGTGATTACTTAAACTATGGCAGGCAGCTTGGACATATGGTAATATTATAAAACTGGGCTCCACGGCGGATGCAATGAACTAATTTTTATCGGGGAAAAAAAGCATCGTTTAAAAATGTGTCATGTCTTTCATTGAGGAATGCGTTTGGACGTAATCCGGAAAGTGGTGTCATTGGATTTGACCTAGTCATGTGATTTGCCAGTGATCTCACGATTTGGTGTGTTCGTAAATTAAATATGAAGTGCCAGAACTGTGCGTTCGTAAATTCAGAGCGTTGTCACATTGTCCATTCGTAGATTTAGAGTTTTGCCCTAGGAGCATTCAGAACGCACACTGGACGCTCTGGCCGAGGAGTAGGGTTGATCCGACCGTTCTGACCTCAACGGCATTCAAGCACCCGAGCCAATTGGCTAACGTTGGCTAGCTACTTCCAGACACAAATGAGAGAAGACCTCACTCTGACCATTTTACTCGCCCTTGCAGAGCTGGTTGTGCTGGTTTCATGTTATCCAGAGCGTTGGTGCAACTTTGCTGCCGGCAACAATTTAATTACGCTTTTTTGGCCAACGTTTACCTACACCGGTCTTATTCAACGGGTGTTGAGTTTTTGTAAATGCATCAGTTATTCTGCGCTCTGGCATATTCAGACGAGAGTGCTCTGAAATCGGAGTAGATGGCCAGAGTGACTTTACGAACTCACCCATTGTCACACTACTTAGCCGGTGCCGATATATGCATTGTGATTCGATGTTTCAAACATATCTCCCCATATGTCTGCTGCCTAGGGACAAGAGCCATGAGGACTAGTTTGGATCAGTCAGGGAAATACAAGTGCTGAAAACAAAGGCTCCCTATTTTAAAGATGGAGAACAAACTATGAAAGATTAAAAGGAGTGTTGGTGTAGGTAGAGCCAACTAGCGCAAACTGTATATTGCGATATTGTCGATATGATATAGCGTCAAACATATCCCGATATGTAACTGTATAGGTTTTTACCCCCATCACTAGTTAAAGCCAGTCCTTCATTGAAACAATAAGTCACCCTGTTTTGGTAAAACTCTGAGGGATGGGCCTGGAGAAATGTAACTCTCTAATTCATAAACTGCTATCAAAATGATAGCCTCAAAACATGGTTAAAACACGTTTATATTTTGGGCTTTGATGGGATACAACAGTTGAAATAAGCTTGAGGCATTGAAGTTATTCTTCAAAAATTAATGTGTATATATCATTAATTTACAAGCCCAAAAATGGATTTAGCAACTAGGGATTATAGTTTTAAATGATTATTGTCTCTTTTTATCCAGACGTGACAGTCAGCAGAAATCCAAATCATGAATAATTATCCTGGGATGTGCTTAGTGTTCTGTTTTGCAATATTTGGATTGGGTAAGTAATAATTTTTCTGCCATTAAAGTTGCTTCTTTGATACTGTTGCGTCACGCCTTGCGCTTGAAAATTGAAGGTCATATAGCCACATGGTTCACATTTACAATGCTCTGTCTAACCGTTAATCACTGCATACAATACATTTTTGGAAACCGCACTATGTTCATAGCACCCAAAAATTATTTTACAAATACAAAAATATATATTTACTGTGTGCCGTTTTAACAGATTCTCACAGAAGTATTTTGCATTGCACTTCCTGAGCTAATGAAAACTCAGGAGGAAACAAAAGCTTCCGAAACAAAAACATGAGTGGACATTTGTATATGTAAAGTTATTTTTGGATGATATTCAAGTTTTCTAAAACTGTATCGCAATCAAGGATGGAGCATTTCACATTTGACCAAGTCACAGTAGCTAATCAAAATGGTAGTGGAATGATTTGAGTCATGTGAAGGGCTAAGTGTCTCACCTGGTTTTCTCAGGCTCTGCCATCCGCTGTGTCAAATGCAAGGATGACACCGGGAGCTGCACAACTACACAGGACTGCCGTGTTGATGAGGATGCCTGCCTGACACTAGCTGAGAGAGGTGCCGTAAAATGTGTAATCTGAATCAAATTATGAAAATCCTCCGATTTCTCTGCATTACCCTGTAACTCATATGTTATTTGGCACAGGGGGACAGACAACTCGGCAGTGCATCAAGGTCTCTGACTGCGACTTCAATCGATTGGCCCAGATGTTTCCAACTGTACCAAAATTTACCTTTGATTGTTGCACCAGTGACCTATGCAATGGAGCCACATCCATTGGCACTGGCAAGCCCTTGCTGGGCCTTCTTGCCTCATTGGCAGTGATGTGGTGGTGTATGCAGTAACCTCTCCTCACACTTACATCTTAGAAGCTCTAATGCTGCCATTCTACTCAACAGAAGCCACTGATGGAACGGCAAGCAGGAAGATAAGATCTAAAAGCTCATGCTGAAATTCTGCCTTACTTGCCTGACTTACTGCTACACATTTGCAATATTGAATTTGACACTTTGCACTTAATTGGATTTTAAAGCATTCTATGATAACCTATTTGTTGATTACCAATGCTTTGTGCTTCAGCCCAAGGGCTGAAAATAGGAAACGTGCTCACAGGTCATGAGTTTGGAAAAGGTATATCATTCAACCAATCCTATTTTGAGGCTTGTAAAATAGACTAACAATTTCCATCTAAGGGGGTTTGCTCAGAATTATGACCAAGTATTGCTCCAATAGGTTGTCTATAGTTTGTTGACCCAAAGTTACTATGATGTGCTTAAATGTAAGGGATAATTTGAGAAATGTTTGTGGGTCTGTGATTGAGTGGACAAAGTATTGATTGTATAATTAAAAATGCAAATACTGTGGAATTCATGATGTGGAATTTGGAACTAAATGTTGATCATTTTGGGAGAGACATTTGTTCACATACAATGCCTTCACCGCAATTTTTTTCAAACAAGCCTGAAACACTTTCTAAAGACTGACATCTGCTGGAAGCCGTACGGACTGCAATCTGGGAGGTATCCCTTATATATTACCATAGACAGCCATTATAATCAGTGCTATATCAGTTCTGTTATACTCAGACATTTATTTTGTTTTCTATCCAATACTACCAATGATATGCATATCCTAGCTTCTGGGCCTGAGTAACAGGTAGTTTACTTTGGGCACCTCAGTCATCCAAACTTCTAAATACTGCCTCCTACCCTGAAGAAGTTAAACGCTGTAATAAAATATGATGTAAATGTATGGTCTTTAAGAATGATTATATTCAACCTCCAATGTCTTAACTTAATGGGGCATCCAATCTGTCATGTCCAGGATCACCTCCGCATGATCAGATATGATTATGCTTCATATCCTAGCGGATAAAACAGACTGCAAAGATGTCCTGGGCATAAAAAAGTAATCTATTCTAGTCTGACATCCATGAGGTGCAGAGAAAAAAGTTAACTCTCTGTTGGAGGGATGAAAGGTTCCCCAAACATCAGAATACCCCAGATCAAAAATAGCTTTAAGTGACTTAGCTTGAGGAGAGAGTGAAGCTATACTGCTGGGAAACTTTTCAATAAGGGGATTCAACAAACAATTAAAATCACTGCAGTGTCTGAGCTTAATTCTGAGAAGTCTATAAATACCTTAGTGAGGAAATCAGGGGGATGGGCAGGGGGAAGTAAATATTCATTATGTAAATGTTCTGCCCTTGTAAAGTAACATTTGGTCATTTTGTTATAATTAATGGATCTTTCACACAATTCAACACTTTAAGGGGTAATTTCTTTTTCACAAGAATTGCTACACCTCTACTTCTGGATGTAAATGATGAGAAAAACACTTGACAAACCCCCCCCCCCCTTGTTGTAATTTCAGATGCTCCTTATCATCCAAATTAGTTTCTTGCAAAATCAATTTCTTTTTTTCAAAAAGACAGTACCTTCTTCCTTTTCATGGGATTTTGGCTCCCTCTAATGTTCCATGTACATACACACAGTCTGTTACCTGCCAATGCACTTAACCCAACCAATATCCAGACTGAATCCGAATGTAAAAATGGGGTGGTACCTTTCCCCATGTGTTCAACTCTTCAATCTCACCTAG
This sequence comes from Oncorhynchus keta, assembly GCF_023373465.1. NCBI lineage: Eukaryota > Metazoa > Chordata > Actinopteri > Salmoniformes > Salmonidae > Oncorhynchus > Oncorhynchus keta. The sequence continues at coordinate 60,392,149 of NC_068422.1, forward strand.
TATAAACAAACGATCTGAACCCAAACTTACATGAAACCCGAAAATTAAACATGTAAAGACCTTAAAGGTGGGTTTCAACTTTCCAATGCAGACTAAGTCTGCATAGCCACTCTATAGCCTCATCCTTTATTCACTGCTCAAAAAAATAAAGGGAACACTTAAACAACACAATGTAACTCCAAGTCAATCACACTTCTGTGAAATGAAACTGTCCACTTAGGAAGCAACACTGATTGACAAATTTCACATGCTGTTGTGCAAATGGAATAGACAACAGGTGGAAATTATAGGCAATTAGCAAGACACCCCCAATAAAGGAGTGGTTCTGCAGGTGGTGACCACAGACCACTTCTCAGTTCCTATGCTTCCTGGCTGATGTTTTGGTCACTTTTGAATGCTGGAGGTGCTTTCACTCGAGTGGTAACATGAGACGGAGTCTTACAACCCACACAAGTGGCTCAGGTAGTGCAGGTCATCCAGGATGGCACATCAATGTGAGCTGTGGCAAGAAGGTTTGCTGTGTCTGTCAGCGTAGTGTCCAGAGCATGGAGGCGCTACCAGGAGACAGACCAGTACATCAGGAGATGTGGAGGAGGGCAACAACCCAGCAGGAGCAAGCCCAGGCGTTGTAGGGAGATCATACAGGCACGTGGAGGCCACACACACTACTGAGCCTCATTTTGACTTGTTTTAAGGACATTACATCAAAGTTGGATCAGCCTGTAGTGTGGTTTTCCACTTTAATTTTGAGTGTGACAGACCTCCATGGGTTGATAAATTTGATTTCCATTGATAATTTGTGTGATTTTGTTGTCAGCACATTCAACTATGTAAATAAAACAGTATTTAATAAGAATATTTCATTCATTCAGATCTAGGATGTGTTATTTTAGTGTTCCCTTTATTTTTTGAGCATATATATATATATGAAAGTCCATAGAAGATTGAGGATTTTCCACCTAAAACCAAGCCTGGGCACCAATATACAGATTAACACATATCTCAGTCTGAGCTAAAAGCGGCAGTTACTTTAGCAAGAAAAATAATAACGATACGAATATTACTGAACAGGAGCACGTGAGAACTCACACCACTGCTTCATGATCAGATTCAAATAAAAGTTATCCAATGCTTCGGAGGAGCAGTTTACAGTTATTTACCCGAGAGAGTCTAACACAGCAGCATCTTTAGGTGTGTAGAGTTTTATTAGGCGAACCGTTGACCACAATCTTCAATTTGGCTGGCTACAGCAGTGCGTAGTCCATCTTCATTCTCTTGAGTCGAACCTTCACCTCATCAAACGCTTTGCGTCTTCGTACAATGGGTGGGTATAATTTGTGGAACGTTCCAACAGGAATCCGTTCCAAATACTACGTAAATATCAAGGTTGCCAACAAACAACGCATACAAAGTCGTATAACGGTAGAATGAGATACTGGTTTGGAAGTGAGCTATGTAATTACGTTTTTCACTCACCACGTTTTTTCGGAAAAATGTCTCTTCATTCTGGTAGCCTCCACCATTTTGTCGTCCGTTTAGTTATTATTTCCGGCATTCGCCGCTGAACTCTGTTGCGCCTCGATGAGGGAATTGCTATGGTTGAAATGTAACTAACGACCTCTAGCCCCAGTATTTTATTAGCTAGGTGGCTTGTACACAATTGTTACCGATGATACTGCATACACCAGCCTACTCGTACTACAGAAACATACATTGTATTTTGACAAGTTCTCTGTGTTAATCCTGTTTCCCAAATATAGCAGGTAACTTGTGTCTGTGTCGATGTTGTTTACTTCAACTTGCCTAGTTAAATAAAGATGAAATAAATTCGAACATTTCAAATATATGCTTTGACCTATTTCAGGTAACCTCAAGATGCTTGATTCACTACAGCTGCTATTGAATAACTTTTGTTGGATCCTGTATTTTACATTATAGCCATTACCATATATATGATTGAATATTATCTGCTGTTGGCTTGTGTGGATGTATGTATGTGTTATGCAACATAGCTGACTTGAAACATTGTTAAAAGTATCAGGGCCATGGGACTTTCTCATGATGGAAAAATACAGAGAAGCATGAAGACAGGAACTGTTCAAATTAGTTGGGAGGGGGCACATTCAGAGCGGGGTGTTGCGAGAACAAGCGGTCTTTTGTTAGATAACAGGAGCCAGGTGCGAGATAACGGTATGGAGCATGAGAGCCTGGACGTTCTTCACAAGCAAGTTACAGAAGCGCCAAGAGGCGGGGACCCGCCTGAGCGCCTGCAATAGGCTGAGAAAGTTTAAACCACGCCCAGTCTCTACTGTGATAGGCCAACAGACGGGTTGGAACTGTCTATCACAGTATAAAGAATACTGTTTACATACATCCTGTCAGTTCTCTGTTCTGCCCTGCCCTGCGTGGTATTACTGTGAGCCCATATATAATACGAAAGTTGCATTTGCCATTTATTACTTAGCTAATAAAAAATACATAGTATAAAATCGGTGACCCATTGTTATATTTATCCTGATACCAGATTTGAATTTACGCAACTCTAACACTTTCCAGTCGTTTGTGCTTCACATTCCGACTTCTGAACGTCTGTTTATTGGACATATATATTAGCGTCTAATAAAAAAGAGCAACGTATATAAAGCATCCCATTTGTTTTAAGGTTATAGTGTGTGTGGTGTAGTTCCATTTGATGTCCACTAGGTGTCAGCACAGTTTCAATAATGTCACACCAGGTTCACAACATGTTTTCATGTGTAACAAATTAAATTGTATTTGTCACATGCCCCGAATACTACATGTGTAGGTAGACCTTACAGTGAAATGCTGACTTAGAAGCCCTTAACCAACAATTTAGGTTTAAGGAAAATATGTGTTGAGTAAAAAATAAGAAATAATAGTAACAAATAACTAAAGAGCAGCAGTAAAATAAAAACTAGGGAGGCCATATACATGGGGTATTGGTACAGAGTCAATGTGTGGGGGCACCGGTTAGTCGAGGTAATTGAGGTGTTCCTTTCAAGTCCACTGGTGTAAATTACTTAACAAAAATGTATTTAAAGTACTCCACTACATTCCTTTTATATATCATTTTTTTTTATATCTGTACTTTTACGCTTTCTGTTTCTTTACAACTTTTAATTGTACTTAACTACATTTCTAAAGAAAATAATGTATTTTTTACTCCATACAGTTTCCCTGGCACCCAAAAGTACTTGTTGCATTTCGAATGCTTAGCCGGACAGGAAAATGGTCCAATTCACACACTTATCAAGAGAACATCCCTGGTCATCCCTACTGCCTCTGATCAAGCGGACTCCCTAAACACATGCTTCATTTATAAATTATGTCTGAGTATTGGAGTGTTCCCATGGATATTTCTTAAATAAAAAAACAAGAGAATCGCGCTGTCTGGTTTGCTTAATATATGGAAGGTCAAATCATGTATACTTTTACCACTGATACATAAGTATATTTTAGCAATGATGTTTACTTAGTATTTTACTGGGTGACTTTTACTTTAGTCATTTTCTATTAACGTAACTTTACTTTTACTCAAGTATGACAATTGGGTACTTTTTCAACTACGAAGCAAGACATTTGGCACCCAAGACCCAACATTCACTTGGTGGCTTGAAGTAGGTGTGCTGAACTAGGACCTGTTCACCATTTCTGAGTAGAATGAATAACATTACTTTGACGGGGGGTGTGGGGGGGTACTGATTCCAGTTCAGCATTCTTAGCCTGAGACATTTCATAAATGCGTACAGAGGAGTACTGTTCTACGATCAGCTTTGTCTAGATCATACTGAATCAGTCTTTGGAATAAGATTATATGGACAGGGGTGGGTTTGATCATAGATCAGCACTCCTACTCAACACTAGTTGCTGTAACCTAACATTTTATAATCCAATTTCCTTTGCTGTCTAATGTCCTTCCGGAACACCACCTTAACATTGTTCTGTCAAGGCAACAAAAGCAAGTTGGCATGCTCTTGCAAGAATTTTAATTCACAACCTCTCCTTTGGTAATTCACCACCATAACTACTACTACAACTATTTCTAAACTAACATGTGGGTTTCTTCAGGGGGACTAAGGTTAGGAACACCTTTGAATGGTCTACAAAGCATGCCCCCAGGTAAAAGTAGGCTTTTTCAGAGATTGGTTGTATTGTTACTCCTCAGCATAATATGTTAGCACAACTCTATTTAAAGTACATTCGAAACAAGCCGTCACGTCATTCTTGCTATTTGATGGGAACTAGCCTCTGTCCCCCTACATACCTCGTCTGCTCTTTCAGGCCCACAAAGACAAGGGAAAAAAGTTACCCCATTAACTGCTCCTCTGGGATTTGAACTTTCAAAACCTCCTTTAACCACCATAACCACTACTCTACAAGACAGAATCAAAATGTTAAGGGATACTTGAAAATGCCCACACCAAAGACAACATTTCAGAGGTTGGAGAATGGTGTGGGGGCTTGTACCTTTTGGATCCACCAACCGTTCCTCAATCTTCTTCTGATGACTACAAGCATAGATTATGAATCTTCAAAACCTACACTATAGGATGGATGTTTAGGAATGGGGGACGAAACTCGAAAGGTACGCGTTTCCAATTACCAGCAACTAGACGCTAGAAATGTTATTCCATCATCTTATTATTGTACCTTTTTCCCTTCATTTACCTACTACTGTTTCTAAGCTATCATAACATGTGGGGTTTTTCATGGACACCAGGTATCAGAACCCCTTTGAATGGTCTACAAAGCAGCAAACGTATTATTTTACTATAATTAATAATTGTCTCATAACATGTGGTCCATATACAAAACATTTTAAAACAGCCATTTATTTAAAAGCAAATTCATGTCCCCCAAATGTCCCCCATGTAAAAGTTGGCTTTTGCAGCCAAGGGTTGTATTCCTGCCAGATTGGTTTCAATACCATTTTAATTCCGCTCAATTCAGAAAGTAAACCAAATTCCAATTCCTATTTTTTTTCAATCCTTATTGACAGCATTGAAGATGTTGTCAATTGGAATTTTATTGTACTTCCTGAATTGATGAGTGAAATGGAATTCACCCCAACCCTGCCTCTTAACCCTTGTGTTGTCTTAAGGGTAAAACAAATGATCCACTATGTTTAACAGCAGAGAAAACCCCCTAAATCATGTTTTCTCAACTTTATATTTGATTACTTTTCCTAGAGTGACCCCAACATTAGAAAAAGTGAAACGTTGCCTTTGTTAATATTTCCATGAAAACTGTACACCACCAGAGTACAAAGATTGTCTTATGGTCATTTTTCACACAGCATTTATACAATCATTTACACAACACAAAAACCACAAAGACTCTCTCTCACACACACAATGAGAAAGTTAGATTGTGTGCTACTGATTTAACTCAGACAAAACTAGAACTTTCTTGTGCATATGCAGCATCTCCCCTCCACGACCCCAGACGAGTCACAGACAAAATGTAAAAAAATTCAGACAAAAATAAACTAAGTCTATTGGTCTGAAATAAAACCATTCATTGTTTACTAGTGGGGAATGCAGTCAGAGGCTATAAAGGTGCCGCAGATTACAGTCCCCCCAGTTCTCTCTTTGCTCTCTTTCACGTTTCAGTCCCCAACAGGTCGTAGATATGCTTTTTTCAACTGTCCTGGAGGATCAAGAGAACAATGATTCGGAAGAGGAATCTGAAGAAGGAGAATAACACAACCCAGAGTACAATGCATCATCTTCAGATGAAGAAGAAATCGCCCAATGTGAAAGAGATACATTTTTTTCAAAGAAAAGCTAAATAACATAGTCCTTGTCACCATATGACAACCAGGGCAGGATGGCAGCATTTAAGTAATTGGTGAACCAAGCGAGGCAATCATTTGAGAAACCAAGGCTGTTGAGTCTGCCAATAAGAATGTTATGATTGACAGAGTCGAAAGCCTTATGTAATGGGTCCTATGTATAGCTGGTGTAGAGAGTCAGGCGCAGGACAGCAGATATGAGTAATCAACATACTTTTACTCAAAATGTCAAATATACAAAGTAACAAATACACGCACACCATGACAGACCGAAAATACAATAAACAATCCCTCACAAAAATCCATGGGGGAACAGAGGGTTAAATAATGGAACAGTAATTGTGGGATTGAAATCAGGTGTGTAAAACAAAGACAAAACAAATGGAAAATGAAAAGTGGATCGGCGGTGGGTAGAAGGCCGGTGACGTCGACCCCCGAACGCCGCCCGAACAAGGAGAGGGACCGACTTCAGCTGAAGTCGTGACACCTTAGCCAGGTCGATGAATACGGCTGCACAGTAATGTCTCTTATCGATGGCGGTTATGATATCGTTTTGGACCTTGAGCATGGCTGAGGTGCACCCATGACCAACTCTGAAACCAGATTGCATAGCGGAGAAGGTACGGTGAGATTCGAAGTGGTCGGTAATCTGTTTGTTAACTTGGCTTTCAAAGACCTTAGAAAGGCAGGGTAGAATAGATATAGGTCTGTAGCAGTTTGAGTCTAGAGTATCTCCCCCTTTGAAGAGGGGGATGACCGTGGCAGCTTTCCAATCTATGGGAATCTCAGACGATACGAAAGAGAGGTCTTAACATGGTAGTAATAGGGGCTGCAGCAATTTCGGCAGATTTTAGAAAGAGAGGTTCCAGATTGTCTAGCCTGGCTGATTAGTAGGGGTCCAGATTTTGCAGCTCTTTCAGAGTTGCTGTGGGGAGCGCAGGGCTGTTGATTGGAGTAGGGGTAGCCAGGTGGAAGGCATGGCCACCCGTAGAAAAATGCTTATTGAAATTCTCAATTATTGTGGATTTATCGGTAGTGACAGTGTTTCCTAGCCTCAGTGCAGTGGGCAGCTGGGAGGAGGTGCTCTTATTATCCATGGACTTTCATATCACTATGTTGCCCAAAAAGTTCAAGACTGTTATTGTTTTTACACTATACAAGTGCTATCTCTTGAAAAAAAACATGTTTATACCTATGCAGTACCTTTTAGCAATGATAAGAAACCTCTACTTTAGTGAAGAAAACAATTATGACAGGTGTGTTGTAATAAAAAAAATGTGGTGTCCACTGACTAAATGCAGTCTTTCTGGAAAACCCAGATATTCATAAAGTTTGATGCATGACTGGTTGTTTCTTCATGCATAATAGATTTGGCCTTTACAATTCAATTAAGCTGCTTTATTTTCAGGGTTCAGTGAAGGTGAGTCATTTTTGAGTAAACAGGGGATTAAACAGAATGTTAAGACTACACAAGGGTTAAGTCAAGTATTTACAGGGTGTCGAGTCATTCCTGGTCGTTAATGTCTAATTGACCACACATTGTTGCAAATTGAAATGTCGTCAATGCTACACAGGTGTCTGTCGTTTAGGTGCTCGTTATACGTGCTTGAAATCATAGATTGACGCCTTTGCCGTGTTCAAGAGCGTCAAGACTGTGATCGCTCAAGGGTGAATTGTGACTGAATTATTGAGCTGCAAACAATATTAAGCGGTTATTTATAAATCGAGGTTAATCTAAATCAGTCTCGACTCGCCTTAAAAGTCGTCTGCAACGTGGAACGTGCCTCCAACAATTCATTGACACCGCTGTGACTGGTAAGGGTTATTTGTTCTAGCATCACATTTTACACAAGACACGCCAAAATTCATATAAAGATAATTTTAACATGCCAATGTCATGTCCCAGTGTGCCTCAACCAGACTCCTTCAAAGCCAGCGCATTCACATCAACCATCTAAAGGACGTGAAAGGACGTGACCCTCAAGTCTTACATTTTAGATTGATCTTCACATTTCAAAAGTAGTTTAATGAAAACACTTCGCAATTTTATTTGAGTGTCGTGTCACTTAAATTACATATCTTGAATTTGAAAATCCTGTGGTAGGTTATTGAGGGCCTTGGGGCACAATAGGAATTGAAATAGTATTGCTCTAATTCTGTGACTATTCCTGTGTTTGAATGGATATTAGATCACCCACTGTTGACAAACTGTTTGAAAAAGGGTTGTTGCAGTCAGTCAGTCATCCAGGCTATATGAAATGATGGGGTGACTGAACACCATATGGGTGGAGGACATCCGGAATTTAGAATGATCAAGGGGTCCACGGTTCAATTTATCTTTAGGCCCAGAATGGCACTAGTAACAAGCAGGTGAAATGCCCTGTAAATGCAATCTGTCATTCTGGTCAATATCAGACAAACATGCATGCATGTATTACCTTAATAGTTTTTTTGCCTTTACAGTTATGGAAATACACAGAAATGTTGAAAGTGGGTCTGCTACCTTGGTGGTCTGCAGCACCACTAAAGACCATTCTCCTATGATGTAGTAGACCCTATCAGAAAATGTAACTTTTTTGTTTTTATACAAAAAACAAGCCATTTCTCCATTTTGGTCAAAGTGTGCCATTAACTAACCACAACTTTCCTGTCCGAAGACCTTCATGAACTACTAAAACTATATCTGACAGTTTGGGGTAGAGAAATTCCATCTAACGGGTGAAAAATGAACTCTGTCTTTTCTGTGCATGTGTATGTCTTTAAGCATAACTGTATACAAATATGCTAATAATGCATCCAGTCTCTGGTTATTGGTGATACTACCCATTCTGCCCAATTGTAACCTTTGACCCCTTGCACATGGCCTTAAATTTCCACATTCTGGATGACATCATGCCAAACTTTGTTGGTATTTCACTATTTGATCTAGCATGTGACTGTTTTTTTCCCCCCCCCAGCACTTGTCCCATGTTGGCTGGTCTATTATGCAGTTAAATTGAAAGGTTCAACAAGATGTAGCCATGACATGTGAATTGAGATGAGGGGAAATGCCAATCAATGACAACTGAAATGACAAATATTTTCTGCACATCGCTATATTTGTTCATGTTGACATACTTTGAATGTGGGTGAGGCATTTCATTTCTAGTCTTCTTAATTTGTAGTTTTGAGTGGCCTGTAAATATTTTTCAATAATTTGGTCGGATGTCTGTCTAAGAAATAATTAATGATCATGATTTCAATTTAGTTTAATAACATCAAACACTCACTTCTCCAGATGGGCGCACATAATATTATTCACTATTTTCCATAAATGTAAAAGCTTTAGATTGGCACATGCTAGGCTAAAATGAGTTTGCACCATATTTCCTCTTCATGCTGAGAATTGAATGGGTGCACTTTGGGAGAACTGAGAAGTTTGGCACTAATTACTGCACAACTCCTTCCTCCCTCAATGAAGCGGTCACTGCTTAGACAGGATTGGGCAGGTCAAACCAAGGGCTCCACTACATGGGTTTAACCCTTCTAGTTATTTATAATCAGTGATTACATTTAGGGAGGAAGAAAGGAGGGGTATATGTAAAGATTGAGCGAGCCACTATTGTCAGCTTGACAACTCAATCGTGTTATTTGCATATAATAGACTTGACCTCTGACCTGTATACTGTCTGTACCATTCCACAGATATCTCGTACAGTGGAGACACTTGAGCCTCTGCGTCATCCACGTCAGCAATAACTCATCACTCCTACTCCAGGTAAATTCATTAGCATGAAGTTTGATACCCATATGACCCCACTCAACCCCAGGGGCCAAGTGTCAACATTCAATCTAACCTGGGGCCTTACGTATCAAGTGTCTCAGAGTAGAAGTGTTCCTCTCGGATCAGTTTTGCAGTTTACAACAAGAATAAGATTATAGACTCATACACATCCTAGATCAACAATTACTCTGAGATGATTTGTGGATGAAGTCCCACGTCCCCCTCTGTCCATATTCGGCTGTTCATTTGGATCTTAACATGCCTTTTGGGGGCCCTAACTGAGATTTTGTTGGGGTGCCCCCCCACCTCGCTGGCAAAACATTTTAGCCCCCACCCCGACAGTGGAGAGAAATAGAATACATGTCATGCAATTAGACTCAGTTTGCCATGGAGCAGTATTACAGGGAATTTCCTGCAATTCTATACTGTTTTGTCAAGACTTATGTATGTTAACCATATCTGAGTGAGAGTGACTTAACAAAATCGGTGTTGGGCCATTAATTATAAGAAGTTTAGAAAACTGGCTCGACAATCTACATTTTTGTAGCTGACACAACTTGTTCTGATATTTATTATATCCATTTTTAAGATCGTTTTCTATTGTTAGGTATTACTGCATTGTGGGAGCTAGAAACAAACGTTTTGTTAGGTATTACTGTGTATGTGACAAACTTTTTATTTGATAACCAACTGCTGATTCATAACCAAATTTAAATTTCACCTTGTGTATTTTACTACTCTAATACAATAGTAAGTGACTGAATTCTTTAAAAAAAATAATCCTAATAATATTGGTAGGTGGCCCCCTAGCTACTGCTTTATGTCGCTTATACCTGCAGCCCACTGGTTATGAATGATAGCGTAATTCCATCCTCCCTGGAAGTAATCATTGCTTAGACATGATTTGGCAAGTCATGTATCTAGAAATTATCATTGATTATGGTAGTATTTTTTTCAAAGAATAGAATTCACTTTAAATCCATTTCCTTTAACTTCAATGTCAAATTCTGCATGCAGATTTGAATTCAAAATGATGTAATTTATGTAGAATGTAACAGCTCAATTTCATTCTGAATGTACCCGAGTCTGGCTTGGTAAACCATTTGACGCACTTCGGGATATTTTTCCACAACATTCCATATAGTTAGTTAACTGTCTTAAACTTGTCCTAAGTGTAATCTCAATACTTATACCAATGTAAATTTCCTTGTCAGAATGCCAAAGAGAAAGAGGGCCCCAACTTTTGATGACATTGCCTCAGTTGTTGAAAGGCTAGGCCTCTCACCAGAGGAAGTTACAGCAGCGAGCGACCATCAAGAAAATGGATTATTTTCTGTGATGGTCATTGAACTGGAAAGGTCTAACACCCTCAGCTATCGCCGTCAACTATACGACATGTGGAGTAAGGGAAGGATGGCCAATGCACAACCCCACTCCATCTCCCAGATTTCCCATTCACTATCCCCAGGTCCCCTCAATCACTACCCCAGCAAGTATACACCACGCGGCTGCTACCTTTAACACCAGCACAAGCAGCTGAAATGTTTGATCCCGCTAAGGTATCCCACCTTCCACCACTCCAACCCAAGCCTGGATACATTTTTCTGTTTGCAGGTAGTTCCTCGTCATGTGAGGACTGGAAGGCGGACCAAAAAAGATGGATTCAGAAGGGATCTCACAGCCTTCCTCGCCGTTCACCAAAACTAAGGGTGCGGTACTATGCAGGAAAGGAAGCACCAGGGTGCCAAAAAAGGGAGTATGAGTTGCTTCACCAGCCTGAAACTCCTGTGCTAATTCACTACTTTGGTGAAGAGGCACACCAATGTCCCCAACCCACGGTAACAGCCAACGGCCGCAAGCAAGGGATTTAATCCGATCAGCTACCTTAATTATAGATGAAATGTCCCGACGAAAGACTGAAACACCTAGCAAAGTATACTCTGATATGACCAATAACCCAACACCACCCCCAAATGCATCATTCATGCCAGTTTACCGACCTCGCAACTTGGCACAAGTGAAGAACACAATTCGTCGAGCAAGGGACATCACTGTTTTGGACCGGGACGAGTTGGTGGCAACACATATGATGGGTGACATTCTCCCTGGATTTGTCACCCATATGGAGACTGAACCTGCAACACTTCTGGTAGTGGCAGCACCAGAAATGGTTGAAGAGGCCAAGGCAGTTATTAAAAGCAAACACCAAGGAGCACACATTTTTCACTGACACAGCGTTTGACCTCGGCAATTTTTGTTTCACCCCTTGTTTTCAGTAATGTAGCATTTCAAGAGGTACCCGTCCTTCCCCTGGCATTCCTCATTCACACCACCCGGCACATGGAAAACCACGAGTTCTTTCGCAACATCCTTTCATTCATTCCCCAACTATCAACTTCAATCTTCTGCACAGACCATGAGGTGGCTATTGAGGGAACAATCCAGTCTGTGCTGCCGCAAGCCAGGATAGTCAATTGCTGGAACCACATCTCGAACAATGTGACGCAGAAGATGGGGTCAGAGGGTGCCGACGGTGTGGCCCGACTACCAGCAGGCCATCAAAGAGCTCTTGGCCACGAAATCAAGGAGTGACTACGAATGCACACTGGAGAGTGTGTGCCTCCACTGGAGCCCTGATTTCGAGGCTTATTTCCATCAGTTGCTCTCTGACGCCATGGACAAGGGTGCACAATATGTGCTCAACAGCTTGGGCATCCAGTCAGATGAAATTCCCAACAACTGCTCAGAGAGCTACAATGCTGTCCTCAAGGCATTGGTTTGATGGAAGGTCAGAGTAGACAGTGGTTTATCTACTCTACCAACTCCAAACCAAAGCCTTGAGGGAGGTGCTGCGGGGCTACTGTAACCTAGGGAATTTCTACCTGACCCCAGAGTGCCATGAGCAATTTTCCAGGTGAATGCTCACCACCAGTTTCCCCTACCACATGTCAGAGGAAGACATGGTGTATTTTGCTGAAGGCATCCAGTCCTGTGTGGCACAAGGAAGAGGTTGTCATGGAAGAAATCGGAGTGGCAGCCTTAGCCCGGATGATTTTGGCGAAAGGACGTATCCTCCCGGTGACAAGCACCAAATCGTTCCTCTACCAGGGCTTCTCAGACAAGCAGCATGTTACTCTGTTGCCAATGGAGATGTGCTCCTGCTCTGCATTTGACAGTTCCCAGAGGTGTGTCCGCTGACTGGCAGCTGTACTGGCCATTGGCGGAAGTGTACCGCCCTATGCCAATAAAGCTGAGGACAGGGCATCTGGCTGCAAAACGCTCTGGCCATAAGTGTGCCACCAAGGAGCATGTCCAGATGGGAGCCAAACACCAGGAAGAAGAATCGACCGTTCATCAACAGGTTGGTCTCATGTTGCTATTTAGTTACATGTCTTATTTGGGTATGTTAAAATGGTGACTGTTTTAGTAACCCATGTGGTCCTCATGGGTTTTATGTATATCTGGAATCACAAAATGCAGATCTGTCCCAAACTGAACTGTCCCTGTTTATTCAACAGTCACCTGTCTGTCTGACAAACACCACAGCAGGGATGACGAATTGGAGAATGGATTAAGTGGAATGTGACTTTTGGTTACATTCTGCATGTTTTCCTACTGCATGTTGATCACATCTGTACTGTCAGGCAGTTTGGACCCGATCTTTGATGCACAAAATCTGTTTGTATAGGTGAAGCAAGTGTGGGCAATGTCGTCGGCTGGAGTGGACAGGGCAACTGCAATAATTTTGTTGGGAGGGATCCTTTGCCATCCTGCACCTCCATGACGTCCTTACGTTGAAGCCCAATGAGTGGCTTTAGTGGGGAGGTATGTTAAGGTCCCCCACATGTTATGGTTGAATTGTATGAAATTTCCATGTGTGCAGTTTGTATATATAAAGTACAATTAGAGTTGTTGACTGAGCTGACTGTATTGCCTGGGCATCACGTCAACTTTGACCAACCATATGTCATTCTGCTGTAGGTAATTGACTTCTAATTCCAACTGAAGAGGATTGACCTTCAAGTGGAGGGGGATGATTTATTGTGGATCACTTTGTGGCAGGGATTATCCTGCATGGGGATAAGGTGGCTGGCGATGCGCAAGAACACCTTGTCAAAGGTAAAGGCATGTCCGCATAGTTGCTTTTGTCATGGTTCTAAATAAGAGGCTAGAGGGATCAATGTAGGGAGAGCTGCCACCTTTCTGACAAAATATTGCCTGCCACACCGTATAAATGTATCTTTACTCCTATTCCTGTAGAGCAGTCTGGAGCAGCACAGTTGCTGGATTGGAGTTTGCAACGTGGGAAATTACCACTGGATACTCTTGGTAAACTGCACAAGATTGGCCATTTTAGTGAGAGATTGGACAGTACTATTCTTGAATATGTTATGTTTGAGGCCATTTTGATATACTGACTTGACATTACCGCTTGCGTTTAGGATGGCAATTGCAGGACCCACTCTGCCATTGTCCTGGACCCTACTGGTTCCCCTAACGTGGAGAGCCATATGTGTGAGAACCTGGTGAAGCACATCTGGTATGGTCAATGTAGTTTTTTGGGGTATCTGTACTTTACTGTTTATTTAGTTTTTACCAGTTTTACTTTACTACATTCCTAAAGATATTATATTTTTACTCCATACATTTTCCCTGACACCGAAAGTACTTGTTACATTTTGAATGCCTAGAGGACAGAAAAATGAGTCTCCTCTTCACTGTTGATGTTGAGACAGGTGTTTTGTGGGTACTATTTAATGAAGCTGCCAGTTGAGGACTTGTGAGGCGTCTTTCTCAAACTAGACATTTCTTTTCCGCTCTCTCCACTAATGTACAAGACCATGGTGCTTGTCCTCTTACTCAGTTGTCAGGTACCAAGGGGCCCCCACTCTTTCTATTCTGGTTAGAGGCAGTTTGAAACCCCACCTCTTTGCTGTTCTTTAAGATTTAGATGCACTATTGTAAAGTGACTGTTCCACTGGATGTAGTGTTGTAAGAGATCTTCAGTCCTTTTCAGTTGTGGCAAGTTTTCTCTGTGACATGGAATAGCCTTCATTTCTCAGAACAAGATTAGACTGAGTTTCAGAAGAAAGTTCTTTATTTCTGGCCATTTTGAGCCTGTTATCTAACCCACAAATGTCGACGCTCCAGGTACTCAACTAGTCTAAAGAAGGCCTGTTTCTTTAATCAGAACAACAGTTTTCAACTGTGCTAACATAATTCCAAATGGGTTTTCTGATAATGGCACTATGTACGCCTATGTAGATGTTCCATAATAAATCTGCTGTTTCCAGCAACAAAAGTAATTTACAACATTAACAATGTATACACTGTGTTTCTGATCAATTTGATATTATTTTAATGGACAAAAGCTCTTTCTTTCAAAAACAAGCACTTTTCTAAGTCACCCCAAACTTTCGAACGGTAGTGTAACTTTTTATTCAAGTAACTTATCGACAAGGGATACCCACACAAGGTGGATATAGTGAGAACCCACTGAGTGAAGTTAGTATATAACCCAGAAGCGCTCTCAGCATAGGTGCAACCTCTGATGTACAATGGTTCCAAACACTAACCCCACACATCCTGTGCCAGACCTTAAGCCCCAAATACCAATAACTTGTTTTGTTGAGTACTAGAAACTTAGGACATATGTTAATTTGTTTTCTCTCCCCTGGTTCAAGGTGAAAACTCTTCCCCTAGGAGGAGGTGACTGATGCACACACTGGAGACAAGTGATTGGTTCCCCATTACTCACGCCACACATGGTTTGCAATAAAGACACATTTCACATATGGAAACAATGTTTCCTCCTTACCTCCTTTGCCATATTCCTAGCTGATATTCTGCATAGCAAAGGGGACATGTGAAAGACAAGCCTGACTTCTCCCCTCTCTGGGCCTCAGGTGACTGAGGCCCATATGAGGGAGGTAGTGCAGCTGCCAACACCAGAGTCGGAAAGGAGACATTCTAATGACGAGTTCAACAGTTCAAACATATAAGCATATTCTGTAGATAAGACATCTTAATTATCTATGTTACTTCTGCTTTCTCCACCCCAGTACTTTTCCACCACTGAGTACATACATCTATTGTATGGTCAGGCAAAAATATTGTTTGACCATTTCTACAATATCTGGCATACAAGTTATGTTGACCTGTCAATGTTGAGACTACTTTTACATTTATGGTCCGGGTTGCATATTGACTCAATTAGCCTATGTGTTCATGTTATGAATGTTGTATGCTATGAAGAGAATTATGAAGTATCATTGATTTCTTTTCAGGCACGCCGTTTTCAATCATCAGCAGCCATTCATGTGTTATGCAGGTATATGAATGTTGGAAGTATAACAGGGAGGAGAGAATGTCATGGCCTATGTAGAAACAATGTTTTCCTCCCCAAACAGATACTGGTTTCAGGAACGAACCTGCAGAACTGGGACAGAATCTGTGTTCAGCAATGTTCCCTGGCAGGCGACAACGATACCGCAAAGCGACGTCTACAATTGTGGCGTTTATGTGCTGCTGGTGAGTTCATATGCTAATTAGTTCCCAGGATAATTCAGTAGGCAAATCTGTTATGTTAGAAATCTGTGGGTAGCCTTTAATGGTAGGACACCCACAACTGGGTCAATAGCAAATGCACCCAATGTTCACATGAAGAGATCTTTGAGGGTTTAGCCAAAGTCATTCCATTGATAGGATTAGATTAGCATAACAAATTAGTATACATTTCACACCTGTCATGTGCACGCCTAAGAAAATGGTCTGAAACGGGAAGGGACCCATGTGTATGTGTTCAAGAATATATATTATTTTTCTGTTGCTAACCGATGTCCTATGGTGTCCACTAATGAATATGACCCAGGTCAATAGGGAACTTGGTTGCTCTAAATGAAATGTTGGTGTAATATCAAATCAGTGGAGCTTCAACATCACCAGTGTGCTGCCTTGTTTTCATGATTACAGCCAAGAAACAAAGGTTTTCCAAAGTGTAACATTATCACAATGAATCAAATGATTACTATTGTTAACATGACAAGGCAGTTGGAGGCCTGCTTTCACATCTTATATTTCCCAATGGCCCTATAGATGGCAGACATATTTTTACCATTGTCTGTCCTTTATTCTAGAACTTCCGGCATCGACCGAGGTGGCTGCCTCGCTTCGCGTTCCTAGGAAACTATGCAGTATTGTTTTTGTTATTTCTGACATTGTTACCCCAGGAAATCTTAAGTTTTATTACATACAGACGAGAGGAACTATTGGATATAAGAGCAACGTCAACTCGCCAGGAATGCGACTTTCCTGACGCGGATCCTCTGTTTGGTCCATCACCTAGGACAATGGATCGGATCCCAGCCGGCGACCCAAAACAAAGGCGCCGCAGACTGATCGTCTTCTGGTCAGGCTCCATAGACGGGGACACCGCTCCTGAGCATACTACTCGCCAATGTCCAGTCTTTTGACAAGGTAGATGAAATCCGAGCAAGGTTTGCCTTCCAGAGAAATCAGACACTAACATTCTTTGTTTCATGGAAACGTGGCTCACTCGAGATACGCTATCTGAGTCGGTTAAGACACCTGGTTTCTTCACGCATCGCGCCGGCAGAAACGAGCATCCTTCTGGTAAGAAGGGTGGGGGTGTATGCCTTATGATTAACGAGACGTGATGCGATCATACAGGAACTCAAGCCCTTTTGCTCACCTGACTTAGAATTCCTTTCAATCAAATGCCGGCCGCATTATCTACCAAGAGAATTCTCTTCGATTTATAATCACAGCCGTATACGGAAACCACGTATCCTGAGGCTGCATTTATTGTAGCTGGGGATTTTAACAAGGCTAATCTGAAAACAAGGCTCCCTAAATTTTACCAGCATATTGATTGCGTGACCCCGGGCTGGCAAAACCCTGGATCATTGTTATTCTAACTTCCGCAACACATAAAGCCCTCCCCTGCCCTCCTTTTGGAAAAGCTGACAACGACTCCCTTTTGTTGCTCCCAGCCTATAGACAGAAACTAAAACGGGAAGCACCCGTGCTCAGGTCTGTTCAACTCTGGTCCGACCAATCGGATTCCACGCTTCAAGATTGCTTTGATCACGTGAACTGGGATATGTTTCCACATAGTGTCGAACAACAATATTGATGAATATGCTGATTCGGTGAGCAGGTTTATTAGCAAGTGCATCGGTGATGATGTACCCACAGCGTCTATTAAAACATTCCCCAACCAGAAACTGTGGATTGATGGCAGCATTTGTGCAAAACTGAAATCGCGAACCACTGCTTGAAATCTTTGCAAGGTGACCGGAAACATGACCGAATACAGTGTAGCTAGTCCGTCCAAGGCAATCAAACAAGCTAAGCATTAGTATAGAGACAAAGTAGAGTCACAATTCAATGGCTCAGACACGAGGAATGTGGCAGGTTCTAAAGTCAATTACGGACTACAAAAGAAAAACCAGCCCTGTCGCGGACCACGATGTCTTCTTGCTCCCAGACAAACTAAACTTCTTTGCTCGCTTTGAGGACAATAGTGCCACTGACACGGCCCGCTACTAAAACCTGCGGGCTCTCCTTCACTGCAGCCAACGTGAGTAAAACATTTAAACGTGTTAAACCTTGCAAGGCTGCAGGCCCAGATGGTATCCACGGCCGCGTCCTCGGAGCATGTGCAGACCAGCTGGCTGGTGTGTTTACGGACATTCAATAAATCCTTATCCCAGTCTGCTGTTCCCACATGCTTCAAGAGGGCAACAATTGTTCCTGTTCTCATGAAAGCTAAGGTAACTGAGCTAAATCACTACCGCCCCGTAGCACTCACTTCCGTCATCATGAAGTGCTTTGAGAGACTAGTCAAGGACCATGTCACCTCCACCCTACCTGACACCCTAGATACACTCCAATTTGCTTACCGTCAGGCAAATAACCTCCCAATCAATGTCAACTAAACAAAGGAGTTGATCGTGGACTTCAGGAAACGGCAGAGGGAGCACCCCCCTATCCACATTGGTGGGACAGTAGTGAAGGTGGAAAGTTAAGTTCCTCGGTGTACACATCACGGACAAAATGAAATGGTCCACCCACACAAAGCGTGGTGAAGAAGGCGCAGCAGCGGGTAGTGAGGTCTGCACAACGCATCACTGGGGGCCAACTACTTGCCCTCCAGGACACTTACACCACCCGACGTCACAGGAAGGCCCTAAAGATCATCAAGACAACAACCACCCAAGCCACTGTCTGTTTACCCCGCTATCATCCAGAAGGCGAGGTCAGTAAAAGGGAAATCAAAGTGGGGACCGAGAGACTGAAAAAGAGCTATCTCAAGGCCATCACTGTTAAACCGCCATCACTAACACACTGGCTCAACTCTAGCCACTTTAATAATGGAAACATTTATTACATCAATTAATCACTAGCCACCTTAAACAATGGCACTTTATATGTTTACATTCCCTACATTGCTTTTCTCATATGTATATACTGTACGCTATACCATCTACTGCATCTTGCCTATGCCGTTCGGCAATCGCTCATTCATATATTTTTATGTACATATTCTTATTCAGTCCTTTACACGTGTGTGTGTATAAAAGGTCAAATTTGATGTACTACATAGATTGCCAGAGTTAATGCAGAGGGAGAAGGCACTAAGTGACCCAACTGTCCCAATGCATGCTACATCGGTGGTGCCAGAATGGAGGTGGCCAAAGATCCTCGACAATCTCACATTTGTCCAGGATCTCTCACTTTTTTACATTCTGACAATGTAAAGCTGAAGACTTGTAGCCTCGTCTACATCATGCACTGCTCCTGGTGTCATTGCCGTGTGATGGGGAAATAAGGTGCTACAGCCCAGCAGCCAAGCCCAAGTCCCTGCTGCCTTATCTCATTTACTGTTGCTACATTGTCCTGGCCTCACTTTAATAGACTATTAGTAGTGTACGATAGCACTATTGTTTTACCTGACATGTTTGAGCTTGGCAACATTTTGTTGTAGTTTTAGCCTACATGGATGTCAAAGTAGCTGACAGACTACATTATAATTCCTAAGTAGCCTATAACTTAACCTCCCCATGTTTGATTGTAGGGAGATAGTAATTATTAATTTGATTGTTGGTAAACCTAAAGACCCCACTGCTGAAAGACGCAAAGCTCGACTAAACTTCTCAAATTCACCTAAACATTTTTTTCATATTTTAGAAGAAATCAATAATTATTTAAGAAAATTGTAAGGGTGACCATGTATTTGGCAATAACTGTATATAGTATATCATCCTAAGGCATTATGTGATATAGCTGACATGCTTGCTTTTATCTTTCAGAACTTGACAGGAAACTCAACTGCAGTTCCTGTGCAACAGATGATGGGGGGCGAGAATAATTTTACACATTCACGTAAGCTACGCAAAAGCAAGCCTGAGGGCCGGTCAGTTAGCATTCCAACTCCTTGTCACACAGTTGACATGACAATTCACTAAGCATTTTTACCTTTTCAATGTTTGAAGGGGCCCAAACATTTCCGTTTCTCTATGAACAATGGTCGGAGTGTAGGCAATTGCTGTGGTCTTTCTATTACTGTGGTCTAAGGGGGTGATGAGTTTTGTAGTGAATATGTTTATAACCTTAAAGGGATGGATAAGTAATTTCACTCATTTAAATTGTTTTCTTGCATTTAAAGCAGGTAGTGACTTCAATCTTCAGGTTCTTTTAACAAGCCACTGCCAAATGCTAATTGTAATTTCTTCACCAAACTGTCAATTTCCCCTCTTCGCCACATTCATGGCTAAATCTCTTGAATGGATTGTCGGTCAATGATTTAATCTAGAATCGAATGGCAGTGGCTAGTCAAGCAAACCAAATTGTGGATTGCTGAGCTATTCTTTCAGCTGTGACATCATATAATGGAATCAATGTCCTAATTGACATGTACTTTCACAGAGTGCTCCAGTTGATCCGACACCTCCTGTGCTGGGATATCCATCACCATTTAAAATCAACACATGGATAATCCTGCCTTACAATGGATATGCTCACCCTGCCACAATTGAATACCTGCACACCAAGGCTACTATTGGGTTGATACTGTGTCAAATTGATATCATTTCCAGAGGTGTAAACGATTTACAACTACAGTAGAAGGTATATTTTAGGGCTGTCCCAGACGGGAAAAAATCTTGGGCGACTTAGTCTTCCTGTCCTTTCCACCAATCGATTGGTCTAAATGTTTAAATATATAGACACACGCCCTATGTTTTTGAAGAAACCCACTACATATGCAATGAGCTTGTCTGATGCTTAAGCACACTGTTTGATTCATTTTGCTGTTGCATGAGGCTTGATGCTCATGGAACGAGTAAGCTATTAAACGGCCAATCGAAGCAGGAACGGTCTTACTTCTGTAGATGTATAAAGCCAGGGCGATTTAGAATTTAGTTAGGTCGCAGTTGCCATACCAGGCAGTACCATGCAACCTGTCAGGATGCTCACGATTTAAAGCTCTTAATGCTGCCATTCGACTCAACAGAAGCCACTGGAACGGCAAGCAGGAAGATATGATCTAAAAGCTCATGCTGAAATTCTGCCTTATTTGCCTGACTTACTGCTGCACATTTGCAATGTTGAATTTGACTCTTTGCACTTAATTGGATTGTAAATCCGATTACCCATGCTAAATCTGTTCAGTCCCCTGTGTGGGAATAGGTTTTGTCACGTCCTCTTCAACTGTCTTGGTGTGAGTAAAATCCAACGCAAGGTAGTTGGGTGGTGAGATTTGGAACAGGAGCCAGAGACAGAGCGGTAACTGCAATGAGAGGATATACGGTGTCAGGCAGGGAAACTGGCACAGCAGAGTAACATGATCTTGAGTAATCATAACTGGCTAAAATCATAAACTGACTGAGCAGAGATTACGATCTGGCAGAGTGGAAGTGGCAGGACTGTGTATTTGTAGAGGTCTTGATTATGGAACGAGTTGCAGCTGGTAGGGATCTGCTGACTCCAGCACACCTGTCTCCAATCCCACAGAGGGAGAGAGTGTACAGGGGGGAGTAACTGCAGGTCAATAAGACACCGGATGAACACCAGAGGGCATAGCAGGAGCAGATGTGACAGGGTCCTCATTGACTGGGGTCGACGAGAGCTTTTTGGCCGCCACATTTAGCTTCCGAGCTGATCATCCCTACTCAGCCACTCTTTAATCCCATTGATGTTCGAGCATTGAACGGGAGCTCTATAGGTCGGACACCTTAACACCACTCCCATAAACCTACGGGTGTCAGGGAATCACAGCCTGACCATTCAGTTCCTGCTCATTAAGTCCCCCCAGATTCCTGTGGTTTTGGGATTCTCCTGGCCCCAACAGCACAATCCACTCATCAACTGGTCTACTAGTGCAATTATGGGCTGGAGTCCGTTCTGCCACGGCCATTGTCTGAATTCGGCACAACCTGCCCAGGTAATGATTCCTGTGTCCTCGGTGGTTCCGGACCTCTCTGCCATTATGGCGGAGTACCAGGACCTCTGGGAGGTTTTCAGCAAGTCCCGGCCCACTTCCCTTCCACCGCACCGCCCCTATGACTGCGGGATTGACCTTCCTAGTACCACTCCGCCCCGGGGACGTCTTTACTCATTGTCGGGACCTGAGATGAAGGCTATGGAGAACTACATTGGACTCTCTAGCTACAGGATTTATCCATCCCCCTTCCTCTCCCACTGGCGCAGGCTTCTTCTTCGTGGAGAAGGACAAGACACTGCGCCCGTGCATTGACTACAGGGGACTCAATGACAATGTTAAGAACCAATATCCGCTACCACTCATTTCCTCGGCCTTCGAGCCGCTCCTGGTGGCAACTGTATTCTCCAAGCTGGATCTACAAAACACCTACCACCTAGTGGGGATACGAGAGGGGAACGAGTGGAAGACCGCCTTCAACACGGCCAGCGCCCACTACGAATATCTGGTCAGGCCCTTTGGCATCACAAACTCCCCTGCCGTGTTCCAGGCTCTGGTGAATGATGTTATCCGTGACATGCTGAATCGAGTTTGTCTTCGTCTTCCTTGATAACATCCTTGTCTTCTCCAGCTCCCCACAAGAACACATTCTTCATGTCCGGCAGTTTCTCCAGCGCCTTCTGGAGCGATTTCCATCGCTCCACCATTCCCCTTTCTGGGCTACATCATATCTGCTGGGAGTGTCCAGAGCTCCAAAACAACTGTGCAGTTACAAAAAATACAGACGAGATAAAAGTAACAAGTAATTAAAGAGCAGCAGTAAAAAAAAAATATATATATATATATATATATATACCGGTTAAGTATTGTAAGATTTGCCAAGTGTAGGGCGAGGGAGAGTTTTGTACGCATCTCTGTGTGTAGAGTAAAGGTGGTCTACAATTTGTTTCCCTCTAGTTGCGCATTTAACATGCTGATAGAAATTAGGTAACTGATTTTTAAGTGTCCTTTTTTGTAATGTTAATAGGATATTTGACATTGTAACAAATTGACTATTTTTAAAATGAACCATTTTTACTCAGTACTTTTTATAAATTTTAGATCCTTTTACTTGTAGGTTTAAAAAAATATATAATGTAATTAAAGAAACGGTGTACCCTGATACTGTCATATTGCAATACTGAACTGTGTAGATGGGTAATGGTTGAGTTGGCATAAGTTCGCTGAAATCCACTATCATTCGCTTATGTTTTGTTCGTTTCGTTTTCAGTTTGTCTGATTGAAGAACCTCTAGGTTATTAGAGAAATGCACATGCTAGTTTTCATTTGGAATTTAAACTACTTAAAAGAAAATTGAGTAACAATTGGCAGGAAGACAACATAGCTACAGTAGGTATTTTCCTTTCTGCAACTTCTACAGAAAACATTAACCATTTTATATTGATGAAAAAGGAATTTGCACACAGTTGGTGTTTACATTAAAAAGCCTTAATTACCATAATGGTATAAAGTCATTGACTCTTCATTAATCTAATGTATTGAAAGACTGTGCTAAATGTCTTGGGTGTGATGGGATAAGTTATACTATCCTGACTGTATTAGTCTCAAATGACCATTTCTGAATTTACCTATATGATTTTAAAAATATTCTGTACAAGGTGACTTGTCAATATTTACAGTGCTTCAGAAAGTATTTGGACCCCTTGACATGTTCAACATTTTGTTACGTTCTACAATTGATTTACATTGGTTTTCTCTCATCAGTCTACACACAGTAGCAAACAATGTCAAAGCAAAAACAGATTTAGTGTAAGGGCACAAGGTGAGACCCAGATGCAGACACGGGAGGCAGATGGTTAGAGTTTTGATATTTATTAAACAAGCCAAAAGGGCTAGGCAAGAGAATGGTTGTGCACAGGCAAAAGGTCAATCAGTTCGGAGTCTAGGAGATACAGAGTAGCAGGCAGCCTCGAGGGCAGGCAGAATGGTCAGGCAGGTGGGGTAAGGAGTCCAGAAAACAGACAAGGGTTAAAAAAAAAAAAAAAGACATGGTAGGGGAAGAGAATGGGAATGGGAAGAGAATCGAAGCAGGAGTAAGGTGGAAATGCCTTTTTATGCTCTCTTCGAGCAAAGCAACACTGAAGTGAGCATGAAGCTGTTCCGGACAAATGTGTGATCATGCTCTCCATAGCCGATGTGCGCAACCCCATAGAAAATCTTTGGAGGGAGTTGAAAGTCCGTGTTGCCCAGCAACAGCCCCAAAACATCACTGCTCTAGAGGAGATCTGCATGGAGGAATGGGCCAAAATACCAGCAACCGTGTGTGAAGACTTACAGAAAACATTTGACCTCTGTCATTGTCAACAAAGGGTATATAACAAAGTATTGAGAAACTTGTTTGTTATTGACCAAATACTTATTTTCCACTGTAATTTGCAAATAAATTCATTAAAAATCCTACAATGTGATTTTCTGGATTTTTTGCCCCCCTCATTTAGTCTGTCATAGTTGAAGTGTACCTATGATAAATTACAGGCCTCATCTTTTTAAGTAGGAGAACTTGCACAATTGGTGGCTGACTAAATACTTTATTGCCCCTCTGTACTAGGCGGTGTCAGAGAGAGGGCGAAGACTCCAGTCACCTTGTAACATATCACAACACTATTGAAATGACACATCAGATTATGTGATGGTGTAACAAACTTTAATTTGTATTTGATACAAACCTTCTCTGCAAATGGCTACTTTTACCTAGGGGCATGCTTTGTAGACCATTCAAAGGGGTTCCGATACCTGGTCCCCATGGAGGAAAAAAAACACGTTATGATAGCTTAGAAACAGTAGTAGGCAAATGAAGGGAAAAAGGTACAATAATAAGATGATGGTATAACATTTCTGGCGTTCTATTTGCTGGTAATTGGAAACGCATACCTTTTCGAATTTCGTCCCCCATTCCTAAACATCCATCCTATAGTGTAGGTTTTGAAGATTCATAATCTATGCTTGTAGTCATCAGAAGTTTGAGGAATGGTTGAACCAAGAAGTGCAAGTCCCCACACCATTCCCCAACCTCTGTCTTTGTGGGCATTTTTAAGTAGCCCTTAACATTTTGACTCTGTCTGGTAGAGTAGTGGTTATGGTGGTTGTTCCCCAAAGTGAGGGTTTGAGAGTTCAAATCCCATAGGAGCAGTTAATGGGGTAACTTTTTTTTGTCTTTGTGGGCCTGAAAGAGCAAACGAGGTATGTAGGGGGACAGAGGCTAGTTCCCATCAAATAGCAAGAATGACGTGACGGCTTGTTTCGAATGTACTTTAAATAGAGTTGTGCTAACATATTATGCTGAGGAGTAACAATACAACCATTCTCTGAAAAAGTCTACTTTTACCTGGGGGCATGCTTTGTAGACCATTCAAAGGTGTTCCTAACCTTAGTCCCCCTGAAGAAACCCACATGTTAGTTTAGAAATAGTTGTAGTAGTAGTTATGGTGGTGAATTACCAAAGGAGAGGTGAATCAAATCAAATGTATTTATATAGCCCTTCGTACATCAGCTGATATCTCAAAGTGCTGTACAGAAACCCAGCCTAAAACCCCAAACAGCAAGCAATGCAGGTGTATAAGCATGGTGGCTAGGAAAAACTCCATAGAAAGGCTAAAACCTAGGAAGAAACCTAGAGAGGAACCAGGCTATGTGGGGTGTCCAGTCCTCTTCTGGCTGTGCCGGGTGGAGATTATAACAGAACATGGCCAAGATGTTCAAATTCATAAATGACCAGCATGGTCAAATAATAATAATCACAGGCAGAACAGTTGAAACTGGAGCAGCACGGCCAGGTGGACTGGGGACAGCAAGGAGTCATCGTGTCAGGTAGTCCTGAGGCATGGTCCTAGGGCTCAGGTCCTCCGAGAGAAAGAGCGAATTAGAGAGAGCATACTTAAATTCACACAGGACACCGGATAGGACAGGATAAGTACTCTAGATATAACAAACTGACCCTAGCCCCCCCGACACACAAACTACTGCAGCATAAATACTGGCGGCTGAGACGGGAGGGGTCAGGAGACACTGTGGCCCTATCCGATGATACCCCCGGACAGGGCCAAACAGGAAGGATATAACCCCACCCACTTTGCCAAAGCACAGCCCCCACACCACTAGAGGGATATCTTCAACCACCAACTTACCATCCTGAGACAAGGCCGAGTATAGCCCACAAAGATCTCCACCACAGCACAACCCAAGGGGGGGCGCCAACCCAGACAGGAAGATCATATCAGTGACTCAACCCACTCAAGTGACGCACCCCTCCTAGGGACGGCATGAAAGAGCACCAGTAAGCCAGTGACTCAGCCCCTGTAATAGGGTTAGAGGCAGAGAATCCCAGTGGAAAGAGGGGAACCGGCCAGGCAGAGACAGCAAGGGCGGTTCGTTGCTCCAACCTCCAAGCCTGGACACAAAGGTCCTGAGACAGGAGAGTGGTTTCAGTGGAATATGGGAACAGGCAGAACTGACAGAAGTCAGTTTTCAATAAGTTCAGAAGAAGACCCTGATCTTCCGGTGTTGAGGTAAGCCTTGTAAAAATGTACATTTAGTTATTTTATGTACATAGTCATCTTGTCAAAGACTAGATTCGTATTTGCTTGATCGATGGTGATTCCGTACACCCCCTGAATTATAGGTTCCTGTTATATGGCATACAGGAGTGTATACAGTGGCAAGAAAAAGTATGTGAACCCTTTGGAATTACCTGGAGTTCTACATAAAATCAAACTTGATGACCAATTTATCAGGTATGAAGGTAAGACCCAGATCCAGACACATAATTACAAATGGTTTAATAATCCAACAGGGGCAGGCAATAGACAGGTCAAGGCAGGCAGGGGTCAGTAAACCAGAGGTGGGGCAACTGTACCGGACGGAGGCAGGCTCAGGGTAGGCAGAGGTCAATAATCCAGAGGTGGGGCAAAGGTACAGGTCGGCAGGCAGGGTCAGGACAGGCAGGGGTCAAAACCAGGAGGGCGAGAAAAAGAGCCTGGGAAAAGCAGGAGCTGAGAACAAAACGCTGTTTGACTTGACAAACTGGCAACAGACAAACAGAACACAGGTATAAACGCATAGCTTGATAATGAGGGAGATGGGCGACAATCACAAAGACCGGTGAAACAGACCAGGGTGTGACGGATCTGATCTTCATCTAAGTCACACCAATAGACAAACAGTGTGCTTAAACTAATAAAACACCAATGATTGTATATTTATTGTCTACATTGAATACATCATTTAAACATTCACAGTGTAGGTTGGAAAAAGTATGTGAACCCCTAGGCTAGGGGTCTCCATCCCCCTCCAGGTGTCGCCCATTTCCCTCATTATCAACCTGTGCGTTTATACCTGTGTTCTGTTTGTCTGTTGCCAGTTTGTCAAGTCAACGAATCTCGTCTTATTGATTGGACTCCAGGTTAGCTGACTCCTGACTCCAATTAGCTTTTGGAGAAGTCATTAGCCTAGGGGTTGAAAGAAATGTTATAATATCTGTCCATTATAGGAACACCTGTAATTACAAAAGTACAATGATTCATGTTTTGCTTAATCTTGAGGTTAAGAATCAGTGGTAGACACTTTGTAAGTGCATGAAGAGGTCAACTGTACAAAAGTAATATGCCTGTGAACTATACTTTCAGTTCCTGTTTATTTGACCTTTTATTTCACTAGGCAAGTCAGTTAAGAACAAATTCTTATTTACAATGGCGGCCTAAGAACAGCGGGTTAACTGCCTTGTTCAGGGGCAGAACAAGAGATTTTTACCTTGTCAGCTCGGGATTCGATCTTGCATTCTTTCGGTTACTGGCCTGATGCTCTAACCACTAGGCTACCTGCTGTCCCCTGTTAATACTATGTTCCAGTCTTACATCTGCTAGCACATGATAGCAATAGGAGGAAGAAGGATTGGGAAACTAACTGCAACATCTTTGAAAGTAACTGCAACATCTAACATCTTTGTATTAGAAACTATTAATTATGAGCTTATATGGTATTAAAGTTAAGGGACATCACCCTGGGAGGGGTGAACCTCAGTAGGGGATAAAAAGGGGAAAGACCATGTTTTGAACTGAGTGTGTTACTTGCAAATTACTGTAAGTGTATACTCCGGGTTGCAATCCGGCTTGAAATCCTTATTAAACAAACTAACCTCTGACCAAAGAAGTTTCCTGTCGTCTCTTGTATGAACTTAGGGCAGAAATCCCTTAAGAGTTCACATACTTTTCCCAACCTACATTGTGAATGTTTAAATTATGTATTCAATATAGACAAGAAAAATACAATAATTTGGTGGGGCGGAGCTAGCATGTTGGAGTGAACGGCTGTGTGTGAGAGGCTCCTGCAACTTTTTTGCGAAATAATCTAATTTAACCTACTTTATGGCACATTTTACAACAAACGTTTCTTTCTAATACAAGATTGTAACTTTTTATATGAAAATGGCCAGTAATAAGCGACCAAAGGGCAATAAATCCACAGCGGAGGCCTACTCCCCACTAAACAACGAGACAGACATGGCGGAAGGCACATGCAACAACGTGACACTTACAGAACTCACCCGGGCTTTGGGGGAGCTACGTGTTGCTATAGCTGAGGATCTTAAGGCCACTATTGCTGAACTGGGCACCAAAATCTAGAGCATCATTCGAACGGTTGCTTCGCATGGCCAGAGTATTGTGGACCTTGAGAAAGCTTCTGAATTCAACGCTGGTAGGATCGACGAGTTAGAGAAGCTATGCACGTTATTGCAGGATAGTGTGCAGAGGCTTTTTGTGAAAGTGGTGGACCTGGAGGGCCGATCCAGACGTAATAACCTTTGCGTTGTTGGTCTGGCAGAGGGGGTGGAGGCGGGCTCTCGCCCCACCGACTTCTTCGCCAAGCTATTGAAGGATGCAATGGGATCGGATGTTTTGGCTTCGGATCCCCAGCTGGACCGTGCACATCGCTCCCTTGTCCCAGTACCTGGACCGGGCCAACGTCCTCGCCCAGTAATCATCTGTTGTCACAGTTTCAAGACCAAGGATCTTATCCTGCGTGAAGCTCGAATGAGGGGCAACCTGTCACATAAAGGGCACCCATTCCGTGTCTATGAGGATTATGCGCCCAAAGTGGGAAAACATCGCGCCGACGACAGAGATGTCATCATGACCAAACTCTACAAACTCCATCTTTGCCCAGCCTTGCTCTTCCCTGCAAGACTAAGAATTACCCCGCCTTCCGGTGAGAAGATTTGGCTCTCCTCAGTTTTGGACGCAGAGAAGTTTATCCGGGGATATACGCCAATCCCCCGTACAGGTTTGAGTGCCTTGTCATTGTGTGTTAGGGTCTGCTGATGGACTCGAATCCATACTATACCATAATGGGTGAAACCGTATTAAATGGGGTCAACAAGGGCTGGCGGTCAGAGCTCTCATTTAACGTTAAATTCACTTTCATCCCGGCTGTGCTCAGAGCGATGCATATTTTTACTTCCAGGTTTGATCACTGACACCTTCGGATGGATATACTTATATTACCCCATTTTTGTTTTGTTTCGTTATTTATTTGACAATCATTACATTATTCTTATTACCATACCATTTATTTATTGCTTACAGGGGACTGGGGGTGATGGTTGGGCAGACGCAGACACCTGGTTAGCAAGTTGATGTTTTGTGCCGTTCTGCCTTTGTCTAGCCGTGGGCCGCTCTCCCGACTAGATTCCCACCAGCCCTCTGTAGTGCTTGTGTCTGTGTAGGTGTGCGTACATATAATTACTATTTGTACTTTATTACTATTTTCTCTCAGCATTTTAGTATTATGTAGGTGTATATTTTAAATCAGTGTAGATTGTTATTCTGGGGTATGAATGTTTGTATGTGTGTGTGTGTATATGTGCATATGGATGTATATACATATTTTTTAAATATATATTTTTATATATGCATTTTTTGTGTGGGTGTGTATGTATGTATGTGTGTGTATGTATGTGTATGAGTATGTATGTATATACAGTGGGGCAAAAAAGTATTTAGTCAGCCAACAATTGTGCAAGTTCTCCCACTTAAAAAGATGAGAGAGGCCTGTAATTTTCATCATAGGTACACTTCAACTATGACAGACAAAATGAGGAAAAAAATCCAGAAAATCACATTGTAGGATTTTTAATGAATTTATTTGCAAATTATGGTGGAAAATAAGTATTTGGTCAATAACAAAAGTTTATCTCAATACTTTGTTATATACCCTTTGTTGGCAATGACAGAGGTCAAACGTTTTCTGTAAGTCTTGACAAGGTTTTCACACACTGTTGCTGGTATTTTGGCCCATTCCAGATCTCCTCTAGAGCAGTGATGTTTTGGGGCTGTTGCTGGGCAACACGGACTTTCAACTCCCTCCAAAGATTTTCTATGGGGTTGAGATCTGGAGACTGGCTAGGCCACTCCAGGACCTTGAAATGCTTCTTACGAAGCCACTCCTTCGTTGCCCGGGCGGTGTGTTTGGGATCATTGTCATGCTGAAAGACCCAGCCACGTTTAATCTTCAATGCCCTTGCTGATGGAAGGAGGTTTTCACTCAAAATCTCACGATACATGGCCCCATTCATTCTTTCCTTTACACGGATCAGTCGTCCTGGTACCTTTGCAGAAAAACAGCCCCAAAGCATGATGTTTCCACCCCCATGCTTCACAATAGGTATGGTGTTCTTTGGATGCAACTCAGCTTTCTTTGTCCTCCAAACACGACGAGTTGAGTTTTTACCAAAAAGTTATATTTTGGTTTCATCTGACCATATGACATTCTCCCAATCTTCTTCTGGATCATCCAAATGCTCTCTAGCAAACTTCAGACGGGCCTGGACATGTACTGGCTTAAGCAGGGGGACACGTCTGGCACTGCAGGATTTGAGTCCCTGGCGACATAGTGTGTTACTGATGGTAGGCTTTGTTACTTTGGTCCCAGCTCTCTGCAGGTCATTCACTAGGTCCCCCCCCTTGTGGTTCTGGGATTGTTGCTGACCGTTCTTGTGATCATTTTGACTCCACGGGGTGAGATCTTGCGTGGAGCCCCAGATCGAGGGAGATTATCAGTGGTCTTGTATGTCTTCCATTTCCTAATAACTGCTCCCACAGTTGATTTCTTCAAACCAAGCTGTTTACCTATTGCAGATTCAGTCTTCCCCTCCTGGTGCAGGTCGACAATTTTGTTTCTGGTGTTCTTTGACAGCTCTTTGGTCTTGGCCATAGTGGAGTTTGGAGTGTGACTGTTTGAGGTTGTGGACAGGTGTCTTTTATACTGATAACAAGTCCAAACAGGTGCCATTAATACAGGTAATCGAGTGGAGGACAGAGGAGCCTCTTAAAGAGGAAGTTACAGGTCTGTGAGAGCCAGAAATCTTGCTTGTTTGTAGGTGACCAAATACTTATTTTCCACCCATAATTTGCAAATAAATTCATTAAAAATCCTACATTTTCTGGATTTTTTTTCTCATTTTGTCTGTCATAGTTGAAGTGTACCTATGATGAAAATTACAGGCCTCACTCGTCTTTTTAAGTGGGAGAACTTGCACAATTGGTGGCTGACTAAATACTTTTTTGCCCCACTGTATAGTCAGTGCAGGAGAGTTGGTGCAAAAAAGTGTGTGTGTGACTTGGGTTTCTAAGTATGTGCGAGTAGAGTCCAGTGTTTTCATAGAGTCAGTGCAAGAGAGTTAGTGCAAAAAAGGGACAATGCAGTGATGTACTGGGCCGAATTCACCACCCTCTTGCACTTTGAGGTCGGGTGCCTTGTAGTTGCCGTACCAAGCGGTGATGCAACAAGTCAAGATGCTTTCAATGGTGTAGCTGTAGAACTTCTTTAAGGATCTGAGGGCCCATGTCAAATCTTTTCACCCTCCTGAGGGGGAAGAGGTGCTGTCATGCTGTCTTCACAACTGTGTGGACCATGTTAATTTCTTAGTGATCTAGATACAGAGGAACTTGAAGCTCTCGACCTGCAACACTACAGCCCCATCGATGTAGATGACGTCGTGCTTGCCCCTCCGTTTCCTGTAGTCCACGATGTCTTGCTGACGTTGTTGTTCTGGCACCACACAGCCAGGTCTCTGACCTCCTCCCTATAGGCTGCCTCTGTAATAGTGTTGCTTCCGGCCCTCTCCTCTCCCCTACCTGGGCTTGAACCAGGGACCCTCTGCACACATTGACAACAGTCACCCTCAAAGCATCGTTACCTATCACTCCACAAAAGCCCCTGCCCTTGCAGAGCAAGAGAAACCATTACTTCAAGGTCTCAGAGCGAGTGACATCACTATTTGAAATGCCACTACCGCTCACCGCTAACTAGCTAGCCATTTCACACCGTTACACCTCATCGCCGTCGGTGATCAGTCCTACCACTGTGGTGTCATCAGCAAAAATGTATGATGGTGTTGGAGTCGTGCATAGCCACACAGTCGTGGATGAACAGGGAGTACAGGAGGGTAATAAGCACAGACCCCTGTGTTGATGGTCCGCATGGCAGATGTGTTCTTGCCTACCATCACCTCCTGGGGCAACCCCTCAGGAAGTCCAGGATCCAGTTGCAGAGGGAGGTGTTCAGTCCCAGGGTCCTGAGCTTAGTGATGAACTTGAAGGGGACTATGGTGTTGAATGTTGAGCTGTAGCCAAAGAACAGCATACTTACATACAGTAGGTATTCCTTTTGTCCAGGTGGGTGAAGGAAGTGCGTAGTTCAGTAGAGTTTGCGTCGTCTGTGGACGGTATAATTGTAGTGGATCCAGGGCTCATAGACAGGATGTTGATGTGAGCCATGACCATGCTTTCAAAGCATTTCATGGCTGTAGATGTGAGTGCTAAAGGGATAATAGCTATATAGGCAGGTTAACTTGGTGTTATTGGGCTCGGGGACTCTTGAGTAGGAGTCCTGGTAGTCCGTTTGGCACTGCGGCCTTGCAAATGTTAACCTGAATACTGTCGACGAATGTTTTGTTTTCTCAGGCCCTTAAGCCTGTGTAGGGCTGTGATGTGGACTATGACTGGAGGAGTGGGATGCTTTTTAAAATGTATTGTATATGATGTGTTACCTCCCGATTCCCGCAATGGAGGGAAGGGGCGGCAATACACCGTATCGGTGGTAGTCTGCCGATAAACCTCAAAGAAAGGTATATAAGCTACGACCAAGAAGAAGAAAAAGAGAAAAGATGGCGTCGCTGAATGACAGATCAGTTTGGGATGAGGTGGAGGTTTGTTCCTTGAATTAACATATTTGAATGTTCATCAATGTATTATGATTAAAACATCTATTATTTGAATATGATCGTCACGATGAAGTTAACACGTGTCCAATGAACTAAAGAGCTGATCCTTATATCAGCTAGCATAGCTACAAGATAACGTTAGCTAGCCTGTTAAATTGATGGGAGAGTGACACAGGACACTTTTCTTA
Organism: Oncorhynchus keta; assembly: GCF_023373465.1. Taxonomy (NCBI): domain Eukaryota; kingdom Metazoa; phylum Chordata; class Actinopteri; order Salmoniformes; family Salmonidae; genus Oncorhynchus; species Oncorhynchus keta. The sequence continues at coordinate 60,425,653 of NC_068422.1, forward strand.
ACGTTAGCTTGGTTACATAAAACACACGTTTGGCTTGGTGTTTAGCCTGTTACGGTAGTTAGCTAGTTATCGACTTTCTGATCACTTAACTGTGTTAGCTGATAACTAACGTTACACACACACAGATTCGTAAACCTATCTGCAAGTTGTTAGCTAACGTTAGCCTGGCTATTTTCCTTGTCTTATTAGCCGCTAAGCTAGTTTGGATAGTTAGCTTATAGCTAGGTATCGTGATTACTGTATAACGTTACCTTTAACGGTAGTAGTAAGATAGCTACGTTGTATCAAAATTACAATTTTGTTTGTCAACAATAGGAAGGGATCGGCAAAGAAGTGCTCAACATGTCCCCTGAAGAGCTCGTTCAGCGGACACGTCTTCTGGACAATGAAATAAAGGTAACGTTAAATGTTAGATAGCTAACTAGTCATTTGAGCTGTTATTGGTGTATCAGATGGCCCTCACTATTCTTTATTTTTTTCAGCTACTTACCTGTTATGTCGCCTCCATATACTTGACCGTTCCGTTTTTGAAATGACGATATGAAAAGTGTGAATAAGTTGCGCCTAGGTCTATACATTCAATTGGACTCTTATGTTGTAGATCATGAAGAGTGAGGTATTGAGGGTAACCCATGAGCTGCAGGCCATGAAGGACAAGATCAAAGAAAACACAGAGAAGATCAAAATGAACAAGACCCTGCCATATCTGGTCTCCAATATCATTGAGGTAGGAGAAATGAAGAAATATGTACACTTTTGTCTCAATGTCACATTGTTTTATTGTATTGAACAGTTTAGTGAAGCTCAATTCTTGTGGAGCTCACTTTTGTGATGGGTGTTTATGACCATACAACAGTGTCTGGATCATCACAGGTTAAGTTTAAGATGTCTTAACTCTTGCAGCTTCTGGATGTGGACCCAAATGACCAGGAGGAGGATGGAGCAAATATTGATCTAGATTCCCAGAGGAAGGGCAAATGTGCTGTCATCAAAACATCTACAAGACAGGTAAGAGGAGTATGTCCAATCCAGTGTTTTCTTCAGCAGTCATTTAGCTGTGGCGCTACGTGACGGCAAAATCGTTGCCGCCATGCCAACAAAATATGGAACATGAGAAAAATATTTATTCCAAGGCGCACTTTGAAGATGCTGGAACAGTCTACATGTACTTTTCCTCGGCAAACAAAACAAGTAATTCATAGAAATGTCTGACACCCGCATAATAGTTTATCTATTTACCTTGTTGGCTTGTTTTGTGTTCTATGCGAGATGAATAATCCTCTTGAGGCGCATTCAAGTTACCAGTCCCAAATTGAATATAGGCTATATTTATTTAGTAGGCTACTCACAAACTTTTACCAGCCGCACCAGTTAACACTTTATATGTCCTGCTTCTGGTCTACTGTACTAATGCCAGAATTAATGTAATAATTTAATTTTTGACCTTTATTTTACTTGGCCAGTCGGTTAAGAACATATTCTTATTTTCAATGACGGCCTAGGAACAGTGGGTTAACTGCCTCGTTCTAGTCCAACACTCTAACCTACCTGCCGCCCATAATGAACTGAATTATCTAAATCAAAAACGGCCTACCTGCTTGCAGGCTTTGCATCCATCTTCTGTGTTGTCCTTCCAAACTGGTGATTTCACTCGTGCAGCACCGGTTTCCACTATAGTTTTGTAGCCTGTTCTCTTATCGTAACCACTATTTTTATTTCTCCATTTAGGACTATGTTAACCAATTTTGCGTGAGCGAGGCTATCCAGGGAAAGTAAACTTGGCAAAGTTTCGTATTATCACTTGGGGAGAGAGAACAAGCTCTGCACGTCGACAAATTTTAACGTTTTAGCACCACACCACCACAAGGGACGGTTCCCGGCTCCACACACTCAATGCGTGCATGGCTGGTAGCCTTATGTCTGTCTCGCCGCTCACCGAATGGAATTTGCAACACAACAAACTCCTGGGTTTTTAAAATGTGTATTTAAAATGTGTATTATCTCGATTTAAAATGTTTCCGACCATCATGTAATTGTTCTGACCCGTAAGCCGACCCACGGGTTGGAAGACTGTGGGGATCCGACCCGACGCAGGACTCTGCTAATGATTAGCCCAATAGGTTAAATGCAGATAGGAAACCCCATGCTTCAGCCTATTTATTTATAGCCACTATTCTTCATCAGTTGGGCTACAGGCAATAATGCTTATTGTAAATAGCGTACCTGATAATATGCTATTAGCAATATTTAAAAAATAATTTTAGCAATATGTTATTTTCCTCATTTCTGGAGGTTGAAATTATATTTTACATGTCAGCATAATTTTATTTGCATTCATTTTGGACAAATTCTTTTTTTTTTTTTTCATTCACTAGAACAAAATGAAATAAATCAGCCCCTCCGCTACATTTTCCCCAGAGGAAATACTGGTCCGATCTACTTACAAGTTCAACTGCATTTTGATCAGTACCTTTCCTGTGTCATTCTTAGTAAATTTAAACAGTTATTAATAGGAGCTATTCAGCAGTTGTAGTTGACAGCGGTTGCCCCTTTTTGTGCTCTTGCAGGCATACTTCCTCCCGGTCATTGGCTTGGTGGATGCAGAGAAACTGAAGCCGGGAGACCTCGTGGTAAGCCCCTTTAACTTCACTTGAGGGTCCTTGAATAGCAGCTCCCTCTGCTCAACAAGCTAAGGATTTATTTTTTGGCCATGCTTGAGTGTCGCATTTTATTTTTCTCTTTCCCTGTGGTGATGATCAGGGGGTAAACAAGGACTCATACCTGATCCTGGAAACCCTGCCCGCGGAGTACGACTCCAGAGTCAAAGCCATGGAGGTGGACGAGTGCCCCGCTGAACAGTACAGTGACATTGGGGGATTAGACAAACAGATCAAGGAGGTCCGATATTATCATTTGTATCTTATCTCTTTAGAAACTCCTATATGAATGTTACTAAAACTGCAATTACGTGGTGCTTTTCTTCTGACTTTCAGCTGGTGGAAGCAATCGTTCTACCCATGAACCACAAGGAGAAGTTTGAGAACCTGGGTATTCAGCCACCTAAGGGGGTTTTGATGTATGGCCCCCCAGGCACAGGGAAAACCCTACTGGCTAGGGCCTGTGCTGCCCAGACCAAGGTAAAACAAAACACTGACCTTCTGGCTTGCAGTTTAGCAAGGGGTTATTTGTTAGTGCGGGAGTGTCAACTCCTTTTCTGCTTTAGGTACAATTGTGTCGACAGGCAGAGGTTGATTTATTTACAGTTGAAGTCGGAAGTTTATATACACCTTAGCCAAATGCATTTAAACTCAGTTTTTCACAATTCCTGACATTTAATCCTAGTAAAAATTCCCTGTCTTAGGTCAGTTTGGATCACCAATTTATTTTAATAATGTTAAATGTCAGAATAATAGTAGAGGGATTTATTTAAGCTTTTATTTCTTTCATCACATTCCCAGTGGGTCAGAAGTTTACATACCCTGAATTAGTATTTTTCAGCATTGCCTTTAAATTGTTTAACTTGGGTGAAATGTTTCAGGTAGCCTTCCACAAGCTTCCCACAATAAGTTGGTGAATGACAGAGCTGGTGTAACTGAGTAGGGTTTGTAGGCCACCTTGCTCGCACACGCCTTTTCAGTTCTGCCCACAAATGTTCTATAGAATTGAGGTCAGGGCTTTGTTGTCCTTAAGCCATTTTGCCACAACTTTGGAAGTAGGCTTGGGGTCATTGTCCATTTGGAAAACCCATTTGTGACCAAGCTTTAACTTCCTGACTGATGTCTTGAGATGTTGCTTCATTATATCCACATCATTTTACCTCCTCATGATGCCATCTATTTTGTGAAGTGCACCAGTCCCTCCTGCAGCAAAGCACCCCTACAACATGATGCTGCCACCATCCTGCTTCACGGTTGGGGTGGTGTTCTTCGGCTTGCAAGCCTACCCCCTTTTTCCTACAAACATTAGGATGGTCATTATGGCCAAACAGTTCTATTTTTGTTTAATCAGACCAGAGGACATTTCTCCAAAAAGTACGACCTTAGTCCCCATAAGCAGTTGCAAACCGTAGTCTGTCTTTTTTATGGCAGTTTTCTCGCAGTGGCTTCTTCTTGCTGAGTGGCCTTTTAGGTTATGTCGATATAGGACTCGTTTAACTGTGGATATAGATACTTTTGTACCTGTTTCCACCAGCATCTTCACAAGGTCCTTTGCTGTTCTGGGATTGATTTGCACTTTTCGCACCAAAGTACGTTCATCTCTAGGAGACAGAACGCATCTCCTTCCTGAGCGGTATGATGGCTGCGTAGTCCCAAGGTGTTTATACTTGCATACTATGGTTTGTACAGATGAATGTGGTACCTTCAGGCGTATGGAAATTGCTCCCAAGGATGAACTAGACTTGTGGAAGTCTACAAAAAAAAAATCTGGGGTCTTGGCTGATTTCTTTTGATATTCCTATGATGTTAAGCAAAGAGGCACTGAGTTTGAAGGTAGGCCTTGAAATACATCTACAGGTACACCTCCAATTGACTCGAATGATGTCAATTATAGCCTATCGGAAGCTTCTAAAACCATGACATCTTTTTCTGGGAATTTTCCAAGCTGTTTAAAGGCACAGTCAACTTAGTGTATGTAAGCTTCTGACCCACTGGAATTGTGATTGAAATAATCTGTCTATAAACAATTGTTGGAAAAATGTCTTGTGTCATGCACAAAGAATAGGTCCTAATGGACATAAAACTATAGTTTTTTTAACAAGGAATTTGTGGAGTGGTTGAAAAACAAGTTTTAATGACTCCAATGTAAGTGCATGTAAACTTCCCGACTTCAATTGTACTTTTCATCCTTCTACAGGCCACATTCCTCAAGTTGGCTGGCCCACAGCTGGTCCAGATGTTCATTGGTGATGGTGCCAAGCTGGTCCGAGACGCCTTTAACCTAGCCAAGGAGAAGGCCCCCTCCATCATCTTCATAGACGAGCTGGACGCCATTGGAACCAAACGGTGAGTGGTGCAGTTAAACTGTATGAGTCCTACACTGTAAACCAGCTACTCACGAGAAGTTTCACAGTTGATTTCCATAGCTGTTTAATGGCATCGACCCACGCCTCTGATCCTTTTTTGATTTCTCCAGGTTTGACAGTGAGAAATCAGGTGACAGGGAGGTACAGAGAACTATGCTTGAGCTCCTCAACCAGCTGGACGGGTTCCAGTCCAAGATGCAAGTTAAGGTATTGCTCGGTTCTTTACATTTTTTTCTTCATCAGCTGTACTTGAGGTACCCAAGATGCCTGGTACCTAAGGAGAAATGCCTGTTTCACTATGCTATGAGGAAGGCCCTATATTGTTAGCCTGGCTGATGCGACTCGTGTGACTCAGCGCACGGAGAGTGGTGATGCACTGGTCTGGATAGGCCGTTGTAAATGCATTATTGATTGGTTCTCATCGCTGAATTTTTTTGTGTGCAGTGTGAACTCCAAAGGAACTCAGACCCCTCAAAAAAGCCCACAAAGCGAACCGAACTGAGACCATCTCGAGAGGCAGTCTGACCTTAAGTTTAAATGTTTAGGGAATTGTGTACACAATGCACCTTTCCCCTGCCATAACCCCTCACATTGGTGCCACAAAAGAGAGATGACGTGTTCTGTTTTTGGATATTGATTAGCGATTGTCATGGATGCACAGACATTACAAAATGCCTGGAGTTTTATACTGACACGATGTTCAGATATTTTTTTTTGCAATATGTGATCTTTAGACTAAAGGTCTTCACAGGTCTAATGGATCTGAAATTCTAACAGACCTGAAACCCAGAGCAGGTCTGTGTTCTAAATTTTGACTTTTGTCTTGGGTAAAATTGATTTACCGACTGGACCCGATTGGACCTGTCCTTTTTGTTAATTTATTGTTTGTGTGATAACTGCATGAGCTTGTTATGTCAGCCAATTGCAACTCAATAAAACGTATAGCTTATGTCCAGCTGAAACTGGTTCCAGCTGCTCACCTCTGAGGAGAGTAAAAGGAGCCTTGGACTAGGCTACTGTTCATTGCGAAGATGGAGTTATTTTTCATTGAAGGAAAATGAGAGGAGAAAGAGTAGTGAAAAGAAGCTGACAAGGGGATTGTCCTCAGGGACAAATTTTAATGTTGTTGTGGACAAAGATGAGAAGAACGTTGGCACAGCCAAATGGACTGTGTGCAACTCACTATTCAAGTTTGAAACAATTGTATACCTTTTCATTTATTTATTTTTAAATCTATTATTAATTGTTTAGTCACTAATAATTATTATACTTTTGTTGTCAAATTAATAGAATTAGCCTATTGCTGTCGTTTGGTAGGCCAACGGTAAGTAATCGCCTTTGTTGGTAATAGCTGCAATATAGGCCAAGCCTGTTAAACCTTTTTGAAGATTTCATTCTGTTGAGTCATTTTCATTAGAAAAATGTAATTCCAGCTGTAATGTATGCCGCAATAAAATAGAATTACCAGTACTCCTACTATGCTTTTCGCACTCAAACCATGAAAAGGATAAATCCGAGGGAAAGATGCAAAATGTAATTTAATGGCGCAATATAGTAACCTGTTTGTATTTTCCCTATAAACAATGACTTGACCCCCTTTTTATTACCATAAGCAAAGCAACTTTTAAGTGGTATGGTTATTATTAACCTTAGCTACCGCTGGCCTATGAAGGCAGTGCTCACTGGCACTCCAACTGTCTCTTGACAGTTGTACTTGAGATGAGGTGAGAGAGAATGTTTTATGCCTACCAGAGTTAAGCATTATATTGTTTGATTTTAAAACGAGTATCTTCATTTAGAATATTCGGATGGAAAATGAACGAATTAGCCCGGCGTCCTGTACGCCTGTACAGCAGATATAGTGGATGCTTATGACTATATGCATGCAATTCCCTGATAATAAGGACACGGAAACTGGACCATTTGGCCAATATCACTTGTTTATTGATGGCGCTGGCAGCGACCAGTTGGACGTTTCTTTCTCTTTCTACTCAAGGATCTGAACGGCGTCTCAGATCCGAACCAGCGCTGGTCTGTTTGCCGTGGTCCTTTTTGCAACGGGTCAGGCTGTCCTCGGGTCCATTCGGAACAGGCTCCGTTTAAAAATATTTTATGCATATCGGGTCGGGTGGGAAAGCCACATCCATTTCGGAACGGGTCCAACTTATTGTACCCGTGAAGACCTACTTTAGGCTGAGTTTCATAAGCTGTTTATTTGATTGTGGGGTTTGAATAGTGAGAAGACAACACAGGGTACAAAGTCAATGCTAGTTAATAAAGGGGCAGTAGCCTACATTGGGTGTACAATTTTTAATTACAGGGTTATTCAGTCTTTAGTTATTGTTATTCAATTTATTATGTTACCAATAATATTGCTATGTTAATATCTAACTAAATCCAATCTAGCTTCCAAACTGTGAGGTAGGTATATCTAGCTGTACGATAACACATTCTGTTGGAATGGCTGGTCCTGCACTTTGTGAAAACCCAGAGTGCATTGAGTGGAAGTTGGGTCCTTGGTTCCTTTCTAAACATAGCAATGTGAATGCAAAGAGGATTCAGGACCACAAAATTAGGTGAAGTGAACAGGCAAAAGAGTCGGAGTCCTCATTCAAAAGCAAGGGCAGTGTGAATAAAAAATGTTATTTTTGCTTTTACCACAGAGTTCACTTTAAAGAGGACTGAGAAGTTATTTTAAACACGCTCAATTTTTTTTATTTTTTCCTGGGAGGTTGAGACCTCTCATTGTTTCGATTTGGTGATCGGGGACTGTGTGTGGGTGTTTGAGTGAGAAAGACACAGAGGAGAAATGATGAATGAAAAGCACAGCCCCCTTTTATTATCAACCACATCAAAAGTCTTTCCAAACTGAGGTCAGGAGGACTTCGAGTTAGGTGTCAGCCAGACTACTAGACTTTACTCTGACACCTTGAATTTCTGATCCTCTTCTGCCAGGTTATCGCTGCCACTAACAGGATAGATATCCTAGATCCCGCACTGCTGCGTTCTGGACGTCTGGACCGTAAGATTGAGTTCCCAATGCCCAATGAGGAAGCACGAGCCCGCATCATGCAGATTCACTCACGCAAGATGAACGTCAGGTTCGGACCAATCCACTATGCTTCATCCTACATTAGCCAAATTGATATATACATGTTATGATTAAATGTACTGTCTAGCTCAAAGATATACACGGGTTCCTCATGTAGTATTCAGAATCTGATTGATTTTTTTTTCCCCCCACAGCCCTGATGTCAACTACGAGGAGCTGGCCAGGTGCACTGATGACTTCAACGGCGCCCAGTGCAAAGCAGTGTGTGTGGAGGCGGTGAGTCATACCTCACACTAAACCAGCCCTATTAACTAAAGTACAGTTACATTGTTTCCTTTCCCCCGGTGAAATACTGTTCAGTCACCTGTGTGCCAAGGTTTTGATAAGACTTAATTTGCCCTTTTTTCTTAAACTATATCAATATATTTAGGAACGTCAAGCAAAGATTTCTTTCCTTCTCCCAGGGTATGATCGCCCTTCGCAGGGGGGCAACTGAGCTCAATCATGAGGACTACATGGAAGGCATCTTGGAAGTACAAGCTAAAAAGAAGGCCAACCTGCAGTACTACGCCTAAGGCTCTTCAGGGGAAGTGTGATACTCTCCAGTTGTATCCAAAACATGAACCAATCTGTACAGCACTAATTGTCACGTCTCACTCTTTGGTGCTTCGGAAGGTGTTTGGTGTGAGGATGGGACTGGACATGTTTTGGTTTATTATTGTACCAATGGTCCATGAAAGAATTAAAGCCTTTTTCATTAACACATTTGCCCTTTGGTGAAATGGAAACAATTAACACACTGTGGCAAAGACATCGCCACGTTATTTCAGATGTTACCATTTACAAATATTATGAAAAGGACATTTTGCCACAATATTCAGGCTGTTACCTGCGAGTACTTCCAATGGAGTGTCGATGTACTTCTGAAACTTATCCCCTATTGCCATTCTATTCAGTTTGTGTTGCAAATGTTCAGGGTGCAACTTCACTGAAATGACTCATTTCGAATCAAATGTTTCAGGGGACTAGCTACACACTGGAGAATGAAATCAAAAGGGTAAAACCCAATGAGAAAGCAGAAAGTCCAAAAAAGCATCTTTATTTGGATCAGTCAATGAGTTAATACAAGCACCTGACTGCTTCGACAAGGCCATAGACATGTCAACTCACGCTCGTGTGGCCCCAAGTTACCTTAACGCATCCATTTCTTATCGCATGATTACATACATCAATACAAGGGGTGTTCCCAATAACTTTTGAATTAAACATTACATGCAGATTAGCTAACTTCCATCTTATATTCAGGGAGGGCCTCCACTCAATGCCAGCCAGATATACAGGGTATTCCGATTGTTTGTATATTGGCAATAGGTGACATACAATTTAGTCTCCCATCACAGAAAGAGGAACTGGGAACTATTGCAATCTGGTTTATTCCTGGATTTGTGAAACGGCTCCATTTAATTATCCTGCAGTACAGTTTTACAAATTTCTATATAATAAAATAAAGCTCTTCACATTTCCAATCAAAGCAGCACATTGCTGTAAAACAATGCAATTTTATCTTTACTTGATGACAGACTCAGACAGGTTGTTAAAAAAAAAAAACGTAAACAAGTGCATACAAAGGATTAGATGCCAGTGATCCACCCCCTTTCAGGCAATGTCAATTTATATTATTACAATTAGATTCTATGCAGGTAGTTCAAGACTTAAAAAAATCTCTTCTGGTCGGTTGCATAAATCTTCCCCCCAGGCAGCTTCCGGAAAAATAAACTGTTGCCTCTGCTCATGTTTCCCTATAAATAGAGAGAATACAAACAAAACGGGAACAGCTTGAACGGCACAAATTCATCCATAATAATTCAATTAACACGTTAACCAACGTGAATAACTAAGGATCTTATGGTTACATCTGTATTTTTGTGTAGCAGCAACCTACCTCTAGGCTCAGGTGCCTCCAGCAGTCCACCCAGGTTGGATATATTGAAGCATAGGGAGGGAGGCCGCCAGCCAGACTGTAAAAGACAGGAGTGCTTACGTGGACAGCCAGCCTCAGACATAAACCACTCACTACAGGGAAACTTTAAAAGGTCCAATGGAGCCATGTCAAATCATTTCTGGGTAAAATGGTCTCAAGCAAGAGTTTTCCTAGGACTGTTGGGGTGGTTTAAGTGAGGGACCTATTTGGACAAGCCTTATATGCAAAGGGATATGTAACCTGGAAACTAGCCATCATTGGCAGAGGTTTGAAATGGATGGGCAATATGGCCTAACAATCATACACCTCTTTAGTTATGGCTGTTTCACAATTTATCAACCCCCCAAAATAAAAGTTTATCCAAATAAGCTTTGTTGTACAATTTCAATTTAAAAAAAAAGGTCAAATACACTACATTTCAAACAGTCAGCAATAATTAACAAATTCAGAGCTTATGAAATTATACATAGGCTAAATAAGCATTCCACTAATAATTTTATTAGTTCATGCTTTTTTGGAATACTGTTTGAACAGCATCCTTGTCAGATGTTGGAAATCAAGTGACCTACCTTAAGCTTATTGCACATTTAGAAAACCGACTAGACCAGGGGTGTCAAACATACGGCCCGCGGGCCGGAACCGGCCCCCAAGGAGGTTCGATCAGGCCCGCAGGATAATTTGAAAGTGGAAAAAAATGCATAAAAGACATGGAATTAATTTTTTTTTTTTTAAGACAAGCCGCATCACTGAGACAGACTGAAAACAGCAGACGGTATCAATGCGCCATCTGCTGCTTGTTACGACGTTGTTAAGATTGTTAATGTCTCTACCTCTCCACTACACCCTCATTAGCCAAAATGTCGTTATCCAAACGGAGAAAAGTAGATAAGGAGTGTAGAATTTTCAAAGAAAAATGGACCACGTCCTATTTATTTACAGAGATGCACGGAAAACCTTTGTGCTTGGTGTGTTTGCAACAAGTTTCGGTATTGAAGGAATATAATATTCGACGCCACTACGAGACTCATCACAGCGAAAAATATGACGGCTTGCAAGGACAACTGAGAAGAGATAAGATTAACAAATTGCTGGCGGGTCTGAGGAAACAGCAGTCAACTTTCATCCAGAGCCGAGAAGTCAGTGAAGCAGCAGTAAAAGCCAGCTACCTAATTGCTAGCGAAATAGCATTAGCATCGAAGCCGTAACGGTGACTTTGTTAAACGATGCATGATGAAGGCGGCTGAACTTGTATGTCCCGAGAAGCGACAAGCTTTTGCCAATATTAGCATGACGAGGAATACTATAGCAGAGAGGATTTCGGAACTATCGGCAGATTTAGACAGTCAATTGAAACAGAGAGTCAAGTCATTTATTGCATTTTCCGTGGCAATTGACGATAGCACTGACATCACAGACGTGGCCCAACTGGCCATATTTATTCGAGGAGTTGATGAGACATTGACTGTTACTGAAGAGTTTCTTGAGTTGGTGCCAATGATGGACACCACAACAGCCGAGGACATTTTCGGCTCTGTCCTTGCTGCATTGGACAGAGTTGGAGTGGACTGGTCCCGCGCTGTCAGCCTGGCTACAGACGGCGCGCCATCCATGGTCGGAAAGAAAGCAGGTGTCGCGACAAAGTTCAAAGACAAAGTACAAGCCCTTAATGGAGGAGATCGTTTCTGGACATTTCACTGTATTTTGCACCAGGAGGCATTGTGTTGCAAGTCGCTGAAAATGGACCACGTCATGGAGGTGGTTGTTCGCACTGTAAATTTCATCCGGTCCAGAGGTCTGAACCATCGTCAGTTTGACAAACTTCTCAGCGACAGCAACATTACCCACAGCCTGCCATACCACACTGAAGTGAGATGGTTAAGCCGAGGCGCTGTGCTGAGGCATTTCTTTGATCTACGAGAGGAAATCGGACAGTTCATGGAGAAAAAGGAAAACCGGTGTTGGAATTACAATCTCAGGAATGGCTACGGGACCTTGCATTCTTGGTTGATATTACTGAACACTTGAACAATCTGAACAAAATGTTGCAAGGCCGCAAAAAAGTTGTCACACAGTTTTCTGACAACATACATGCATTTAAGTTGAAGCTGACTTTGTGGGAGATGCAACTGGCAAATGGCAACCCTGCCCTGATTTTATCAGTATCTACTACCAGGGTACCCCAAATTAACAGCCCTGGCTGCTAAAATTTTGTGCATGTTTGGGACAACCTACCTTTGTGAACAAATTGTCTCAGTGATGAATATCAATAAAACAAAAATGCGTTCAAGGCTCACAAACAAGCACTTAAATGACATTCTGAAAGTGACAGCTAGTCAGGACATGACACCTGGTGTTGATGCACTTGTACAGGCCAAAAGATGCCAAGTTTCAGGTACAAATACAAGTCCAGACTAGACTAACACCTTTAAAATGCTGCCTTAGATACTGTTTGCATTGAAAGAATACAGCTCTGTGAAGATGAATCCTTACTGTGGTGATTTAAAAAATGTGCACTTTAATGTTAGTCAGCAGCTTCAAAACAAAAGTTGTGTGATGGAATTCTACTGTTCATACAACTCCATACATTTTCAGTATGTATTGTATGTGTATGTATGTTTCATGTATGAAGTTTACAGATTTACAGGACAGGCGAACACTTTCTTCATTACACATTTAAAATCACTCTCCTTAGTTTGTAAGGTGTACGCAGGGATTACATTTAGATTTTATATGCGTATGTGTAAGTGGTTTAAAAATTCCTTTCTTTAAAAGTCTCATTTAATCTTAAAGTGCATTACTATATTTTTCAGTACCAATTAAAGTTTTGTGCCTTTGTACAATCAGTGGGATCAGTTGCAATGCATATTTGTGAATGATAAAAGTAAATTGCACATTTGTCTAAGGAAATATGAGGTGTTTCATGAAATGTTTTGTAAAAGGATAGTTCATTAAATTTCAATATTTTCCTAATGTTCTTGTGCTTCTTTACACCAAAACAAAGGAAAGACATGATATTTTGGTTATTTATAGCAGAGTATGGTATAATTTTAATGGTCCGGCCCACTTGACATCTCCCTAGGCCGTATGTGGCCCACGATGCGAAATGAGTTTGACACCCCTGGACTAGACAGTCTTTGGCTAAAGTACTGCAATACTGTGCAACAAACTGATCATTAATTTTAGAGAATCGATATTCCCATTGTAGTTGTCTGCTCTGAGCCAATTTGAGGAGTGGAGACAAAAGGTATTGTTAGACAGGCTAATTTCTCTATTATAGTAAAATAATGTTTTGGTGTTCATATGACCGATTCTGTTCAACCAAACCTCAAATGCAAATAGAGTTGAATTCACTTGTCAGAGAGGAAGAAGTGATCTCATCTAGGTTGTTGTGAGTGGCAGGGGAGGAGTTTGGTGTGTGTAAACAGAGGAAGATGCAAAGCGTGAGGTTTCACTCTCGCCAAAATAAGCCCAATGCATTTCCATGGGTTTTATTTTGGACAATGACTCCCTCCCATTGTTGGGGCAGAGACATGAGCATCTCGTCATTATATACGCATCTCTGGTGTAAATGGGAAGGTATACACAGCACAGAAGGATTGAAGGAGACGAGACCGAAACGAGAGCAAGGGGACAAATGCTCCTAAAAACAAACTTGGATTCTTGTGATACAGGTATTTAGAATATTACCCAAAAACAAATTCATTTGATATAATCGCCCAGACCTATTTGAAAGGCTTTGTGTTATTGGTCTATGAACTTACACCGACTGGTGATGTTGGTGTAAAAAACATCCAAATGCAGCTACTTACCCGCAGTTGTTGACAGCCATGAGGTTTGACACCAAAACAAAGGGGTATGTGAGCATACTGGCGAAGAACTGGAACACGAGAGGGAGATACAAATTGACAACATCAGCAACCAAGGAAATACATTAACATTTTAGTAATTAGGCAGCTCTTATAAAGAGCGACTTACAGTAGTGAGTGCATACATTTATTTAAATTTTGTACTGGTCCCCCGTGGGAATTGAACCCACAACCCTGGTGTTGCAAGCACCATGCTCTACCAACTGAGCCACACTGGACCCCAATAGAAATCCCATCAACTGTTTATTACCTGTATGGTATTACTAGTTGCCTGTGTTATGGCCTTACATTGATAAATTATAGATTTAAAACAAATGCTTTACACTTACCCCAGTCACAGCCTGAGAGCAGTTCTTTATTTCTCCTGTGTGACTCATCTGAGGAAAGGATATAAAATAAATAAAAAAATGAATAATCACTTACCCATGCATTCTACACTGACAATGTACTTCAGTACAGGATCACTTTTTTATGTGAGGTCCACATCTACTTTAAAGGCCCAGTGCAGTCAAAAATGTGGTTTTCCTATGTTTAAAATAAAATAAAAAATAGAATACCACACTGAGGTAGGAATAATACTGTGAAAATTACAATGCCCTTTTAGTGTAAGAACAGTCTGAAAAGGCCGCCTGAATGTTCAGCCTGTTTTGGTGGGATGGAGTTTTGGCCTGCCTGTGAAAACAATCACAGTAAGGTACTTCATTGTTACCCAGAAATGATTTGACACGGAGATAAAGATGGCGGCACTGGACCTTTAAACAAGTGTCAAAAATCTCCAAATCCATCTGACTTACTGAGTCGTCAATGGCGTATGTGTTGACGAGGTGGGCAAGCATGTTGCAGATCCACAGAGACAGCACGTCACCCAGCAGACGAGGAATAAGGCCTCTGCATGAGAGCACAGCTATTAGTCAGAGGTTAAGACGACAGGGAAAAAGAGGTCATGGTACAGACATCCAGAGAAAACGGCCGCTAGACAACAATTCATTTTCAAGCATAAACCTACTTTTAAAAATAACTTCAAAAAGGATTGACTGAATTTACTGAGGTCAAATGTATTCTAGTAATTTAGCAGGTCAGGACTAAAGGTTGCCCTCGATTAAACATTGGTCATGTAGCCAAAGGAAGATCATACTTACGCAAAGAATCCCAGAACTCCTTCATTCTTGTAGACAGTGACGATGGAATCAAACACTCCACTGCAAGAAACATTTGTAATATTCAGTATTACATGGCTATAAATCATATAAACACATATTGAACTTAGGTTAAGAAAAACTCACCTGTACTTGGTTTCTCTACCGATAAACTGGACCATGCATCTCAAGGTGATCACTTTGGAACAAACATAACATAAACCGTTAAGCCAGTATCCATGCAGTAGTCATTCTCCTATGAGAACATTTGAGGCAAAGGGTGACATGACAAAAGTTGCTCGACACAAACAGTACAATTACCATGGAAGGGGTGCGTGACGATCGTGGCACAGGAGCGGGCTATCATCTCTTTGGTTGTCTAGTACAAGAAAAACAGAAAGAATGGAGATGCAGAATTTGGGAGAAACCATGAATCCAGTTTGGACAGCTTAAGCTGGGGATAATTCCCCTTACACCAAGAACCAGCTCCGCTCCAGATATGAACTTACTTGCGTATGGTGAAAAAAGACATCTGTCAAACCATCTGCTTTACTGAACAAATGAATTCATACCTCATTCACAACATGCTGCAAGGATCCCTCTTCAGCTTTCTGACTGGTTCCGGAGACCTAAAAAAAGATTGAAAAGTGACCACCCATATCCACAGCCTGCATTTAAAAGATAAAAGATTTAATAAAATAAATAAAAGAGACAATTATACAATTAATCCATAACCAGGCCAAAATATTTACCTCATATTTGCCTGCATCCTGGCATCTCTGTTAAAGACAGCAATGATTAGTTCAACAGAGATCCATTTCCATAGTGGTTGTGTCGACACATTGCCATTTATGAATTTAGAAACAAATAGCATTCGTCACACTCACCATCCTAAGACAATGCCGTTCAAGTCAGAGTCAATTCCCAAGCCAGCATATAGCTTATTCTCTGACGAGCATGACTTTCAATACAGAATGCGATCACATTTCCCATTTATTTATGTTTGAGGCTAGACTACTGCTGAGGTCTGGAAACATCAGATAACATTTATTTAAGAAGCTACATTAAGCCAGCTTGTTAGCTAGACCCACCTGCAAGACTCTGCTGTGTACAAGGGTGCCGATGGTCCCTGCACAGAGCCTGGGGGCTAGGCCATTAAAGAGACCTGCCTTGCCATCAATCTTTATGATGTGCTTTGCTAAAAGACAGAAATTAGAGGATCAAAAGGGACATAGAAAATATGTTCATTAGTCAGAGTGTATGGTACGGATAGGCCAGTCTTATTTGCGGTAGCCTACTAGTTGGAGTTTAACACCAAGATAAGTCTAGTTTTAAATCCATCACTAGTAGTGCTGCGCAGGTTGACTCATAACCCGCAGTCCCCGCGGTTATATCCGCTGGGCAGGCTGGTTTAGTATCATGAAATATTGCGTGAATGAAGGCCAGGTTGAATAAAGAGAAAAACAATACCTAAAAATAAAAAAATAAAAAAAATGTATCTATAGGCAAAATAGATGTTTTTCTTTCATTATTTTATGCTCTCTGGCATTAGTGCCTATGCATATAAGCTTTAGGGCCTAACTGTACAACAGCCAAATATCCAACACGCCAACCGTCAAAACACTTTTGCGAGCGGGCAGAAAGAGTTAACATCAATCCACGGAGGCAAAAAGGACAATATCAGAGTTTAATTCAATCAGAGAAAAGTCACAAAATGGAGAGTTGAAAAAGATTTGGTGAAGTGGTAAAAGAGGATGATGGCAGTGCCGGCTATGTTGTGTGTGACGATTGTGAGGTGCTATAAAAATTTGACAGTCAAGACAGGGACTTCAAATAGACCTATGGCACGTCAAGGGAACTGTAGCCTACTGTTCAGATGGGTTAAAATGAAAGCTGAAATCTAGACACTGACTGTACTCCTGCAGAACTAAGCATTTCTTGCAGTAAAATTGTACACCAAGTGAAGGACACATTTTGACTTGGGAACAGGAGTGGAGAAATATGGTTGATTTCTTTCAGCATCTTGAGAGCATGCAAATCCACATTTAGATGCCATCTGTAGAGATGTTATCTTTATCAGCATCATAAAAGCTGATTGTATTTTAACCACATAAAATATGCATCCAAGCCTAACTGAAATCTTTCACAGCTTTCCATTTCCTTACAAACTAATGTCATTTGGAAAGTTAGCCAAATCTTTCCTTGTTATTTATTGCATTTTCTTCCCAGTCCCTAGATGTCTTTGCCCCACAAAAGAAAAAGAGATGGCAGAAAACTTTTCTGATGTCAACAAGATTGCATTCATTCTAACGATTTATGACATTCTGGTGAGCAAGGGCTTATTTAGTCTTCTAGGCCAACATAATGACAGAAGATAAGATGCATGTATCAAATTTAGACAAGTTGACTAACGAATAGCCTACCAAAATGTCGTAAATTATAAGCACCAACATATCTTAAAAATTAGGAAAAATAAATCTTGCACCCCGTCAACAAAAATGGTTTGTCATCTGACTGTAGTCTACAGCACAGTTTATTTACACTGCTCAAAAAAATAAAGGGAACACTTAAACAACACAATGTAACTCCAAGTCAATCACACTTCTTTGAAATCACACTGTCCACTTAGGAAGCAACACTGATTGACAATACATTTCTCATGCTGTTGTGCAAATGGAATAGACAACAGGTGGAAATTATAGGCAATTAGCAAGACACCCCCAATAAAGGAGTGGTTCTGCAGGTGATAACCGCAGACCACTTCTCAGTTCCTATGCTTCCTGGCTGATGTTTTGGTCACTTGCTGGCGGTGCTTTCACTCTAGTGGTAGCATGAGACAGAGTCTACAACCCACACAAGTGGCTCAGGTAGTGCAGCTCATCCAGGATGGTACATCAATGCGAGCTGTGGCAAGAATGTTTGCTGTGTCTGTCAGCATAGTGTCCAGAGCATGGAGGCGCTACCAGGAGACAGGCCAGGAGACGTGGAGGCGGCCATAGGAGGGCAACAACCCAGCAGCAGGACCGCTACCTCCGCCTTTGTGCAAGGAGGAGCACTGCCAGAGCCCTGCAAAATGACCTCCAGCAGGCCACAACTGTGCATGTGTGCTCAAACGGTCAGAAACAGACTCCATGATGGTGGTATGAGGGCCCGACATCCACAGGTGCTCTTCACAGATGAAAGCAGGTTCACACTGAGCACATGTGACAGACGTGACAGCCTGGAGACGCCGTGGAGAACGTTCTGCTGCCTGCAACATCCTCCAGCATGACCGGTTTGGCGGTGGGTCAGTCATGGTGTGGGGTGGAATTTCTTTGGGGGGGCCGCACAGCCCTCCATGTGCTCGCCAGAGGTAGCCTGACTGCCATTAGGTACCGAGATGAGATCCTCAGACCCCTTGTGAGACCATATGCTGGTGCGGTTGGCCCTGGGTTCCTCCTAATGCAAGACAATGCTAGACCTCATGTGGCTGGAGTGTGTCAGCAGTTCCTGCAAGAGGAAGGCATTGATGCTATGGACTGGCCCACCCGTTCCTCAGACCTGAATCCAATTGAGCACATCTGGGACATGTCTCGCTCCATCCACCAACTCCACGTTGCACAACAGACTGTCCAGGAGTTGGCAGATGCTTTAGTCCAGGTCTGGGAGGAGATCCCTCAGGAGACCATCCGCCACCTCATCAGGAGCATGCCCAGGCGTTGTAGGCATGTCATACAGGGACTTGGAGGCCACACACACTACTGAGCCTCATTTTGACTTGTTTTTAGGACATTACATCAAAGTTGGATCAGCTTGTAGTGTGGTTTTCCACATTAATTTTGAGTGTGACTCCAAATCCAGACCTCCATGGGTTGATCAATTTGATTTCCATTGATAAATTTGTGTGATTTTGTTGTCAGCACATTCAACTATGTAAAGAAAAAAGTATTTTATAAGAATATTTAATTCATTCAGATCTAGGATGTGTTATTTTAGTGTTACCTTTATTTTTTTGAGCAGTGTATTATGCTTGATCTGAAAATGTGTTCGGAGGCTCCGAATGGAGGGTGTGACAATTGCGGAGCCTCCAGAGGCATGCAGAGGTCAAACTGAGTGCCGTAGTCCGTACTGAAATGTTGTGCGCCTCCCAAATTTTGTAACAAAGAGATCTGTATAGCTCTGGATTGATATGATTGGTTGACAGTAGGTGGGAGGTCCTGTATAAACAGAAACTCACTTCCTTGACAACTTCCTTCACAATAGCTCTGCACTGCTCCAGTAAACTACATGACAAAGTATATGGACACCTGCTCATCGAACATCTCATTCCAAAATCATGGGCATTAATATAGAGTTGGTCTCCCATTTTCTGCTATAACAGACTCCACTCTTCTGGGAAGGCTTTCCACTAGATGTTGGAACATTGCTGCAGGGACTTGCTTCCATTCAGCCACAAGAGCATTTGTGAGGTCGGGTACTGATGTGGGGCAATTTGGCCTGGCTCGCAGTCTGCGTTCCAATTCATCCCAAAGGTGTTCGATGAGGTTGAGGTCAGGGCTCTGCACTCCAGAAAAGTCCTTCCACACTGATCTCAACAAAGCATTTCTGTATGGACCTCATGCAGAAAGAGGAAAGGGCCTTCCACAAACTGTTGCCACAAAGTTGGAAGAATGGAATCATCGAAAATGTTATTGTATGCTGTAGCGTTAAGATTTCCCTTCACCGGAACTAAGGGGTCTACTCCGAACGATGAAAAGCAGCCCCAGACCAACATTCATCCGCTAACAATCTTTACAGTTTGCACTATGCATTGGGGCAGGCAGCTTTATCCTGGCATCCGACAAACCCAGATTCGCCCGTCGGACTGCCAGATGGTGAAGCGTGATTCAATCACTCCAGAGAACGCGTTTCCACTGTTCCAGAGTCCAATGGCGGCAAGCGTTGCACTACTCCAGCAGACACTTGGCATTGTGCATGGTGATCTTAGGCTTGCGTGCGGTTGCTCGGCCAAGGCAAGGTCTCCATTTCATGAAGCCCTTACACAGCCTGGAAGTGTGTTTTGGGTCATTGTCCTGTTGAAAAACAAATGACAGCCCCACTAAGCTCAAACCAGATGGTTAAGTGTGTATCGCTGCAGAATGCTGTGGTAGCCATGCTGGTTAAGTGTGCCTTGAATTCTAAATAAATCACTGACAGTGGCACCAGCAAAGCACCCCCACACCACCTCTTCCATGCTTCACAGGGAGGAACCACACATGTGAAGATCATCCGTTCACCTGCTCTGCGTCTCACAAAGACATGGCGGTTGAACCAACAATCTCAAATTTGGACTCATCAGACCAAAGGACAGATTTCCACCGGTCTAATGTCCATTGCTCGTGTTTGTTGGCCCATGCAAATCTCTTCTTATTGGTGTCCTTTAGTAGTGATTTCTTTGTAGCAATTTGACCATGAAGGTCTGATTCACGCAGTCTCCTCTGAACTGTTGATGTTGTGATGTTTCTATTACTTGAACTCTGTGGGCTGCAATTTCTGAGGCTGGTAACTCTAATGGACTTATCCTTTGCAGCAGAGGTACATCTGGAGTTTCCATTCCTGTGGCGGTCCTCACGAGAGCCAGTTTCGTCATTGTGCTTGATGGTTTTTGCGACTGCACTGGAAGACACTTAAAGTTCTTGAAACTTTCTAGATTGACTGACCTTAATGTCTTGAAGTAATGATGGACTGGCATTTCGCATTGCTTATTTGAGTTGTTCTTGCCCTAATATGGACTTGGTCTTTTACCAAGTAGGGCATCTTCTGTATACCACTCCTACCTTGTCACTACACAACTGATTGACTCAAACGCATTAAGGAGGAAAGAAATTCCACAAAATAACTTAACAAGGCACACCTGTTAATTGAAATTCATTCCAAGTGACCACCTAATTTAGCTGGTTGAGAGAATGCCAGGAGTATGCAAAGCTACAGTATCATCAAGGATACTTTGAAAAAACTAAAATATGTTTTGATTTGTTTAACACTTTTTTGCTTACTACATGACTCCATATGTGTTATTTCATAGTTCTGATGTCTTCACTATTATTCTACAATGTAGAAAATAGTACAAAAAATCATTTTTAAACTTGAATGAGTAGGTGTCCATACTTTTGACTGGTACTGTACATCTGCATGTTTGTTTGTGCAACAGTATCTTCTAAATCAAAGAGGAATGCGCAAAACAATATGTTAGTTAAATGAAGTAGTTAAGAGAAAACATTAAAACGTAGCCAAAGATTATAGGGTCCTCTAGGAAACACTTGTCAACACTTTGGTTCCTGCCCTGTCACAATAACTCCTCCCTGGCATTTTAATTTGTTGTCATATCAAACATTATTTAAAGAGCCCACTATTATATTCTAACTATCGAATTTGAATAATCATTCAATTTCCATGATTCCAACAGTTCACCCAACTGTTTTGCTCTAAATCACAAGTCAAAACGCAATTGCAACATTTGGTCAAAATGCCTAGATTGTTTGCACAAATCGTGCAGCCCTATGTGGCAGTGTGGAAATGATCTGAAATGAGTGCAGGAAATGTAGAAATTGATGAAAATGCTGAAATTTATTTTTGGTTGAAGTTTAGTAGAACAGTATAAAACAATGAAAATAGAGAAAGACCCATTGAAATCAATTAGAATGTATAGTTAGCTAACGCACTTTTATACTTTGCGTTGTAACATACAATCAACCTAATTTTAGTGCCCAAAAAGCATTATACTTCCAGGTCAATTTCTCCCCTTTCCAGCAAAATCAATGACGAGACCTTCCCGTCTCTGCATGACTGAAGGCAATGAGCTCCGTTGGGTCTTTTTTATTTGTATTTTTTTATTTTTTTAATGTCAAGATTTAACGTACGGCGTCAGAGCGGTCCGTTTCTTTAAACTTTTCTCCAAAACTACCGGGCAATTAACATGTAAATCAAAGCTTGAATAGAAATGTAGTTCACACCCCATATTTTTATGCCTACACAGTCGCATTAGTTTTCATTGCAGCCTCATTTGAATGCCGCGGTGGCGAAAATGTGTACGGAATGGGGTTAGTCAACAGTATTTGTTGGCACCCTCGAATCGGACTCGCACTACTAATAAAAGCAAACGTGCCGTCTTTATTTTTAATACCATTATATTATATTTTGGCCATGTCGCCCAGCCCTATTCTGTACTGTCTTTGGTATTATTTTGCTATTGCCTCGCGCATAGGCAATTCGAAAAATCGGTTGTGAAATATGAACACGGAGCTCACATACGTTTGAAAAATGTAATTGCTAGTATTTTCTGTGAATATCATTTAAGATCGCACCAATTTAACACCCTACACCTGCTCCCTACTGGGCGTATAAACTACGCCCAGTAGGGAGCAGGACTATCTTTCATATTTTACAACCGCTATTTTAGAGTTGTCTATGCGCGAGTCAATACCAAAAGAATACCAAGGTGTCTTTTAGAGTTACGACCCACTTTCAACTAACTTGTGCAACCAGCCCGATGCTAATAGAAAAACCTGCTAATCATTTTGCAAGTGGGTACATTTACATTACATTTAAGTCATTTAGCAGACGCTCTTATCCAGAGCGACTTAGACTGGAATTCAGGTCTCACCATAGGCAAACAGTCCTGGCAGCTGGTACACTTGTCTACCAAACAGGTTTCTTCCTATGGACGGAGGAAGAGGTTCATGTCCAACCTGAAAAAGGAGTACATGTGCAATTGTCATTTATTAGGCTCTGGGTAATTATATAACACATTGCAGTGAACGAGGCCAAGTGTCAATCATTTATAGTTAGAACTAGTACCATTTGCTAGGCTGGCTAGCTAGCTAGATTAACAATATGATACATGTTTGACTTTCTTTGCGGACATTTGACACAGTACAATTATCACACATCTTATCTGACAACAGCACACACGGTAATGCATTATGATCCAGCGAAGTACCCGGTTGTGTTATAACCTTACTCATTTGCTAGCCCGCGTTACTCGGGTGAGTGGGCCAAAGGGCACCCATCCTGTCATGAACGTTTTGAATCAGAGCTAGTTACGTTAGCCGGCTAACGTTAGCCAGTCGTTACTCTCAAGGTAATGATAATGTCACACAAATTAACATGACAGCTGGCTAAATAGGGTCATGTCTAGTTGGGATAATGTGTCAATTTTAGCTAACCCTAACACTTTCGATAATATAACCTAATTCTCCCAACCTGTTACAGTACATGTCATTGTTTCTCATAACCTGCTGCTTAAAGTCAAATTTGACAAAAGCTGCATCCCTCCTAGAAAAAACCGCTAGATATAAATAATTGTAAAACAATGTAATTGTTTATCTGCGACAAAACCGATAAAAATGTCGAAACCACTTCCATAGTTAGCTAACGTAGCTTAGCTCTTAACCTTTGCGTGGCGTCAACCCCCTAGCTACTAATTCTAGATAGCTATAGAAACATAAGGTTTGAAACGATAAGTAAACTGCTTTTTAGATATATTAATATATCATGAGATCAGCTTGAATTTATCAGCTGTATGGAAAGTAACGTTAGTTATAGTTAGCTAGCTATTCGTTATGGCTGTTGTTGTAGCTAACATTAGCTACAATAGCCTGTCAGTTACAGAACCGGCCTCGACGTAAAGCTAGCAGGATCAAACATTCTGGTTTGTTTAATCTCAATATATATAGACCTTACCTGAACTAGAACTTTGATGTACATGAGGGGGTGGGAAAGGACCGTTAATCCAGACCCCAGAAGTACTTGGCCACACGTGTCCGCCATTATGGAGCAAACTAATAGGATTCTTCTCCTCCCACCAACCGGGAAGAAAGGAAGCTTCACCAGGTTAGTAACTCAACTCACATGACACAGAAGGGACCGCACAGGCCGCAGATTCTTCAGATGACTTTGTCGAAGACTTCATAGGATCCTACTGTGCTGGAATATAGACGTTTTAAAAAAAATGTTTTCATCCTCTCTGAAAGATTAGTGGTTATATCAATTTAGCGCATACACATACCTTTTTAGTAGGCCTAGACATCTGAAGGAATAGTGTTATGGTCTTACAATCTTGAGGTGAAAAGAAGACCATGAAGATAAACGTTTTTAAAAAGCGCACCCACCATCAGCTCTGCAGTATCAAAGCCGACCTTCGACCAGACCAGAGTTGACCCATCAACCAGACCAGCGAACCATTGACCAGACCAGTTGGCTGACCCGCTGACCGTCCACCAGACCAGCGTTGACCAACCGACCATCCACCAGACCAGTTGGCTGACCAGCTGACCGTCAACCAGATTAGTGTTGACCAGCTGACTGTAGAACAGACTAACGTTGACCAGCCGACCAGACCAGTGTTGACCTGTCAACCAGACCAGCTCTGAGACACCCGACCAGACCAGCGCTGACCGTTGACCAGACTAGTGCTGAGCCACCTGACAAGACCAGCGCTGAGCCACCCGACCAGACCATCATTGACCATCTTTTGACCAGACCAGAGCTGAGCCACCTCACCAGACCAGCGTTAACCACCTGTTGACCAGACCAGTGCTGATCAGCCGACTGCGACCAGGTCAACATTGACCTGCTCACGGGATGATAAAGAACCCTCCCTTGCTCGCTACTTCAATGAAGAAGTCAAATCAATCTTTGCCAGCATAGATGAGGGAATTTGGCCTCAATAAGATGTGTAAGTGACGTCGTCCTCCATCATTCTGGGTTCTGTCCCCTAATCTTTTGAATGGGCTTGATGATTATATCATAATATTTTTGAAAATGCAGTAATTTATTAAGATATGCACTACCAGTCAAGGCTTTTTCTTTATTTTTACTATTTTATACATTGTAGAATAATAGTGAAGACATCAAAACTATGAAATAACACATATGGAATCATGTAGTAACCCAAAAAAGTTTTAAACAAATCAAAATATATTTGAGATTATTCAAAGTAGCCATCATTTGCCTTGATAACAGCTTTGCACACTATTGGCATTCTCTCAACCAGCTTCACCTGGAATGATTTTCCAACAGTCTTGAGGGAGTTCCCACATATGCTGAGCACTTGCTGGCTGCTTTTCCTTCAATCTGCGGTCCAACTCATCCCAAACCATCTCAATTAGGTTGAGGCCGGGTGATTGTAGAGGCCAGGTCATCTGATGTAGCACTCCATCACCCTCCTTCTTGGTAAAATAGCCCTTACACAGCCTGGAGGTGTGTTGGGTCATTGTCCTGTTGAAAAACAAATGATAGTCCCACTAAGCGCAAACCAGATGGGATGGGGTATTGCTGTGGTAGCCATGCTGGTTAAGTGTGCCTTGAATTCTAAATAAATCACTGACCGTATCACCAGAAAAGCACCATCACACCTCCTCCATGCTTCACAGTGGGAATCTAACATGCAGGGATCATCCATCCACCTACTCTGCATCTCACAAAGGCACGGCGGTTGGAACCAAAAATCTCATATTTGGACTCATCAGACCAAAGGACAGATTTCCACCAGTTTAATGTCCATTGCTCGCATTTCTTGGCCCAAGCAAGTCTCTTCTTATTATTGGTGTGGTTTCTTTGCAGCAATTCAACCACGAAGGCTTGATTCACGCAGTCTCCTCTGAACAGTTGATGTTGAGAAGTGTCTGTTACTTGAACTCTGTGAAGAATATATTTGGGTTGCAATTTCTGAGGCTGGCAACTCTAATGAATTTATCCTCTGCAGCAGAGGTAACTGGGTCTTCCTTTCCTGTGGTGGTCCTCATGAGATCCAGTTTCATCATAGCGGTTGATGGTTTTTGCAACTGCACTTGAAGAAACTTTCAATGATGTACCTTCTTTTCTCTTTGCTTATTTGAGTTGTTCTTGCTATAATATGGACTTGGTCTTTTACCAAATAGGGCTATGTTCTGTATACCACCCCTACCGTGTCACAACACAACTGGCTCAAATGCATTAAGAAGGAAAGAAATGAACTTTTAACAAGGCACATCTGTTAATTGAAATGCATTCCAGGTGACTATGTCATGAAGATGGTTGAGAGAATGCAAAGAGTGTGCAAAGCTGTCATCAAGGCAAAGGGTGGCTGCTTTAGAGAATCTCCAATATAAAATATATTTAATTTGTTTATCTTTTTTTGGTTACTACATGATTCCATATGTGTTGTTTCATTGTTTTGATGTTTTCACTATTATTCTACAATGTAGAAAATAGTCAAAATAAAGAAAAACCCTTGAATGAGTAGGTGTGTCCAAACTTTTGACTGGTACTGTATATACAATTACACCGAGTAAAAATATAAATGCAACATGCAAAGTATTGGTCCTATATCGAGAAGCTGATTAAACAGCTAGATCTGTCACACCCTGACCTGTTTCACCTGTTATTGTGATTGTCTCCACCTCCTCCAGGTGTCGCTTATTTTCCCCAGTGTATTTATCCCTGTGTTTCCTGTCTCTCTATGTCAATTTGTCTTCTATGTTTTCAAGTCAACAAGTGTGGTTTCCCGTGATCCTGGTTTCTATTATAGTTTTCACGGTTTTGACCCTTGCCTGTTTTTTTCTGGACTCCGTACCCGCCTAGCTGACCATTTTGTCTGCCCTGACATCGAGCCTGTCTGCCACTCTTTACCTCTTGGACTCAGAATCTGCTTTTGACCTTTTTCTGTCTTGCCTACTCCCTTTGGATTATAAATAAACTACAAAGACTTTACCATCTGCATCCTGTGTCTGCATCTGGGGTTCGCCTTGTGCCCTTATATGATCATAACGCAGGGGCACCTTGTGCTGGTGAAAATAAAAGGCCACTCTCAAATGTGCAGTTTTGTCACACAACGCCACAGATGTTTTGAGGGACACAGATAATTGAATGTTAATTTCCTTACCGTAAGCCACCTCCAACATAGTTTTTGAGAATTTGGCAGTACGTCTAACTGGCCTCACAACCCAGGACCTCCACATCCGGCTTCTTAACTTGCGGGATTGTCTGATGAAACTGTGGGTTTGCACAACCAAAGAATTTCTGAAAAACTGTCAGAAACCGTCTCAGGGAAGCTCATCTGCTTGCTTGTCGTCTTCACCAGGGTCTTGACCTGATTGCAGTTTGGCGTCGTAACTGACTTCAGTGGGCAAATACTCATCTTCGATGGCCGCTGGAGAAGTCTGCTCTTCACGGATTAATCCCGGTTTCAACTACCTGGCAGATGGCAGACAGCGTGTATGGAGTCTTATGGGCGAGCGGTTTTCTGATGGGGGTATGGGTGGTGAGGGTGGGGAACATCACGTCCACCATGCTGACTCTTAACACAGGGGTGTGTGCTTAGTCCCCTCCTGTACTCCCTGTTCACCCACGACTGTGGCCACGCACGACTCCAACACCATTTTCAAGTTCGCTGACGACACGACAGTGGTAGGCCTGATCGCCAGCGATGATGAGTCAGCCTACAGACAGGAGGTCCCTAACCTGGCAGTGTGGTGCCAGAGCAACAACCTCTCCCTCAACGTCAACAAGACCAAGGAGCTGATCGTGGAATACAGGAAATGGGGGGACAAGCAAGCCCCCATCCACATCGACGGGGCGGCAGTGCAGCAGGTAGACAGCTTCAAGGTCCAAATCACTAAAGACTTAAAATGGTCCAAACACACACGCACAGCCGTGAAGAAGGCGTGACAGTGCCTCTTCCCCCTCAGGAGGTTGAACAAGTTTGGTATGGGCCCTCAAATCCTGAAAAGGGTCCTACAGACTCACACACACTGTCACTCCAACACTCCATCATTTTCTCACTCACACATATGCACATACAATTTATACTCACTCAACACACCTGCACACCCTCTCACATGCAAGCTGCTGCTACTCTGTTTATCTTATATCCTGTTGCCTAGTCCCCTTACCCCTGTACATATCTACCTCCATTACTCCAGTATCCCTGCACATGTCAATTTGATATTGGAACAGACTTTTAAATACTTTCTATATGTAGTATGCTTGTTTGCTTACTTACTTTATTGTGTATTTCATATTTCTTATTCTTATTTCTCCAGTTTGTTTTTTGGAATATGTTGTTATTGATTATTGCATTGTTAGGTTATGAGTTTGCAAGAAAGGCATTTCACTGTACTTGTGCATGGGACATTAAAACTTTAAATATCCAGCAACTTCACACAGCCATTGAAGAGGAGTGGGACAACATTCCACAGGCCACAATCAACATCCTGATCAACTCTATTCGAAAGAGATGTGTCGCGCTGCAGGAGGCAAACGGTGGACACACCAGATACTGACTGGTTTTCTGATCCACACACCTACTTTCTATCTGTGAATAACAGATGCACATCTGTATTCCCAGTCATGTGAAATCCATAGATTAGGGCCTAAGGAATTTATTTAAATTGACTGATTTCCTTATATGAACTGTTCTCAGTAAAATCATTGAAATTGTTGCATCTTGCATGTATATTTTTGTTCAGTGTATATTTGTGTTTGTGGATGAATTTACTACGGCCAGATGCCTTTAAAACAAAAAATTGCGTTGAAGACCGTTGCTCTATGTTTCTACCCGTTGGATACTACTCAAAAAGCCTTCAAAAGTAAAAAAAAAAAAACTATAAGGCTACTTCCTGGATAACGACGTGTTACTTTCATACGGTATAGTCCCTAATATGGTTTCCAGTTATGGTGCCCTATGCGGAAGAAAATTTGACTTTGTGATGTTTGAGATTAGTGTGGGAAACGCTGGGCTAATGCTATTTTTGGCCATCTCTGCAGTTGAGAGTAAAGTACAAAAGCAATACAATTATGTTGGGCCACCTGCTGCAGAATATTGCTTCGTTATTGGACAAATTCAGTTCCCCCCCATTTCACACTGTTTCAAAACGTTTTTCTCCATACTGAACACAACCCTGTTCTCAATTGGTCCAGTAGGTGGTAGTGTTGGAACTAACTGTAATGACAAGGTTTGATCATAAGTCTAGGGGTGGGATCCCCAGTTGGGTGACAGGATTTTCTCTATGCAGATGTTTTCTTAACCGTTAATCGTTATTATTATACTGTGCTCTATTCTAGCTTTTCTGCTACTACACTGTAGACTACATTTATTTTATAGGCTACAATGACTACACATCTTATGAACCATAATCCAATCCAGACAGTAGCCTCAGCAAGCACTGTAAACATTTAATTAACAGAACAAGTTGAGGAGACTAAATTAATTGGTGTTTCCTTAGATTGTAAACTGTCATGCATGGTCAAAACATAGATTCAATGGTTTTAAAGAAGGGTCAAGGTTTGTCCGTAATAAAGAGATGCTCTGCTTTTTTGACACCACTCTCCACAAAGCAAGTCCTGCAGGCTCTAGTTTTATCTTATCTCGATTATTGTCCAGTCATATGGTTAAATGATGCTAAGAAAGACACAGTTAAGCTGCAGCTGGCCCAGAACAGAGCAGCACATCTGATTGTATTCATTAATATTAATATTATGCAGGCCAGTCTCTCTTGGCTAAGAGTTGAGGAAAGGCTAACTGTCACTTCTTGTTTTTATAAGAAACAATGTGTGGGAAATTCCAAATTGTTTACATAGTCAACTTACACACAGCACAAACACACACACTTACCCCACCAGACATGCCACCAGGGTTCTTTTCACAGTCCCCAAGTCCAGAACAAATTCAAGGAAACATACAGTATTATACAGACAGCAAACCTGGTTTCAAAAAACAAATAAAGCAACACCTCACAATGCCTCACCCCCATGTTTTTTTAAATATTTAACCAGGCAAGTCAGTTATGAACAAATTATTATTTACAATGACGACCTATACCGGCCAAACCCAGACAATGGTGGGCCAATTGTGCACCGCCCTATGGAACTCCCAATCACAGCCGGTTGTGATACGGCCTGGATTCACACCAGGGTGTCTGTAGTAATGCCTCTAGCACTAAGATGCAGTGCCTTAAAGTTGATGTGACCTACTTGTTGTGTGTGTGTACTGACCTGTATGTGTAACTGATAGATGCACAGACACGCACTACATGTTCATGTTTTTAAATGTTTGTCAATTGTAAAGTCTTTGGTCTGTAATGTATTTTTCGTTATGTGTCGGACCCCAGTAAGACTAGCTGTTGCCATTGGCGTCGGATAAATGTAATGCAAAAATGTAACAGAAGGACATTCAAATGGAAACGGTTATTTTAACCACAGTGACATAATTTACATAATTATCTACTTCACTTTGCATAATGAACGAAAACTCAGACATGATGCAATTGTGGCTTTGATAGGCTTATGGTTGTAAATCAAACATACACTAAATGGCTCAGTGTTGATGTGGTAGTTAGACATCAACAAGCTGGTAGGTAACAACTTTCTTATTGTTTTGCTCAGAGATTCTAAAGGAACTGCTCACAATTATATGCTTTTTAAAAAAATGGTCACCTGAGTGCTTGGAGAATGTAGGTTGGAGTTGGGGAGGGATTTTGGTGAAGGGGTTGAGGTGGAACACTGCCCATCCATTTGAGAAGTGTACAACTATGTACTTCCAATGGATTTTTGATTGAGAACAATTCATAAAAGCCCTACCTGTGGGTTGATTATTAGATTGATGTTTTTGTTCCTTTAGGGAATTATTGTTAGCAGCGAACAGGATAATTGCCAATCCAAATGTGTGTAGTTGTGCAGATACATTTCCAACACAAAGACAAGCTTTGTCCGCAAACATGACTAGTGGCTCATCAAGTCATCAAGTCAAAATAGCTTCAAATATGCATATTTTGTTGACTATTACTTTATGAACAGTTCTGTTTATTTTTTACATTTATACTCAACACTTTAGGTTTCAGCATTATTTAACAAGCTAAACGTAACTGTTTTCAATAAATATTTTATTTGATCTCAAATGTATCTTCTATCTTTTATTTGTACATTTAATATTTTTTTTTTTGCAAGATCAAGAGAATCTCGGGACAGTAAAGCCTGTGTTTTGTCTGAATTAGTTTATTCATGTGGGTGTGCAATGAAACCACAACAATGTGCAATTAACTGAAGACATTCACTTGCATTTTTTTTGCTATCTCTCACATGGTAGAGGTTTGATGACACCATAATGTGCAATATATTTTCCCTTCTGTATTTTTTACTTAAATACCTATGGCCAGATTGCATGCATTCGCAACTATGTGCTCAGACATGCTGTTAACATTAGGCAACAGTTTCCACAAAGACAAACATTAAGGGTAGTATTTCAACAGTGATTTCATAACATAAACCACTTTCTGGGAGTTTGCATAACAGGCTCAACCTGCAAAATGCCATCTGCATCTGTCATTTTTGCACAACGTTCACTGATACCTATGCATCCTCCAAACTGGACTGCAATAGAGTTTGTATATGGTGTTACTGACCAAGTTCTCAAGGGACCATATAATGAGACCCCATAATTAGTTATTGAAAACGAATATGGCTGCCAGTAAAACATAGGATCAAAATATACTACAAAATATTTGTAATCACATACAAGGCTCTTCATGGCATGGCCCACTTCACTGCTTCAAAACTACATCTCCACAAGCATCCTCAGAAACTTTGGTTCTTCTGTCCAAGTCCCAAATGTCAGACATGGGGCATATGGCATGCCCACCTGATAAAAATCTTGTTACTGTATCCATGTGAGAGACGCAGTCTCAGTCTCGACCTTTAAGTCTTTACTGAAGACTCATCTCTTCAGTAGGTCCTATGATTGAGTGTAGTCTGGCCCAGGGGTGTGAAGGTGAACTGAAAGGCACTGGACCGACAAACTGCCCTTGTTGTTTCTGCCTGGCCGGTTGCCCTTTCCTTTGGGATTCTCTGCCTGTGACCCTATTATGGGGGCTGAGTCACTGGCTTACTAGTGCTCTTCCATGCCGTCCCTAGGAGGGGTGCATCGCTTGAGTGGGTTGAGTCACTGGCGTGAACTTCCTGTCTGGTTTGGCGCTTCCTCGGGCTCGTGCGGTGGAGGACATCTTTGTGGGCTATACACAGCCTGGTCTGTTGATATCCCTCTAGGCGTGAGGGGGCTGTGCTTTAGCAATGTGGATGGGCTTATATCCTACCTGATTGGCCTTATCGTCAGACGGGGCCACAGTGTCTCCCGACCCCCCCTGTCTCAGCCTCCAGTATCTACGCTGCAATAGTCTATGTGCCGGGGGTCTAGGGTCAGTCTGTAATATCTGGTGTAATTCTCCTGTCTTTCAGT
This sequence comes from Oncorhynchus keta, assembly GCF_023373465.1. Lineage (NCBI taxonomy): Eukaryota > Metazoa > Chordata > Actinopteri > Salmoniformes > Salmonidae > Oncorhynchus > Oncorhynchus keta. The sequence goes on from NC_068422.1 coordinate 60,457,938, forward strand.
TGAAGTCGGAAGTTAACATACAGTACACCTTATCCAAATACATTTATATTCAGTTTTTCACAGTTCCTGACATTTAATCCTAATAAAACATCACTGTCTTAGGTCAGTTAGGATCACCACTTCATTTTAAGAATTTGAAATGACAGAATAATAGTAGAGAGATATATTTAGTTCAGCTTTTATTTTTTTGTGTCTATTTCTGAAATGCACCAGTCCCTCCTGCAGCAAAGCACCCCCACAACATGATGGTGCCACCCCCTGCTTCACGGTTGGGATGGTGTTTTTCGGCTTGCAAGCCTCCCCTTTCTCCTCCAAACATAACGATGGTCATTATGGCCAAACAGTTATATTTTTGTTTCATCAGACCAGAGGACATTTCTCCAAAAAGTACGATCTTTGTCCCAATGTGCAGTTGCAAACAGTAGTCTGGCTTTTTTTTATAGTGGTTTTAGAGCAGTGGCTTCTTCCTTGCTGTGCGGCCTTTCAGGTTATATCGATATAGGACTCATTTTACTGTGGAAATACTTTTGTCCCTGTTTCCTCCAGCATCTTCAATTTCCTTTGTTGTTGTTCTGGGATTGATTTGCACTTTTCGCACCAAAGTACGTTAATCTCTAAGAGACAGAACATGTCTACTTCCTGAGCGGTATGACGGCATGGTGTTTATACTTGCGTACTATTGTTTGTACAGATGAATCTGGTACCTTCAGGCATTTGGAAATTTCTCCCTTGGATGAACCAGACTTGTGGAGGTCTACATACTTTTTTCTGAGGTCTTGGCTGATTTCTTTTGATTTTCCCATGATACATCCACAGGCACACCTCCAATTGACTCAAATTATGTAAATTAGTTGTGTCATGCACAAAGTAAATGTTTTAACCGACTTGCCAAAACTATAGTTTGTTAACAAGAAATTTGTGGAGGGGTTGAAAAACAAGTTATAATAACTCCAACCTAAGTGTATGTAAACTTCCGACTTCAACCGTATCTGGTGTCCTGTGTGAATTTAAGTATGCTCCCTCTAATTCTCTCCCTCTCCTTCCCCTCCTGTAGGACCTGAGCCCGAGGACCATGCCCCAGGACTACCTGGTCTGATGACCCCTTGCTGTCCCAGTCCACCTGGTCGTGCTGCTGCTCCAGTTTCAACTGTTCTGCCTGCAGCGATGGAACCCCGACCTGTTCACCGGATGTGCTACATTGACCCAGACCTGCTTTTTTAAACTCTCTCTACCGAACCTGCTGATTTAACCTCTGAATTCCCGGCTATGAAAAGCCAAGTGACATTTACTCCTGATGTTGCACCCTCTACAACCACTGTGATTATTATTTGACCCTGCTGGTCATCTATGAACGTTTGAACATCTTGGAGAACAATCTGGCCTTAATGGCCATGTACTGTTATAATCTGCACCTGGTACAGCCAGAAGAGGACTGGCCACCCCTCAGAGCCACCGTGCTTCTACATCTGCATTGATCGCTGTTTGAGGTTTAGCACTTTTTGACATCTGCTAATGTAAAAAGGGCTTTATAAATAAAAAAAGTGCTCTTATTCCTTTATGCAAGCTCTTATTTAATTGTTTTCAATATTTTAGTTCAATGGCACCCTTCCGTTCTAGTACAGTTGTATAGTATTTATCTTATTAATTACCCATAACATGTATGCAAGACATCACAAAACCACAGGCCCCAAAATTTGAGAAACACTTCTTTTTAAACATCTTGAAGCAAGACTTTGGTTGAATTGGTCAACATCTAAGGCTATTTTGCAATTTACCAGTATTCTGAGCAACGACAGCGTCTGTCAGCCGACATTATATAAACTGCAGGTCTACCATGTTCACAACAGATTGATCCTGGGCATCCTGCAGTCCTTCACCATGGCACCTGTCTTTGTGCTGTCCATTTTCATCGCTGTTCTCTGCTCAGTTCAGGGCCGATCTACAGGGGTAAGGGTCTATCTGAGACTATTGAGAAACAGCTGTGCATGATGATGAATTATGTGCGTTTTAAACAAACTTGTACATATTTCCTTCTGCTGTTGCCATACAGAAAGCCTCATATGAATGGAGTGAAGAGGACACTGGTATGCTCATCCTGTATTTATAAACATTGAGCTATTGCATGACATTGTATTGGACATTGTATAGTCTAAATATAATGTTTCATAAACTAAATCAGTTTTTTATTAATCATTCATTGTTATAATGTAAATGACATATATTATCTTATTAAAATATGAGTTATTAGGGACACAGTTGCATTTAAGCACATTTTTTATTCCCATTCCACAGACGGCACTAGCACCAACAGCATTGAGGAGGATGAATACTCTGCTTCAACGCTCATTGAGAAGGCCAACCGAAATCTTGGTACGGAAGCCTGTACATTCCTACTCTATATTTAATGGCATCAAGAATGGATAGCAGATAACCTTCACTTGGTGTTGTTTTCTAGGACAAAGACTTGATGAGCCACTAGTCATGTTTGGGGACATTGCAGTAGATACTGGGTTCATGAACGCTGACCCCTGCACAGCTCGCGGATGCAAGTGGCAGAAGTCCTCTGATGGGAACGTTTATGTGCCCTTTGTGATCTCTAATCAATACTGTAAGTATTTTGTTCTCTGTAACGATTTTATGCTGAGCCTAATGGTTTGGTTTTACTATAGAATATGAGTGTGTGTGTGTGTGTGTGTGTGTGTGTGTGTGTGTGTGTGTGTGTGTGTGTGTGTGTGTGTGTGTGTGTGTGTGTGTGTGTGTGTGTGTGTGTGTGTGTGTGTGTGTGTGTGTGCGCCTGTGATTATAGAGTTTCTGACTTTCTTATTGCTCCAGCGGCCCGGGAGAGGTCCGTAATTGTAGGTGGGCTGCAAACCTTTGCTGCATCAACCTGCATCCGATTCTTTCCCCGAACCAATCAGAGAGACTTTGTGGACATCCAGTCTCAGTCAGGGTATGACCACTGCACATTACATTACTAGGCCTGTTGTATTTGTCTTTTGCCACTCTTATTTACCTAGTATTTACGTGACAATTTACTTGACTGTTTTATTGCATAAAGATAATACTTTATCCCTTTTAGAAATGACCTTTGTCTTCTGTATGCACCCTTGTTTGTAGCTGTTTCTCATTTATTGGACGCCGGGGGAATGGCCAGGTCGTGTCTCTGAGTAGGAACGGATGTGTCTTTCTGTCTGTGGTGCAGCATGAACTGCTGCATGCCTTGGGCTTCAACCATGAGCAAACACGCAGTGACCGGGATAGCAATGTTCAAATCCTGATGCAGAACATTATTCCTGGTTAGTGCTTTATAATGCTTTATAATGCTTTAAACATAATTTCATAGGGACATAATAAATAGATTGTGCACAATATTCTTCCTGCCCCATTTGAGTAAGAAATCTTAGTAACACTTTTATAACTTTAATGGGAAAGCCTTATTAAACTATTTATAGTGCACTACTATTTTATTATAATAATAATACATTAGTATTTCATTATTTGTAAACATGTAGAAACATTGAGAAGAATTATAAGCTTTACAATTAATATGCATTTACACTATTCATAATCATCTGTAAAACATTTCTTTACAAGAGTGTTATTGTTATGTTATTATACTGTGTAAGAAAATGATTTAGCATACATTTTCCATCCTAGGAATGGAATTCAATTTCAGAAAGATCAACACGATTAACTTGGGGACTCCTTATGACTATAATTCTGTCATGCACTACTCAAGGTAAATTAAAGAAATTCATATAAAGGTTTTCTTTACTGCGATAACAGCTGGAATGTTACATGGCTAAAATAAGAGAAATCCTTTTCCCTTTCATAGTCTACTCATGTCATCCTCTAATTTCAATTCATAGCTTCAGAGCTTTCTGTCCTATGTTGTCTGGTTCCAGGTTTGCCTTCTCCAGAAACAGGCAGCCCACCATTCTTCCAATCCCTGACAATAATGCAGTTATTGGCAGGGCAACTCAGATGAGCCCCATTGATATTCTGCGGATCAATCGTCTCTACAACTGCAGTAAGTGCTAGTTTAGGAATACCTGTTTATTATAACTGTGAAGGATACAAGTTGTGATTATTGTACCTGCCTGTAAGCTTCACCCCACCGTTGCTCAATCAATTACAAATATTTGGGAATATAGTATTTGAAATGAAGTATGTATTATAACTATAATTGTATGTTCTCTTTCCCTTCTCTTTTACTAGCGGGACAGCAGTTAGACTTGATTTGACAAGTGCGATTGTAGAGCGTCTGCTGAGGATTGGAACTGCAGTTATAGCTTGCTTTTCAACTTTGAACATGAACTCAATAAACAAACTATACGTTATGCTGAAAGAATTAATTGAGACGTAGATAACCATTTCTGTATATCAGATCTGGTATGGCTTATCATAGATAGAACTTTGGTATGGCAAAACAATGTACTGCAGACTACTGAAACATTTTTCACAATAAACATGTGTAGTAATGTGTATTTGATAGTCTATGTTTTTTGAGGGCTTATGTTTATTATTCTGATTGCAAATGGTACATTGATGGTGATTATCATATAATGTGCATAGGTGTCTAAGTGGTTTCGTGACTAAAACTAAAACCTTTTGTATTTTTTAGGCGAGTTAACAAGGCTATCTCACCAAAGCCTACAGCAATAACACTCATCCAAACTCCCACATGCACAGAAAATCCTTTATTATACAGGACAACAAAATAATTTTACATTCTGTTACTTTTACATTTCGGAAGTCTGAAACAATGACATGAGCTTAAAAAACATTGTAGAGGGAGTGTCCAGCACAGTCAAGGATTGTAGCCCATTCATTTTTTTCAGTAACACTTAACTAAGAGGTTGAAATTGTAAAGGGTTTATAAAGGGTTTATAATTACATTATGAATCATTATTTAATCATTTGTAAATGCATTTATAAACCATTAATAAACAGTTGTATCGCATTGGTCAAAATAGTGCAATAACTTGTCAGTGTTTGCCAAATAGTGAGCCAATATCTACCTACAGTTATTAACACTTTATAAATGCACTTACACATGCTTATAAGATGAACCCTTATGTATCATTATGCAACCTTATTTTCAATAGTTGCACAGTTGAACAATAGTTATTTTCTCACTTTTGGGTGTGATGCATTGATGCTCTGTCCCAGGCACAGAAGAGGTTGGTTTAAATGATGACCTGGCCAAATGTACATCCAGGAAATTATTAATTATTATCGTTCCTAATATATTACCCCTTACCAGATTATATCAACATACTTACCACTGCTCAGTGATAGTCCGCGCGTGGTGAACGCTCTGGTGTTAAATGGTAACCGTAATGCCTTTGGTTGGTGAAATAGCGGAGGGGGTATCTTCTCACAACGCTGAATGTTTTGGTCTTCATACCCACCATTCATTGACTAAATATGTTGAACAAAGTGTTGAATCTTTTCTCATTTACAGTACCAGTCAAATGTTTGGACACACTTACACACTCAAGGGTTGTTTCTTTATTTTTTACTATTTTCTACATTGCAGAATAATAGTGAAGACATCAAAACTATGAAATAACACATATGGAATAATGTAGTAACCAAAAAGTGTTAAACAAATCAAAATATATTTTATATTTGAGATTCTTCAAAGTGGCCCATTATTATTAGTGTCCTTTAATAGTAGTTTCTTTGCAGCAATTTGACCATGAAGGTCTGATTCATGCAGTCTCCTGACAATTGATGTTGTGATGTGTCTGTTACTTGAACTCTGTGAAGAATTTATTTGGGCTGCAATTTCTAAGGCTGGTAACTCTAATGAACTTATCCTCTGCAGCAGAAGTAACTCTGGGACTTCCTTTCCTGTTTCGGGCCTCATGAGAGCCAGCTTCATCATAGTGCTTGATGGTTATTGCGACTGCACTTGAAGAAACTTTAAAAGCCCTTGAAAATTTCCAGATTGACTGACCTTCATGTCTGAAAATATTGATGGACTGTCATTTTTGTTAGCTTATTTGAGTTGTTCTAGCCATAATATGGACTTGGTCTTTTAGCAAATAGGGCTATCTTCTGTATACCAGCCCTACCTTGTCTGTCACGCCCTGACCTTAGTATTCTTTGTTTTCTTTATTGTTTTGGTTAGGTCAGGGTGTGACATGGGTGATGTATGTGTTTTTGGACTGTCTAGGGGTTTTGTAGGTTTATGGGGTCGTTTACTATCTAGGTGTTTATGTATGTCTATGGTTGCCTAGATTGGTTCTCAATTAGAGGCAGCTGTTTATGATTGTCTCAACATTGCGGTGTCTTTTTCTCCCCTTTTTAACATTACAAGTCAGACTATAAATTGACAACAGATTAACTATTTAAAAATACAACACTAACATAGGGTCTCATGGTCCCCTTCTGTGTCTTCATCTATTTCTTTCTTGTTAAGCATTTTCCCATCCTGGAGTCTGAGACCTTATGGGAATCTGTGGGAGAGAAGAGGAATATATGACAATTTAGCATAGCACAGCTACACATACCTCTTATCCTCATTATCAGAATTTATACAAGTTAGTCTTAGCTAGTTATGTTATCCACTGCCATCTAATAATAATAATATTAATAATATCTAGCTAGTGTTTAACATTACTTGCTAATACTAATATCTAGATACCACAGATTAAAGGGGTTAGCTAGTCATCACAATTTTTGCTAATACACTAGCTAGTAAGTTAGTGTTAAAATTGGAACCACTAGTGTACTGTAGTGCTGAGCGATTAACCAAAACGTTGGTTATTTTTAATTTTTTAAACAACTTATTGACGGACATAGGTTAAATCTTTTTCAGTGAGCTTGATGTGCAGTTTCTGTATAGATAAATCAGATGAAGCCTGAACTGTGCAATGTAGTATGAACTTGCTTGTTTATGTTACGATCGTCGTATACATACGCGTACCAAGGCGCAGCGTGAATAGAGTTCCACATACTTTATTACAAAAGTGAAACTTAACAAAAACAACAAAGAATCAACGGACATCCAGTACAGAGCGCACATAGGCACGAACTGAAACACAAACAAACAACATCCCACAAATGCAGGTAGGAAAGAACCAAACTAAGTATGATCCCCAATTAGAGGCAACGATCATCAGCTGCCTCCAATTGGGAACCATACTCACACCAACAAAGATGTACTAACGATTAGAAACACCCCCGAGTCACGCCCTGACCTAAAGCACCATAGAGAACCCCGAGGGCGTGACAGTATATAACCTTTTTCGGTAAGACAGATCCGAAAACTTACCGAAATATAACCTTTTTCTGTAAAACAGATCTTCCAAAGGTGGTGGAGTGGCAATTTTTACCAAGGAACACCTTCAGTGCTCGGTTGTCTCCACCAAAACAATTTGATTTGCTGGTTTTAAGAATTAAACTTTCAAATAGCTCTTTGTTGACTGTTGCTGGGTGTTATCGTCCTCCATCAACACCGGCCTGTACCTCACCTGCCCTAATCTCTCTCCTGGCCCCGTACACTAAGTCTGAATTTGTCCTGCTAAGTGACCAAAACTGGGACAAGCTTAAACCACCTGAACAAGTCCTAAAGCAATGGGACTCCCTAAATCTTTCTCAGACTATCACCAATCCTACAAGGTATGACTCCAAACACCCAGAAAAGGCTACTCTCCTTGATGTTATCCTCACAAATAATCCTGATAGGTATCAGTCTTGTGTTTTCTGTAATGACCTTAGTGATCACTGTTTTACCGCCTGTGTTCATATAACTGCTCAGTGAAACAACTTGTCCTGACTTGTAATAGACACTTGCTAAAAACTTTAATGAGCAAGCCTTCCTTCATTACCTGGCCTCTGTAAATTGGTATAGAATCAGCTTGATCCCCTTTGTCGAAGATGCTTGGACCATCTTGTTTGATATTTTCAGTGGTGTTGTTAACCTGTTACTCCTACCCCCTACTTTTTCGAACATTCTGTTAAAAATCGCACAACATTTCAGCGCCCTGCTGCTCATGCCAGGAATATAGTATATGCATATGATTAGTATGTGTGGATAGAAAACACTCAGACGTTTATAAAACTGGTTAAATCACGGCTGTGACTATAACAGAACGTGCGTTTCATCGAAAAGTGCAGGAAAATCTGATCACCGAAAATTGAAAAATATATCCATGCGCGACTTGAACCCATTGATAAAGGTGAACCACATTTAATGGGGCTGAGGTTGCAATACCTACAGCTTCCACACGTTGTCTAGAGTCTTGTCACTTGCCAACTGTTTGTTTCTTGGTCAAACAGACGCAAGGCAGCGCATTTCTTCCGGTCTCCGACCGGATATTTTGGTTGAGATTTACCCTGACAGTATTTCCAGACGGACAGCTAAAGAATATACTTCGCCTCGTGATCAATTTGATCGCTTATTAACGTTTAATAATACCTAAAGTTGCATTACAAAAGTATTTCGAAGTGTTTTGTGAAAGTTTATCGTCAACTTTTTTAATTTAAAAAATGACATTACGTTATAAGACGCTATTTTTTTCGTCTATCACACAGTATTCATAGATCGATATCTAGGCAATATATGGACCGATTTAATAAAAAAAGACCCAATAGTGATTATGGGACATCTAGGAGTGCCAACAAAGAAGATGGTCAAAGGTAATGAATGTTTTATATTTTATTTGTGCCTTTTGTGTAGCGCCGACTATGCTAATTATTTTGTTTACGTCCCCTGCGGGTCTTTTGGGGTGTTACATGCTATCAGATAATAGCTTCTCATGCTTTCGCCGAAAAGCATTTTAAAAATCTGACTTGTTGCCTGGATTCACAACGAGTGTAGCTTTAATTCAATACCCTGCATGTGTATTTTAATGAACGTTTGAGTTTTAACTAGTACTATTAGCATTTAGCGTAGCGCATTTGCATTTCCAGATGTCTAGATGGGACACCTGCGTGCCAGGTAGGAGCAAGAGGTTAACAAACACGCCCCATAAAGAAAACGAGAATTGAAAACAGGTTCAGCCCCTGGTTCAACCGTGATCTTGAAGAGTTACTCCACCTCAAGAATTCCATTTGGCTCGGCACACGCATACTCAGGCTGACTGGCTCTCGTTCAGGAAAATGAGAAATAAGTGCACTCAGGCTATCCGGATGGCCAAAGTTAGTTACTTTAAGGAGCAGTTCTCTCTCTGTGGGTCTAACCCCAAGAAGCTCTGGAAAACAGTTAAAGACCTGGAGAATAAACCCTTCTTCTCACAGCTGGTCATGTCCCTTAATGTTTTTTATGAATTACCTTTTTTTTAATTGAATATTTAAACATAAAATATACTTGCAGTGAAGCCGCTCAACAACTACATCACATTAGTCATCTAACAGACTCCCATCCAGAGAGACACACAGAAGCAACCAGGGTCAATGCCCTGCTCAAGGGTACGTCGACAGATCTCCCACAAGGTCAAAAACAGAGACACGAACTAGCAATCCATCAGCCCTTAACGTTGATGATGTGGTTGCTACTGACAAGGAGCACAAGACTGAGCTCTTTAATCACCACTTCATAGTGGTGTCAGGATTCCTATTTGACTCAGCCATGCCTCCTTGACCGTCCAAAATGTCCTAATCCCCCATCCCTTCTAATGTGCCAAGCCTCAATGCTCCTCCCTCTTTTTTTCCCTGCAGGCCGTCACTGAGTCCGAGGTGCCAAAGGAGCTCCCTAAACCTGACCCAAAAAACATCTGGTTCAGATGATTTAGACCCTTTCTTCTTGTTGGTTCCCGTTTATCTGTGCTCTGTTTTATTTACGTAACAAATAAGGAACACTCAAAATGTGCACTTATAAATCATAACTATTTTAATCCAAATACAGCTGTAGACAGAAGTCAAAGATCAAACATCACACATACAACTGATGTCTCTCCTGAGTTCTGCCCCATAGTAAAAGTCCCAAGTTATTTTATTAAGCCTGAAGTCCAGCCCTAGTGATGTCACAGCATACGTCATTACCTTCTACTCATCAGACCAAGCCCATGCATACACAGCTATACAAACTTGCAAGAGATATACAATAGTTCCAGATTTTTCTAAGGGCTCAGCAGTAAATGTCCACTCCCCCGAGTTGATTTATAGAGGTATGTCTGACTAGTCTCTTATCTCTTTTACTCCTCTGCAGGGTTCTGTGCTTATCTTTGAAGTGCTTTCTCACAGACCCCCTGCAATATTTCACACATCTCTCAGACCGTTTCATTATAAGAGGCAGAGATCAGAAAAGACTGTGGAACAAAATTAAGGCTTTATAATGAATATATATATATTGTTAATGTGTAGTCTATGACCCTATAAATGTAGTGGAGGATGGGTCTTATAACCCTTCAGGTGTGATTACTACCTCTGAGGGTTTAGAGCTTTAGGCAGTCACCTCATACAAGTATTGAGAGTATGGCTAGATGGTACACTGTCCTTCTCTCAGCACCTATCAAAGCTGCAGGCTAAGATTAAATCTAGACTTGGTTTCCTCTATCGTAATCGTTCCTCTTTCACCACAGCTGCCAAACTAACCCTGATTCAGATGACCATTGTACCCATGCTAGATTATGGAGATGTAATTTATAGATCGGCAGGTAAGGGTGCTCTCGAGCGGCTAGATGTTCTTTACCGTTCGGCCATCAGATTTGCCACCAATGCTCCTTATAGGACACATCACTGCACTCTATACTCCTCTGTAAACGTGTCATCTCTGTATACACGTCGCAAGACCCATTGGTTGATGCTTATTTATTAAACCCTCTTAAGCCTCACTCCCCCCTATCTGAGATATCTACTGCAGCCCTCATCCTCCACATACAACACCCGTTCTGCCAGTCACCTTCTGTTAAAGGTCCCCAAAGCACACGCATCCCCGGGTTGGAATGAGCTGCAACAAACACTCAAACTGGACAGTTTTACCTCGATCTCTTCATTCAAAGACTCAACCATGGACACTCTTACTGACAGTTGTGGCTGCTTCGCATAATTTATTGTTGTCTCTACCTTCTTGCCCTTTGTGCTGTTGTCTGTGCCCAATAATGTTTGTACCATGTTTGTGCTGTGACCACGTTGGGCTGCTGCCATGTTGTGTTGCTAGCATGTTGTTGTCATGTGTTGCTACCATGCTATGTAAATTTAGGTCTCTCTTTATGTAGTGTTGTGGTGTATTTTAATTTTTAATCCCAGCCCCATCCACACAGGAGGCCTTTTGGCTTTTGGTAGGCCGTCATTGTAAATTAGAATTTGTTCTTAACTGACTTGCCTAGTTAAATAAAGGTTAAATAAAGTAAAACATTTTAAAAAGTATGGAGTTGTATTTTCCATCAGGCCAATATTCTACATAGTTTAGGACAGAAAACGTGGTAATGAACTACAATGACCATAATCCACTGTACTCCCGTTTAAACTTGTCCTGTCTTTGCGGAGCAAACAGACTGAGAGAAGAAATAACAGGTGATTGAGAGTGATAGAAAGCAGTTGCTCCCTGAGCCTGAAAATGCTTGATCTAAGTGATTGATAGTTGGTATTCTGCAGTCATATACAGTGCCTTCAGAAAGTATTGAGACCCATTGACATTTTCCACATTTTGATAGGTTAAAGCTGTATTCTAAAATTGATGCAATTGTTTTTTTCCCCCCTCATCAATATACAGACAATACCCCATAATGACAAAGCAAAAACAGGTTTTTACAATTTTTGCTTAGCACTCCAATAAGCATTTTTCTACGGCTAGCCATGCTGTTCACCTGGCCACCCCTACCCTGGTCAACAGCCCTGCACCCCCCACAGCAACCTGCCCAAGCCTCCCTCATTTATCCTTCACCCAAAACCAGATAGCTGATGTTCTGAAAGAGCTGCAAAATCTGGACCCTTACAAATCAGCAGGACTAGACAATCTCTTTCTAAAATTATCAGCCAAAATTGTTGCAACCCCTATTACTAGCCTGTTCAACCTCTCTTTCGTATCATCTGAGATCCCCAAAGATTGGAAAGCTGCCGAGGTCATCCCCATACCAGCATCACTACTCTGGACGGTTCTGACTTAGAATATGTGGACATCTACAAATACCTAGGTGTCTGGTTAGACTGTAAACTCTCCTTCCAGACTCACATTAAGCATCTCCAATCCAAAATTGAATATAGAATCGGCTTCGTATTTCGTAACAAAAAGGATCCTTCACTCACGCTGCCAATCATACCCTTGTAAAACTGACTATCCTACCGATCATTGACTTCGGCAATTTCATTTGCAAAATAGCCTCCAACACTTTACTCAGCAAATTGAATGCAGTCTATCACAGTGCCATCCGTTTGGTTACCAATGACCCATATAGTACCCATCACTGTGACCTGTATGCTCTCATTGGCTGGCCCTCGCTTCATATTCATCGCCACACCCATTGGCTCCAGGTCATCTATAAGTCTCTGCTTGGTAAAGCCCCGCCTTATCTCAGCTCACTGGTCACCATAGCAGCACCCACACATAGCACGCACACCAGCAGATAAATTTCACTGGTCACCCCCAAAGCCAATTTCTCTTTTGGCCACCTTTCCTTTCAGTTCTCTGCTGTCAATGACTGGAACGAACTGCAAAAATCACTGAAGCTGGAGACTCACATCTCCATCACTAGCTTTAAGCAGCAGCTGTCAGAGCAGCTCACAGATCACTGCACCTGTACATAGCCCATCTGTAAATAGCTCATCAAACTACTTCATCCCCATACTGTTATTTCTTTTTTTGCTACTTTGCACCCCAGTATCTCTACTTGCACATTCATCTTCTGCACATCTATCACTCCAGTGTTTAATCACAAAATTGTAATTATTATACCACGATGGCCTATTTATTGCCTTACCTCCCTCATTTTACCTCTTTTGCACACACTGTATATATACATTTTTCTATTGTGTTTTGACTGTATGTTTTGTTTATTCCAAGTGTAACTCTATCTTGTTATTTGTGTCGCCCTGCGTTGCTTTATCTTGGCCAGGTCGCAGTTTTAAATGAGAACTTGTTCTCAACTTGCCTACCTGGTTAAATAAAGGTTGAAATAAAATACATTTAAAAATCGTAGGGATTGTGTCAGGGTTCCTCCAGATGGGCAGATCTCACAAATTCGGGGGAATTTCTCCGAAACCAGCAAACCACACTAATATTATGGCTTGAAATCTTCAGCTGAAGCCTTCATTCCTGGAACAAATAAGTGTACCAATGCATCTTCAGAGTTTCAAAAAGTGAGGCAAGGCACGTCATGCGAGTTGACCATTGGTCTGAAAACCAAACATTACTGTTCCTGGGGACAGCAAGAATTCATCACACACAAAAGTGAGAAAATAACTATTGTTCAACTGTGCAACCATTAAAAAACAAGGTTGCATGATGATACACAAGGGTTCAATATTATACGCATTTGTAAGTGTATTTATAAATGATTAATAGCTGGAGGTAAATAGTGGCTCACTATTTGGCAGGCTTTATTTCGCTTTCGCACTATTTTGACCAATTATAACCCATTTATATAACCCATTTATTAATGGTTTATAATGCACTTACAAATGATTAAATAACCGTTAATAAAGGAACAACAAACCCTTGATAAACCCTTTATAAATGGAATCTTATTGTAAAGGGTTACAATTTTTTTCACTACTTACTATGTAAATTTCTTTAAAACTTCTGATAATTGTGTCGGTTGCCCTTCTATGACCTTGCTGGAAACCTGCACAATCTTATCCAGTCTGTTCTTGATGCACATGTTCAAATGACTAAACCAGGCCACTATAGAGATAGAGTGAGTATATAAACACAACAGTAAGGAGATATAGCTACTTTCAGCCCCCATCCATACGTTATAAGCCCTATTCTGATCTGCACAACATTTGCCTCTTTCATGAAGCTAATGTAATATCTATGTTGAATGAGAGAACCCACTGACACGTAATGAAGTATGTGGGCTGCCAACGAAGATTTCCCAGCATTAGATTATTACATGAGAAGATTTCACAGTATGTTATTGTGGTCCCTTGTAGCTCAGTTGGTTTGTGGGTTGGTTTCCCACAGGGGACCATTGCGAACGAAAACGTATTCACTTACTTCTGTAACTTGCTTTGGATAAGAGCGTCTGCTAAATTACTCAAATGTAAAAAAGTAATTTTAGGGGCCTTTTGAAGATTGTCAACGTGTATTTGATTTTTTTACATTCTGTTCAATGAGAAAATGTTAAAAAAAATCCATCAATACATTTTAATACTTGTAACACTCCTGTCAAACCTCAACGTATAGCTACTATTTCTGAATATGAAAAATGCAATGAAAAAAAGAAAACAAATCTAACTTTAAATAAGAGGCTTCATTAATTGAATTACTTATACGCATCCTGAAAAGGTAGAATGACACACAGAGAAGGGCAAACCTGTTTGCAAATCATCAAGGTCAAACATATTTAGCCATGATATGATACATGATATGGTACAAAATGTTAACATGCACACCTTCCACATGTCATGTTTCACACACGTTTCAAGGATTTCCTGCAGAATTTCCACATGACGTGCAGCAACCTCTACTCAATATGACATTTCCTTACCTGTCAGCATGTTTTTGTGCCCATATTCACTTATTTGGGGGTCTGTCATCTATCTACGTGTATATTCCTGAGGAAAGAGTATAAAAACAACGCTAACTACTTCCATTTCACCCATTCCTTCTCTGACCTCTAAGGTAAGCACTGTGCTCAGTGTTCATACTGTATGTGTGTGAGCTTCAATGACCAACACTATGGCTGGTTTGAATGATTTTCCCTATATGGTTGTATTTATCCTACAGTCCTTTTGCTGCCATGTTTGTGTTCAAGTTCACTGTGGGTCTCTTGACCCTGATGCTGGTGTCCTCTGCCTGGATTGAGGAACTGACTGAGGTGAGTGACACAGGATACGAAGCTACCATGCCATAAGATCACTGCTTTGCTAAACTCAATCGACCAGCCTATTCAAAGTAACACTTGGACCTACTTGGATCCCAGTAACATTGGGACCTTAAAAATACTTCACACAATAAATACAGTGAGCTCCAAAGGTATTAGAGTTTGGCTATATACTCCAGCATTTTGAATGTGAAATTATACAATGTCTACGAGGTTAGCGTGCAGATTGTCAGCTTTGATTTTAGGTTATTTTCATCCATATCGGGGGAACCGTTTAGAATTTACAGCACTTTTTGTCCAAATGTCTATTATGTGTATTAAAGAAGTATTTGGTCCCATATTCCTAGCACATTGTGAAGCGTGTGATTTGTTGCATGCATTTTCTGTTTGGTTTGGTTGTGTTTCAGATTGTTTTGTGCCCAATAGAAATGAATGGTAAATAATGTATTGTGTCATGTTGGAGTCACTTTTATTGTAAATAAGAATATAATATGTTTCTAAACACTTCTACATTAATGTCGATGCTACCATGGTTAAAGATAATCCTGAATCGTGAATAATGATGAGTTAGAAAGTTACAGACGCACAAATATCATAACCCCCACAAAAATGCTAGCCTCCCGTTATTGTAATGGTGAGAAGTTAGCATGTCTTGGGGGTATACTAATTGTGACATGGATGAAAATACCCTCAAATGAAAGCTGACAGTCTGCACTTTAACCTCTTAGTCATTGTATAATTTCAAATC
Source organism: Oncorhynchus keta (assembly GCF_023373465.1). NCBI lineage: Eukaryota > Metazoa > Chordata > Actinopteri > Salmoniformes > Salmonidae > Oncorhynchus > Oncorhynchus keta. Next base: position 60,473,625 of record NC_068422.1, read on the forward strand.
CAAAATGCTGGAGTAAAACAACAAAAAATGTGCCACTGTCCCAATACTTTTGGAGCTCAATGTATTATTCATGTATTGCGTTCTTCATGAGTTCATATATTCTATGTTAATTTTACATGTATTCTCCTTTGTCATTGTCTGTATTTTTTCACGTTGTCATCCAAAGTTCGAAGGTGAGAAAAAACTGTTTCGGCACTATCTCACATTACCAAGCATATAAATAATAAAAACAAAAAAAAGGTCCCCTTCTTCCAGCGCCAGGATGAGAGGGACTAAATTGTGAGCCTAAATTTCAATAACACGATTAAACAATTCGAATATCACATCAATACATACGTTGTTGAATTTCCCTTTGAGGATCATAATCCATGCAATATTTGTTTTTACAAACCTGCACTGTCAGGTGATCCCCCACCACTTTTATCTCTTATGAACTCATTACCCGGAGGTTTCCTAAAACCCTTACAATAAACTAGATGATTAGGGTAGGCCCTATTTCTGGCATTGGATTAGTGCACCTTGACCCTCTGCTCTGCTCTTCTCCCCAGATGCTACTCCTATGTTGGCCGTTCAGGGTAACGCCCAGACTGTGTCTCTGGCTCGTCAGGGCTGCCAGTACCACAGCACCGTCCGGCATGAGCTCCTCCATGCCCTGGGCTTTAACCACGAGCAGACCCACAGCGACCGTACAACCACGTCTCCTGGGAGAACATAATTGATGGTCGATACCATGCATTTATCCTGTTTGCCTTTAAATGACGTCCACTTTACACGATAAGAAACTGCCTGCTAATTCTAACAAAAGACAATGGATTTGTTAAATTGTATATTTTGGGGGCTGCCTAATACTTGTCAGCCAACCTGCTTTTTGTTTTATGAGCTGTTGAGTCATCTATGGATATAGAGTTGTTCATTTCCGTTATCTATTGTTGTTCATTAATATTTAATATTGTAGCTGATTGATCTTGCTTATAAAGTGGGGTGAAACACAGCCTATCAGCTCTATGAACAATGAAGTACCACTTCCACAAGATCGCCCCCCTGAACCAAGGTCCTCCCTATGACTTACATTTACATTTACATTTAAGTCATTTAGCAGACGCTCTTATCCAGAGCGACTTACAAATTGGTGCATTCACCTTATGAGATCCAGTGGAACAGCCACTTTCCAATAGTGCATCTAAATCTTTTAAGGGGGGTGAGAAGGATTACTTTATCCTATCCTAGGTATTCCTTAAAGAGGTGGGGTTTCAGGTGTCTCCGGAAGGTGGTGATTGACTCCGCTGTCCTGCCGTCGTGAGGGAGTTTGTTCCACCATTGGGGGGCCAGAGCAGCAAACAGTTTTGACTGGGCTGAGCGGGAACTGTACTTCCTCAGTGGTAGGGAGGCGAGCAGGCCAGAGGTGGATGAACGCAGTGACCTTGTTTGGGTGTAGGGCCTGATCAGAGCCTGGAGGTACTGAGGTGCCGTTCCCCTCACAGCTCCGTAGGCAAACACCATGGTCTTGTAGCGGATGCGAGCTTCAACTGGAAGCCAGTGGAGAGAGCGGAGGAGCGGGGTGACGTGAGAGAACTTGGGAAGGTTGAACACCAGACGTGCTGCGTCGTTCTGGATGAGTTGTATGGGTTTAATGGCACAGGCAGGGAGCCCAGCCAACAGCGAGTTGCAGTAATCCAGACGGGAGATGACAAGTGCCTGGATTAGGACCTGCGCCGCTTCCTGTGTGAGGCAGGGTCGTACTCTGCGGATGTTGTAGAGCATGAACCTACAGGAACGGGCCACCGCCTTGATGTTAGTTGAGAACGACAGGGTGTTGTCCAGGATCACGCCAAGGTTCTTAGCGCTCTGGGAGGAGGACACAATGGAGTTGTCAACCGTGATGGCGAGATCATGGAACGGGCAGTCCTTCCCCGGGAGGAAGAGCAGCTCCGTCTTGCCGAGATTCAGCTTGAGGTGGTGATCCGTCATCCACACTGATATGTCTGCCAGACATGCAGAGATGCGATTCGCCACCTGGTCATCAGAAGGGGGAAAGGAGAAGATTAATTGTGTGTCGTCTGCATAGCAATGATAGGAGAGACCATGTGAGGTTATGACAGAGCCAAGTGACTTGGTGTATAGCGAGAATAGGAGAGGGCCTAGAACAGAGCCCTGGGGGACACCAGTGGTGAGAGCGCGTGGTGAGGAGACAGATTCTCGCCACGCCACCTGGTAGGAGCGACCTGTCAGGTAGGACGCAATCAAGCGTGGGCCGCGCCGGAGATGCCCAACTCGGAGAGGGTGGAGAGGAGGATCTGATGGTTCACAGTATCGAAGGCAGCCGATAGGTCTAGAAGGATGAGAGCAGAGGAGAGAGAGTTAGCTTTAGCAGTGCGGAGCGCCTCCGTGATACAGAGAAGAGCAGTCTCAGTTGAATGACTAGTCTTGAAACCTGACTGATTTGGATCAAGAAGGTCATTCTGAGAGAGATAGCGGGAGAGCTGGCCAAGGACGGCACGTTCAAGAGTTTTGGAGAGAAAAGAAAGAAGGGATACTGGTCTGTAGTTGTTGACATCGGAGGGATCGAGTGTAGGTTTTTTCAGAAGGGGTGCAACTCTCGCTCTCTTGAAGACGGAAGGGACGTAGCCAGCGGTCAGGGATGAGTTGATGAGCGAGGTGAGGTAAGGGAGAAGGTCTCCGGAAATGGTCTGGACTTCAACTCTGTCGTGCAGTACGAGAGGTCAGCTATGTGATGTCTTTCTGATACTTACAAATATTTCTGGAATGAACTCCTATTATACGTGACGTTCCATCCCTTCCTCAGTGTCCTTTCAACCGCCCCACCATGGAGCCCATCCCCGACAGCAAGGTGTCTTTCGGCGAGGCCACCCAGATGAGCAAGAATGACATCGACAGGCTGAACAGGCTGTATGGCTGCTGTGATTACTGGCACACTGAACAATTTACTGTACATGGGTTTGGATGATTCACATCTAGGCCAATGCTGCGTGGCCAGATCAAACCTCCTCGTTCCACCCCCCCGGATGCCTCTTCCCCCGAGCTAACATAGCTCTAATATATCTAAAGCTTAATAACAATGTAAGAATTGTGACATTGAGGGTGGGAGGATATATCACACTGGACATAGCTTTACGTGTATGACTAAATAAATCACAATTTTTTTTTCTCCTCTCCCCCCAATAGAAACAGTTGGATACCTGTGGTCTCACTTCCGATGGACTCAAGATCATTCCGCTGGTAGAACTATTAGAATGACATTTGCTTCAAAACATCAAGGCTGTGCGACCTCGAATAATCACAATACAAATCTGATCAACTGAAATCAAAAGCTAATCTGTTGATCATTCCATTTCAGTACAGTTCTCCAAATATGTGTCCATACAACACGGTTTACTCAACATAAGTATAATAATGCTTTGAACAAGTATTACAGCAACTATGGAACATAATATAATAATAATAATATATGCCATTTAGCTGACGCTTTTATCCAAAGCGACTTACAGTAACCTAAAACAGAAACATTTGTGGGCTGTGTTGAATTGTACTCTTCCCAGTGAGAACCCGGAGGGTTTTGTAAAGAGCTCAATAGTTGGTGGCCATAGAGGCAGCCTTGGCTTCATCAGCAAGGGTGTCATGCCACTTCTGTTTGTACTTCTGGCACAAGTTCAGCCTTCTGTATTTATGTCCTCTGGCACACCAGGGGGTTTCGTCAAGACTTTTACACAGATCAGACACGGACAGAGTATGATTAGCTCGGCTTCAAGGGTGTTTATTAAATAATAAATCAAAAGAAAGGTCTCCCCCATGAGACCCTCTGCGGGATACCGTCTTCTGAGCTCCGGGTCTTGCTGTATCTTGTCGGGCACACAACCGTCTCCAACTACACAGAAGTCACCTTACTTTCCCCCAGTCCTCTCCTGTGTGCTGCCCTTCTGGCAGCTTTATTGGGCTTGTACAGCTGGTGAGCAATCAGCCCTTGATTACTCACCAACTCCCCAATCAGCCCCAATTAGTCCTGGGCAGAGAGCCCGTCGAGACCTGGCACGTCCAGCAGATGGGGCCATCGCCTCGTGATGTTTACACCGTCTGTCACCAGGCCTCAACAAGTCTCCAAATGGTGGCTGTACGCCACAGTACACTCTTCTGGCCTCACGTATACTCCTGAGATGTCCTCCTTTGTTATTTTGTGCCCAAATATCTTTCCAGCTGCTTTAGTGATGTCGTTCTTGAAGATCTTCTCTGGATTGGTTGGTATATTGTGGGCGAGAACAGAGAAGCAGTTCTGCAGCTTAAGGTGGAAGGTAGGTTTTATCTTAGGGAACTGTAGTTTTGCAACATTAAACATGGGTTCACTGGAGGAGGATGCGTTGCGTTTTAGGTGAAGATGGAGGGTCATGGATAGAAACCTGTGTTATAGATTACTGGTCAAAAGTTTTAGAAAACCTACTCATTTAAGGGTTTTTCTTTATTTGTACATTGTAGAATAATAGTGAAGACATCAAAACTATGAAATAACACATATGGAATCATGTAGTAACCAAAAAAGTGTTAAACAAATTAAAATATATTTTATATTTGAGATTCTTCAAATAGCCACCCTTTGCCTTGATGACATCTTTGCACACTCTTGGCATTATCTCAACCAGCTTCACCTGGAATGCTTTTCCAACAGTCTTGAAGCAGTGCCCACATATGCTGAGCATTTGTTGGTTGCTTTTCTTTCACTGTCTGGTCCGACTCATCACAAACCATCTCAATTTGGTTGAGGTTTGGGGACTGTGGAGGCCAGGTCATCTGATGCAGCACTTCGTCACTCTCCTTCGTGGTAAAACAGCCCTTACACAGCCTGGAGGTGTGTTGGGTCATTGTCCTGTTGAAAAACAAATTATAGTCCCTCTAAACCCAAACCAGATGGGATATTGATGCAGAATGCTGTGGTAGCCATGCTGGTTAAGTGTGCATTGAATTCTAAATAACTCACAGATAGTGTCACCAGCAAAGCACCCCCACACCACAATACCTCCTCCTCCATGATTTACAGAGGGAACCACACATGCAGAGATCATCCGTTCACCCACACCGCCAAAAATCTCAAATTTGGACTCCAGACCAAAAGACAGATTTCCACCATTCTAATGTCCATTACTCATGTTTCTTGGCCCAAGCAAGTCTTTTCTTCTTATTGGTGTATTTTAGTACTGGTTTCTTTGTAGCAATTCAACCAGTGATGTTTCCACCTCCATGCTTCACAGTTGGGATGGTGTTCTTGGGGTTGTACTCATCCTTCTTCTTCCTCTAAACACGGCAAGTGGAGTTTAGACCAAAAAGCTCAATTTTTGTCTCATCAGACCACATGACCGTCTCCCATTCCTCCTCTGGATCATCCAGATGGTGATTGGCAAACTTCAGACGGGCCTGAGCATGCGCTGGCTTGAGCAGGGGGACCTTGCGTGCGCTGCAGGACTTTAATCCATGACGGCGTAGTGTGTTACTAATGGTTTTCTTTTGAGACTGTGGTCCCAGCTCTCTTCAGGTCATTGACCAGGTCCTGCCGTGTAGTTCTGGGCTGATCCCTCACCTTCCTCATGATCATTGATGCCCCACGAGGTGAGATCTTGCATGGAGCCCCAGACCGAGGGTGATTGACCATCATCTTGAACTTCTTCCATTTTCTAATAATTGCGCCAACAGTTGTTGCCTTCTCACCAAGCTGCTTGCCTATTGTCTTGTAGCCCATCCCAGCCTTGCGCAGGTCTACAATACAGGTAATGAGTGGAGTGGAGGGCTTCTTAAAGAAAAACGTACAGGTCTGTGAGAGCCGGAATTCTTACTGGTTGGTAGGTGATCAAATACTTATGTCATGCAATAAAATGCAAATGAATTACTTAAAAATCATACAATGTGATTTTCTGGATTTTTGTTTTAGATTCCTTCTCACACAGTTGAAGTGTACCTACGATAAAAATTACAGACCTCTACATGCTTTGTAAGTAGGAAAACCTGCAAAATCGGCAGTGTATCAAATACTTGTTCTCCCCACTGTATGCCTTCTCCAAGAACAACCACCCCACCACGGTGCTCTTCCCCGACAGCAATGTGTCTTTTGGCGAGGCCACCCAGATGAGCAAGAACGACATCGACAGGCTGAACAGGCTGTATGGCTGCTGAGAGTACTGCCACACTGAACAATTTACTGTACATGGGTTTGGATGATTCAAATCTAGGCCAAGGCTGCGTGACCGGATCAAACCTCCTCATTCTGCCCCCCTAGATACCTCTTCCCCAGTTCTAATATATCTAGAGCTTAATAACAATGTAAGAATTGTGACATTGAGGGTGGGAGAATATATCACACTGGACATAGCTTTATGTGTATGGTTAAATAATCACTATTTTTTCACCTTACCTCCCCCAATAGAAACAGTTGGATACCTGTGGTCTCACTTCCGATAATCTCAAGATCATTCCGTTGAAGGAGTGAAGTGAGCTCTAGTGGTAGAACTATTAATGTAATTTGTCTCTAATAATCACAATAAAAATTCTGATCAATTGAAATCAAAAGCTTCATCTGTATCTATACTTCCATTTCAATACAGTTCTCCAAATATGTGTCCATACAACATGCTTTACTCATCATAAGTATTCTAACATGCTGACCAGACCGGACACGTTGCGTGCGCGAGCGTCGCAAAATACATTTAGAAATCCATGTTATTCAATTATTGCACCCACACTGCTCGCGGCGGCAACGAGCGTCTGCGATGCCAAGGGCTAAAATAGAACTCCTTTCTATTTCTGAAGCAGATTGCGCTGCAAGTCCTGCCTCTCCCATCTCCTCATTGGTTTATAGAAGCAGGTACCCACGTGCCATCTACTCATTGGTTATACCCACGTGGGTGATTGAAAGGCGAACTGTTTTGCCGGTCGTCGTGGTAATACCATTAACGTTTAGATGCCAATCACCATAAAAGTTCAAAGATGAAAAAGCCTGGAAGGAGGAGAGATGACTAGAATCGATTCGGTTCGCTGTTTTATGTGTGGATTAATTGTCAGAGTAGAGGACCTTGTGCATTTCAGGTAAAATAACAACTCAATGTTTATATCCCAGGACAAATTAGCTAGCAACAGCAAGTTAGCTAAATAGGACAAATTAGCTAGCAAGTGCAAGCTACCTAGCTAAATTGCCATACATGTTTAATGCTTTTTGACCTGTCCCCAAATTAATGTCATTGGTTCAGAGTTTGTTTTGATATTTTAACCTGCGTGTCATGATCGCGTTTGGTGTAGGGGACAAAATAAATGTATGCACGATAGCGCACGCATGCAGCCGGTTTGGGTTACGTGTAAATGTTTTGGACAAGTATTACAGCAACTATGGAACATGTTCACAGTAACCCCAAACATAAACATTTGTGGGTTTTGTTGAATTTGGAATCGCATGACTACAATCATAAACAAATCAATTTTTGAGTTTACTTCAACATTAAATAATTAGAAAAGTATTTTTACCAGCTTGAGGGAGCTTATGTAACGGATGTGAAACGGCTAGCTTAGTTAGCGGTGTGCGCTAAATAGCGTTTCAATCGGTTACGTCACTTGCTCTGAGACCTTAAAGTACTAGTTCCCCTTGCTCTGCAAGGGCCGCGGCTCTTGTGGAGCGATGGGTAACGATGCTTCATGGATGACTGTTGTTGATGTGTGCAGAAGGTCCCTGGTTCGCGAGGGGACGGTTTAAAATTATACTGTTACATTGATGCTGTTGACCCGGATTACTGGTTGCTGCGGAAAAAGGAGGAAGGTCAAAAAGCGGGTGAGTGTAACGGATGTGAAACGGCTAGCTTAGTTAGCGGTGTGCGCTAAATAGCGTTTCAATCGGTTACGTCACTTGCTCTGAGACCTTGAAGTACTAGTTCCCCTTGCTCTGCAAGGGCCGCGGCTTTTGTGGAGCGATGGGTAACGATGCTTCAAGGGTGACTGTTGTCGTTGTGCGCAGAAGGTCCCTGGTTCGCGCCCGGGTATGGGCGAGGGGACGGTTTAAAAGTATACTGTTACACTTACTAATCTTTTACCAGTTTACTAATCTCAACAGTGGATACATTAATATCACATTTAAATGCACATTATCTATACAATTTTATAATATCCATAGTCCAATCAAGTTTCTCCCAAATTCCCTTACAATATGTAGTAGGAATGTATGTACCCAGAGTGCACTGGGCTACTTTCTATAAAATTATACTGGTCCATGAGTATACTGGTATAACAATATTGCCAACAAATTGTGGTGAATTTACTGAATCGTATAAAAGCACCAAACTCATTGTGAAAGCAATGAATAAATAATCCATTGAGTAAACAACATAAAAGGCCTAAGAAAAGATGAAGATTGTTTGTCACACTTTCACTGTCCACCATTGGCATTAAGTTTTTCAAGTTCTGTCTGTATCAGATCAGCAGTGCAGTTCTGATCACAGGAGTGAAGGGCCTTAATCAAAGTGTCTGTTTTGGCCTCAGCTTTCTGCTTTTTCCACCACTCCTTCAAAAGCTCCACCACTTGCTCTTCCAGGTTGTTTGGGTGCTTCTGCGCGACATGGTCCAGTTTGGCCTCTGGCAGACCAAGTTTACGACCATATGTTCGCCACTTCCTTCCAATGTTGTTAGTTATCATTTCTGTTGCGATGTCAAGTTTTGCTGGGAAAAGGAGAAGATGCCATGGAATGTAAATAAGTCCACTACAAAAGTCATATTTCCAACACAATATACAGTACATTATCCAAGGCATACAGTTGCATTTTATATTTGCCCTCAGACGAAATACAATACACTGGCAAACATTTACTGTATGGGAGAGCATGTCAGAAAGATAGTGACAATGTAACTTAGCCTAATATATTTCATAGCAGTTGTGACAGGGTTCCCCAGATAACATGTAGCCATGATCTCTGATACATTCTTACATACATTCAAGAAGACATTGGGCACTTCCCTCTGTAGAATGACTAAGCAACACCTACACTTTACAGTAACTGTTGAAACAGGCGTCACAGCCCAATAAAAAAATGGCCCACGCTATGGTATTTCAACATTTTCCCATTAATATTCGATGATTAATACCACGTAATTTACCTTGCTCCTCATCGTTGAGAAGAGAATTCAGTGATCCAGCATATTAGCTTTCACAGATGGTAAGTTTGTCCGCAAGATCTAGGCGACCAATGTCTGTCAAAAGCGAAACTAGAAATACTGTGTTGTCAGGTCCAAGTGTATTTCTTTCCATTAATGACCATAAAAAGTTGTAAGCCACTGGTTATCTTCTCGATACGATTTTTTCCTATTTCTTTATTACACAGGAACTTCATTTTCTCCAATTGATCACCAACAAGTTCATCTGAAATCTTCAGCAAAATGCTGTTAAACGTACTCATCTTGGCTGTAGTGAACCAAGTAAATATCTTCTTCTTCTTTGGGATTGGGTTGGCAGGTCATCCAACTTTCAAGGTGCATACACTGCCACCTACTGTACTGTAGTGGGAGGCCAGGCACGGCCGAGCAACATTCAATTCTCTTAATTAGTCCTGTTCCTCAAAGAAAGTTAAATAGATCAATAGACACCACTTCCCTCCTCTTGTCTCCCCCCACTACACCACCCAAACCCCAACCCTGTCCTGCCTCTCGAACCCTTTCACACAATCTATTCCTATCTAAGTCATACAACAATTCACAAAATAATCAACACTAAACACTCATTACACATACCTGTTTCATGTCTCCCTATTAGCCACAACGTGGCATTCAAACCTCTATGCCAAAACCATAGTCTACTCCACACAACTTCCTCTCTCCTACATCCCATACTCCCCACCTCTTCCTTTACTGACTGATGCATGCAATAAAATTGCCTCGCCTTACTACTAGCATTCGACTTGCCCGTCTTCACACAAGTCAACACTGAAGCCGAATCAGAGCAGATCACCACCTCGTGGTTTCACCTCCTCCACCCATCTCAAACCTACAATCATGGCCATCATCTCTGCCCCATACACTGACACAATCAGTTAACCGCGAACATACTCCAACATTAAAATCTGGGATATACACCACAGCCCCCACCCTTCCACTGACTGGATCCTTTGAACCATCTCTATATATCCTTAAAAACAAATAAAGTTGATTATCTCCTCACGTCCTTACCCCATCCTCTCCTAGCCTCAGTCATGTCCACGTACCCCCCCCCACCACCACACACACACGACAGCTCTTGCCAATGCTTCGCTTTGATTTACACTGGGGGTGCTTTTGTTCCATGTTCAGGGTGAAAACATTGTATTGCATTGCTAACAGTAGACATCAATTCTATAACGAACACATGATGCAAATACTCATACACTTCTCATAACTTGTATTATTTTATTGTAATTAAAATATCCTAAAACTTTTACTTTAGGCTGACAGACCTCTAGTGGAAATATGAGCCTGAAATATGAAATAAATATAGTACTATCCTAATCAAATATAGTTGTAATGTTGCTGTACAATTCAGGCAAATATTTAAACACCAAGTTTTTCTCTACTGCTCTAGTATACCAAGATGAATATCAAGGATTGAAATATCTAAGTATCAGTTGGGAATAAGATGCCACTAGCTCAAAAGCAAGGTATTGTGGCTGCCATTCAGCATTGGCCTATAAGCCATACAATGAACATACAATATTAGTAGTATAAAAACAAAAACATGTCCTTGAATCAGAAATTAAAACATGAGGTGATGCAATATTCTGCAATGTCCTTAACAAATACATCTGAGACTACGTTAATGGCCATCAGAGTTCTTTCTATAAGCAAAAGGAAAGACATCTCATATAGCCAGTATCAAAGTACAAACACCTGGGTATGCATCCAGGAGTAATGTAATATTACAAACATATTATATTGCAAGAGGTCAATGTTGATACATTTCAATACCGTAGACACACAAAATAGAAGTTGAAGACAGTTAAATATCGTACATATCATTGAAAATATAAAATATATAATAACTACTAATTGTGAATAATGTAATACATTCCAACAGTCTGGGGGGCAGGTTCCATGTCATTCCATTGACGTGAAGTATCTACATTTTTTCCCCTGTTTGATCAGAAGAGACTAAATCAAAGGTCTGTCACATTCCTAAACACAGACATGGAATTACAGATCCTTCTGTATGAGAAACAGTGGTCACAAACAAGCAAAACATGACATGGTACCACAAAGGATATATATATTTTTTTCTCGTTTATTTCTGTGCTTCATTTGTAAATATGTCCTTGGTTTGATCATGAGGTTTTTAAAATGTTTTTAATAATGTTGTTTTTCTTGTGTTAAGACAAGATGGATGAACGTTTCTCCTCTTTTACAAACCCTATACACTGAGCGTACAAAACATTAGGAACACCTTCTCTTTCCACAACATAGACTGACCAGGTGAATCCGGGTGAAAGACATGATCCCTTATTGATGTCACCTGTTAAATCCACTTCAATCAGTGTAGATAAATTGGAGTAGACATGCTACAGAATCATTTTTAAGCCTTGAGACAATTGAGACGTGGATAGTTTATGTGTGCCAGTCAGGGGGTGAACTGGCAAAACAATAGATTGAAGTGCCTTTGAACGGGGATGGTAGTAAGTGTCAGGCGCACAGGTTTGAGTGTGTCAAGAACTGCAACGCTGCTGTTTTATTTAACGCTCAACAGTGTATCAAGAATGGTTCAGCACCCAAAGGACATCCAGCCAATTTGACACAACTGTGGGAAGCATTGGAGTCAACATGGGCCAGTAACCCTGTGGAATGCTTTCGACACCTTGTTGAGTCCATACCCTGATAAATTGTGGCTCTTCTGAGGGCAAAAGGGGGTGCAAGTCAATAATGTTTTGTAGACTGTGTATATTGATAGGATTCAATATTGACAATGTATTGGATATGCATTAAAAAGTATTGTTTACTCACAAATTATATACAAAATGGGCTGACAAAATACCTTCTTCCTCTCCTTGAAATAGTTGTTGACATGATCATCGATGCTTGGCTGCTGTTTGACAAATAAAAGTAATCTCGCTCTTTTGTCCATAATAATATCATCGCGTAGGCTATATGAGCAGTCTAGTCAACAGCGCGCATATACGTTGGCTAGAGCGCACTTGCATACTCCCTATATAACGTAACTTTTTTTTGTGAGGAAAACATTGAGTAAATTTGAAAATGTGATGGAAACCTTTAACTTGTAGGCTATTTTGTGTTCGGTATGTGGGAATTGAACTGCAAAATATATTTTTATGTGCACTAAGTCATCATGCACATACTTTCATCTGCAACACATACATTTGATGGAAACATCTCTGGTGGGAAAATGTGCATCTTGTTTTTATGCGGATTGTAGAATATTTGCATGAAAATCTGTCGCCAATTGGATGGAAACCTAGCCCACAATAGATATGAATTAGTATAATAACAAACAGGAGGACATAAAACACATGACATAAGGGAAAATTGGCATGGTAAACAAGCAGAATGGCAAGCTCCTTTACCTGATCTCAGTGTCTTAAAAAGGCAAAAGTTTCAAAATAAAAACATTAGCTAGCAAAATTGCATATTCAAAAAAGATCTACATGTTTTCCTGCATTGTATCATTTTTGTGCAAAAGAGAAAAACAGCCCTCTGAGCCTTCTGCCTGATACCTGGTTCACCAAAGGTTGGGCAATGGCTTGCTATAAGTCAGAAAGGGTGCACGTGCAGAAGCCTGCCAATAGCTGCCTCCCTCTTTTCTTGAGTAGGCCACTGTGTATGTGGAGTGTCCAAGTCCAGACAAGGGGGGCTGAAGGTTTTTGAACAGACCAGATGAACGGGCAGATGGAGCCACCCACCAGGGCACTAGCAGTTAGAAGGTGTATGTGAGGCAGGGCGAGAGCGGGGCTGAAGAGGACTTTGGTTGGCGTGGCTGTCTCGGAGGAGCTTTTTGCCCTCTTCCTCCTTCATGAAGAGCTCCACCATCAGGATCTTCTCCTTGTGGATCTGCAGACTGATGTCCTTGGGGATGTCTGGGATCAGCCAGTCAACAAAGTCACTCATCAGCATCACCACGTTCTAGAAGGAGACAAGACGGTACGGATCATGGCATTTCTTTCACAATTCCTTCAATAAAATAACCAAAAACAGTTATTCAAAAGGATATGACAAAATGTTTTCAGCATAAAAAGATTGAACCCTCAATGATTCATGTTTGTTTTTGTGTAGGTGTCTGACCTGAAAAACGACGACAAAGGCCAGCCGGCAAGCCAGTATAGCCCAGAACTCTTTGGAGAGGTCATAGGGTGTGTTGGACCATGGTGTCTCTCTGTAGTCCTTGTATCTGGAGAGGGGATTGAATTGGCAAAATTATTTACTATAAATGACAACGCATCCAACCAGTATGATAGACTTCACACACATTCTCATGACGTAACACCTATTTGAAACAAGGCACAGTAAACATGTCGTCCCCCACGAATGATGCAGCGCCCCCACTTGGGAAAATTAGTGGCAACAATTCAAACGGGAGAGGTTATCCGGACACGCCTGGTGCCCAAATTGATGACGAGAGTCGACTGGAGACGAATGGATTCGGTTCAGTCAGTCGTCCTGATGAGCCCTTCCCAGCTAGCTAGTTGATGCTGGCTAGCTGGCAACAACAGCAACACAGCTCTAGTTAAAACTTTTAAAAGAAAGTTGTGTTTTTTTCGATGGGCGAGGGAGAAAACACTTGCAGTATTGGTTACCATCTGGATGTCATCGTGACATGCCAATAAGCTAACGTAACGACAAGTCGGTGTGAATGACAAGAGCAACAGTGTTATATCGAGGTGTTTCCCAGTTACCAATGTTGCTTCCCACCGGTCAGCTGTATCACATGTCGCTGGCGGTAGATACGTTAGCTACTTTAAGGAAAATATTTTTCATATATTTTTTATTTTATGTTTAGCTCAAATAATATAATTTAAGAATATGCATTAAGGTGTTATGTCCTAAACATGGCAAAAAAAAATGTAGACATTAATAAATGCTTATTTTTTACAATGGTGGGGTAGCGTCAAGACAGATGTGCGGGGGCTTCAAAACAGCGCACTCTGTCAGTCATCTAGTGTGTACATATGCACGGAACAAAAATATAAACGCAACATGCAACAATTTCAAAGATTTTACCGAGTTACAGTTCATATAAGGAAATCAGTCAATTGAAATAAATTCATTAGGCCCTAATCTATGGATTCCACAACTGGGAATACAGATATGCATTTGTTGGTCAAAGATACCTTTTAAAAAAACAGTCAGTATCTGGTGTGCCTCATGCAGCGCCACACATCTTCTTCGCATAGAGTTGATCAGACTGTTGATTGTGGCCTGTGAAATGTTGTCCCACTCCTCTTCAATGGCTGTGTGAAGTTGCTGGATATTGGCGGGAACTGGAACACGCTGTTATAAACGTAGGTCCAGAGCATCCCAAATATGCTCAATGGGTGACATGTCTGGTGAATATGCAGGACATTTCCAGCTTCCAGGAATTGTGTACAGATCCTTGTGACATCGTGCTGTATATTATCATGCTGAAACATGAGGTGATGGCAGCGGATGAATGGCACGAAAATGGGCCTCAGGATCTTGTCATGGTATCTCTGTGCATTCAAATTGCCATCGATTAAAATGCAATTGTGTTCCTTGTCCGTAGCTTATGCCTGCCCATACCATAACCCCACCGCCACCATGGAGCACTCTGTTCAGAATGTTGACACCAGCAAACCGCTCGCCCACACGAAACCATACACGCTGTCTGCCATCTGCCAGGTACTGTTGAAACTGGCATTCATAATTTGTCCACTGAAGTAGGTTACGACGCCGAACTGCAGTCAAGTCAAGACCTTGGCGAAGACCACGAGTACGCAAATGAGCTTCCCTGAGACGGTTTCTGACAGTTTGTGCTGAATTATTTTGGTTGTGTGAACCCCCAGTTTCACCAGCTGTCCAGGTGGCTGGTCTCAGATAATCCTGCAGGTGAAGAAGCCGGATGTGGAGGTCCTGGGCTGGCATGGTTACACATGGTCTGCGGTTGTGAGGCCGGTGGGACGTACTGCCAAATTCTCTAAAATGACAGCTTATGGTAGAGAAATGAACATTCAAATCTCTGGCAACAACTCTGGTGGACATTCCTGCAATCAGCATGCCAATTGCACCCTTCCTCAAAACTTGAGACATCTGTGACATTGTGTTTTGTGACAACACTGCACATTTTAGAGTGACCTTTTATTGTCCCCAGCACAAGGTGCACCTATTTAAGGATCATGGTGTTTAATCAGATTCTTGATATGCCACACCTGTCAGGTGGATGGATTATCTTGGCAGAGGAGGAATGCTCACTAACATGGATGTAAACATATTTTTGCACAAAATTTGAGAGAAATAAGCATTTTGTGCATATGGAAAATGTCTAGGATTTTTTATTTCAACTCATGAAACATGGGGCCAAAACTTTACATGTTGCGTTTATATTTTTGTTCAGAGTATATAAATCATTGTGCACAGTGTTTCCTTCTCTCCCGCTTGCCCACTGCAAAGCACTGCTGAGGGAAGTAGCTCGATAGTGTGGCCAATATCATCACGCCAGTGTGACAGCTAAAACCCATTTATTGGAGTGATTTTCACCCAAAATGTACAACTACAGCATTAACATCTATATTTGGGAAGGGAAAAACAAACAATTACTCTGATTAAAACAGAATGATTCTGGACACTCTCCCAAGTCCCCACAATGCAGACAAGTTTTAAATTAGCACTGAATTTTCTAGCCACAAGCATAAACTAGCTAGCTGGGGAAGGATCATTAGGATGACTGACTGAACTGACTGAACCCAATCTGTTCGTCCCTGCTCAACTCTCACTGCGTGAAATACATCATCAATTTTGTGAACAAGGTGTGTCTGTATATCCGCGCCCAATTCAACCTAGACTAACTGAAAGTAACAAAACATGTGGCCGTTATAGTGCCACCGTGTGGTTGATATGAATGTTCTTGAGTCTTGAGAAGGGTTGCAAAGGGACAAAATATTACGGGAAACCAGTATAGTATAGTTTACCAGTATACAACTACAATGTTGATTTCATTCAAGGATTATATGTAATCTATCACAAAACAGACTATTACAGGTGTCTGCAAATATCTTTGGCCCTCTGTGTGGCCTTATCACCTGTGAAATATATGAAGTAATGATGATTTTTTTTTATAGAACGACAAAGCTGTAAAACATTATCTAAACCATCAACTTAGTGAATATATAATAATATATATATAAACCATTGGTGTTTAATATGAGTGTTTCCCTTTTGTTATATACTTGTATATATTTTTCACTGAAGCTGGAGACTCATATCTCCCTCACTAGCTTTAAGTACCAGCTGTCAGAGCAGCTCACAGATCACTGCACCTGTACATAGCCCATCTGTAAACAGCCCATCCAACTACCTCATTCCCATACTGTATTTATTTATTTATCTTGCTCCTTTGCACCCCAGTACTTCTACTTGCACATTAATCTTCTGCACATCTACCATTCCAGTGTTTAATTGCTATATTGTAATTTACTTCGCCACCATGGCCTATTTATTGCCTTACCTCTCTTATCTTACCTCATTTGCACATGCTGTATATAGACTTTTTGTTTTCTTTTTTTTCTAATGTATTATTGACTGTATGTTTTGTTAATTCCATGTGTAACTCCGTGTTGTTGTATGTGTCGAACTGCTGTGATTTATCTTGGCCAGGTCGCAGTTGTAAATGAGAACTAGTTCTCAACTAGCCTACCTGGTTAAATAAAGTTGAAATAAATAAATAAAATTACTATGTCAATATGTACACTATATATAGAAAAGTATATGGACACTGCTTCAAATTAGTGGATTCGGCTTTTTCAGCCACACCGGTTGCTGACAGGTGTATAAAATCAATAGCCATCCAATCTTCATAGACAAGCATTGGAAGTAGAATGGCCTTACTGAAGAGCTCAGTGACTTTCAAAATGGCACCGTCATAAGATGCCACCTTTCGAAAAAGTCAGTTTTTCAAATTTATGCCATGCTAGAGCTGCACCGGTCAAATGTCAGTGGCGTTATTGTGAAGTGAAAACGTCTAGGAGCAACAACGTCTCAGCCGCAAAGTGGTAGGCCTCACAAACTCACAGAATAGGACCGCCGAGTGCTGAAAATCGTCTGTCCTCAGTTGCAACACTCACTACCGAGTTCCAAACTGCCTCTGGAAGCAATGTCAGCACAAGAACTGTTCATCAGAGCTTCTGGGTTTCCATGGCCGAGCAGCCGCATACAAGCCTAAGATCACTATGTGCAATGCCAAGCGTCGGCTGAAAGTGTGAAAAGCTCGCTGTCATTGTACTCTGGAGCAGTGGAAACGCGTTCTCTGGAGTGATGAATCACGCTTCACTGTCTGGTAGTCTGACGGACGAATCTGGGTTTGGCAGATGCCAGGAGAACGCTACCTGCCCGGATGCATAGTGCCAACTGTAAAGTTTGGGGGATGTGGTATAATGGTCTGGGGCTGTTTTCCATGGTTAGGGATAGGCTCCTTAGTTCCAGGGAAGGGAAATCTTAACACAACAGAGCATACATAGCAACGATAAAAACATTCCCTAACCAGAAACCGTGGATTGATGGCAGCATTCGCGTGAAACTGAAAGCGCGAACCACTGCTTTTAATCAGGGCAAGGTGTCTGGCAACATGACCGAATACAAACAGTGCAGCTATTCCCTCCGCAAGGCTATTAAACAAGCTAAGCGTCAGTACAGAGACAAAGTAGAATGTCAATTCAACGGCTCAGACACAAGAGGCATGTGGCAGGGTCTACAGTCAATCACGGACTACAAGAAGAAACCCAGCCCAGTCACGGACCAGGATGTCTTGCTCCCAGGCAGACTAAATAACTTTTTTGCCCGCTTTGAGGACAATACAGTGCCACCTACACGGCCTGCAACGAAAACATGCGGTCTCTCCTTCACTGCAGCCGAGGTGAGTAAGACATTTAAACGTGTTAACCCTCGCAAGGCTGCAGGCCCAGACGGCATCCCCAGCCGCGCCCTCAGAGCATGCGCAGACCAGCTGCTCGCCGGTGTGCTTACGGACATATTCATTCAATCCCTATACCAGTCTGCTGTTCCCACATGCTCCAAGAGGGCCACCATTGTTCCTGTTCCCAAGAAAGCTAAGGTAACTGAGCTAAACGACTACTGCCCCGTAGCACTCACTTCCGTCATCATGAAGTGCTTTGAGAGACTAGTCAAGGACCATATCACCTCCATCCTACCTGACACCCTAGACCCACTCCAATTTGCTTACCGCCCAAATAGGTCCACAGACGATGCAATCTCAACCACACTGCACACTGCCCTAACCCACCTGGACAAGAGGAATACCTATGTGAGAATGCTGTTCATCGACTACAGCTCGGCATTCAACACCATAGTACCCTCCAAGCTCGTCATCAAGCTCGAGACCCTGGGTCTCGACCCTGCCCTGTGCAACTGGGTACTGGACTTCCTGACCTGGCCGCCCCCAGGTGGTGAGGGTAGGCAACAACATCTCCTCCCCGCTGATCCTCAACACGGGGGCCCCACAAGGGTGCGTTCTGAGCCCTCTCCTGTACTCCCTGTTCACCCACGACTGCGTGGCCACGCACGCCTCCAACTCAATCATCAAGTTTGCAGACGACACAACAGTGGTAGGCTTGATTACCAACAACGACGAGACGGCCTACAGGGAGGAGTTGAGGGCCCTCGGAGTGTGGTGTCAGGAAAATAACCTCACACTCAACGTCAACAAAACTAAGGAGATGATTGTGGACTTCAGGAAACAGCAGAGGGAACACCCCCCTATCCACATCGATGGAACAGTAGTGGAGAGGGTAGCAAGTTTGAAGTTCCTCGGCATACACATCACAGACAAACTGAATTGGTCCACTCACACTGACAGCGTCGTGAAGAAGGCGCAGCAGCGCCTCTTCAACCTCAGGAGGTTGAAGAAATTCGGCTTGTCACCAAAAGCACTCACAAACTTCTACAGATGCACAATCGAAAGCATCCTGGCGGGCTGTATCACCGCCTGGTACGGAAACTGCTCCGCCCTCAACCGTAAGGCTCTCCAGAGGGTAGTGAGGTCTGCACAACACATCACCGGGGGCAAACTACCTGCCCTCCAGGACACCTACACCACCCGATGTTACAGGAATGCCATAAAGATCATCAAGGACATCAACCACCCGAACCACTGCCTGTTCACCCCGCTATCATCCAGAAGGCGAGGTCAGTACAGGTGCATCAAAGCTGGGACCGAGAGACTGAAAAACAGCTTCTATCTCAAGGCCATCAGACTGTTAAACAGCCACCACTAACATTGAGTGGCTGCTGCCAACACACTGTCATTGACACTGACCCAACTCCAGCCACTTTAATAATGGGAATTGATGGGAAATGATGTAAATATATCACTAGCCACTTTAAACAATGCTACCTTATATAATGTTACTTACCCTACATTATTCATCTCATATGCATACGTATATACTGTACTCTATATCATCGACTGCATCCTTATGTAATACATGTATCACTAGCCACTTTAACTATGCCACTTTGTTTACTTTGTCTACATACTCATGTCATATGTATATACTGTACACGATACCATCTACTGTATGCTGCTCTGTACCATCACCAATTCATATATCCTTATGTACATATTCTTTATCCCCTTACACTGTGTATAAGACAGTAGTTTTGGAATTGTTAGTTAGATTACTTGTTGGTTATCACTGCATTGTCGGAACTAGAAGCACAAGCATTTCGCTACACTCGCATTAACATCTGCTAACCATGTGTATGTGACAAATAAAATTTGATTTGATTTGATTTAACAATGAATTTCTATTCGATTCTGTGCTTCCAACTTTGTGGCAACAGTTTGGGGAAGGTCCTTTCATGTTTCAGCATGACAATTCCCCCGTACACAAAGTGCGGTCCATACAGAAATGGTTTGTCGAGATCGGTGTGGAAGAACTTGACTGGCCTGCACAGAGCCCTGACCTCAACCCCCTCGAACACCTTTGGGATGAATTGGAACGGCGACTGCGAGTCAGGCCTAATCGCCCAACACCAGTGCCCGACCTCACTAATGTTCTTGTGGCTGAATGGAAGCAAGTGCCCGCAGCAATGTTCCAACATCTATTGGAAAACCTTCCTGGAAGAGCGCAGGCTTTTATAGCAGCACAGGGGGGACCAACCCCATATTAATGCCCATGATCTTGGAATGAGATGTTCAACATCATCTAACTGGTGGCAGTTGTGAAAAAAGTCAGTAGTTGGAAGAGTTGTAGAGTTTACTGAAAATAATGCCATTTTTGATTAGATCCTTTTTTCATTAATTAGGCTATTTTTCTCTTGAACCATATGGACTATCTAATATAAACTCATGGACAATATGGACACAGATACACTACCGGTCAAAAGTTTTAGAACACCTACTCATTCAAGGATTTTCCTTTATTTGGACTATTTTCTACATTGTACAATAATTGTGAAGACATCAAAACTATGAAATAACACATATGGAATCATGTAGCAACCAAAAAAGTGTTAAACAAATCACAATACATTTTATATTTGAGATTCTTCAAATAGCCACCCTTTGCCTTGATGACATCTTCGCACACTCTTTTGATTTTGATTTGTTTAACAATTTTTTGGTTATTACATGTTATTTCATAGTTTTGATGTCGTCACTATTATTCTTCAATATAGAAAATATAAAAAATAAAGAAAAACCCTTGAAAGAGTAAGTGTTCTAAAACTTTTGACCAATAGTGTATAAAAAAAGACAAAAGTTACCATAGATTGTCATAGATTCTGTTAATTGCCCAAATTATTGAAGACTCCGGTTACTTTGGTAAATTACCGTTAGCTTTAGTCAATAGCGGCCATATTGTTTTAATTACTAGTCTGGAACATATTACGTTGAGCCCTTCGTGCAAGTTTTGTGCAGATCAATCATTCGGTGCTAGAGGAGTAGCGTTTTTAATGTTTTTCAGAACATTCAAAATGGTGGAAAATCCATCATGGTGGACCTTATGGATCGCTGAGGCAAATATTTTACTTGTGAGGAGAGGGACCTACAGTATGTAGCGAATTTCATGACATTATGCCAAACAGAGTGAGGAGCGTGACCTTTCAAAGTTGTCATTTTCAATCGCTTGTTATGGCACTACCATCTGGCCAACCACTGTCATTTTGTAAATGTCGGACCTCTATGGCAAGACATCATTCACCCAAGTTTCGTCAAAATCGGTCCAGTGATGTCTGAGATATACCGTGTGACGTACGCACGTACACACACGTACGGACAGAGAAAGATTCATAGTCCCCTTCCTGATTTAATCCAGGGGGACCATAATATTTTGAATGTCTTACCTGCATATCTGCACTTCATACCCCAGGTGCATTGGCTGCAGAGGGGCAGTGCCAGGCTGGAAGTCACTGACGTTGAAGTAGGACAGAGTGTGGTTGACAAAGCCGTGCATGGAGCCATCAGGGCTGTACATGTACTGGTAGACTAGTCGAGGGATGAAGTCGGACGTAAAGGAAATGACAAACGCCTGGAGAGAGCAGACAGAGGAGAGGGGAGAGGTGTGATGACCAAAATTATCTTCAAATGTCAACATTGTATAATCTTGACGACAGACCTGGAAATAATGAGCACTTTAAATGTTTTTATTCATGTGAAGGTATGTACTTACATTGACAATGACTGCTACTTTGCTGAGCCCTCTCAGAAGATTATACCAGATGCCTGAGAGAAGAAATAAGATATAGAGATTTGCCCGAAACACCAATAACTGGGTAGACAAGGGGGCTTTATATGTACCTACTTTACTTAAACATGGCAGATGCAATGGTTTATTAATTGGTTGAAAAAATGTATTTTGGTCACACCATAAATGTGCACCACCAGAAAAACATTGGCAAAAATAAACGTGTATCCCATTGATAGTCACTGAATGGATATAATGATAAAGTGTTTTAACGATCATTAGATTTGACTAGATTATTGTAGTATAAAAATGTATCGCATTCAAACCAAATAGCCACAGTATTTGGTCAAAGTCAGAGACTGACTCAATGATGTAATCACACAAACATGACCAAAACATTTGTGAGGGACCTGTGTTTTCAGATGGGAAATTCCTGCTACCTATTTCAATTTGGTATCTATCATGTAGGGCCAATTCTGGGAATCTCCAATTAAGTCAAATTCAATTTGAAAAGTGGAAGAAACTAGGTCAAAATGTTCCCTTTATTATAACATCAATAGACCTGTGCTGTTAAAGTGTGGAGATGGAAACCTACCAATGTCTTTTGCTCTGGCTGCGATGGGCCGCCTGACCTCTGTCACAAACTTCTTAGCATCCAGACGGATCTCGATGATGTTGTTGAGCAGAGCAAAGAGTGGTGCCAAGGGAAAGGAGGCCACAAACAGGGTCACCATGCCAAACTGGATGACTGCAGGGTTAAAAAAAACAACAGATATATTCAAATGGACATTAATGACCACAAGGAAATCAACACAAAGCATGCTGGGTTGATTAAGTCTCAAATGAGATAACTGGAGCACAAGTATAGAGGGAAGTGGAAAGAGGAGCACACGCCGTTAATAGTCTACTTCTAATACCGTACTACGCAATATATGCATTTCCATTTTTTTCCTCCATTTGAAATACACAGTACACACTACAAGGAGAACACATGAGAGATGAACATGTCTAAGCAAAAAGTAATGAGATGGTGGAATGAGGGCTTGCCATGTTTCTGCACTTGCTTTCGGATGGCCACAGTCTGAAACTTTACTGAAATGTACTGGGTAAAACTTCCAGAGATCCAATCAAAAAAAACGTTTTATTTTTTTAAATGTGCCCACTTCACACTCTGAATGGGTTCAAACACTCTGGCCTTTTGTGCCTGCATCCATATATTAATCCTAGCTGGTTTTCAGTTGAGTACCCTTGAAAAAGCCACTTAAACAGGCATGCCTAAAAACCTAAAGATGGACTGAATCTTTGAGTCGGTGTAGATAGGACTGCTATGCAACAACAATATGACTGTGCTTCTATAGCTGCTACCCAGCGATTTCTAGTCGATAAAGTTGTACAGTATAACTAGTAGAAATAACAACTAGACATATTGAACTAACCCTGGAATCATCACCATAACCCTTATTTATGGCTTCTGTGTATCAGGGTATGGTCTGGTGTGCCAGGGTATGGTCATGGAACTGCATTATCAACACTTTAGTTAAAAAATACTGTGAATTAATTCCATACAGTAATTATTCATGGTTTATCCACTGCGCGGATCGTGAGAGGGAGCAGTAATATTTCTTATGACGGATATGGTGTGGGAAAAGGAAAGGGAAAGGGTATACCGAGTCAGTTTTTACAACTGAAACGTCTTCCGCATTGCCTTAATCGACCGTGGAACAATGGGTTAACTGCCTTTCTCAGGGGCATAACGACAGATTTTTTACCTTGTCAACTCAGGGATTCGATCCAGCAACCTTTTGGTTACTGGCCCAACGCTCCTGGTATACAGTAAGTAATGTAGTAGTATCAGTATGTTATGGCACAGATGTACAGACGTTTGAGGTTTCCCCCCATTCTTCGTCTTACACAGTGTATTTTCAATGTACATGCTGTAGGGATTGTCCAGTTATTCAGTCTGATGCTGCAAGGAAAGAAGCCGCTGATAAAGATATCTAAGGACTAAAGTCAAAATCAGGTCAACTAAATCCACTTGTGCTGATTACGTGAGCATTATAGACAGAATGGTTCTCTGCTTCTCCACTGAGGATTATCTCATGCAGAGAATATGCATTTTTAGAGAGGGTTCCACATCGGAGGTTTGACAACTAATCAGGATCTAATACCGTGAGCGGCATGAAGTAAAATGTCTTATCGTTAAATCAAATGTCACGCTTTACGGCGTAAAGAGAAGTGGTTACTGAGGATAACATTTTCTGGCTTGCTAATTCCAGCAATCAGTGACATTTATAAAAGTTGCCAGTTTCATACAAACATGGTTGTATCGTCCCTGCCTAAAAAAAACCCCCACAAAAAACCTGACCTCAATAGCAAGAGCTTAAAAAGATAAAAAATGATTGATAACTAATGTACACGCTACATTAGTTGACTAATTATGTATGTCGTGCACAGTACATTAGAAGTAATTCATTGGCAGTAATTTGTTGACCGTAAAAGGGAAAAGCCAATCAGACATGCTTATCACACCCCTAGAATGAAATAGTATATCTATGATCTCTATGATCCTTTGCACCAAATCTCTACTCACGGCACACTGCAGTAGTTAATTTTCCTCCTGTCTCATGTGATAAGGAGAATTTGGAATAGGGTGGCCTGAGGGCGGCTGATCGTCAGTAAGCTGTCGGGAGCTTTACTGGGCAGACTGACATATGACTCACTCATCTCCATGTACTCTGGGCTGAGGCCCACGAAGGGACCCAGGAAGTGGTCCTTCTCATGACGCTGTAGGGTCATGTTATAGTCCTCCTGCTGCTGAGAGTCCATGTCAGACTTCCGACGCCTGATCAGCTTCTTTATTTTACTGTAGCAAGCAGAGAAAAGAAATGGTAGCAATATGAGTCTAGCCCTGAGCATATTTATTTTAGTGCTTGTGTGCTAGCGCGTGTGTGTGTGTGAGTGGGTGTGGTGTGTGTGAGTAGGTGTGTGATTATGTCCTAGTTTCATCCAGACAGTATGGTACCTGCTCTGTACTGTACTTACGGGATGCCGATTTCAAACAGGTTGTTCTGGATGAGCTGTTTGCCCAGCATGGTGATACAGAGCTGAATACACAGCTCCATCAAGCAACCTGCGTGGGCACACTGGCGTACAGACGAGACAGCAGTCAACCCAGTCAGACACACAGATAACAGAGGTAATCTCCATCTAACAGACTGGAAGGGCTAGCCTATAATTGTTACACTTCTGCTTTCTCTGATAGGTTGGTTAGCTTTGATGTTATCTACCATGCCAATTGTCTTTAGGATAGGGCTCAAGGGCACCAGGCCTGGAACCTACACAACTGCCCTGGGATACCTATAGAGGATCTTGCCCCTGTTACTTTGTAAATAAGGGAGGGTTATAACCATTAATGCATGTGGTAATATGTCCATTGATTATCCAGCACTGAATCATGAAGCATTTTGACTTATTTTGGTCAACATTTAAAGGCATTCTGACATCTTCAATGTTTAAAGATAAACAAAGATGAATACAGTTGATTACCTCCTCCATCCTGTATGACCCGATAACATACACATAGTCCCCAGGACGCCCAACCATTCTGTGGACGTACAGGTTGAAAAAAGGTAACATTCATTGGCCACTATCCTTAAAGAGGTGTAAATCACAATAAAAAAAAACAAATGATTAAACATAATCAGGTTTTATGGTGAAAGTGTATCAACGGCGGATATCTGCTAAGATGTTTGAGTTGTGGAGAAGCTTATTAGCCAAATAGAGTAGAAGAGAGTTCAACCTGCCCCTGAAGAAGGCCAGGTAGACGATGGGGGAGAAGGCGTTGGCAAACTTCAGAACAAAGGTCTTGATTATCAGCCTCTCCTCAAAACTCTTGTCAGTCTTTGGCACCTCTGAGAATACAAAACAAAATTAGTTTATATCACCTGATTGATACAAAATTGAAGAAGATTCAGTGATCAAGGGGGTTATAATCCAGAACGGTAGCTTTTGTAGCTGACACCGAAAAGTAGTTGAGAAAAGTAGTTATAGATAGACTGCAGGGTCTAATACACAGGGTGAGCTTTGCTAACATGGTACAGTTGTGTGATCACAGCATCCTGGTCATAGTTGAGGGACTAACCAAGAAGAGTGAGCCAGCGAGCTAAGGCACCGTAGACCTCATCCATGATGATGATAATCACCAGGTTGATGACTGCAGCGGTGCCCTTGACAGTTGCCCGGATGTTGGTGCGAGCCGCGGGATTGGAGCTCATGTGTAAGGCCGCCTTAATGGAGATTCTGTACAGGATGACCCCGAACACTACGGCAAAGGTCACACCAACCTGCAGAGGAGATAAGAGAACACAAACTTCGAGTTCATGAGCTGTTTAAGACCAGCACCACACCCTGATAAGGTATATATATATTTTATCTTAATCATTTTACAAATCAACTTTCACCAGTTGAATGTAAACACAAATAAAATACATTTTTGTATTACAATTACAGTGCCCCACCTCTTCAAGGAATACCTAGGATAGGGTAAGTAATCCTTCTCACCCCCCTAAAAGATTTAGATGCACTATTGTAAAGTGGCTGTTCCACTGGATGTCATAAGGTGTATGCACCAATTTGTAAGTCGCTCTGGATAAGAGCGTCTGCTAAATGACTTAAATGTAAATGTAAAATGTACAATGTTTCTGAAATATTGTGTTAGAATATGCTAATTATATATCTAATTAAATATGCACATATTTGCATACCATTCAAATTCATTTTTCTGGACACTGGATGATGTCAGCCTAAATAATTTCATTTTGTCAAGACACTCCAGGACTGGACTTGTCCAGAGCAGATTGTGGATCATATTTATTTTCAGCTTTCAATCTGTGAAATACTAAAGAATTATCACTGAATTATCACAGTGAATTATTGTAATGTTTGTTAATGAGTCAATTAATCCCATAAGGCATGGGTTGCCAACTGGAGATTTGACACAAAAATACATTTAATTCATTACAGTGCCTTCGGAAAATATTCAGATCCTTTGACTTTTCTGCGTTACAGCCTTATTCTAAAATGGATTAAATAAATAAAAATCCTCAGCAATCTGCACACAATATCTCACAATGACAAAGTGAAAACAGGTTGAGAGATTTTGAAAGTATTTAGAACCTTTGCTATGAGACTAGAAATTGAGCTCAGCTGCATCCTGTTTCCATTGATCATCCTTGAGATGTTTCTACAACTTAATTGGATTCCACCTGATGAACATTTTTATTAATTGGACATGATTTGGAAAGGCACACACCTGTCTATATAAGGTCCCACAGTTGACAGTGCATGTCTGAGCAAAAACCAAGCCATGAGGTTGAAGGAATTGTCCATAGAGCTCTGAGACAGGATTGTGTCGAGGCAATGATCTGGGAAAGGGTACCAAAACATTTCTGAAGCATTGAAGGTCCCAAGAACACATTGGCCTCCATAATTATTAAATGGAAGAAGTTTGGAACCGCCAAGATTCTTCCTAAAGCTGGCAGCCCGGACAAACCGAGTAATCGGGGGGAAAGGGCCTTGGTCAGGGAGGTGACCAAGAACCAGATGGTCACTCTGACAGAGCTCTAGAGTTCCTCTGTGGAGATGGGACAACCTTCCAGAAAGACAACCATTTCTGCAGCACTCCACTAATTAGGCCTATTTGGTAGAGCAGCCAGACCTCATTAAAATGCACATGACTGCCCGCTTGGAGTTTGCCAAACAGCACCTAAAGGATCTCAGACCATGAGAAACAAGATTCTTTGGTCTGATGAAGCCAAGATTCAACTCATTGGCCTGAATGCCAAGCGTCACGTCTGGAGGAAACCTGACACTATCCCTATAGTGAAGCATGGTGGAGGCAGCATCATGCTGTGGGGATGTTTTTCTGCTGCAGGGACTGGGAAACTAGTCAGGATCAAGGCAAAGATGAACAGAGCAAAGTACAGAGATATCCTTGATGAAAACCTGCTTCAGAGAGTTCAGGACCTCAGACTGAGGCGAATGTTCACCTTCCAACAGGACAACGACCCTAAGCACTCAGCCAAGATTAACGCAGGAGTGGCATTGGGACAAGTCTCTGAATGTCCTTGAGTGGCCCAGCCAGAGCCCGGACTTGAACCCAATCCAACATCTCTGGAAAGACCTAAAAATATCTGTGCAGCAACGCTCCCCATCCAACCTGACAGAGCTTGAGAGGATCTGCAAACAGGACTGGGAAAAAACACCCCAAATACAGGTGTTCCAAGCTTGTAGCTTCATACCCAATGGACTCGAGGCTGTAATCGCTGCCTAAGGTGCTTCAACAAAGTACTGAGTAAAGGGTCTGAATACTTATGTAAATGTGATATCAGTTTTTTATTTTTAATAAATTAACACATATTTATGCCCCAGAATCTCCCATAAATGTTTAATCGGGTTGAGATCTGGTGACTGAGACGGCCATGGCATACATCGTTTTCATGATCAACAAACCATTGTGACCACTCGTGCCCTGTGGATGAGGGAATTGTCATACTATGGGGGCATAGCTATGGTAGCCAAAATAATACATGACCCTAAGCATGATGGGATTGCTGTCACGTCCTGACCTTAGTTCCTTTTTTATGTCTCTATTTTCTTGGGGGGAGGCACACGGGGAGATTGGCAAAGTCAGGTAGGAGACCTGAGCCAACTCCCTGTGCTTACAGAGGTGAGAGAGTGACCGGGCAGGCACCGTGTTATGCGGTGAGGCGCACGGTGTCCCCAGTGCACACGCATAGCTCGGTGCGCTACATCGCAGCTCCGTGAATCGGCCGGGCTCGAGTGGGCATCAAGCCAGGAGGGATGAAGCCGGCTCAGCGCATCTGGTCTCCAGTGCGTCTCCTCGGCCCGGGTCATATGGCACCAGCCATACGCAAGGTGTCCCCGGTTCGCCAGCACAGCCCAGTGCGGTCTGTTCCAACCCGCCGCACTTGCCGGGCTACAGGGGGTATCCAGCCAGGACAGGTTGTGCAGGCTCGTTGCTCGACCTCCAGTGCGCCTCCACGGCCCAGTCCATTCGGTGCCTCCTCCACGCGCCAGGCCTCCTGTAAGTCTACCCTGTCTCTCCGTCTCCTCCCTCCAGGTTCTCCCTCCTGTCTGTCAGGAGCTGCCGGAGCCGCCCGTCAGTCAGGAGCTGCCGGAGCCGCCCGTCAGTCAGGAGCTGCCGGAGCCGCCCGTCAGTCAGGAGCTGCCTGAGCCACCCGTCAGTCAGGAGCTGCCAGAGCCGCCCGTCTGTCTGGAGCTGCCAGAGCCGCCCTTCACTCCCGTCTGTCCGGAGCTGCCAGAGCCGCCCGTCTCGCAGGAGCTGCCAGAGCCGCCCGTCAGTCCGGAGCTGCCCGTCAGTCCGGAGCTGCCGGAGCCTCCCGTCTGTCAGGAGCTTCCAAAGCCGCCCGTCAGTCAGGAGCTGCCAGAGCCGCCCGTCTGTCCAGACCTGCCAGAATCGCACGTCTGTCCGGAGCTGCCAGAGCCGCCCGCCTGTCCGGAGCTGCCAGAGCCGCCCGTCTGTCCAGAGCTGCCAGAGCCGCCCGCCTGTCCGGAGCTGCCAGAGCCGCCCGTCTGTCCGGAGCTGCCAGAGCTGCCCGTCTGTCTGGAGATGCCAGAGCCGCCCGTCAGTTCGGAGCTGCCAGAGCCGCCCGTCAGTTCGGAGCTGCCAGAGCCGCCCGTCAGTCCGGAGCCGCCAGAGCCGCCCGTCACTCCGGAACCGCCCGTCACTCCGGAGCCGCCAGAGCCGCCTTTCACTCCGGCGCCACCAGAGTCTCCCTCCTATTCGGGGCCCGCGGTAAGGGTCCCCAGTCCGAGGTCGGCGGCGAGGGTCGCCACTCCAGAGGCGCCACATAAGTGGGCCAAGACTAAGGTGGAGTGGGGTCTACGTTTTATGTCTCTATTTTTGGTTTGGTCAGGGCGTGAGTTGGGGTGGGTATTCTATGGTTTTGTTCTATGTTTTGTATTTCTGTGTTTCGCCTGGTATGGTTCCCAATCAGAGGCAGCTGTCTATCATTGTCTCTGAGAACCATACTTAGGTAGCCTGTTCCCACCTGTGTTTGTGGGTAGTTATTTTCCGTTTCAGTGTTTTCACCATACGGGACTGTTTCGGTTTTCCTTTATTCTCTTGTTCGTTTGTATTCAGTGTTCAGTTTATTAAAGGTTTCATGAACACGTACCACGCTGCGCTTTGGTCTACTCCTTCTTCCACCAATGAAAACCGTTACAACTGCTTAATTAACTCAGAAATCACATCTGTGAGGAAGCATCTGCTTTCAATATATTTTGTATCCCTCATTTACTCAAGTGTTTCCACTATTCTGGCAGTTACACGTAGGCCTAATTTTGTGTGTGTGTGTCTGCAGAAGATCTGCATTGCTTTCAATTGCTAGACTAGTGACGTCCCTGTATCTAATACCAGAGACTAACAAGCCATGTGGGCCCTGGGCACATCAACTTACCATAATAAGCATTGTGAAAATTCCTGTCATATATGCTGGTGCACGGTCTGTACATGTCAGTTTCACTTTTTTTTCCTGAAACAGAGTAATTAATACATAATCAAGTGAGAAATAAGAACAAACATAAAGGAGCAAACAAGCAGTAGTATCTATCTGACAGCGATCGTGACCTCAGCAGTGATTGCTTACGCTGACGCAGCCATTTTCAAACAAGTCTGAGAGACTCTCGCCCCGAGCTGACTGACGTCGCTCCAATCAAGCACACATAATGGGAGCTCCCGGACACGAAACTGTGCAGTCAAATCACATCTTAATGTGTATTAAAAAAAAGAGGGTCAGCGACATCAGACCCTGTTTCCAGAGGAGCAAGGGAAAGTAATGACCCCTTCGAGGTCTGATGAGAAAGGAGCTGACATGCCTGAGCTGCAGTTTTGCTGCTAAACAGAGAAAGCCAGACATAAACAACCACCCTGGCATGTGTTGATATCCAACATGTGCTAACTGTTGTTATGCAGCCGTACATAGAGACAGCAAAGGCTGTTCATCTTACGATAGACTGCAGAGCATCCAAGACTAATAAAAGAGTTGATAGCTATATCTGAGGGAGGGGGTATGGGTTGTGGACAACTCCAGGATACGCCATATTTTACAGCCGAGGAGAAGTTGAGACGTGCATGTGGAGTACGTTGATAACTTTACAATGGCGGAGTTCACGCGAGAACAAAAAGTGGAGGCGACGAATGCCATGTGTGTTTGCGAAAGGGAAATGTCGCCCAGAGGATAGAGAGAGGGGAGAAGCACTCTGTGTGCCTCTACTATGATGGTTCCAGTCCCCACCTCTGACACTATAAATCAAGCGCACCAGCGCAACAGACACTTGATGTAGCAAAATAATAGACAGAGAAACACTGAACACATGCATAATCTTCAATCGTTGATTTATTCTATGCACGGACGCATACATAGAATAAATAAATCATTGAATAATATTGATAGTGTGTTGTTGAACAGCCCACCAAGAGGCATAGGAAAAGGCTTACTTTGGGAGACATATCCTGTTTCTTCAGGGTCTTCTGCATGACTTGGATCTCATACTCAGCCCTATGGTGGCCCTGCGGGGACAGATACCCATGAATCAACATCCAGCGATATCACCTTAGCGGAATCAACCCATTATCCTCAAGATGGAGGAACTGACATCATCCAGGGTCAAATGGCGTTTTTACCAGTTGTCAAGTACATAGCAACACCCACACAGAAAACTCTTGTCATCTGCTAAGTGTTTCAGCTCAGTGCGGTGGGGAACACCACCAACTTTTCTAGCATACAGGAGGAAATGCATGACAGAACAATGTTAGGAGTACCGTGTCTGTTAGAGGGGATGCAGGTTTTACAAAATGGGTTTGGCATTCATGCATTTGGAAACGTTTACTTTACCCTCATTCTGATAAGGACACCTATTAGAATACCTCTACAAGTTATATTAATTATCTTGCCTGTCTACTTAACAACCTTACCCCCATCTACCAGTAAACCTAAACAGTCATTGCAGTCATTTCATGTTAAACAGAAGCAAGCCCATATCTGTGTGAGCAGACAGAAACAGAGAAGGTAAAGCAAGTGTCTTTTTTTTAAAACCATCACTGACATGCAAAGAGCCAAAGGAGAACCACAGCAGTCAGCCATGAAGCACAGTTTACCAGATACCCTGGTGGTAAGGCAGGTATAAGGGAAACAATTGCTACCATCAGGAGGTGCTGCCTAGTGCCTAAATGTTAAAAAAAGATGAGCACAGGGGATGTTAAGAAGCACCTTAGTGTGTGAGTGAGTGAGTGAGTGAGTGAGTGAGTGAGTGAGTGAGTGAGTGAGTGAGTGAGTGAGTGAGTGAGTGAGGGGTGGGGGTAATAAACGTGGTACATTCTGCCTCAAGACCTAGTCAATGTTGCGGTATTGTCTTGATCTTTTCTCCTATTTCTTGAGTTTTATTTGTTATTTTATCTATGTTATTACTTTCATCACTACACTGTTGGGAAAGAGCTCACAACTCAGCGTTTCACTGTACTGTTTTACACCTGTTGTATCCTGTCCACGTGGTGAGTAAACTTTGAAAGTTGGTGGCCAGATTGCCATTAGGCTACTCCCACCCCTCACCCCTCAAAGTGGCAAATAAGGGACTGTTTGATAGGGGGTCATATAAACAATGCCTTATTCTTTTTTACAGGTAACATAGCATGAATTCTTTCTGAAATAGATAAGAGTGTTAGAGTGAAGGAGAGTGATATAAACCTTGTTGGGGGAAGTTGGTTAATATTGAGTAACAGCATCTGCAGAGAAAGCTGGTAGAAAATGAAGTTCATAAATAAATAAAATCAATTTCAAACCTTGTGCATCTGCTTCAGGAACCACCATAATATAAAACATAAAAAACATGATTAAGAGGAGAAATCATTTTTCAATGTTTATTGTATCAGATGTTCTTGTCCAAATTGGCCAAACAGGTTCCAAAACAAGGGCATAGGCTCACCTCTTCCTCTTCAAAGCCAGTCAAATCCCAGATGTAATTGAGTCTCATTTGCCTTCTCTTCCAGTGCTCCATGAACATGGCAGCTGGGAAACAAAACACAACCCATCCTTAAAATCAGTCCCTCCAGGATTTTGCAATCAAAATTTGTTTAGCAAAATCAACAATAGCCATCTTATTATGCGTAGTCTCGGGAAACCAGACACAAGGCAACAGTGTCCAGGGTCTGGTTTCAGTGATGGACTCTTTTGGCATAGAGGAACTATGTCTCTGCGTACATCACTACTCTATCCAGGGTGGGTCCTATTCAGACGGAAAACTCTCCCAACAAATCACGAGGCAGACAAGTCAGAACGTCGCGATTCGAAACAAAAGTTTGAAGGCAAAACCTTTGCAGTGGTTTTTAGTAAAAGGTAATTGATGCAAACTAGCCACTTGTGACATGCAATCATTAAAAAGAACCTCTGATCTCCATCTTGCTGGCTACTATTTTGTGTTTTATTAAAGTGTGACGACTGACGTCGGAAAGGTTGAAGTTCACCTATGCCCAGGGATCCCCTCCCAGGCAAACCGGCGGGCCAGGGACCCTCATCATACGTTAGCAAAAAAATGTAAAAATATGGCAACATATTAAAATGAATAGATTTGGTAGAGTTTTTTATTATTTTGACCTCCCAACATAATTGGAAGAGAAAGTGTAAACTAGCATAGCCCATTAGCTAGAAAGGTAACTCAAAACTCCTAAGAGCAGCTGTTTAAACAAAGGTTAGCCATGTGTTGGCAAAAATACATATCCACTACCAGGAGCCAGTGGCACTAGCCACACTGTAGCCTATTCAGTAAGAGAGATTCTCCTCGTTTCTCCTGTACTTATGTAATTCAAAATTCCTTTATTCTGTTGTTGCTAGCGATACACTGAGAGAAAAATGCAAATCCCCTGCAGTACCTCCACGGATCCCTGGTTGAATACCCCTGCTACTGTATATGCCAAAATAGTCCAACATTGAAACCAGACCCTAGGTCTAGTCACTGCCTAAGGTTTGGTTTTCGAGACTATTATGCAAGAGCTTGCAAATTTGACCAATTACTGCAATATTACCACATAAAACAGTCAAATAATTTCAGTTTTATTGCATTAGAACTGACAGATCCCTGCATAACAAAGAGGACTCGCAATGTCAACCAATCACGGCACATTTACCACATAACATGGTTCAAACAAACCGCACGTCAAACTTTTTCCTTCATCAGCCTATTTGTGACAAATTGGACAAAATCATTGCATAATGCAATGAACAATATTATAATTGCCTCAGTATAATCACGCATTTTTGCCCACAAGTTTTTTATTTTAAATTTTTAAATCCACGAAATCCTGGAGGGACTGCTTAATGACTACAGTACGAGAAAGACAGAGCAAAGTGAATGGACCAGGGTTTAAACGTCAAAATATAGTCCAAAAGATCAACATCTCTGAAACTCAAACAGGTTATGATCTTATCTCCTCTTAATATAGGAACCTACAATCCGAACCTTTACCACAATTTTAACTCAAAAGGCCGTCTTCTAATGGAAACTGACACTGGTCTCCCGTGGCCCTGCGCAGCCTGGTCTCATAGACTAGACGTAACATAGTAAATGTAAATCCAGGACACTCAAAGTAGTATTATATGTTTTGTTTGGTATGGTTACATAAGACAGATGGTTATTTTAAGGAAAAAATAATAGTAGGTTGGCTCTGAGATCAGGTTGCCCTGCAGGACTCTGCCTGGTCCTGTGGTCTGTAGCAGATGGCATTGTTTTATTGGCAGAAGATGAGAGAGAGAGAACATGGGAGGGATGGCTCACCCCAGAGGGCCATGAAGATGGAGAAGAAGACAGTGGCCGGGTTGTCAAAGAGATGGCTGGCCCTGGCCGTGCCGCATGCGGTCTTCAGCTTCCAGTAGCTGCAAGCGCGGTCACACAGTGGGCACATGGTGATGTTGTTTCTCGGATCACAAATCTCCATGCTGCGCGTGGGAGAAGAGCATTTGTGGAAAACCTCAGTAAAAGAGATCTAACCATAATGACCAGCATAAACTCAGTTACCAGTTTTAGAGGCTATAGAGTCCAACAGCAACGAGAAATGAACGAATGTAGTAGTGCACAAAAAAGACTAATCCTTGCATACCGCCAGTTTCCGCAAAGGTTGTTATTTAGCCAATTTTGAATTTGGCGGGAAAGTGTGTGCGTATCTCCACGCAAATCTCAGACCATGCGTATGCACAACTTCTAGTGGTTAATCAGCAGTATTGCAAGCAAATATTGTCATTTGGGGAAACGGAGGTGGTTGATGAACAGTAATTATAATAATGGTAGGCTAATAATAACACAGGTCTAATGATAAAATGGATGCATTTGCCGTCGGTAAGAAAATCACATAGCAGCATTTATTTACTGCTACACAACAAATATTAGGCTACCATTCCATCGCTCATTTAATAGACAGGCAGCCTATGACAGTATGGGTAGGCTACAGTATTGCTGTGCAATAGGAGCACGACATAATGGCCTATTTAATCTCAGAGCCTTATAACCAGGCAAGAGATCGAAACACAATCATGTTAAATGATAAACAAAATATTGAAAAACAACCCGTGTTTTGCATAGAAGTGCTGGCTGTAGGCAGCATTTACTTGAAATACCATTAACGCACAGACTCAAAATGAAAAGCAATAACAAAACATTACGACATATCTGCACGAGGCAACTGTCACAACACAGTGTTTAGCAACTCTTGGGTTTTTGATAAACCCTCACTAGTGCTTCCATGCCATTAGAAATCTAAACATGTTGGTTGTACGTGTAGTTATAAGTGACGTTGTTCATGGTTGTGGGTTTAATTGTAGTTGTGGGAGGTCAGTGTACCTGGGAATGTCATTGTCCACAGTGGCACAACCGTACAGGAACACTATGGCCCCCACTATGGCAGCAGGGATCAGCATCTGGGTGTAAACCCCCAGCCAGGCAAAGTACAGGCCAATCTTCTCCCCAAAGTACTTCCTGCAGGAGAGGAAGGGAAGCAGCATGTACATACATCAGGAATCAATTCAGATATGGTGATTAACTAACATTAACTCAAGCACATGATATAATGCTTTGTCTGTTTGATTGCTACAATAGAGTGCAGTATGTACTCTCTGCATTGTCATGTCCTAGAATTTAGAGCAGGATTCTCTCACCTGATTAACCCAATTGGTTGGTACTTGTAGAAGACACTGTAGCTTGCCCATTCATCATACAAGATCTGACAAGACAATAATGGGTAAAACAACATCTTTAATTAAACAAAATACTTAGAGGAAAATCCATGATGGAAAACAAAATTTAATTTAATTACTATTTAATCTAGCTTCTTATCTTACTTCCGAGACTCATTATAAAACAGAGGACAAGTCGGTTTGGGCTCATAGATGATTGAAATTCATCATGCAGATTATGCATTTAAAAAATGCTGATAGGAAACGGTCAGTCCCATCACAAAGCCCTTATGAAATATTGCGTGGCCATTACTAGTCACAGCTGCGCTGTGATCTCAATGCTATAATGGCAGCCTGAGTTTTGCCAAAGGCAAAGTACATTATGTCTGTGTGATTGAGTACATCTGTACACAGAATGTCACGACTCCCGCCGAATTTGGCGCCGCCACCGATCCCTTTTTCCTTTCGGTTAGTTTTGTCTCATGAGTTACACCTGTTCCTATTTTGTGTGTTCTTGATTCGCTTCCCTATTTAACGTGTGGAACCCGCAACCTTTGTTGTGCGGGATTACTTTGGTGTTCACGTTTGTGTCGTTGGTGTTGTTTGTGCTCCGGACCGTGTTACCCTGTGTTTTGGGTTGGTCAGTAGTTTGTGTCCTGTGTGTTTGGGCATTTACTTTTGGTGCTGGAATAAAGTGCATCTTTCCCCTGGAACTCTCTGCTCTCGGCGCCTGATTCCAATCTACACACCTAGTCAGCCGTGACACAGAATCAGAGCCATTAAGGTCCAAGGGCCGGTCGCATAAAACCCCTTAAGTTTATTTTCCCTTAAAGTTTCCTTAACTTTAGTCAGTTGCAGAATACATTTTAAAACCTCTTAAGGATCCGCCCCTTTAAAAAAACAAATGACATACCCAAATCAGGACCTGAAGCAAGGATATGCATATTCTTGATACCATTTGAAAGTAAACACTTTGAAGTTTGTTGAAATGTTAAATTACTATAGGAGATTATAACACATTTGATCTGGTAGAAGATAATACAAAGAAAAAAAACATGAATTCTTTGGTATTTTTTTGTACCATCATCTTTGAAATGCAAGAGAAAGGTCATAATGTTTTATGCCAGTCCAGGGGCAATTTAGATTTTTCCCACTAGATGGCAGGAGTGCATGTGCAAAGTTTTTTTTACTGATCCAATGAACCATTGCATTTCTGTTCAAAATTGTGTATCAAGACTGCCCCAAATGTGCCTAATTGGTTTATTAATACATTTTCAAGTTCATAACTGTGCATTCTCCTCAAACAATAGCATTAAAGCATTGGCCCAGCATCATCAGGGTTGGGGGAGGGTTTGGCCGGAGGGGCTTTCCTTGGCTCATCACGCTCTAGCGACTCCTTGTGGTGGGCCGGGAGCCTGCAGGCTGACCTTGGTCGCCAGTTGAACTGTGTTTCCTCCAACACATTGGTGCGGGTGTTAAGAAGCACGGTTTGGCGGGAGAACGCATGACTCGACCTTCGTCTCCCGAGTCCGTTGGGGAGTTGCAGCAATGAGCCAAAATCGGAATTGGGGAGAAAAAGTGGGCAATAAATAAACAAAACAGAAAAATAATAATGTGACTACTACAGAGCCTGAGATACTAGCTAGCTAACAGGACTACTATCTTGCTTGCTCACAAGACTAGCCAAGTTAGCCACGTTGTTGCTTGCATGCAATTGGCTATGGTCTTTGGGGTGACACTCAGTCTGGGAGACAGTGCTGCCTGTCAAGCATCATTCTGGGCTTGAATGCCCCACGATTTCAGTAGCCCTTAGCTCAAGGTAAGGAATATTTAGCTTGCTAACATTCTAACTTAAAAACTGATAATGAGCTCCAAACACAAATGAAAGCATGATGTTAACATGAAACGTACCATCCCTTAGTGTAGCAATCAATAAAAACGCATGCGCTGATCCACTGTGGACTCTGCCGCCTCAGCCACAGTGACAATCTATCATCTTTACGTCCACTCCTATTTATAGAGTTTATCTCGAGATCTTGACAAAACAACTTTTATGTCATGATCATAAGATAAATAAGTTGTGATCTCGATAACGAGGGAATTATTTTTGTCCTCTCTGGACTTTTGTACTTAAGGGAACCACTTAAGATGTTTTATGAAACCGGGCCCAGGATCAGCATCTAGGGACAGGGTGCTGTGGTCTGCGTCGTCTGACAGGTCAAGATCATCCTTGAGCATCAAATGTTATTTAGATGACTCTTATATTGCTACTCAGAAGTCGCTAGCGTGCATCTACATGAAATTATATAAGTACATTTCACTGTAAGTGAAGTACTCCTCTGCCTGTCAGACATGAGGTTTCACTAATAAAGTGCCATCGCTCTCAGGCAGGGAAATGGGCACACAGGGGTCATACCATCAGAGTCTCACAAAAAAAAAGTGTTTTACTGAACAGTGAACTGTAGTCCCAATGGCACAGCATCAAACCGAGCGTCAGTAGGTTACCATCCTCCACCCCAATGGCCCTGTCTGTTCCCAAACAGAGCTCCCACTTTGCAAGACAAATTAGTGATGCCTGTGACTCATCATAGACCAGCGTAACACAGGACTGGAAAAACAACAAACCATGGAACAACTCATAACAACATCACCTCTAAAATGTGATCATGCCATCATCTCAAGGACATAAGTCATTTCTGTGAGAGAGCACTCAATTTGCTCTGTGCACGGACTACAGAAGATGGGTGGGAAAAAACATACCACTGCCATACGGCAACTTAGATATTCTTTAGATTTTCTTTGCTTTGGGCTTAAATCGCTTAGATTCGACCAGACTGGTTGTCGTACAATGCTTGAGGATGGTGAAAAGGGAATAAGCCTGTTGCCGTGGTGACACTTTCAATACAGTGTAATTATTCTCTAAGCCAAATGGGTCTTTTCCTCTCCATCGTTGCTGAGGGCTTGCGTTTAGACAGTATTTTAATTCTGTGCTTGAACCTTTTCAATATGCTCTGTCGCTATCGACGAGACTGTCCTGTCCTCACAATAAAATGGTTTATGATAATCGCTAACAGTGACACAAAATAATGGATCAGTTGGTGATTTCATTGATTGCATATTGACATGACCGATGATTTGCTCGTCTCACCTTCCTGTCATTGGCCTCCGGCCCCATGCCGTCAACATCCCCCTGCAAGACACGTAATGACACAATGAGTGTTGTCTGGTCACAGAGCGCTTGACTTTGCATGGGTATTGATAATATGTGTAGTAATATACCCACATCGTGAAGAGGGTACGCAGCACTGTACACACCATTGCCAAGGAGACTGGTGATTCCTGTAAACGTCATTTTCAAGAGATTCCAAATTTGACTATCAAACAGAAGGCACACAAGAGCAGTAATATTCTACTACAGCATACTAGTGGTGTCTAGAAAGATAAGACAGGTGTAATTTACAACCCTAAAGGAAACAAATTCATTGTAATATCCACAAGAGAGAGAGGGGACATGGCTCGGCTTACCCATGGTGTATTTGGCTTTAATGCATCTTGTACGTTTCAACACTTCATAAACCTAAATGGGTAAATAACATAAATGTTTAAAAATAATAATACTACTTCCGCAATGTATTAAGATGATCTCAGGTAATAATCACATCCAAATAGGGCAGAAATCCTGTCTTGTGCCATGAATTTGTTCAGAAATGGACCTCAGCTCCTGGCCATTAATGAACCACTCATAATGCATTGATGGGCAAGTTGTTTTCAAACTTCATGGCTATCTCCAAAGTCATTTTAGCTCAGTATTGATGTTTCTGTTGAGCGGTAAAGTTCTACACCATCTCCACTGGGAGCAACATCCGCTGATTGAAAAAGAATCCAATGAAAAGTCAATCACATGAACAAAACAAATGCGTGTTTACTTGTGGTGTGAGGCGCTTTTTATTGACTTGCCCATCATTCAAGCAGATCTATAGTACTTACTATCGAGGCCCTGGTTTTGCTGTCGAAGAAAGACTCTCTGTCTGAGAGATCAAACCTGTTAATGCAGAAGACAGAGGAGCTTTCTGTCAGTGGTTTATTTCAAGAGCCATGTACTCAACCAGGGGAAACTATGTCCGTGTTCCGTGCAGACATGTCATATCAGATTTGTAGGTACGTGGACAGCGATGTTTTTTAACATTTTCTGGCCAAGATGTCCCACACACGTGCTGTCATTAGTTAGACCAGACAAACAATACAAGGTGGTTACAAGGGGAATATGGTTGCAACATGTATTGGTAGCTAGGGTTAGTCAGCAGCCTGGCCTACACAGTGTTCATTGAGAGTCAGGAGCTCAAAATAGCTTGTAACCTCTATGCCCACTCTCTTGAATAAAACCCAGCTTGTTTACTAGCCTCGCTCGAAACACATTCAAACACTGTGCTTTTTACAATACATAATATTCTAACATCCAAATGCGGATGAATTATTCCTTGAACATCAGATCTGTTTAAAAATAATATTGAATCGCAGAGTGGATCTCTTCCAAACAACATCTTTGTTCAGATTTTGTATCCGTTGATTTTGGGCCTGTTGATTTTGGGCCTGTTGATTGCACCTCTACATTATTACCGTCATGGCACAGTGGGGCCATTAACCATGTCAAAAATGACAAAGAGCTCGAGACACGGGCGAAGACTGCGGGGGTAGAAGAAGCATTTAAATTCCATTTATTTCAGCTCAGCCAGATCACATTATGGGGAAACGCACCTACTGAGATGAATAATTACAGGTAGCAAGCAGCCTGTATCATTCATACATAATCACATATTCTGCACATAAAAGCATCCAGCTCACTAATTACAATCTTTAACACTAAAACTGCTGGGCCTTGTGGGACCCCCCTTCAAGCAAATGAGCAGTCATTTTGACTGCGACATTCTTACAGTGTAATTCATATTTCATATATGCTATCGCAAAAAGTATCATTTGGTTGTGTTTATGAAGGTCTAAGGTAACAGAATAATCATTATTTTATTTCAAATAGCAA
Source organism: Oncorhynchus keta (assembly GCF_023373465.1). Lineage (NCBI taxonomy): Eukaryota > Metazoa > Chordata > Actinopteri > Salmoniformes > Salmonidae > Oncorhynchus > Oncorhynchus keta. Next base: position 60,514,796 of record NC_068422.1, read on the forward strand.
TTGCATTTTCATTAGTTTATGTTAGTGTAGGCTAGACAGTATGTAAGGAAAATTACTTTAAAAAAACACAAACATTCAGGTGTTTAGTGGAGTGCCTTTGTTACAGCTATGAAACAGAAAGCATACAGTACGTCCATTGAACATGCTAACAGCTTCCTTTTATAATGACCCCCCCCCCCCCCACACACACACACACACACAGACACACACACACACAAAGTAGTACCCCAACCACCAAGGCGCGCAGTCAGCAAGACTCACAGTCTAATGATGAAAACATCAGTAGCCTAAACATCCTTATAAGTGTGCTCGATAAATAGTGAAAATCAGCACATATGCAATCATGGCATTATAAGAAGTGTCGATATGACAGTAGTGAAAAATAGTCAATTATTTATTCGCTGGATACCATGGGGAATTTGTTTGCATCTTTGTCATCAAAATGGAGGTAACGCATGATCTCTCTGAAGCAATCCCGTGACAAGTTTTCTCGAAATAAACGTATCCCATTCAAGTCTGACCAAATGCTCTCCATACACACACACACACACACGCTCTTTTCACCGAATACTCTACAGACATACCGGATTAAAATGAACACTTCCAGGTCATCAACAGACAGATCCAAGGAAGTGTCCTTACTCTGTAATGACATTTGGTGTTGATAATCTCCATGGAGCAGTGTCATTGGCAAGTTCTATCTAAATGGTGCCATCCCTTCTGCTCTCCTCTCTCACTGTTCCATTTGGTGGTGGTGGGGGGAACCTACGTAGTTCCCACCATTCTGGCTTTCTTTCTGCACTTAAGCCTAGAAGGTGTAGGTTATTCAGGCTGAGGCTCAGAATCCGAAGAATAATCATCATGATTCATTTCTTCCCCGCCATCTGAGTCATTTTCATTCGGATCTTGTAGCACCGCTAAGGCAACATGTGCATCCATTCATCTTGGTCTTCTTGCCATTGTAAATTACGCACGCGCTCACTATGTACACTATGTACACTATGTACTCCCCCAATTATTATTTTTTTTAAATGGCATGTCCTCGTATATAACTCCAGTTCTGTTTGTCATATTGAGATTCCAACAACGGCAGTGTGTTATATAGACCTATTTAGGAAAAATGTCAAGGACAGAGGCGGGCAAAACGGAAAAAATGGCAGAGTAATAATTGTTTTAAAACTTATGAGCAGTCAAAATGACTGCTTTAGCGGATCTAGTGTTAGTAACGCCACACACAACCTGTGCTGTAATGATTTAAATAGCTATACTGTGGCATTGTACCCATGTCTTGCATTGAAAATACATTTCTTTCTGATTGCAATAAACATTTCAAGCCACTTTGGATTTCTCACATGCATAGTACTGCAAGTATACCCATTAACCTTTGAGCTCTGCATCATTGATCACTTGTCAGAATGTATTTAATGTTCAATGATGAGACTAAACCCCTGAAGCAATGCCACAGGTCTCAGTGCTACTACTATACTCACAGGTGCTGCTTTTCCCTGGAGAAAGGGTGGGAGAGATGCTTCACATTTTGGGCTCTATTCGGCTCCACTTTAGGATGAAGTGGTGCAGTCACTTTGCGGATGAACAGATTGATCCTCTCCACCACATCACTTCCCTGTTTGACCTCGTACACCTGAAGGGAAAGGGGAAACAGGAAGAAAATATGTTGAGAAATGAGTGCATGAAAGGCTATCAGTTTCATTTTACTTGTTTGTTTTAACAATTTAGTCATTTAACAGACATTCTTATCCAGAGCGACTTACGATTCATGCCTTCATCTTATGATAGCTAGGTGAGACAACAACCCATCACAATCGTATCAAGGACATGTTCCCTCAACAATGTGTTTATCAGCAACGTCAGTGCTAGTAGAAAAAGACAAGTCCCTTTTTTCTTTTTTTGGGGGAGAGTGGGGAGGGTGGCGTCGGGGCGCTGTGAGAGTTATTTAAGGTACTCTTTAAAAAGAGATAGGGTTTTAGACCTTTCAGAAGCCGTGCAGGGACTTCGCTGTCCTGACTTTAGGGGAAAGTGTGTTCTCACATTGGGGTGCTAAGGAGAGGGTAGAACTTTGACTGGCCCGAGCGGGAGCTGCCTCCCCATAGAAACTGACCAGTGATCTACAGTGATCCATCCATTCCTTATCATTTATCGCCCTCCAGGTCCCCTCGGAGAGTTCATCAATGAGCTTGATGTCTTGATAAGCTCCTTTCCTGAGGACGGCTCACCTCTCACAGTTCTGGGCGACTTTAACCTCCCCACGTCTACCTTTGACTCATTCCTCTCTGCCTCCTTCTTTCCACTCCTTTCCTCTTTTGACCTCACCCTCTCACCTTCCCCCCCTACTCACAAGGCAGGCAATACGCTCGACCTCATCTTTACTAGATGCTGTTCTTCCACTAACCTCATTGCAACTCCCCTCCAAGTCTCCGACCACTACCTTGTATCCTTTTCCCTCTCGCTCTCATCCAACACTTCCCACACTGCCCCTACTCGGATGGTATCGCGCCGTCCCAACCTTCGCTCTCTCTCCCCGCTACTCTCTCCTCTTCCATTCTATCATCTCTTCCCTCTGCTCAAACCTTCTCCAACCTATCTCCTGATTCTGCCTCCTCAACCCTCCTCTCCTCCCTTTCTGCATCCTTTGACTCTCTATGTCCCCTATCTTCCAGGCCGGCTCGGTCCTCCCTCCCGCTCCGTGGCTCGACGACTCATTGCGAGCTCACAGAACAGGGCTCCGGGCAGCCGAGCGGAAATGGAGGAAAACTCGCCTCCCTGCGGACCTGGCATCCTTTCGCTCCCTCCTCTCTACATTTTCCTCCTCTGTCTCTGCTGCTAAAGCCACTTTCTACCACTCTAAATTCCAAGCATCTGCCTCTAACCCTAGGAAGCTCTTTGCCACCTTCTCCTCCCTCCTGAATCCTCCTCCCCCTCCCCCCTCCTCCCTCTCTGCAGATGACTTCGTCAACCATTTTGAAAAGAAGGTCGACGACATCCGATCCTCGTTTGCTAAGTCAAACGACACCGCTGGTTCTGCTCACACTGCCCTACCCTGTGCTCTGACCTCTTTCTCCCTCTCTCTCCAGATGAAATCTTGCGTCTTGTGACGGCCGGCCGCCCAACAACCTGCCCGCTCGACCCTATCCCCTCCTCTCTTCTCCAGACCATTTCCGGAGACCTTCTCCCTTACCTCACCTCGCTCATCAACTCATCCCTGACCGCTGGCTACGTCCCTTCCGTCTTCAAGAGAGCGAGAGTTGCACCCCTTCTGAAAAAACCTACACTCGATCCCTCCGATGTCAACAACTACAGACCAGTATCCCTTCTTTCTTTTCTCTCCAAAACTCTTGAACGTGCCGTCCTTGGCCAGCTCTCCCGCTATCTCTCTCAGAATGACCTTCTTGATCCAAATCAGTCAGGTTTCAAGACTAGTCATTCAACTGAGACTGCTCTTCTCTGTATCACGGAGGCGCTCCGCACTGCTAAAGCTAACTCTCTCTCCTCTGCTCTCATCCTTCTAGACCTATCGGCTGCCTTCGATACTGTGAACCATCAGATCCTCCTCTCCACCCTCTCCGAGTTGGGCATCTCCGGCGCGGCCCACGCTTGGATTGCGTCCTACCTGACAGGTCGCTCCTACCAGGTGGCGTGGCGAGAATCTGTCTCCTCACCACGCGCTCTCACCACTGGTGTCCCCCAGGGCTCTGTTCTAGGCCCTCTCCTATTCTCGCTATACACCAAGTCACTTGGCTCTGTCATAACCTCACATGGTCTCTCCTATCATTGCTATGCAGACGACACACAATTAATCTTCTCCTTTCCCCCTTCTGATGACCAGGTGGCGAATCGCATCTCTGCATGTCTGGCAGACATATCAGTGTGGATGACGGATCACCACCTCAAGCTGAACCTCGGCAAGACGGAGCTGCTCTTCCTCCCGGGGAAGGACTGCCCGTTCCATGATCTCGCCATCACGGTTGACAACTCCATTGTGTCCTCCTCCCAGAGCGCTAAGAACCTTGGCGTGATCCTGGACAACACCCTGTCGTTCTCAACTAACATCAAGGCGGTGGCCCGTTCCTGTAGGTTCATGCTCTACAACATCCGCAGAGTACGACCCTGCCTCACACAGGAAGCGGCGCAGGTCCTAATCCAGGCACTTGTCATCTCCCGTCTGGATTACTGCAACTCGCTGTTGGCTGGGCTCCCTGCCTGTGCCATTAAACCCCTACAACTCATCCAGAACGCCGCAGCCCGTCTGGTGTTCAACCTTCCCAAGTTCTCTCACGTCACCCCGCTCCTCCGCTCTCTCCACTGGCTTCCAGTTGAAGCTCGCATCCGCTACAAGACCATGGTGCTTGCCTACGGAGCTGTGAGGGGAACGGCACCTCAGTACCTCCAGGCTCTGATCAGGCCCTACACCCAAACAAGGGCACTGCGTTCATCCACCTCTGGCCTGCTCGCCTCCCTACCACTGAGGAAGTACAGTTCCCGCTCAGCCCAGTCAAAACTGTTCGCTGCTCTGGCTCCCCAATGGTGGAACACACTCCCTCACGACGCCAGGACAGCGGAGTCAATCACCACCTTCCGGAGACACCTGAAACCCCACCTCTTTAAGGAATACCTAGGATAGGATAAAGTAATCCTTCTCACCCCCCTTAAAAGATTTAGATGCACTATTGTAAAGTGGCTGTTCCACTGGATGTCATAAGGTGAATGCACCAATTTGTAAGTCGCTCTGGATAAGAGCGTCTGCTAAATGACTTAAATGTAAAGGCAGGCCATACCTTTTTGGTGGGCATCTTGAGCTTCATGAATTCTGCCTCCCGACAGAGCACATTCCAGGGAGCATGGATCTTCAGGAAGCCAATTCCTGGGATTTTGTTCTGGAAAACAGAGCATGTGATGTTGAATAAAATAATAATAATAAGGCAAAAGTTTTTCATGGATATTTTAATGTGCGATGAAATAAGTTTCCCCTGTTTTATCTGCGTGATGTATGTGTCCCTAGAATGAAGCTAATGTCACATCTCTAAGGACTACGTCACCCCGCTCCTCCGCTCTCTCCACTGGCTTCCAGTTGAAGCTCGCATCCGCTACAAGACCATGGTGCTTGCCTACGGAGCTGTGAGGGGAACGGCACCTCAGTACCTCCAGGCTCTGATCAGGCCCTACACCCAAACAAGGGCACTGCGTTCATCCACCTCTGGCCTGCTCGCCTCCCTACCACTGAGGAAGTACAGTTCCCGCTCAGCCCAGTCAAAACTGTTCGCTGCTCTGGCTCCCCAATGGTGGAACACACTCCCTCACGACGCCAGGACAGCGGAGTCAATCACCACCTTCCGGAGACACCTGAAACCCCACCTCTTTAAGGAATACCTAGGATAGGATAAAGTAATCCTTCTCACCCCCCTTAAAAGATTTAGATGCACTATTGTAAAGTGGCTGTTCCACTGGATGTCATAAGGTGAATGCACCAATTTGTAAGTCGCTCTGGATAAGAGCGTCTGCTAAATGACTTAAATGTAAAATGTAAATGTAAATGACTAATCAGTCTCTCCAAGGTAAAGCACAGCAATGCTACTGCAGCATTGCAACTGAACAAAAGTCGCAATGCTACAATAGCAAGGATTGTTGTTGATTTGAGTCAGCCAACGGCTGTATCCACTTGAATAGAAAGCAATGTCTCATAGTCTAATATATACAGGATAAAAGTTCTCTCTCCACAATCTCCTCTATCAAAAACAACAGTGGTTATGTAAGTCCCTCTCAATATGCTCCCGACCTACATCCTCACACCTCCCAGCCCACTTCAGGGTCCTGGCCCTGTCTGTTGAGAACACTGTGGCAGACTACACTTTGCACAGCAATATCAAGCAGAACAGATCCTGCCAATTATATTTTGGGGCTTTGGTTCGATTATCCACAAACAACCCTCATTCATGGACAAAGTAAATTAATAAAATTAAACAGGGAGGGTTTTTCCGACTTACTCATCAACAAAGCATACAGATGTTGTCAATAAGTATCACATCCTTTTGAATTTGCCTTAATATCACTCAAAACAAAACTTCAACCCATGTGAGCAACAATCACTAAATGGTAAGAGACCTCTTCATGCATGCAATAGGAACCCAACTCCCACAGAACCACATGCCTCCTACCATTTTTCTGCAAAATGTCACGTAACAGACATTACAAAACACATATCAACGATAAAAGAACAGTAAACACATGTCAAATCTTTACTTAAGTGGTTTCAGTAGTGGTTTGCAAATGGAGTGGTTAGGAACTAGGCCTTACCATTACTCTTTCATACAGGGCAGTTTCCCATAGTGTTTAAATCCCAAATATGTTTTATGCTGTATACTGTAGATATTTCAATCTGAATGGGAGACACAATGGCTGCGGTCCAAACACTTAAAAGACACACCCTCGTACACTTACCATCGCCTTGTGCCCTTTGGGGAATCCCCGTCGTCATCTTGGAGGGCCGTCCAAATGATTAGCCAAGCAAGGGAGGTTTGCAACGTAAGCCCCTCAGCCCTCGTTTTTAGTCGGCTTTGCGAGTGTACAATTATGTTCACTCCGGGGCCTTAAACTCCACATATGTCACGCCCTGATCTGTTTCGCTCATCTTCCCCTTTATCCCCTGTGTATTTATACCTGTGTTCTCTTTTTGTCTGTTGCCAGTTCGTTTTGTTCATAGAACCTACCAGCGTTTTGTTTTCCCTGCTCCTACCTGTTTTCCTGCTCCTGTTGTCTAGTTGTCTAGTTCTGACCATTCTGCCAGCCCTGACCCTGAGCCTGCCTGTCATCCTGTACTTTTGCCCCACTACTCTGGATTACCGACCTCTGCCTGACCTGACCCTGAGCCCGCCTGCTGTCCTGTACCTTACACCCTCTCTGGATTATTGACTTTTGGAAGTTCCAGCTTGGCAGGCTAACGTTAGATAGCTAATTAATTTACTAGCCATCATACAGTAGGCATATATTAATAATTAATTATTTAATATACAGTTGAAGTCGGAAGTTTATATACACTTAGGTTGGAGTCATTAAAACTCATTTTTCAACCACTCCACAAATTTCTTGTTAAATTAACAAACTATAGTTTTGAAAAGTCGGTTAGGACATCTACTTTGTACATGACACAAGTCATTTTTCCAGCAATTGTTTACAGACAGATTATTTCACTTATAATTCACTGTATCACAATTCCAGTGGGTCAGAAGTTTACATACACTAAGTTGACTGTGCCTTTAAAAAGCTTGTAAAATTCCCGAAAATTATGTCATGGCTTTAGAAGCTTCTGATATGCTAATTGACATCATTCGAGTCAATTGGAAGTGTACCTGTGGATGTATTTCAAGGCCTACTTTCAAGCTCAGTGCCTCTTTGCTTGACATCATGGAAAAATCAAAAGAAATCAGCCAAGACCTAAACATTTTTTTTGTAGACCACAAGTCTGGTTAATCCTTGGGAGCAATTTCCAAACACCAAGAAGGTACCAAGTTCATCTGTACAAACAATAGTACGCAAGTATAAACACCATGGGACCACGCAGCCGTCATACCGCTCAGGAAGGAGACGCGTTCTGTCTCCTAGAGATGAACGTACTTTGGTGTGAAAAGTGCAAATCAATCCCAGAACAACAGCAAAGGACCTTGTGAAGATGCTGGAGGAAACAGGTACACAATTATTTATATCCACAGTAAAACGAGTCCTATATCGACATAACCTGAAAGGCCGCTCAGCAAGGAAGAAGCCACTGCTCCAAAACCGCCATAAAAAAAGCCAGACAACGGTTTGCAACTGCTTATGGGGACAAAGATCATACTTTTTTGGAGATATGTCCTCTGGTCTGATGAAACAAAAATATAACTGTTTGGCCATAATCACCATCTTTATGTTTGGAGGAAAAAGATGAAGCTTGCAAGCCGAAGAACACCATCCCAACCGTGAAGCACGGGGGTGGCAGCATCATGTTGTGGGGGTACTTTGCTGCAGGAGGGACTTGTGCACTTCACAAAATAGATGGCATCATGAGGCAGGAAAATTATGTGGATATATTGAGGCAACATCTCAAGACATCAGTCAGGAAGTTAAAGCTTGGTCGCAAATGAGTCTTCCAAATGGACAATGACCCCAAGCATACTTCCAAGTTGTGGCAAAATGGCTTAAGGATAACAAAGTCAAGATATTGGAGTGGCCATCACAAAGTCCTGACCTCAATCCTATAGAAAATTTGTGGGCAGAATTGAAAAAGTGTGTGCGAGCAAGGAGGCCTACACACCGGATTCAGTTACACTAGCTTTGTCGGGAGGAATGGGACAAAATTCACCCAACTTATTGTGGGAAGCTTGTGGAAGGCTACCCGAAACGTTTGACCCAAGTTACACAATTTAAAGGCAATGCTACCAAATACTAATTGAGTGTATGTAACCTTCTGACCTACTGGGAATGTGATGAAAGAAATGAAAGCTGAAATAAATCATTATCTCTACTATTATTTCACATTCTTAAAAATAAAGTGGTGATACTAACTGACCTAAAACAGGGATTTTTTACTAATTGTGAAAAACTGAGTTTAAATATATTTGGCTACGGTGTATGTAAACTTCCGACTTCAATCGTAAGTAGACATGCACTCATAATTGACTGTAGCACATATAAAGTACCCACAAGCTACCGGTGGCTGAAAACACAATCATCACAGGATGAACAAGTGATGAATTTCCAGCCAAAGGTGGTCCATTTAAAAATCATTCCTTCCTCTCTCGCCCCTTGCCCTGCAAGTGTATACTCGTCAGACTCCATGATACATCATCAGAAGTGTCCACTTAATTTAAGGACTGAGGGGATAGGGTGTGTCTTTTAAGTGTTTGGTCCGCAGCCAATGTATCTTGGGTCTTGATCAATGTAACGATTTATGATGAATGAGTAATGATTAATGGGTCAATAGCCACTCCCTAGTGTATATAATAACCTATGACATTAGTTCTCTTTTTGCTTGTAAGGCTGAAAAGAATTACTCCCATTGTAGGGAAAATCTATTGCACGTGCTGTCCTTTCTTATCAGATATATATTTGATGAAAGCTGTTCATTTGATAAAGATCAATAATGTGACGAATGCAGGTCAATTGTAGATTTGGAAAATCATATCTGATCACAGTAAACCCCCAACGCAAGAGGAAGTTCAATGTGCTTTGTTCCGGTATGAAGAAGATACACGATACAATCGCTACATGAACAATAGGTGGACAAATGTCAACCAGTCAATATAAGGAGGAATGGAGAATTAAGTTGCTTTCAATGGAACAACATGACATCAAAGACAATATCTGAACACTGATTGCCAAGATGTGGAAGAAGGCAGCTACAAGCAAGCATCTAGTCTAAATGCACAACCACACCAGGGATTGAATATTACGCCAGTCTACTACAAAATAGGTTGATAATTTTTTTTTTGTATCAGTTAGGTTAGGCAGTCTAATTGCGAGGTTATTCCAAAAAGACTTCGAGATGTTCTACTGTTGAGGTTTGCAAACATGTGGGGAAAACACAGTCCAAGGCCACTAACTCACCCCCTCATCCTTCTCTAGCTCCAGGCCCATCTCTCGAAGGTTATCCTCAAACTCAGTCTGGCGGAAGCGCTTGTCATCCTCATGGTAGTCGAGGCGATGCTTGTGGGCAGCAACCTCAGGGTCTTCTTTGGGTGGTGGCGTGTCCCGACCTCTCATCATGCTCAGACTGCGGCGCAGGCTCCTGAGGATGCGGTAATCCCCGAAGTGGGATGTCTTGCGACGAAAACTCTGGGGTTTCTGGATATGATATGTGAGAACATAGTCCACCCGCCGCTGGCCATCCTGGAATGTAGGCCCCTGTTTTGGGCCGGCCTCATTTGACTTGAGGGAGTTCAAGGGCTGAGAAGAGAGAGAAAGGGGGATAATAGTTTTAATGGAGACATGTTGGCAGATCATGAGGAGAAGGTATGTGTCATTCTAGCCTGTGAGAGTTTGTTGTGTGTACATCTGTTTATCTTTTAAAATTGCAAAAGCTTAAGCCTTGTGGATAGTCAAATCCCCTCCACCGTGATAAATCAGTGCACTCCACCATATCTCTGCTACTGCCTTCTCCAAGGAGTGGGAATTGAATCATTTTGTACAGATTAAATGCTGCCCCTCAAAAGATGACAAAAGTATCGTTGCACCCTGCAACACATTACGTTAGACTTTCTCATAATACTGTCCTAATCCTCATGAAGACATACTGTACCTGAAGACCAGTGACCAAATCAATTATACGCTACTTGACAGTACGACTCATAGAGGAACATATGGTAACAAAGTGACTCTGGTGTTTGTCTTTGACCTAAAAACATTTCTGCTTCATTGTCCTCGAAGACCTTATTTGTTAGTGTGAAATGTTAGTGTGAAATTAGATTTGGCAGCAAATTGAAGTAAGGTTTTAAATTAAATGGAATGTTTAAAAAACATATATCTATATAGTGCCAGTCAAAAGTTTGGACACACCTACTCATTCAAGGGTTTTTCTTTATTTTTACTCTTTTGTAGAATAATAGTGAAGACATTAAAACTATGAAATAACATACCGGTATATGGAATCATGTAGTAACCAAAAAAGTGTTAACCAAATCAAAATATATTTTAGGTTTTAGATTCTTCAAAGTTGCCACCCTTTGCCTTGATGACAGCTTTGTACACTCTTAGCATTATCTCAACCAGATTAAACTGGAATGCTTTTCCAACAATCTTGAAGCAGTTCTCACATATGCTGACCACTTGTTGGCTACTTTTCCTTCACTCTGCAGTCCAACTCATCCCAAACCATCTCAATTGGGTTGAGGTCCGGTGATTGTGGAGGCCAGGTCATCTGTTGCAGCACTCCATCACTCTACTTATTGGTAAAATAGCCCTTACACAGCCTGGAAGTATGTTGGGTCACTGTCCTGTTGAAAAACAAATGTTAGCCCCACTAAGCGCAAACCAGATGGGATGGCATATCACTGCAGAATGCTGTGATAGCCATGCTGGGTAAGTGTGCCTTGGATTCTAAATGAATCACAGACAGTGTCAACAGCAAAGCACCCCCACACTATCACACCTCCTCCTCCATGCTTCATGGTGGGAACCACACATGCAGAGATCATCCGTCCACCTACTCTGCGTCTCACAAAGACATGGAGGTTGGAACCAAAAATCTCAAATTTGGACTCATCAGACCAAAGGACAGATTTCCACCGGTCTAATGTCGATTGCTTGTGTTTCTTGGCCGAAGCAAGTCTCTTCTTCTTATTGGTGTCCTTTAGTAGTGGTTTCTTTGCAGCAGTCTGAGCCTGAAGGTCTGATTCACACAGTCTCCTCTGAACAGTGATGCGTCTGTTACTTGAACTCTGGTAACTCTAATCAGCGTATCCTCTGCAGCAGAGGTAACTCTGGGTCTTCCTTTCCTGTGGCAGTCCTCATGAAAGCCAGTTCCATCATAGCGCTTGATGGTTTTTGTGGCTGCAATTGAAGAAAATGTCTGGATTTTCCAGATTGACTGACCTTCATGTCTTAAAGTAATGATGGACTGTCGTTTCTCTTTTTGCTTATTTGAGCTGTTCTTGCCATAATATGGACTTGGTCTTTTACCAGATAGGGATATCGTCTGTATACCAACCCTACCTTGTCGCAACACAACTGATAGGCTCGCATTAAGAAGGACAGAAATCCCACATATGAACTTTTAAGAAGGCACACCTATTAATTTAAATGCATTTCAGTTGACTACCTTATGAAGTTGGTTGAGAGAATGCCAAGAGTGTGCAAAGCTGTCATCAAGGCAAAGGGTGTGTAATGACTGTACTGTGAGGATCCAGATGGGTCGGATTAGCTTTTCAGTGGATGACTTCGGCCAGACCCTCTCTCACACACAGAGGGGGAGGAGGGAGCTGGTGGGAGGTTGACAGTTCACACCCTATTGTAAAATCAGGGATTAGAACTTTCAGCTATCTCCAAAATCACACAGGAATGTGCCTTTGTTTTCACAGACATTTCCCGCCGAAACTCTAACACGTTCTAAAGCAAATACTGTAACAATATTTCCAACATAGAACGTGGGGAATGGTCAGAAGCAATCTAAAGAATACTAATGTAATTCTGGTTGTTATTTTGAGAAATGATGAAGGAAATACTGTAACTTGAAAAGTATACACACTACATGTACGAAGTCTCCATCCTCCCCGTTGTGTATGAAATATGAAAAATTATGAAAGTGTTTTTGTTGACCTGTTCATACTGGAGTTCTGAATATCTCCAATATCTATTTTATGCATGTGATGTCAGAATGCGCTCACTGTTCCAAAATGTGATGGTTACGCAACAGGACAGTTCATCCGCGCTGCCCTCAAACCAAGGCACGCTGCCTGTTTTTATCTATAGACTGTTTCAACTTCGCAATTTCAAATTATTTTCGAACACGTCTTTATTTTTTAACAACCGTTTGAATTTATTAATTCACATAAAAGTAGGCCATTTCACCTTTGCGGACAATAACTTTTTGGGCATTACTGACCTGGACAAACTTCCCTAAGCACCAATTGTTTCTGCAAATCAAGTCTACAGAAATTTGCCCGTCTCCAGTCAAAACAGCACCTGCACACACGTGTTCACATTTTCCATCTGGTGCCCGCATCACATTCAGCTTTTGTATGATGTGTGGACCATGTCCTGGACAAATCCTGTCTTCACGTCGCACATGACAAAGAACTTGACCCCAAACCTGTGCCTTTTGGAGAGAATATATTGATGGAACGCCAGCCTACCCTTCCATAACATCAGGGACTCATCAATGCATAGGTCCTTCTATTGCACAAAGACCCAACCAAATGCTGATGTCAGGCTGATAAGAACATTTGCTATTTTGTGTAACGGGTCATTTAGGTTGGCATTAGCATTGTTGACAAAATGCAGGCATCGCAGCAGAACTAGGAAGCGGTTGGCAAACACGGGAGTTACAAACATAGGATCTGTGCTCCAGTATTCTCTTAGGGAGTTCTTCTTTACTATTCCCATGAGAAGGACTGTCACCAGGAAGGTATACATTTCACTAACTGTGGTTGTCAACCATTTAGTGAGTTTTCCCCTCACTCCTGGCTCTCTCTTCTCCTGTAGCTCCAAGGCATAGCGATTGGTCTCCTCCACTATGTCTCCCAACAGCTTCTCTGTCAGAAACAGCTTGAAGCACTGCCTCAGGGGGAATGGAAAGGGGCTTTGCACTCCAGACTGGGACTCATCAAAGCAAACAGCAGGGCCAGGAGGGGTGAAAGCTACCACAGAACTCCTGTACTTCATCCACTGTCAGTCTGCCTCCATCACCACCAGCATCTTCAAAGGGACCTGGGACTTCGTCAGTGAACAAGGGGTCCTCAGATTCAGGGTTCTCAATGGCTACAAGGTTGGGGGCAGCTCCTCATTGTCACTGTCAGAATCTGATTCCTGACTTTCATACCCAGACTCATTGTCAAAATTGATTAAAAAATCTCTGGAATTTCCCCATTTGTAAGTTGTCTCCTTTTGAAAGACATGACTAATGCTGCAGCTTAGCTCACTTGCTACATACATAAACAACAACACTGAATGTCTCAGAGTGGGAGTGAGAGGTTATGTGATTGACTGCCAGCACGCGCCACTTGTATCAATACATCACCATCACAAAATGTTTTGTGTTTTAATTATTGATTAATTTACTGTTTTGTTCATGTTTTCAAATACTGCTGACAAATCATGCATTCTGATTCTTGCATAGATTGTAATGGACACATATTATGTGTGTAAAATACATTTTTGAAGGTTGTACTGATTATGACTAATTCCAGTTATGTGTGAAGCCATGTTTGTTGACGTACAATCAATTCTGGGTTTCACGTAAACGTCTGTCGGACCAAATCTGCTATAACAAAATGAGGTGAGGGAGGGTTCACTCAGTTTTCAAGTAAACTTCCGGGAGTGAATGATGTGATGTGAAAGATGGTAGACGACACACCCTCTTCAACATGCATACTATAGACAAAACTAAACTTGTCTTTTCAAATGATCTTTATGTTGATGCGTAAAAAACAAACATGGGGGCATGCACAAACTACCCATCATCGGATTATTTTTGATTTCTAGAAAGTGTTTTACTCAATTATTTCTATCAATGGTGAGCTCACCCCGTGATGTGATTGATCATGAGTAGTAATTGCTATTAGCTCATTCATATTGTAGTTTCTGTCAACCCGAGAGTTATAAAAATATGACCGCTTGTGTTACCTCAATCTTTCCTCAGTTAGCACGAGGACAAATGTAGTCTACATTTTCTGGTTTGGATGACTGTGTTATACTGTAGCTACTGTAAATGTCTGAACATTGCATCCCAAAAAAACTGGTCACATTCTGGACATAACTTTATAAGGACTGTGTTTGTGCAAAATGTTTCTGTGAAAAAAACAGTGTGGCCAGCTCAAATACTGATTGTTGCGTCAATCTAAACTGGACGTTCTAAATAAGTGCTCTAATCAAGCGTTCTAATCACACCAGTTTGAGCATACGCTACAGGGACCACTGTAGAATGATCAAACAAGTTTGTTGGTACGTATGAAAAGGTTAAGAGAGGGATGTGATCTTAGAAACTATGACCAAATTGAGATGGTTTGGGATGAGTCGGACCGCAGAGTGAAGGAGAAGCAGCCAACAAGTGCTCAGAATATGTGTTTGCAGCAACACGTGCTGCAAACACGACAGCCAGCTCGCTGGCTAACACTATCAAACAAGCTCAGAATGATCTCCCACGAGCATACTATCATAGGAGTCGTTCAGCTTACTTTGGCCTACTCACTGAAACAGGAATGGAAGAGCGATGACCATTCAAACAAGTCTTTCTGTCGAACCCAATAACCACCATGGTCAAAATAACTATAAAGAACGTTGCCAGCAAAACGACTACCGCTACAATCAAATTGATCGTTGCGTTCCTGCTCCCAACCCACACAAAGGGTCAGGGCACAAGAGTAACAAAGGATAACAACGGGTTCAAGGATTATCAAAACGTAGACCAATACTCTCTAGAAGCTCTGCTAAGAGAAGTACAAAAGCGGCAAAATTTGACAAAGAGGAAAAAGATAAGACACCATGACTAGGCGTGGATTTGACGGAGAACAGCGCCGCCAAAATTAACGCCATTAGTGAGAACGTAAACGATCAAATTACCCCCGCTCTCACTCAAAACCTTATCCAGGGCCTGCTCAATCAAGAAACAAGCCCACGGGCTTTGACTATAAACTCAAATACAAATGTTGAGACGCACGGGGTGCTGGTGAGCAACAGCATGTGAAGACGCGTTTTCTCGGTGCTCTTGTCCAGAGCGAACAATCTACTATTAATACATGACCAACACCTCCCCTACTGAGTTAATTTTGTAACATTTAATTTGGACTCAAACCCAATTGACAAATTTGGCAATTTTTTTCTGAAATATTTGGCCTTTTCATTGTGAAATGTCAAAACAACCACGGCCATGAGTCACAAAAGAGCAGGCCTCTACTAAAGCCTCGGGCTCACTCGACACGGGTGTTCTTCTTGACTCTGATCCCCCCGACTTAGCCAAGATAATGGCGGCTATCATTAAGTCTGAACAGACTGTCCTGGCTAAGGTGTCACTGTCCACTGACCTATCCACACAAATAGCCATTCTCGCCTCCGAGTTCAACACAAAGATCGACCCCATTGAAGACGACTTGGCGAAACGTGACACCTGTCTGAATAGCCCGGAAGGTGGCTTAAATACTTTCTCCGACAAATTGGTGACAATGGAAGAGCAAGTCACCCGGCTTTCATCAGATGTCGTCAAACTAACTTCCGAGGTCAAAGACCTAGAGAACAGATGGGGGGGGACAGTCGCATTTTTGTCGTGAGAGAGGGCCGCGAGACCGTAGGCGGATTGCGGTCTAACCTGTCCATAGCTAAATTGCTCCAGGAAATTCTAGACCCCAATTATGCCCCCACCCTTGACCTTGCGCACTGAAGCCTACAGTCCGCACTGAAGAATGGGAAGCTGCCCAGACCCATTGTAGTTAAATTCCACTACCTTCAGGAGAAGGAGGGTGTCTTCCGTAAGGCATGGCGAGCAGCTCCCATCACCTACGATGGCCAGAACTATATGGCGGCAGCCATGAAGAAGAGGTCAGTCTTCAACGAGGTGAGGGGGCTCCTACACCGCGGTCTGTGCACCAAGTTCGGCATTCTTTACCCAGCTGTACTGCAGATCACTACTCCCTCCTGCGAGCAGAAGACATTCTTAGACCCAACCAGGGCCAAAGAATACATCGTCAAGCACCTACATCCACCGGAGGACAGGTGACATACAACTAACTAGTCATTGTAGGCCCATACTAACCATGCTAACATGACAAAGGACCAACTAGCGATATCATATCTTGATAAGAAACGTGCCTCCACCCTGCTGCCAAAAAAGGACAATTATTCTTCCAGTAACTTAACGTTATGAACAATAATGATATGTATAGGGTGAAATGTTCTCACAACGACAATATAGTTTGAATAGTATTTTATTTACAGTACATGGCACAATTAGCTTTTACTAACTAGCTGTGGCTGTACAGCCTCTGTGGTAGGTGGCTCGGTACTAATTAGCCTAGTTGCTACCTAAGGCTAGCAACTGAGCTCTCTTTCCATCCCTTAATAGGATACTCTAACAACATACTGTGAGCATGTTTAGTACATACTCCCAAAGGACCACGCGTATTAATTATTCTTTACTATTTGACAGGTTGGTCCGCCTTGGTGCTTGGTGGCGGCTGGAACAGGAGCGCAGGTTGTATAGCTGAGCGAGCAGTACAGGACGGGTATTAATTACCAAGCGTTTGCCAATCATTTTTCGGTGTTCTGTGTTGTTAGTATTTTCAACTTAGGGTTACATTTATACAAATTTAGAATTAAACTGGGTTTGTTTTCCTATTTACTTATTATTTTATATATATACCTGTATATATATATTTTTTTCTTCTTGTCATCCCAAGGGGACGGGGGTATATGTCCCCCCCCCACCTAACACTTTCTTCTGAGAACTTTATATTTTATTACTCTGACCTCTCAGCACACTGGCCATGTGATCATTTCTAATTACTATAGCTATGCCTAATTCACATACTCTAGGCTCCACTTGTTTTATCAGCTGGAATTTAAAAGGAATTAACCATATGGCCAAGCATAGCCGAGTGTTTGCTCATCTTAAGTACAAGTCCGGATATTGTTTTTCTCCAAGAGACCCACCTGATAAACTAAAGACAGGATGGGTAGACCATAGATTTCACTCCAACTTTGGTGCTAAGGCCAGAGGGACAGCCATCCTTATCAGAAAAGGCACCCCGTTTGTCTCCTCCAAAGTCATTTCGGATACTAACGGCAGATATATTATAGTGATGGGGAAATTGTTTAGCACACAGGTTATTCTGGCTAACCTCTATGGTCCTAATTGGGATGACGCTACATTCTTCTCTGACCTCATGGTAACACTTCCTGACCTTACCTCTCATCACTTGATACTGGGCAGAGATTTCAATTGTGTATTGCATCCAAGTCTAGACAGATCCAGACCGAAGCCCAACAATGTAATTTCAAAATCAGGCGCAGTAATCAACTCATTTCTAGAATCTTATCATTTGAACTCTGAACTCTACAAAGAGAGCTCCGCCAATCAGAATTTGACAATCTCTCCACTAAGCAAACGGAGCATCTTCTGTTTAAGTTGAGGCAGACATTTTATGGACATGGAGAGAAAGCTGACAAGTTGTTATCTCATCAGCTTCGACAATCCGCTACCAGCAGCACCATACCTGAAATGTGTGTCACAGCTGATTCAACTTCTACCCATCCCAAAGAAATCAACAATCAATTTAAGCAATTCTACTCTGCTCTTTACTCGTACACTTCCTGACACATTTCGTATGCATGCATTTCTAGACAATCTGGACATCCCCTGTCTCAATTCAGATGAACAAACCAACATGGATGCCTCCATAAGTGATAATGAAGCTACTCTGGCAATCCTGTCCATGCAGAGCGGTAAAGCTCCTGGGCCTGACGGTTTCCTATTGAGTTTTATAAAGCATTCTCTTCTAAATAATCCCCTATCCTCAGCTCAATGTACATTGAAATCCTTTCTAGTCTGAAACTGCCACAGACAGCTACCAGGTGAGTATTTCGGTTTTGCTTAAAAAATACAAGAATTCCCCTAGACTGTGGCTCATACTGCCCTTTACCCTATAAGCCTTTTGTGTTACAATTTTAAAATTCTCACTAAGGTCCTCTCACGCCGTTTAGAGACAGTGATGCCTAATATAATAATTAACTCTGACAGGTAGGCAATCTTTCTATAATATGCGCTGGCTATTTTAATGTTCTTTATTCTGGGGTTTGGCCCCTTACTCCTTTCCTGGATTAAGATTTTGATCTCGTTCCCGGTGGCTTCCGTTTACACCAACAAGGTTGCCTCCAGCTACTTCCCTCTTCACATGGGGGGGCAGGCAGTGTTGCTGTTTATCCCCTTTCCTAATTGATATGGCTTTTGAGCCTCTTGCTATTGCCCTGTGGGTGGAGGAGACGATTAAGGAAATACTAGATGGGTGACATAACTCTTACTTTATACAGTTCTCGCCCTGTGGAGTCTATACTCTATCTCTTGGACATGCTACAAGGTTTTGGGACATTCTCTGGTTATGAGTTAAACCTAACAAAAAAGTGTGCTCCTCCCCATGAATCAGTTAGCAGAAGGAACTGGGTATCCCAACTTCCCACTTAAGGTGGAGCATCAGGTCTTTACGTATTTGGGGATAAATGTCATATGCTCATTAAGGCTCTGGTTAAACATAACTTCAAAACACTCCTGGAGCGCACCAAGCAGGATTTCATAAGGTGGTCCCATTTCATCAGCAGGTCGCATTAATTCTGTTAAGATGACTATACTACCTAGATGTTTGTACTTATTCCAAATGATCCCCATTTTTCTCCCAAAGTCGATGTTCAAACAACTGGACAGCTACATTTCCAACTTCATTTGGAATAAGTCAAATACACGAATGAGAAAGGTATATCTAGAGAGACCTAAGCCCGCAGGCCTTCCACATTCTTTACACTAATACTTGTCATGCAAATATATCTAAATGTGTTTATTGGGTTTCTACATTTTATAACAAGGATGGTTCAACTTGGGCCCTCATGGAGCTACAGTCAAGTCTTCCAACTTATCCTGTCTCGCTCCTGTGCTCCCCACTGTCCATGAACCTTGGCACCCATGTTTTGAATCCCATTGTCAAGAACACCCTTAAAATCTGGTCCCAATTCCGAAATCACTTTAGCCTTAAACAAGCAAGCAACTACTTGCAACTCCATTAACATCTAATCATATCTTCCCAGTGTCACAGACTGACACGGCATTCCAGTTCTGGCATAGGAACGGCCTGGTGTTTTTTGTGACTCTGAGGGTTGACCATAATGTTCCCAATACCCACTTTTTTAGATATCTGCATACTCGCAGCTTTGCTAAAAAAAAACATTTCCCTTCATTTCCACTCGAGCCCACTAAGTGTCCAGTCGAGATGTGCTAAGATCTTAACCCGTATCTGAAGGGCACAATCTCCAGATTATACAACATAATACAGAACATTAATCCGCCTTCCTTGGCAAATACAAAATCTGCATGGGAGCAAGACAAGACGATGATATAAGGCAACAACGTATTGAGCGTATCCACACCTCATCATTTTGCAAAAGGCATGGGCTCATTCAGTTTAAAGTTTTGCACCGTCTCCATTACTCAAATGACAGATTGGCAAAAATATATCCAAATGTGGACGCCAAATATTTGAGATGCCACCAGAGTCCAGCGACTGTGGGACACATGTTTTGGTCATGCCAATCTTTGAATGGCTTCTGGGGCCCCATTTTGAGGCATTCTCACATACTGTATGTGTAATACAACTGTTAGCCCCAAGCCATTCACTGACATTTTTGCGGTACTTCCCCTAGACCAGAATGCTACCATGCATCAGGAAATGCGAAAGCATTTGCCTCGCTGCTAGCTCACCGCCTTGTTCTCTTTCACTGGAGGTCTGCATAGCCGCCCTCCTTTATGCAGTGGGTTAAAGAGGTGATGTCATATCCTCCTCTGGAGAAGGTTTGGTACACTGTGCTTGGGTCCCGACAAAAGTTTGACTTAACCTGGTCCTCATTAATACAATACGTGGAGAGCCTGTCTTTTACTTAGTGTAACTTGCATATTTTGGTAAGCAGCCATGTCTGGTCTCGTGGCCGTTTGTGCTGATAATTTTTATTCCACTTTTTCCATTGTTTTTGTTTCTATTACTGTTTTTCTGTGTGTTTCTGTCATATTTAATTTACTTTAATAGTATATCCTATTGATGCATTGGTTGGTGGGTGGGTGGATTGGAGGGAGGGTGGATTGATTGGAGGGAGGGTGGAAGGGTGGATTTGAGGGATGGATGGATGGTTGGGAGAAGGACGGGTTGGGGTTGTACTGTTTTTGTTCTCATATTTGAAAATCTATAAATAAAGTTTTAAAAAATAACAATAATGTTGCGACGCACAAGTTCAACCACATCGCAATAGCCAATTCCACGCAAACTCAGATAAGTCAATCTGTTTTAACCATGAAGACAAATGACACATCATGCCATTGCGAACAGTCACTCCACTTTGTGGAGAATATGACCACAAAACGCAACTCTGAAAGTCACTACGTGGAAACTGTCCTAGAGGACTGCTTAACATTGTGTTGCGTTAATTTAATCGAGCTCAACAATATCGCTCATCTCTCAAATGTTGTTTAATGATCTCAAAAGGGCTGTGAACCATGCTAAACGTTGGTTAAAAACGGAACAATGTGACACTGAACTTCGAGGTTTTACTCAGACTACCTCGCCTCTCACAATATGACTCATGCTGAAACTACACTTCCAAGACGTATCGCTTTTTCACCCTGTGTAAGTTACCAGCTTCGAAACTGAACACCTGGTACTCGGAGCAGACTTGATGGATCGTTTGAGCCCACGAATGGATTGGAAAGCCAACCAGGTATGGTCATAGATAACCGTGCCATCTCCACTGACCACAATGTCTTCTCCTAACGCTGGCTGCAACACAGTCATCCACAAGGAGTATCTGTCTACAGGACCCCTTGGGAAAAATACATTGACACCTCTTGATGTAGAATCTGACTCAAGCCGATATTACGATATCTTGTCACATTCAGTCAGCAAACCTGATAGACTATTATTTTCATGATTTTGAGCCAGCAGTCTCTGTGAGTGAGCAACTTCCCTCCTCCTTGGAGTCATGCGATACTGTAGCTAAGATGAACTTCTCTTGTCCTTCAGACACTTCCGCAAGCAACGCAGCCGTCTCAGGAAACAAAGCATCAACGTTCAGAGTGGACTCTGCTTCCGATGATACATTTTCCGCTTTGAGAGGGACTGAAACCCCTTTCTATGAAACTAACGGCGTCAGTCCCGCCACTGACCCGGTGATTGAAACTGGTGAAACACTGTGCGATATCACCAAAAAATATCCTTGTCTAAGTTTGAGGGTACTGGAACAGTTGCCACACGCGGACACTGTGGTGAAAGGCAGGCCACGACAGCCACAGAGCATTTTGAACCACAATCTACTAACAACGCGGCTGCTGACAAGTCGTACAAAGGGTCCAACCCTTTTGTTTGTGCCTCGATGTCACATCTACTCCTGCTTCTCCCCTCCGGCACGCGACGTCGCCGGAATACTAACCACCTGTCCTGGGTTTCATCATTACGCACACCTGGCATCCTTCATTACGCGCACCTGCAGATCATCATGACTCACACCTGGACGCCATTACCTTCCTCATTACCTGCCCTTTGTATGTCCCTCCCTCATGTACATTCCTCGGTGGGCCTCGTAGGTTGGTGTGGAGCCCAGCAGCCGACAAGGCCTTTCATCTCCTCAAGGGACGTTTCACCTCCGCCCCATTGCTCAAACACCCAGATCCCACGTTTTCCTTTGTGGTTGAGGTGGACGCGTCAGAGGTGGGCGTGGCGGCAGTTTTGTCTCAACGACAGGGTAACCCATTCTAATTGTATCTGTGTGCATTCTTTTCTAAGAAAATGTCCCCCGCAGAGAGAAATCACAACGTCGGCGATTGTGAGCTTCTGGTGGTGAAGTTGGCATTAGAGGAGTGGAGACATTGGCTGGAGGGTACCAAGGAACATTTCGTCATCCTCACCGACCAACGGAACTTGGAGTACATACGGACAGCGAGGAGACTGAATCCACGACAAGCCAGGTGGGAACTTTTCTTCACCAAGCTGACCTATCACAGAGGTTCCAAGAACATCAAGGCAGATGCCCTGTCCTGTATCTACGATTCGGGAGAGGGTCCTGTCCAGAGTGCCCCTATAATCTCATCCTCCCGAGTCGTAGGTCCAGATGCCTGGGATGTAGATGTGGAAATCTGCCAGGCTTCAGAGAGGGAGCCTGCACCCCTGAACTGTCCTCCTGAGCGCATCTACGTTTCCACAAGGATAAGTGATCGGCTGCTGACCTGGGCACACACAGCTGTCGTCGCTAGACATCCAGGTATTTCTCGCACTATCCACTCCATCGCTGAGAAGTACTGGTGGCCCACCTTGGTGCAGGATGTAACTTGTTATGTCAACTTCTGATCTGAATGTGCCCAAACCAAGTCCACAGAATGCACCAGCAAGGAAGATCCTGCCGCTTCCCGTGCCTCAGCGACCCTGGTCTCATTTATCCATTGACTTTGTAACAGATCTCCCCTCCTCTGGCGGTTTCACCACCATTCTGGTGGTAGTGGATAGATTTTCTAAGTGATGTCATTTAATCCCTCTTCCTGGTCTCCCAACTGCTCCCCAGGTCGCTGAGGCACTCTTCCAGCCTTCCGGCATTATGGCCTTCTGGAGGACAAAATCTTTGACCGTGGCCCTCAATTTACATCATGAGTATGGAGTGCCTTCATGGAGAAGCTCGGGCTCACGTTCAGCCTCACTTCCCGAGTACCGGCCGCAATCACTGCCAGTACCGGCAGGGTAAGTGCGTACGATTCCGTCCATGGACAGTGTACGGCCAGAACTTTCTGCGTCACTCCTCCACTGGGTTGACCCCCTTCCAGTGTGTTCTGGGTTTTCAGCCGTCGTGGACCCCGGGCCAGACCAAAGCTCCTGTGGTTGATGAGTGGTTCCATCGTCAAAAGGAGCAGGCAGACCACGTGCTGTCCGTAAAAAGGAACAGGCAGACCGCCACCACAGTGAGACCCCTGTGTTCCACGCTAGGGATCGCATCTGGCTCTCTACCAGGAACCTCCCACTCCGCCTACCCTGCAAGTAACTGAGCCCCTGGTTTGTGGGGCCGTTCAAGGTTCTCCGGAGGGTCAACGAGGTGACCTATAGGTTACAGTTGCCAGTCACTATCATATTTTACCCTCGTTTCATGTCTCCCTTCTCAAGCCTGTGGTTCCTGGTCCCCTAGCTGATGCTGTCCCCCACGCCCAGAGGAGTGGCATTGGGTTCCGGTGGAGGACATTCTGGATCCCAACTTCATCTGTGATTTCCACCTTCGCCGTCTGGACAGACCCTCTCCTCGTCCTCGGGGTCGCCCCTGTCCTGCGGCAGGAGCTGCGCGTCAGAGGGGGGGTACTGTCACATCTACTCCTGCTCCTCCCCTTCGGTGCGCAACGTCGCCGGAATACTAACCACTGGTCCTGGGATTCATCAATAAGAACACCTGGCATCCTTCATTACGCGCACCTGCAGATCATCATGAATCACACCTGGAATCCATTACCTTCCTCATTACCTCCACTTTATATGTCCCTCCCTTATGTTCATTCCTCAGTCGGTATCGTTTCCTGTTTTCATGCTATCTCGCCACTGATACGCTGTCTTGTTTCATGTTTGTTGTTTTATTAAACGTTTCCTCTGCACCTGCTTCTCGACTCACAGTGTCATCGTTACACACGGACACCAACAGCAACCGCTGGTGGGGGGGTCCCGAGATACAAAGGGGAGGAATACTGGCCCAGACCCATGATAAGCCTCGTCGAGGCCAGTGGGGGAGTTGATGCTACGTACAACACTGTACAAGGAAGCCTGATCAGAAAACAAATCAAGTTATAAACTTCCCCACGAGAACAGAGAGGAGCGGACAAACCCCTCAACAGGGATAACCTTGGAATACATCTGAAATATCACTGAGGTGTCCATACGGGTCGTAAAAGAAGTCCAGTGGTCTTTCCACCTCCAAAAACAAATGGTAACAATAATAATTCCTTGCCATGTGTAGTCTCAACTACAATGCAACTTGGATTTGCCCTTATCATGTGTTTCGGTAGGATAACATTTCTGGATAAATTGGTAGGGTAGCTGATCCCCCAGCAACAGTCATTCCAGCCACTACAATGGTGTAAGACACATTGACTTGTAGTCAAACCATTACAGGCCCCCTTAGCATATGGCTTGAGGTCGGCACCGATTCTTACTGAACAGGTTGCAGCCTAACAGGATACTTGGTTCTTTCCCTTGGCATGTGCACTTGTGCAAGCATAAATGCATATGCACAACGGAACATTTAATGAAGATTTATACTAGGATCAATTAAAGGTCTGAGTAAAATACCAGTCTTGGTAAAGTTGAAAATAGTCCCTAAAGCCCCTTTGATTCTACAGCTACAATAATCACCAGTTTCTCCCCAGAGGTCCATAGGTCATCGCTGTAGACTGTCCGAAGCTAGTGCCTTACAGCTGTAGACTTATCATGTAGTTATCAACTTAGCAACACACCACTAAGTGGGATCGCCCTAGATATGACATTAGACAAAATGCCATGATAGAGTCATTTAGCCTAGACCGTGGACGTACATAGAATCGAGTCCAATTAGACGATTAAGGTGTGGTAACTAGATTTTGTATATCTTTTGTTTGTGTTGTTATTCATTTTTATTTCATTTAAAAATATATTTAAATGTATATTACACTTTTTATGTTACTACATGATTCCATATGTATTATTTCATAGTTTTGATGTGTTCACTATTATTCTACAATGTAAAAAATAGTAAAAATAAAGAAAAACTCTTGAATGAGTAGGTGTGTGTCACGCCTTGGTCATTGTATTTTGTGTTTTCGTTATATGCTTGGTCAGGCCAGGGTGTGACATGGGTTTATATGTTGTGGTTCGTATTGGGGTTTTTGTAATTATTGGGATTACGGCTGAGTAGGGGTGTTGCATAGGCTTGGCTGCCTGAGGCGTTTCTCAATCAGAGTCAGGTGATTTTCGTTGTCTCTGATTGGGAACCGTATTTAGGTAGCCTGGGTTTCGCTGTGTATTTCGTGGGTGATTGTTCCTGTCTCTGTGTAGTTTCACCAGATAGGCTGTAATTAGATTTCACGTTCCGTTTGTTGTTTTGTATTTTGTTATAGTTATTTCATGTATCGCTTTCTTCATTAAAGACATGAGTAACCACCACGCTGCATTTCGGTCCGACTCTCTTTCGACAAACGAAGAACGCCGTTACAGTGTGTTCAAACCTTTGACTGGTACTGTACAACAGAAACAAAAAGGAACATCAAAACAAAACTATATCTAAAAATGCAAACAAACAAAACAAACAGGGCAGATTCGAGTTCCCCTTGGTCACCTCTGTCAAAACGTGCCCTCGCCCCATCCCACCTTGAGCAACTGGCCCGGCGAGGCCCCCGTCCCTGGCCTAAGGGATTATAAATTATAAATGTTCAAGGTAATATTGTCCCCCTTTACAAAATCAAAAAGATCAAGGTAATATTGTCCCCCTTTACAAAATCAAAAAGATGAAGGTAATATTGTCCCCCTTTACAAAATCAAAAAGATGTAAGCTTTACAGATGAGGATTGTGTAAATGACTCATGTATTGTATTTCATCTTTCAAAAATGGACTGCACTTGTCCACATTGAACTCATGACCTTGTCAAATAAAATTTACTGCATCTGATAACAGCTGAAATCTGAAAAGCTAAATGTGTGCCATATAGCATGTTATAAACAAACACCACAACTTTCACTCTGAAATACTCTGCGGGGAAGGGTTCATGAATACAATGCTATACAGTCATGTTTACACATTTATATATTAAGTTCAAATATTTCCCCCTTGTGCTATATAGATGTGTTACTGCAAAATAACTGTCAGGTATAGTGACACACATTGATATATAATAGGGATATAGGTATTTTTAACTTAAAATAAAAATGGATTGCATGCATTAACACAAACTAAACGCGTGTAGATATTGTTTTATGGACTCTAGTTTGAATGGCCTCACCTGTATGTTCTCTCTACTGGTACGGCACACCCAAACACAATATTTGCTCTGCAATTATTTGCTTGAAATTCATCGCTTTTGTTGAGAACAAACCGTAGCTTTCTTATGGAGAACAAACCTATTTGATAATCGAGAGACAAAATAGCTCCTCTAGTTGTTGGAGAACATCTCAATACAAGCATCCCACTGGACGACAAGCCTCCGCCCCCTCAGAACAGGAAGACACAGCAAAGGTCACTCCTCACAGGGGAAAATAAGGTTGTGGTTACGGCATGTTGCAGATACAGGAATGGAGAGAACCAGAACCCTTCCTTCAACCACCCACCTCCTAACTCCTGTGCTGTGAGAAAAACCAGCATGCATATCAATAGTGTTATTACTCAGCCACAGGCCCTCTAATCTAGGGAGGCATGCATATCTTCTTACACATTTGCATATAAACCTTTACAGCTGTATAGCTACTAGATCTAAGCCATCTGACTGTCATTCACTAACAGCAGAGTCCTGTGGGAGAGGTTTGGACATAACATCCGTAGGGTCACTATAGGATAGCTGAATAACAATACTGCATCATTTTTATATCCTAATGAATACATCAACTAATTCTGGAAATAGGTCCTCACACATCCATCAGTGTCTGTTTAAGCAGTCATTAGATACATAGCAATACATCCGCATTCCGCACTGATTTAATTGACTCTGTGTATCAAACAATGTACTTGACCTTTCTTGCCTGCTTTAGGTGCGTATATCAGCTTGCTTAATAATTCCAGTGTGTCTGTGATTAGATAGCAGAAGACCGCAATTACTGTCCAAATGACCCTCTGACCCAGTAGAAGGTACACAAGTTTGACCCAATACAGTTTCCATAGTGATGCGGCAGTAGTCCTCATCAAGAGAGGAACACCAACTCTTGACTTTTTAACCTTCTACACTGCTAACACAGGGCAGTACATGAGGGCGACTTCCTATGATAATTCGTTATTTGCACCATTTATTTGTTCAAAATGGGACGGCAGGTAGCTTAGTGGTTGGCGTGTTGGACTTGTATCCGAAAGGTTGCAAGATCGAATCCCCGAGCTGACAAGGTAAAAATCTGTCGTTCTGCCCCTGAACAAGGCAGTTAACCCACTGTTCCTAGGCCGGTCATTGAAAATAAGAATTTGTTCTTAACTGACTTGCCCAGTTAAATAAATAAATTATAAAAGCCAATTGAACAGTGCTGAAGAGATTTGCACCACAGTATCTCTACTTGCACATTCATCTTCTGCACATCTACCATTACAGTGTTTAATTGCTATATTGTAATTACTTTGCATTAAATCCTGAACAACCCTTATCTTACCTCATTTGCACTCACTGTATATAGACTTTTTGTTTTATTTTTTTTCTACTGTATTATTGACTGTATGTTTTGTTTATTCCTGTGCTGTTGTATGTGTCGAATTGCTATCTTGGCCAGGTCACAGTGGTTCTCAACTAGGCTACCTGGTTAAATAAAGGTGAAATAAAAATATATATATATATATTTATATATATATATATATTTTTTTAAATTATTTTGAATGGTTTTAGGTTATTAACATACAGTAATTATACACAGAAGTGAATCTTAGTGTGGTAAATATGATGACTGAAGATCAAAACAAAGATTCCACCCATGATTAGATGGGTGGAATCTTTGTTTTGATCTTCATATTTACCACACTAAGATTCACTTCTATGTATGCCCATCAGCTGTTTACACACGTTGAACTACTTTATTAAATGCTTTGATCTTGAGAGAAAAAAAGTAAAATGATTTTGTGTTTAATACCCCACAAGACATGCTATCAGAAGTCCAGTCACAATTCCCAAGTCAAGAACAGACTATGGGAGGTGCACATTCAGGTAGCTGATGCAAACAGTAGAATCGGATTTCTTGTTTAAACACGTCAAAATACACCTTATTGAACAGCGGAGACTGTGAAGAGACACACACACAGGTACAGACACGCGCACACGCACACGCACACGCACACACACTAGCACACGCATTCTATACACATAAAACAAACGATGAAACAATACATCATATAACATTATTACACCACTACATATCTACAATACAAACTGTATAATACCACCATACAACAATATTACAATGCAGGTGCCTTCATGTGTGTGGACCCCAGGAAGAGCAGCCGCTGCCTTGGCAAAAGCTAATGGCGATCCCTAAAAAATACAAATACAAATTCTCAATGTAGAGAAGACCACTTACGATGGAGTCATACTTGTTATATTTGCTACCGCCACCATCCTTAGTGTTCCCAAAGTCAGCGGCCTTCTCCTCGCAGGATACAGGGATATAATAGTCATTCCTCCTCATGGTGCCTTGCTCTTCCAACTCAGGGAGAAGACTACCAGAGAGGTTGTGTACGAGGAAAGTTTGACCTGTGAGGGGGGAAAAAGATATGATTAGTATGGAACAATATACTGTAAGTATTTGTTACTCTGATATGTGCTTCCAGGTCAAATGGTGCTAAGAGTGTACTGTCCAGCTCAATGGCATGAGAAGAATAATAAGCATCCTACCATTGTACAGTATATTGTCTGATGAGGTTCTTGACAGCCACATAAAATAACCAACATGCTTTGGGTGTTCATTTCTAGGGTAAACTAACAACGTGGATGAGGAAGTACCCATATAGTTGACTATAATCACTGAGAATCTGACCATAGTTTATTTACACTCAACATCTACGTGCATGTTGTGTGAATGTTGAGCAAAAACGTTTTCTTTTTCTTCCAAAGAGCTAATGTAAAGGCATTGGTTGTGTAAGCACGTCCATGAATCTCTCATGGCCTAAAGGCTAATGTTGCCTCGGTTTACCGATTGGTCTTTTGTTCATTTGTCACCCCACATGCCTGTATGACAATATTTCTATAAATATTTGAATATCTGAGCATACCTAGACAACGTACACATCTGGTCTTTGATCACGAAACATTACGAATCCTTTTACGTCGAGAAAACCTTTTCGAGGGAATACAAAGGAGCTCCACCAAGTATCTGCCTTTTCTTGGGCAATGACTCACAAGGATTTCCCTACCCGTGGCAATGCCCGGGACAGCTTCTGACAGTAAAAGACACAGAAATGCTGTAAGTCAAGTCCTTGTAATAACCTTCACAGATAAGGGCCCTTGGGTGCTCTTCAGGAGAAAAAAGGAGTGTGTGCTGAAATTAGCAGGAGCCTGTTATGGACCATCATAGGTTGAAGGATTACATGATATAATTACACTGACAGCTCCATTCAATCAAAACTAGTGACCTGATGTTGTCTTGCACTGCAAAATGGTATGTTGGATTTTACAATTCAGTAATATTCAGTAATGATACAAAGAAATATTTTGTATCTCTCCATAAAGATGCTGTATTGATCAAAATGGCCAAATAGTAAAGTCCTTTTTTTCCGATTTAGATGCTTGATTTGTTATATCAACATGAAACAAACCTATGTGAACTTATTGAGAGCTGAAGGAATATGATGTGACGGAGTAGCTAAAGCAAAATGAAATTACACCAATTCGATTTCCCAACTATGATCAAGTCTTCATACTTATCAGAAAGAACCTCTTTCTTTGCTAATTCCATTCCTCATCCCAATCAACATGTAGAATAATTCAACAGTAGTCATAGATAGATACTGTATATAACAAGAGATATCAAAAACATATTTATTAACATATTTGTTTTTATGAATTCAAGTTAGAATGGTTTGGATGACAGTATAAGGCATGCTTAAATGGAGTCGTGCTTCCAGAAATATATCTGTCTGTGCGCCTTCCCCTATCAGCTACTGTAGCCGAGGGTGTGAACACGGTGAACACTTGCCTCGGGAATACTGCTCAGCACTGACAGCCAGGTAAACAAACCTCTCAAAGCTACATTACAGTAGGCTATAACCTTAAAGTGAATGGTCATTATGACAAATGTGTAATAAATCGTTTCCAACCCCCTAAAAAAAATGCCTAAAATATAAACATGCAAAAGTAATGTGTTAAAAAATACATCGAGTGGGCTTTCATATAATTAAATATTAGGCTACAGCCTGCCTGCCTTCCTACATTTGACATTTACTTTAGTCATTTAGCAGACACTTATCAAGAGCGACTTACAGGATCAATTAGGGTTAAATGTCTTGCTCAAAGGAACATGGACAGATCTTTCACCTAGTCGGCTTGGGGATTCTAACCAGCGACCTTACTGGCCAACGCTCCTAACCGCTAACCTGCCGCATATCCATCCATCAAATGTAGCTCTATACCTTATGCAACCATAAAAATAAAAAAAATAATTTCAAATGAACCATTCATCAAACAGCATTAACTTACCAGTTACTTTATCATGACTGTTTATGGTTTGCATCGGATCATCATCATCATCACCATGTCTCTCCATTTGAACAGACTATTTACACCAGTGATCTCAACAGATTTTCCTCTCTCTATCCTCCACGCTCTGAAAACCATATAGTCGATGCCTTCACTGCGCCCGTGGGCTCAATGCTGTGGTGAGGCATGGAAACGATGGGTTTCCCACAGAACGTGCCCCTGCCTCCCCACGAAGGCTAGCCTACTACAGAGTCTCTCTCTCTCTCTCTCTCTCTCTCTCTCTCTCTCTCTCTCTATCTATCTAAACAAGAATTCGAATCCATACGCGTTACGAACTACATCATGTCCATTATGTGCCCTCCCACAACACGTCGTGCAAAATAGCTGTAATATATTTCAGTGCAGTGCATCAATAGGATGGTCAATATGGTTGTGAGAGCACCCGCAAGAGACAGCTGGTGCCGCCCACGCCACGATCTGATGTCTCCTCCAACATGGGTAGGTGTGAAAACACAGGGGATGTTTCATGCTTGAAATACATGAATTACGGTACACTACTTTGACTGAGCAACGCGGCAACATCTTACAGCGCATATGGTTATATGATTTGACCTGCACCTTATTTGGCCTGTACTGTCATGCACTCAGGTTTTCATACTCGTGTAAAAAACTTGATTGCTGATTTTGTGAACCGCCAAATTCAGCAAATGGACTTAATCAATGGTTATGTTTTCAATGAAATAACCCATTATAGAGTAATTCAAATGAGGGCATTTCATTTAGCTCGAGCCTGACGACCACGTCAATACCTGGAGACAACAGTCCGTGCGCAACGCAATGCTTGTGTGTGTCCAATGAATTTAGGCTACTCTCTCTTCAAATAGGAAACCAGAGCGACAGTCACAGATGAAGCGTTCACGAAAAATGTCAGAAGTAGCCTAGAACGTGTACAGCATGTCAAATGTAGATGCCCAATCGCCCACTATATCTAACTTTTATGCGGGACATTCTCGATACCCGCGGAATTTGAATTTTACGCAGCCTGAGTTGAAACGACTTCGTTCTGTATGATGCTTAAATTTGTCAGGCGCATCATGGTACAAATGTAAATCTCCATAACAAAATATTTCAAACGTGTTTTAATATGTAGCAATAGTTCGTCGTGATCAAAAACACACTTGATGGCCCTATATCCGTGTACGATGTTAGACCTATATTTACATGTGGATAATCAGCAATAGTTCGTCGTGATCAAAAACACACTTGATAGCCTATATCCGTGTACGATGTTAGGCCTATATTTACATGTGGATAATCAGTTTTAAAAACATTCTGGAAAGTATACTATTTACAATTAGGCTACCAGGATGACACAGGGAAAAACTGGTATTTTATAGGGAAACCCCCACCCGGACAAGAAGGCGCATCTGGGCTTTGAACCACCTTGTTCAAACCAAACAACATTTACTGAAATTACTGAAAGACAGCAATTAGGCCTACCTTAGTTAAGTACAATAAAGCAATGATGTCAAGACACACAAGTACACAAAACTGCACTTCCCCAAATTATTCCGGTATCACATTTGTCGGCGACTCACCTGTGTCAAAGATGATCTGTTAAAATGACAAGATACCCGTCTGACCGCTCTAATAATGGAAATACATTTCCTCAATTATTAGGGGCAAGCACGATCAGGTGGGACCATTCTAGGCAACGAGAGGGCAGATAGTTGTGCCTGTTGTTCACACGCGTAGTCTAAGTAGTTTTTCTCAAAGTTGCCAGAATGCCACTTGCATTCACTTATGTCAATACATGTGTAAAAGCCTAAACATTACAAAACTTCTATTTGATGAAATATGACCTAATTCGACACTCTCTTATAGACCTCCATGCAAAAAAGGCTCATCTCACGCGGACAGATTTTGAGCGGAGTAAATACTCTCCCTTCGCCTCTTCCTCTCTGCCTCTGTCTACCTGTTCGCAACCTCCCTGCGACTCCCTCCTCGAGAATCAGGAAATGTAAAGTTGTCGTCGTCACCTTAGTGCCACAACAAACAATAACCTACAGAGTGTGGCATTGAATTAAGCTTACAAATTGTCTTGCAAGTCTGTGAATCAGAATAATGATACGTCAATATCAGGTAGGCTTAGGATGCCAGTAGGAAACGCAATACAACACATTAGGAATGTTTTCAAATGTAATCTCTGCACACACATACCCGCCTGGGCGTGTAGGGACTCTTATGAAGCAGGGAATGAGAACCAAAATGATGGCATTCCCAGCTGTTCTCAGATCAGAGCCAGAGTACCTGAGACTTCTAACTAAAGTGAATGCACATGCATAAAAAAGTATTATATTGTGCATAATTCACATCTAGATTCAACCACCTGTTCTCTAAAAAGTAGCCTGTGTCTGCATACAGTCTTGTTTAAGATGTTGAAGATACTGATGGGAAATGGAATGGAAATACGGATGTAATTCGTAAAACAAAAAAAAGTCATATTCAGCAGATGGCCTTATTTTATGCAAATAATCAATGGACAATGAGGCCATCTGCATAGATTTTCCTACCAAAAGCTTCTGCAACAGTGACTTTACATATGTAAAATGTTTCCTGTAGTGATCTGGAGAAATGCTGGTGCATGAACTACAGGCCTATCTCAATTGATAACCACTAGCATTAAACACAGTAATTACTATATACAAGTGGAATATAGAATAATAGGCATATCATTCTGGGCGGTAACAAAAATGATTTCCCCTTAAAATGTATCCAAGCATTGGTATCCTTGTATTGTTCATTTGATGAGTTGTCTGTAGTCTTTTCATGATGTCAGTCCTTTGGTAGAGGCTGTGGTCTTCTCAATCCACAATCCCAATGAATGTATCCATTCATTAACTTTATGTAGTAATCAACTGAGTAACAATCAATGTGTGTTTTGCCTTCTGCCTTCAGCAGTTTGGTATGCTGGAAATGGACTGGGAGACTAGTCAGGATCAAGGGAAAGATGACCGGAGCAAAGAACAGAGAGATCCTTTATGAAAACCTGCTCCAGAGTGCTCAGGACTTCAGACTGGGGCAAAGGTTTACCTTCCAAAAGGACAATGACCTTAAGCACACTGCCAAGACAACGTAGGATGGGCTTCGGGACAAGTCTCTGAATGTCCTTGAGTGGCCCAGCAAGAGCCCGGACTTGAACCAGATCAAATATTTCTGGAGAGACGTGAAAATACCTGTGCAGCAACACTCCCCATCCAACATGACCGAGCTTGAGAGGATCTTCAGAGAAGAAAGGGACAAACTCCCCAAATGCAGTGGCTTGTGAAAGTATTCAGTCTCTTTGGCATTTTTCCTATTTTGTTACCTTACAAGAGAGAATTAAAATAGATTTTTTGGGGGGGGTTGTATCATTTGATTTACACAACATGCCTACCACTTTGAAGATGCATGATATTTTTTATTGTGAAACAAACAAGAAATAACACACACAAAAAAAGACTTGAGTGTGCATAACTATTCACCCTCCCAAAGTGAATTTTTTGTAGATCCACCTTTTGCAGCAATTATAGTTATACAAAACAACAAAGAATAACAAACGTGCAGTCACGGAGCGCAACAACCAAAACAATATCCCACAACGCAGGTGGGAACAATGGAGAACTTAAATATGATCCCCCAAAAGAGACAACGATAATCAGCTGCCTCTAATTGGGAACCATACCAAGCACACCAACATAGAAATAGAAAAAACTAGAACACCCCCCTAGTCACGCCCTGACCTACAATACCATCAGGGCGTGACAGTGCTTCCTAAGTGGACAGTTTGATTTCACAGAAGTGTGATTGACTTGGAGTTACATTGTGTTGTTTAAGTGTTCCCTTTATTTTTTTGAGCAGTGTATATTTTATATTTGAGATTCTTCAAATACCCACCCTTAGCCTTGATGACAGCTTTGCACACTCTTGGCATTCTCTCAACCGGCTTCATGAGGTATTTTCCTGGAATACATTTCAATTAACAGGTGTGCCTTCTTAAAAATGTATTTGTGGAATGTATTTCTTTCTTAATGTCACACCCTGATGAGTTTCACCTGTCCTCGTTATTGTCTCCACCCTCTCCAGATGTTGCTTGTTTTCCCCAGTCTATTTATCCCTGCCTTTCCTGTCTCTTTGTGCCAGTCAGTCTTGTATGTGTCCAAGTCAACCAGCGGTTTTTCCCGTTCTCCTGCTTTTTGCATTCTCCTTTTTCTAGTCCTCCAGGTTTTGATCCTTACCTGTTTCTGGACTTTGTACCCGCCGGCCTGTCTGCCTCTCTGTACCTCCTGGACTCTGATCTAGTTTGGA